>NC_132999.1:66888400-67530270 GCF_048564905.1 Vicugna pacos
CAGCCTTTGGACTCAGCCCAAGCAAAATCTCTAGGAAACTTCCAGATGCCCTAAGGTGCTCCTCCCAGCATCGGACTTTCTGTGATTTGCTGGTCAGCTCTTCAGGGACTGGGTGTGAGCCCCAGGGTGGGACCCAGGGCCTGCTGGGAGGAATTGCACAATCAGGCTCAGCTGAAGGAAGCCATAGCCTGTTTTCTCATTCCTGCAATGGGGACACGCTCCTGCTGGAAGTCTGTCTGGGTCCACAGAGGACAGATTTCCAGGGTTACAGACACACACCTGCACAAATTCACTTTAGAGAGGGGTACACAGGAAGGGTGCCTGCTGTGTGACCTTGGCTAGCTACAAGGTAGGAGCTCCTGCCTTGGTGCCTTCTCTGCAAAGACCGTCCCTGCTCTAGAAGGCTCTTGGGGCCTGGCCCAGTGCCTGGCTCGTAGCCAAGTGGTGGATCAAGCATTAACATTATTATGTTAATGACCAAATCCAAAAACAGATCAGATACAAAAAAAGCAGCTCAAAGGCTTCTCTTTTCTGTGGGTGTGCCTGGGGGTTACTTTGGGGAAGCGGTTGGGTTTACAAAATAACCAGATGGGGAAGTTACAGAGCTTGAGAAATCCCCCCAAGTTCCCACCATCTTTGCCCCCTTTCCACTGGTGACCCCATTGCCCTGTGATCCCAGGACAGCAGTGAGACGTGCCCTGTTCTGGGCCCAGCTGTGTTCCAGGTCGCTGAACACAGGGCCAGGAGTCCCGGCCGGAGAAGAAGCCTGTCAACAGCAGGTATGGGGCTGGGGAGACCTGGAGGCCAGAATGCTGCAGAGGACCCCAGTCCACAGAGGGGCTGGGTTCCGCTGTACGTCCAGGAGACCCGGGTGTGGAAAAGAACACGGCTCGCACTTGGAGAGCCAGGCAGGTTACAGAGCTCCCGCCCCACATTGCCGTGGCTCATCTACAGTGACCCTGCGTTAGCTTATTCACAGACGCGTCCCAGGAGCGGGGCACACGACTGGGACACGACTCTGTGCACTGGTGGTGGGTAACCCGTCAATTCAGCACGCCTAGGGAGGATGCAAGGTGTCTGGGCTGGGGCGGGGGGCGCAGATCCACCTTGGCCGCCTTCCTCCCTCCTCCCCAGGTCCTCCAGTGCGGGGCTGGAGGGGGGGTGAACAGTTGGCAGCCCACCCTCGGCGGGCCCCACTGAGACCCAGGCCCAGAGCCCCTCGGGGACAGGCGGTGTGTGCTAGGACCGGCCAGGCTGCATGGGACGGGCGAGGCCCACGATGGCCGGGTCAGGCCTCTCCCTCCAGCGGGGCCGGCAGCCGACGGGCGGGGTTCTGTCGCAGCTCCCACCGAGTTTTGGTTCCCAAAACATACTCCTTGTAAGCAGAGCCACACACTGGCAGTTACGGAGCCCTCGGCGGGCGGTGTCACCGCTCGCAGGGGCCGCAGTCAGCCCACCTGGCCCGCGTGGGAGAGGGGGAGGGCGGGAAGGGCGCCAGGCGGGGAGGCCAGGCCGGCGACCGTGCCTCCGAGGTTGCGGGGTGAGTGGCGACCAGGCGCCGTCCTCTCTGGGCCGCCGCCGGGGTGGGGGCGGCCGAGGCCCCGAGCTCGCTCGCTCGCCCTTCCCCCAGGGCCGTCCCAGCCCCGCCCCGCAGGCCTCCGCCTCCGCCCCCGCCCCGCCCCCGCCCCGCCCCCGCCCCGCCCCCAGCCCCGGCGGGGCGGGTTCCCCCACCACGTGTGCGGGGCGCATGCGCAGGCCGCCGAGGGCATGCGCGGTGTTAGGGCGGGTGGGGCGCGTGCGCGGGGTGGGCCGGGCGCGCGTGCGCACTGGCGGCGTGGCGGCATTGCTGCTCTGCGGGCCGGCGCCGCGGGGCGGGCGGCCGTGGTCTGGGGGCGGCCATGGGCCAGGGGGCGGCTGCGGCGCCGGGAGCCGGCTAGCGGCGGCGAGTGGCGGCGGGGCGGCGGCGCCGGCGGGCTCGGCCCAGCGTGGGAACGGCCCCGCAGGCGCCCGCGGCCGCGAACGGTGAGTGCTCGGCCCCTCGGCCCAGCGGGCTGGCTGGGGCTGGAGGGCCGGGGGCGGGGGACCGAGGGCTGCCCTGCCCACCGCGCGCGCATGGACGCCGGGAGGCGCCGGCCAGCCGGCCGACCCCCGACACGGGCCTCCCTGCAAGTGTCCGGGCAGCCCGAGTCCGCGCTGTGGGGCAGCTTGGAGGGTTCGGCCCTCACGCGGGGCGGTCAGTTAGGGGTCCACGTCTCGTTGTTGATCCTCCGGAAGCGCATTCCCGACGCCCCCGAGGCCGGTGGCGGGGCCTCGCAGGGGTCCGGTCCGAGTCCCTGGTCCCTTTGCCCCCTTGTCTGGCGCACTCGGGTCCGCGTCGGGGGACCGGCCCGTCGAGGGTGCGCCCCGGGCCGGAGCCCCGTCGTTTTCACGTCCTGGACGGCGCCCTGCGCGGACCCGCTCCCGGTCCTCTGCTCCGGCCTCGCCCGGAGTCCTCCGGCCGTGACCTTTGCTCCCGCGGGGACTGCGGACAGGGACGGGCGCCGGGCGGCGCGGACACAGGCTCCCTGGAGGGGCCTTCGGAGCTCCTGGTTGTCCTCCCTGAACTTGCAGGTGGGCTTCGCTACCGGCACGAAGCGGTGATCGAGGGCCTCCCTGGGGAGGTGGCCGGGAGGGGAGGGGCCCCGTAAGCAAATCCGGAAACCGCCGGCCGCCTGATCAGCGCCTGAGCAAAGGAACGTTTACCCTGCAGAAGGAAGGGGCAGGTGGTTCTTTGTGGGGGTTGGTGTCCGCACACCTTTACCTGGAATCAGGGCTTCCCTATGGGCTGGGAGTTACAGCCGTCGGAGGCCGTGGCGCACTCCGTGTCTCCCGGGCTTCGCACCTGTTGACAGGCACTAGGCCAGCCTGTAACTGCCGGATTCCCCCGCTGTGGTCTGTGCTGCTCGCTGACCATTTGCAGTATCTCCTGACTCACAGTGGACTGCCTGCTCCTGAGTTTAGCGGGTGGGAACAGGCAAACAGCTGTTTAGACAGTTGGTGGAAAGCATTCAGGGGAAGTTGGTGAAGGTGGCCTGGAGGTGTGCGGTGTGCAGCCAGACAGGGTGTTACCTGGCTTCGTTCAGAACCGCGCAGACCCTGTTTTCCTGTCTGCCCAAGGAAAGGGGCGGCAGCCACAGCCCGCTTTGGTCTCTAGCTCTGTTCCTTTATATGGCCCCCAGTCTGGCTTTTGGTGCACTTGCCGTAGAACTTTCCAAAAGGTCTCCCTCGGTTCAGAGGCTGCCAGTGTGTGCGCCTGGTTTTATCACATCCTTGCTGGCATTTCGCATCATTTATTGATGGGAGAGGAGAAGGGAGATTTACAAGGTACTTTGTTTCAACTCAGTGTTAAGGAGTCAGGTTGAACAGTTCCCATATGCGTCACCAAATGAACTTTCCTTTTTCTTTCAGTTTTTCCCCAAATACCTGTTGAGAGCTCGCACTGGACGTCATATGTGTTATGTTTATATTTTACTTCCTGGCGTCACCGTGTCTCCCTGCCCCTTTGGGCAGGTGTTTATCTCTGAATGCTTCATTAGAACGCTTCAACGCTTTTGTGCTCATAAAACCCCCAATGCAGAAGGTTTTCACAACTAGACTAGTGCTGTCGGGAACTTTAATGAACTTGGATGGAGTTAGAATTTCATCCTTTTAAAGCAGTTGACATAGCAAATAAACTTCAATTAAATATGCGTCCTGATTTGCCATAGTCAAAAAATATGCTGTGGAGATAAATTTTAAAAGCTGGTTTTTAATATTTAATGTGATGTTTTTGTAAGTTACTTTACTACTTATTCATTAAATTAGTCTTTGTAACTGAAGATTGACAGCTCCTGGATAATTTGTAATAGACAATTTTTAAATACATTTGCTTTTTGTGGTTTTGATTGGTTTATTCTTTTTTAAAAAATTAATTGTTTGCTTTGAAATAATTATGGACTCACAGAAAGTTGTTAAAGTGATAGAGAAACCCCTGTGCCCCGAACCCCGAGTGTTACCTCCGGGGCGAGAGTGCGGTAATACAGAACCCCGGAAGCCAGCATTGGAAGAGTCCCGCCACCGTATGCACCCCTTTCTCAGACTAAAGCAGTTTCGACGTGTGTGTGCTCCTCTCCAGTGTTACCCTGTGCGCATCTGTATGACTCCCACCGCAGTGCAGGCTCGCAGCTGTCCCCTTGTGCCAAGGAGCCCCCACCCCATGTCTCCTCACACTGCTGGCAACCACCGTTCTCCGCCTCTCCCTAATTTTGTCATTGGGAGAAGGTTGTATACGTGGGAGCGTTCGTTACGTTACCGCCTGGGACTGGCCTGGTTCACGCGGAGGCCCTGAGAGCGCCCCGCCTGCCGGGCGCCACTTGGTTGTAGGACCAGTTGCAGTTCGCTGCCCCGTTCACCAGCTGGGAGCCGTTTGCGCCCTCTGCAGTTTTGGGCTGTTGCAAAGCTGTGAGCGTTCATGTGCAGGTTGTTCTGTGAACAGCAGTTATTTCTCTGGGATAAATGCAGTGGCTGGGCTGTGCGTAAGAAACTGTAGGACCTTTCAGGAGTGTGGGAGAGGGCGCTTCCCGGCAGCCTCTCTAGCGTTTAATTGTTTGAGCCGTTCTGGTGTGTGTGCAGGGACGCCACGTTGGGATTTTAATCCCCTCCTGGGGTGGGGGTGGCGTGGAGCCTCCTCCCGCTGTCTCCTCCACACATCCTTTGCGGTCAGCTCCTCTTCTAACAGTCAGACGGTTTGGCTTTCCACTGTTGCATTTTGAGAGTTCTTTCTGTTACAGATACAAATCCTCTGTTGGATAACTAGTTTGAAAACATTTTCTCCCAGTCTGTAGCTTGCTGTTTATCCTCTTAACAGGGTCTTCCACAGAGCACGTCTCTAATTTCAACGAAGCCTAGTTTATCGATTTTTTAAAATCTCTTACAAACTGTGCTTTTTATATCGTGTACAAAACATTCTCTTTAGTCATAGGTACCCAAAACTTTCTCCTGTTTTCTAATAAAAGTTTTATAGTACATGTTTGGAGGGGGAGGGTGTAGCTTGGTGGTAGAGCGTGTGCTTAGCATGCACAAGGTCCTGGGTTCAGTCCCCAGTGCCTCCGTTATTTATAAATAAATAGATAAATAACCTCATTATGTCCCCTCCTGAACAAAAAACAAAAGGATTAAAAAAAGTTATAGTTTGTCTTATGTTTAACTTAAGCCATTTCGACCCATTTTGAGTTAATTTTTGCCTCAGGTGTGAAGGTGAGGCCGAGTTCGCTTCTTGCCTAGGGGGCGAAGCGGATCCAGCACCGCCCTTGGAAGGATGCTCCTGCCTTCCTTGACTTGCCATCGCCCGCCTGTCAGAGGCAGCGGGCTGTGTCTGCATGGCTCTGCTTCTGGCCCCCGCCCCGCCGCCTTGATCCTGCAGTCCTAGAGCGCGTCTCAGAGGGGACTCACCCCTCATCCGGCTTCTCACACACCATCTTCGCTCTCCTTTCCCTCCCATACACGTTTTAGAGTAAGCTTGTCCCTACTTACAAGAAAGCTGGCTGGGGTCTTTATAGAAACCGCGTTAAACTTGCAGACTGGCTCTGGGGGAACTGGCGCCGGCCGCCCTGGTGGGGTGGGGGCCCGCCGTGCTGTGAGCTGACGTCCCCTCGTGGCACGCTGCGGGGCGCCTCTCCGCCTGCCTGTTTGCCGAACATGGGGTCTTTGCCCATGTTTTAGCTGGGTTGTTTTCTTACCAGGTTTTAAGAAATCTTCATATTTTCTAGAAGCAACTCCTTTGTCACACATACATTTAGTAAATGTATTTTGTTGGTCTACAGCTTGTAATTTCACTTTCTTAAGTGTCTTATGAAGAGTGAAAGATTTTAATTGTACTGAAGTTCAGTTTGTCGAGTTCTGAAGTCTGTGTTCTGTGTGTTCCGTTTAAGATTCACCAAACCCAAGGCCGCTGAGATTTTCTCCAGTGCTTTCTTCTAAAAGTTTTATGGTTTTGAGCCTTACACTTAGGTCTGTAATCCATTTTGAGTTGCTCTTTGCATCTCATGTGAGAAAAGAGTTTAGCTTCATTCTTTCAGACGCGGCTGTCGAGTCTTCCTGGAGCTGTTTGGAAAGGTTGCCCTCCCCGGTGAGACCCCTCTGTTGAAAACCCACCGACTGAACGTGTGCGAGGTTTCAGTTCCCTCGACCTTGTGTCGACCTTCACATGGGCGCCACCTCATCTGGTTACTGTAGCTTCCCCACAAGTCACGAAATCAGGTAGTGTTAGTCCTCCAACATTGTTTTTTCAGTCTTTTTTTTTTTTTTAAGCTATTCTAGGTCCTTTAAATTTCTACGTTCATTTTAGAATCAGCTTGTCATTTCCTATCGAAAGGGCAGGATTTTGTTTGCTGGGTTTGGGTAGAATCTGCCGGTCACTTTGGGGAGCACTGAGACCTTAGCAACAGTGTGTCCTCCCGTCTGCAAACGTGGACGTGTCTCCATTTACTTGTTTCCTCTAAGCTCTGCCAGCAGTGTTTGGCCATCTCAGTGTACAGGGCTTATACTTCTTATTGAGGTACAGTTGACACGCAATGTTAGTTACGTATTATTTACATGAAACGCTGGGATTCTGTTTTTCAAACGTTGTGGAATGATTAGCAGAGTAAGCCTGGTTGGCGTCTGTCCCTGCATGTAGTGAGAAGTTTGTTTTCCTGTGAGAAACTTCACCGTCCGCCCTGTCAGCACCTTTCAGATACACACGTCGGTTCTGTCCTCTGAGGCCGTCGCGGGGCCCGTCGCACGCCAGACTTGCCCACCTCGCGGCTGGGAGGAGGCACTGCATTGCAGCTGCACCCTTGCATGTGCTGGACTTCATGCTGCTGTCAATGGGGTTTTAAATGTCAGTTTCTTACTGTCGTTGCTAGTGTGGAAACACAACTGATTTTTGTATGTTCACTTAGTCTCCTGCAACCTTCCCGATAAACTCACTTGTGACAGTCGCTCTTATCTCTCTGTGTGATTTTCTGCACAGGCAGCCCTGTCACCGTGAGTGGGTCCTCCCTGCTCCTACTCGTCTGTGTGCTGTTGCAGCTTCTTGCTGCACCGGCTGTGGCCTCAGGCACAGCGTCAGGTAGGACTGGTTGTATCAGACAAGCCTTTGTAGGTTCCGGTGTTCATTTAACTTTTCATTTGTTCGGACGAAAACATCAGTGTTTCCCGAGCTAGGAGGGTGTTGACCCACTGGGGCAGCCCCGTCATCCCTGGCTGAACCCGCAATTGCCTCGTGGGCTTTGAAAACCACTGGTGCTTTTGGTCTGGGTCAAGCTCAGGAATCAAGTCTTTTCCAAAGCTCCTTAGGTGATTGTAAAGTGCGGCCGGGGGGCGGGGTTCAGGGACGCCATCACTGTGACCTGGTCTTGAGGCCGCAGCTTGTCTGTGGTTCCCACACGTTCCTTCAGGCCTCCCCCTGCCTCCCCCGTGGCCCTTCTAGTGCTGGGTCTGCGTCCCGGGTGTGCTGCAGGCTCTGCCGGGATGGCCCTGTTCCCTTCCCTGTCGAGGTGGTGAGGTCGCCCTGCTGGGTCTCCCTGTGAGGAGACCCACTCTCTGCTCGCCTCCCGAGGGGGTAGCTGCACTGCCATCCCTCTCTTAGTCGGCCGTTTTCCTGGGAAGTGACCTTTTGGTCCGAGTTTTTCAGTGAGTGTAGTTCTTTAACCCTCAGTCTGAGCTAGTTCAGCGACTGTCGTTTTTCTCCAAACGCTGCTCCTCTTTCACGTGCGACTTAAACCTTAGCTCGTTACTCTCATACCTCAGCGATGTCAGCACTGCTCAGTGGGCGGGGGCGGGGGGCCAGACTCAGGTCTCACGCTCACATTGTTCTGACCTTGCCGGGGACTGTCGTGTTGGGTTGGATGCCCTTCTTGGCCCCAAGCTGGTCGGGACGAGTTCAGACCATCCCAGGTGGTGGAAGGGTTGCTTTGCTTGTGCTTCTGTCTCTTCCTGCTTCACGTTGAGGCTGGGAGGTGGCGCGTGGTCTCACCAGTCACACTCACGCGCAGTTTCTGCCCGAGAGGCATCTGAGACCGCACGGCTGTGACTCCTCCCTCCCTGGTAAGCTGTGACCGTCTTCTCTTACACTTGGACTTTCAGCTCTACTTGTCGCTAAAAACCACAGGTGGATTCCTGAGTCCTTAAGTGTCTTGGGGGGGGAGCAGACCATTTCCTCTTTTTTTTTCAAACACTTTTTTATTGAGTCGTAGTCATTTTACAATGTTGTGTCAGATTCCAGGGTGGAGCACAATTTTTCAGTTACACGTGAACGTACATTTGTTCGTTGGCACAGACCATTTTCAAAGTCCTTTTAGCGAGTTGCCTTCAGCCGTCTTTCCTGACAGCAGGCGCATGCGTGTGTCCACTGTTTTGTGTGTACATATTTACCTTGTTCACTTTATTACATTAAGGCACCCGGACTTCTCAGGCCGAAGTCCTCATTCTTCAGCCACAGAAATGGAACAAGAAAAAGTCAACGAGAGTAAGGAGCTGAGTGCAGACGCGGCCTCCTACTGCTGCTCCGCGTGCCATGGGGACGAGGACTGGGGGCCCGGCCACCCCATCCGGGGGCGGGCCAAGTCCCGCAGCCTGTCGGCCTCGCCCGCCCTGGCGAGCACCAGGGAGTTCAGGTACGAGGCCTCTGGTGCCTGTGTTGGTGCTCACACATGTGGGGGAGGGGTGCGCTCACTGCGACACCCCGCCAGAGAGCACCTCCCCTCAAAGGACACCCCCCCGGAGGTTACCTTCCCCCCAGAGGGCACCCCTGCAGAAGACACTCCTCCCCTCTCACTTGGGACGGGTGAGCTGTGTGGGTGGTGCCCGCAGGTGCCGCCGTCTGGTCCACCTGGTGAAGGACTGGCATTGGGCCGAGTATGGCCGCCTGGTGTTGGCATCACTAAGGCTCCAGCGGGAGCAGCGCTCACTCACCCTGTGGGAGCCGGGTGCCCGCCTCTGGGGCCTTGAACATCTGAGTTGTTGGAACCACGCCGCCTCGCGTGTGGGCCCGAGGGTCTGTCTGTAGGGGCCACGGGGGGGCTTGGTGCGTGGAGGCCGCGCCCCTTGCTCCCCGGGTGGGTGTAGGTGAGGCGTGCTGGTGCGGGGTCCCGGCAGTCGGCCCAGGGTGGCCTCTGCAGGATTTGGCGCTTATGCCCCTTTCAGGGCATGTTGAACCCGGCGTGGTGGCAGCAGGTCAGAGGTGGCCTTGCGTCTGTGAGGGTGGGATGGGTGGGCCCAGCTGAAGCTGGTCTCGAGGGTTGTATGTAAATGCCGACTTGGAGTAATTTGCTCTGAATGGCATTTCCAAAGATCTTTCAGTTCCCAGAGGCCCCAGTTCCTGCAGATTCTCAAGAGCCCACAAGAGGGGCCTTGACCTGACCCCGTGACTCTCCCGGGGCTGACTGCCCTTCACAAGACAGCAGAAAACCTGTTTTGTCTGCATTGGGATTTGAAGATTTTGTTGAACCGTGAGATAGGCAGGTAGAGACAAAAGCAAGTTTGCTGGCTCCGTTTGGCCCTCTTTGTGGTGGTGTTTTTGGTGCAGAAAAAAGCCGTTGGAACTGACACTTTGTGTGGGGGTGACAAACCACCACCCTGCCACTGGGGGACGGATAGTGTCCACATCGTTCCCGTGGCCCCTGCCAGGGCGGTGCTAGGTCCTCAAGGAGAGGATGGGGCCGCCGAGTGGGGCCCCCTGACACGTGCTGGCCACAGCACCCTTTGTGGTGTGATTTGATTGTGGCTGAGTCACTCTTAATTATTGGAAATGTTGGGCCATACGTGCAACTAAGAGTGAGCATTTCTGTTAGAATTTTAATTTAGGTACTTAGGGATGATTGCTAAGGTCTTAATTCTCAAGTATTGACCCAGGGACTTGCCCGCAGACTGACTTGCCGAGACAAGAATTCCGATTCCCAGGCCGTTCCCGGGGGTCTGCTCCCTGTTTCTGGGCCAGGCCCTGGGCACCTGCTCTGGCTTAGGGTCCTTGTTCTAAGGAGTGTTTCTGGATGTGCCCGGGCTGCGCTCCTTCTGCCGCTGCGTGGACGGCATGTGGCACTCCTGGGCCGCTCTGCGGGTCAGGATGGAGTCACCAGGACCTGCACTTGGATGGTGGGCAGATGGCGGCGTTACTGGTGCCAGTCCAACAGTCTGTGCCCCCGTCTGACAGCTCGCACTGCGTGCCCTCTCCCCACAGGAGGACCCGCTCTCTGCACGGGCCATGCCCAGTGACCACTTTTGGACCAAAGGCCTGCGTGCTGCAGAACCCCCAGACCATCATGTAAGTCTTCTGGGGCTTGTCCTGGGATCGCTGTGCTGTGGGAGGTTCTGACACTTGGAATGGGAAGTTGTGTGTCACTTGGCTTCTGAGTCCACCAGAGGTCACGGGGCAACTTCACTGACTCCCGCTGAGCTCAGGGCCTCCAGCACCTTTGAGAAAGTGAATGGGGGTCTGCTCCGTGGGCACGGCAGGGCTTTGGGTAAGATATTTGGAGTTACTTCCGCTTTTCACAGTAAAAATTCTAGGGGAAGATGACGTATTTCATAGTAACACATTTGAAGGCTCAAGTGTTTCTCTTAATTATTAAAAAGCAGAGGTGTTAATTAGGGTTTTTGAACATCTGAGTTGTTTGTGAGGTAACCCGCCTCGCAGGTGCAGTGCTTGTAAGCTCTGCGTTTCCGAGACATGGGGCCCTGGCCACCTGGGGCCAGGTGAGGCACTACATGAAAACTAAGAAGGTGGGGTTATTTCACTGGACGCTTTAACACTCACCCTTCTCCCTCAGTGTGGCTTCTGCCACCTGGTGTTTGTTGGTCCCAGAGAGCTGCAGACTCTCTGCACTGCTCCGCTGGGTCTGCCTTGTGGGAGAGGACGCTAACCTGGCTGAGCCGGCGCCATGGGACCCAGCTGAGGCGGTCTTGCCTCAAGCCCCAGGCCTGGGTGGATCCTGGAGGTGGCCCCTCCTTCACATTCTGAACGGGTCAGGGCCCAGGGCTCAGGTGTACTTTTTAACTTTTTTAATTTCAGGGAGGAGGTAATTAGATTTTATTCATTTATTTATTTTTAATGGAGGCACCGGGCGCTAAACCCAGGACCTCATGCATGCTAGGCACACACTCTACCACTGAGCTCTACTCCCTCTCCCGGCTCAGGTGTGCTTCTGGGACTAACCTTTCGGGGTCCTTGCTCTCTTGGCCGTCTGCCAGTCGGCGGGCAGCGCAGGGTACGGCAGTGCTGCCCGCACCCCCCAGGCCCCCTGGTGCTGTGGTGTGTGAATCCCAGTGACCCCAAGTGCGGCCCAGGCACCTGAGTAACTGGTCCTAGTGCCTCTGCCCGTTCTGGGTGCTGGCCATGGTGTAGTTACTGCTGCCTATGCGAGTGGGTCCCCTCTGTCCGCAGACCCCTGCCTGTCCACGGCGGCCCCCTGGCGCCCGTGCTCTGCGCTCTGCACAGCGACCACACTGGTAACCGGGTCCACGCCCAGCCTCACCCCTCCCTGCAGCTGCCGCTCTCGGCGGTGCTGCCCCTTCCTTGCCGCTCCTGTCAGCTTAAGCGCCGCCCTGGGTGGCCCCTCACCGTCCAGCCTCGATCAGCGTCATCTGCTCCCAGCTCGGCCCACAGTCACTGGGGCGGACGGGGGTGTTGGGGCCCCATGAGCCTTGGCTGGGGTCTCGGCCACATCTGAATTGGGTTGGGTGGGGTGCTCCCAGCAGAGGGGCAGTTCCCTCAGAGGTGCCTCTGGGGCTGAGGGGTGAGCAGCTGTCTCTGTCGGCACTGTCTGCAGGGCTGTCGTCCCTGAGAGGCTGGGACTCTGTGTCCCTGCCTCGTCCTCGCCACTTCCCAACACTGGCTGACGGGACAGGGTTCCCGTGTGCTCAACCTGCCTTCTCCCCCGAAGTTCGAAAGTAAACGTTGCAGAGGAGTTGATCACAAGAGACTGACTTCCTACTTTATTGTTTACAATTTACCGTGAACACGTATTTTCTCTTATGTTGAAACGTGTGGAATTGCCAGTATCTGACGCCTTTGGCCGATGCGGTGGCGACTCAGATGAGTCCCCTGCTGAGCAGTCAGGCGCCCCTGCCCTTCTGTCTGCCACCCAGAGCCTCTGTGCCAAGGAGGGGTCCGCATCCGTGCTTGCAGTAACCCAACAGGAAATCAAGTGACCAGTTGGTGCCCAAGACCAAGCCGATGGCACCTGGGTGGCTCTGGCTGGGTGCAGAAGAGTCTCAGGGCCGGAGGGGCCACGAGCCAGGCAGAGGGGCAAAGTCTGAGGGCCCGCCCGTCCTGTGAGCTCCTCCCCCAGGGCCAAGCCGGTTCCGCGGCCCAGTGCCCGCCTGAGGCTGCCTGGGGCGTGTCCTGACCTCCCGGCAGCTCTGGGCAGAGCTTGTGGCCAGCCTCCAGGGAGCGGGGTGGCCGAGTCCAAGCTCTTTGCTGCTCCAGGGGACCCTGAGGACTCTGATTTGAGTGGCGGTCAGACTGGAGGACAGTGTAAACGATAAGAAGGTCGACTCCAGCGTGGTTTGTGGGACTTGATTTGAGGAGGCACTGTCGGCCCCGTCCTTTTGTGGAACCTGGAACAAGTCACTTTACTCCAGGTTTTGTTTTCAGTTTTGAGGATTAGAAGCGAGTTTGTGGTGCCGGCGCGGGTGGGTCTGGGGGCTGCTTTGCGCTGCTCTCCCCGCCTTGGCTGAGCGGACCTGCAATGCTGAGTGGGCAGCCCCAGCCCCCTGAGCAGGAGTGTGACCTGAAGGGGCCTGAGCGCCGCCCCCCTCGCAGAATCGCCTGGAAGGGGTGAGTGCTGGGCTGGACGCCCGCCGCTCCTTCATGGTTTGAGTGGTGATTTTGGAAGTTGCTTGCGGGCCGGTGGGCGTTCAGGGAGGCGCTGGCCCTAGGCCGATTGGGGAACTTGAGTCCAGAAGGGAGTCTCCGCCGGCCGCACTGCCCTTTGCAGGACTGTTTCCCAACAGGCCGAGGTGCGTGCTGACCGCGGAGCCGGCCCCTCCATCCGCTTCCCCACACATGTGCCAGCTCATCCGCGGCCGGCGGGGCGTCTCCCAGGATGCTCACAGCTGTCAGAGTCATCCTGGGGGGCCTGGCCTCGGGGGAGGGGACACCCCTGCCCATCAGGGACGACCTGCTGCCCACAGACCACGTCAGCCACAGAGTGCCACGGGATGTGGGCTTTTGTTTTCAGGGAGGCCCTTTTTTTTTAATAAAAATTATTGAGCAGTTTTGTGTTGGGAGGGGAAGGTGCAGAAATTTCCTGTATACTGCCCCCCTCCCAGGCTCCCCCACGTTGGATGCCCCAGAGGGTGCGTTTGTGACAGAGGAACCTGCAGGGACACAGTGTGGCCGCCCAGAGACCCTATTTCACACCAGGGTCGCTCGGCGCTGTGCTTCCTGTGCTTGGGACAGGCACGAGGTGTCGCTCCCGCCGTGGTGGCCACGCGGGGTCTCGCTGCCCCGGGCCCTGCTGCTGACTTGTGAATGGGAGCTTGCTTGCCACGGAAGTTCGGGGGCGGCTGAGTCGCTCACACCACGGCGCAGCGCTCGCACGGGGCTGAGACGGTGCACGCTCCTCTCCCCTCCAAGGCACATCCAGGACCCTGCCAGCCAGCGGCTGACGTGGAACAAGCCCCCGAAGAGCGTCCTGGTCATCAAGAAGATCCGGGATGCCAGCCTGCTCCAGCCGTTCAAGGAGCTCTGTGTGCACCTGATGGAGGTGGGTGGCGGGGCCCACCTGGGGGGTCGCGGGACGCAGCCGGCTCCTAGCCCAGCTCCGAGGCTCTGACTCCAGCGCTGTAGAGGCAGGAGACTCCCTCCAGGAGCGCAGCGTCTGTAGCCGAGCGCCACAGAGCCTCTGGGACCCTAGAAACACGACGTGAGCAGGCAGACGGCAGTTTGCCGGCTACAACAGAGGGCTCGCTCCTCTCTTGTCGTAAAACGCTCAGAGGCGGCTTCGCAGGGGACCAGCACCCTCTGACCTGGTGTCACTGGCCTGTCCCTCCCAGGAGAACAACATGGTCGTGTACGTGGAGAAGAAGGTGCTGGAGGACCCAGCCATCGTGAACGATGACCGCTTCGGGCCAGTGAAGAGGAGGTTCTGCACCTTCAGGGAAGGCAAGTCGTCCCCCGGGAGCTCCCAGCCTGGCGGGAGCCTCCCACCCAGCGTGGGTGGCTTTGCAAGTTGGGGCTGCTTGATGGCTTTTCTGGTGTCTGCTGTTCTGTTTTCTAGATTATGATGACATTTCTAATCAGATCGACTTCATCATCTGCCTGGGAGGAGATGGGACCCTGCTTTACGCCTCCTCGCTCTTCCAGGTGGGTCTCCAGGTGGTGGTCCTGGCGCCGCGTGAGGAGCAGGGAGGAGGTCCCTGCTCTGAATTTCTTCACTTGGCAGTAGAGCAAGTTTACAAGTGATAGCAAGGGCTGCGCCTCCTATCTGAGCACCTGGGAGCTGTGACAGGCCAGGCACATCCGCCTCGTCCAGAGAACGGTGGCCAGGCCTGGGCTGGGCTGGGAAGACGGCAGTGGTGGGGAGACTGTCCTGGGGGTGTTCCGGGGGTGGGCATGGGTTTAGCTACAGGCTGACTGTCCAGGGCGTGGTGGGGGGAGCCCTGTGGAGGCCACGGACAGTGAGGGTCAGCACAGGAAGCGGTGGGATCATTCGGAACCCACCCCCACTCTCAGCAAGGCAGGAGCCCTGGGGAGACCTAGCCGAGGTGTGCAAGTCGCTCAGGCACAGTGGCCCCAGAGAGCGGCCTAGAAGTGGATGTGCCGTCTAGGGGTCCGGGGCATGGGGCTCAGGCCCGGCGGGCAGTGTGGACTGGGGCCTCGGCACCAGGTGTGGTGTGAACCCGGCAAGGCGGGAATGCTGCAGAGTTAGCCCTTGGGAAAGAACAGGAGTGAGAGGGCCTCGGGGGCGTCCCGCCTCCTCGCAGCCACCGCCCTCCGCTGCCTGCAGGTCCTCACCTGCCTGCTGTCCTCACCCCTCCCTGCTGTCTCTGTCTGGCCTGCCGCCTTTCCAGAACCCCTGGGCGTGGTCTCCGTGTGTCAGAGCAGCTCTGCTCATCCCGCCCTCGCCAGCTCCTTCCTGCCCTCGGGGCCAGGGGCCCTGTTAGCCCTGTCAGCTCTCACCCCGCTGTTCCTCCTGCCCAGCCCCGCCGTCCCAGGGACCTCCCGAGTCAGCCCTACCCCCTGCCCAGGACTGTCGGGGCGCAGGTGCCTCAGTGCTGGGGTAGCGCGGGTGGCCGTTGGCGGAGCTGGCCCGCTGAGTGACCTGCCGCGCCGGCCCGCAGGGCAGCGTGCCCCCGGTCATGGCGTTCCACCTGGGCTCCCTGGGCTTCCTGACCCCCTTCGGCTTCGAGAGCTTCCAGTCCCAGGTCTCCCAGGTGATCCAGGGTGAGTCGCAGTGTGCTGGAGTGCACGGGGCTGCCTTCCTTCTTGGCTGGGGGTTTGATGATGCAGAGAGAGCAGTGCTGAAATGTCTCCGGACTCAGAGATTTCTAGATTCTGAGTGGTTCAGACATTTCTGCTAACCGTGAGAAGCCCGAGCTGCCACAGGCCAGGCTGCCATTCACGTTCAGTACTGTGCGCGGGTTGATCTTTGCAGAAGGCACAGTGTTGCTCTCGATGTGGGAGAAGAAAGGGGGGCTCTCTTCCTGTGGCACCACTGCCCAGCCCTGCTGACCTCCCTGGCGTGGCCTCTGCCGGCCCCCAGGGAACGCAGCTGTCGTTCTTCGGAGCCGGCTGAAGGTCAGGGTCGTGAAGGAGCTGAGGGGGAAGAAGGTGGCCATCCCCAACGGGATCAGCGAGAATGGGGTGCTGGCCGCGGCCCTGGACGCGGAGGTCGGGAAGCAGGTCATGCAGTACCAGGTCAGAGGGCGCGTCCCCCTGGACTCCGGGCCCCGCCCCCGGCCCCCGGCCCCCCTTTCAGGGTTTACAGAGAGCCCAGGACCAGCATGGGTGCTGAGGTCGGGGGCAGGCCCACTGGGGAGGTGCCGCCTGGCCCCTTAGTCTGCAGTGGCCTCACCCCAGGTCCTGAACGAGGTCGTGATCGACAGAGGCCCCTCCTCCTACCTGTCCAACGTGGACGTCTACCTGGACGGGCACCTCATCACCACAGTGCAGGGCGATGGTAGGTGGGCATCAGGCGTGCCCTGGGGATGGGGGTGCTGCATCAGAGTGACTGCGAGAGTGACCACAAGAGTGACCCCGCAGCCTGTCCTTCAGGCGTGATCGTCTCCACCCCGACGGGCAGCACGGCGTATGCGGCTGCGGCTGGCGCCTCCATGATCCACCCCAACGTCCCAGCTATCATGATCACCCCCATCTGCCCGCACTCGCTGTCCTTCCGGCCCATCGTGGTCCCTGCAGGCGTCGAGCTCAAGGTCACAGCACACCCTCCACCCTGTGGGCTGGGGCCTTGGCTGGGACCCTCGGTGCTGTCCTGGTCTCTGTGCACCTGGCACTTGCTGCTGAGACAGTGGAGTGGGGGGCAGTGGGGCACTGAAAGCTGGGCTGGCCCCTCAAGCAGGGCTTCTGACCTGAGTGGGTGGGGCCATCTGTGTTGGGTGGGGGCGGGGTGAGGAGTGACCCTGCCCGGCATGTCCCCCCCCAGGGCCCCGTCCTGGCAGCTGACTGGCCCCCACTGCTTGGCCACATCTCTCTCTCCTCTACCCTGGTGTTCCCCACGCCAGGCGCCGCAGACCCGCGGGCCCCTGGTGCGAGCCCTGGCGGGACACGGAGAGCTCGGAGGCCTAGAGCCAGATGCCAGCCCCGTGTCCCCAGCAGAGGGTAGATAGTTGGGAACTCTGGGCCTGGACGGACATCCTTCCTCCACACCCAGGGCTGGTGTCAGCCCGACGGGAGTTAGTGCTCTCATAGCCTGGAGCTGACCTGGGCACCTGGTGGGCTCCTCCTGGACAGTGCCACCCCAGGGTTGGTTCTGAGACATTCAGCTGCACGCAGGTGAGCCCATACCTGTCACGCTTGACCCTTCAGATCATGCTGTCACCAGAAGCAAGGAACACCGCGTGGGTGTCCTTCGATGGACGCAAGAGACAAGAGATCCGCCACGGAGACAGGTGTGTGGGCCATGGGGCTAGGGCAGGGCATGAGGGGCGGGGGCCTGTAGGCAGAGCACTGTCACCGAGAGCCTGGAGGGCCCGTCCCAGTCTCGTATGAGCACATCGCAGACCTGTGCCCTTGTTCTCCAGCAGCCCCACCCCTCAGGGTCCCTGCATGGACCTGGGTGGGCTGAGGGGGTCTGTGGTTCTGTCCTGGGGGTTACCACTGAGCCGCCAGCCTCTGGTTGTCCTCAGGGCCAGACTGGAAAGTGGCAAGGCGCCCACCCCGACACCCCCCAACACACACTAGAGGACCCAGGGCCAGGCTTCGCAGCCAGTGGGCGGGCAGAGCAAGGTGGCGGCGGGCGCTGGAGGGGCCGTGTCGTCCTGTCCCCTCCCTCAGCATCAGCATCACTACCTCTTGCTACCCGCTCCCCTCCATCTGCGTCCGGGACCCTGTGAGCGACTGGTTTGAGAGCCTGGCGCAGTGTCTGCACTGGAACGTGCGGAAGAAACAGGCCCACTTCACAGAAGACGAAGACGGGGAGGAGGATGGAGAGCAGGGGGCAGGAAGCTAGGCCTGTGCTCTGTCCCGCCCGGGACGGGCCAGCCTGAACGTGCGCTCCGCGAGCAGGCCCCTGCCCAGCACCCAAGCAGGCGCTGCGTCGCCCTGCCTGTGGCCAGAGGAAGGGCCTAGAACCTGCCTTCTGTCGACCAGATCAGCCGTTTTTAATGTTTTAAATATGACTTCTTTTCTGCATTTCTAAGCAAGCAAGCGAGCAGCGGCTGGGGCTCTGAGGTCAGCCTGTGCGCACCAACCCTGGTTCGGTCAGAGCCCGTCTCTGGGCAGGGACGGCCGAGCCGGGTGGGCTCTTTGTGATTACTTGTCAGGAAACTTCCATAAATCAGTCCATTGAAATTCAGAGGGGATCAGAATGGATGGCCTGTCCTTTGCTATTGAAAATAAATGTCTCATAGCCAAAATCTTCCTTTACCCACCACGACTTTCCCCTCAAGCCACCAGCGGGTCACTTCTGTGAAGAGCAGTTGGTGGGTGGTTGGTGGGCGGATGGGTCCCCTCCACCCCCTCAGGGTCTGCACTGAGCCTGCCCAGATCCTCCTACCTTGGTCCCAAGGCCTTGTCTGCCCCCCCCCCCGTGTGTGACAGGTGCTGGCTGGGCCTGGCAGTCTCTGGGGGAGGGTCAGGCGGCACACATTCCTCGTGAAGCAGGGCACGTCCGCGCCCGGGAAGGCGTCTTCCATCCCGTGTCTGCTTTTTAGAGATTCTCTTACACTTTGTGAAAGTGCTCACATACAGATTTTGTTGTACACACTGAGATTTCAGAGGAAAGGGGTTTGCACTGTCGTGAAGTGGAGCTGCATTCCACTGTCTGCCCTGTGTCCTGTGTGTTGGGACCATCCTGTCCCGCCCGCGTGGCTGGCTGTCCGTGAGAGCCGGGTGACTGCGGAGACATGGGGACAAGGTTAGGAAGGTGCTGATGGTGATGTTTCACGTTGACCTGCTCTTGCTTCCCCCACGGGTCTTGGTTGCAGGGGAGCCCCCGCCATTCCAGCCCTCGCGCCTCCCTCGGCTGGCATGGGGCATGTGCACCCCTGGGGCCGTGTGGAGTCTGGGGGGACCCGGCTCAGGGTGCACGTGGCCTTGGCCCCTGGTTACTGTCCTGCCGGGCCTCAAATACGGCCTCTGTTTTGGAGTAACTTGACTTGTCTCTGAGTTGCATTTTCACCTGTTAAATTGGTGAGAGCGGCAGGGCAGACGCCTGTCCTCTCTTGGACTCACTTCTGGAGTGACAGGCGGGGTCTGCGCGTCACCCTGTTGGAGGCCACTTGCTGAGAGAAGGGCGTCCGGGGCCATGCATCCGGATGAGTCCGACGTCCGTGTGGGTGTCTGTCCAGTGCTGTCCGCCCCAGGCTCGGCTGCCCTCCCACCGGCAGAGGGGCCGACATTCCCAGATTTAGGTCCGGACGGGAGGCCTCGGGCCCCTCGTTCAGACAGTAAAGCAGGTGTTAACCAAGGCCTAAAGCATAATGTGGAACCATCTAGGAAACTGGATTTTTTGAAGTAAATTCTTAGCGTTTCATATTGTTAGTATCTTGAAAATTTGTTAAATGTTGAAAGACTTATTACTATTTTCAGATCCTTTCAATAAACAGACTTGTTTAAAAAGCTGAGTTAATTGAGTGACAACTTTATTTGGGTCTCTGTAATTAACACCAAGACGCTGAAGGGCGTGGGCTAGGGCCTCGGGAACCCAGACGCGCTGACCCCACCCTTGGCCGTGGTGGGCGGGGGTCCTGCTCCCGCAGCCCCCAGTCTCATCCTGTCCAGCCTCGCTGTCTGTGCTGCCAGCCCTGGGGTTGGACAGGTGTCGTCTCCGAGGGGGCCTGGCTGGGGCTTCGGGGCCAGTCCAGCAGGGAGGAGCCAGAGGCCTGAGCCCAGGCTGCCCTGTGGGAGCAGCTGGATCCTGGTGGTCGGAGGGCTGTGGAGCTCCCGCCTCCCTCCTCCCCTGCTCCCTCTCCGCTCCTGGGCCTCCCTCTAGTCTGGGTGGGTTTGGGGCAAGGCTTTGCCAGCAGCCAGAGCAGGTGTTGCAGACGACCCCGACACAGCCCCATGGACCAAGGCCTGAACAACCACCCTGGGCACCTGCTGCGGGCAGCCCTGACCCCGACCAGGGTCCCTGGGTGCTGAGAGGAACTAGACATGCCCAGCCCCCCACAGGTTAGACGTGAGTGGAC
This sequence comes from Vicugna pacos, assembly GCF_048564905.1. Taxonomy (NCBI): domain Eukaryota; kingdom Metazoa; phylum Chordata; class Mammalia; order Artiodactyla; family Camelidae; genus Vicugna; species Vicugna pacos. Next base: position 66,908,270 of record NC_132999.1, read on the forward strand.
ACCTGGGGCCAGGGCCGGGTGGTGGAGCTGTCCCTGCCCTGCCTGTTAGAAGCAGGCGTACATGGTTGGTTCTCTGGGTGAGTCTCCACTCGAGGCACACGTGGGGGTGCCGCCCCTTCCTGCCCAGGTGTCTCGGTGGCTGCTGCTCCCTCTGCCGCGGGGCCTGGTGGCCCACAGTTCTGCCGGGAAGTGCGTGTGTGCACAGTCGGTGTGCACAGGCAGCAGGGTGGGGCAGGTGCTGGAGTGCTCTCCTGCGGCTGAGGCTCGGCCTGAGCTGCGCGTGGACCCAGTCTGGGCCCTGTGCTGGGAGCAGAGGCCTCCCTGAAGGGGAGCCCGCCCAGCCCGGCCAGCCAGGAGCCCTGAGCCCGCGGGGTGAGCTCACTGCTAGGCTTAGTCACTGCCCACGGGGTCCCAACTGTTTGGCAAAGGCTGTTGATCTCTGAACCCTGACCTGGGCTATGTGGAGCACATCAAAGGGGATGGGGAGCAGGGGACACAGAGGCCACAGGACAGGGACCCCAAGACACCTCCCGACCAGGACACTAGGACATTTCTGTGGGCTCAGGCCTCAGGCCCCTCAAAGCTTCCAGTCTTCAGGGCAGTGGCCTCGGAAACCTGGCTTTTCCTGGCCTGCGTCCCAGGAGCATGGAGGCCAAACCACTCCCCAGGCCTCAGTGCTGGGTGCCCTGCCCGGCTGGCCTCCCTTCTCTCTCAGGCCCACTTCTGTGTCTTGCCCCGAGGGTCCCACCCCTGGGAGTCTCTGGGCCCCAGGGACCGGGAAGACTGCCAGGTTGGGGAGAGCAGGTGCGAAGCTGGAGCAGGGAAGGGGTGAGGGGGATGGGGAGGGACAGGGGAGGGTCTGTTGGAGGAGCCAAGAGAAAATAGGTGAGGGTGACGACGACATGGGAGGAGGCGGGAACGAGTCCCCTTTCCACCCAGAGAGATTCAGGCCAGAGCTCCAGCTAAGCCTGGAAACTCGAGGATTCAGTGGGGGAAGAGGTGAGGTGGGGGCAGGGAGGGCGGAGGGCGGGACCCTGCACCCTGCGGACAAGTAGCCCTGCGGGCCAGTGCCCCTCCCACAGGCCCTCCTGCCCTGCTGGTCCATCCAGGCCTCAAGCGGGGTGCAGGAGCACGGGGGACAGGCACGGCCAGACCTCAGCCCTGGCCTCCTGCGAGCACAGTGAGACCAGCGCAGCCCCTCTGTCCCCATCCCCAGGACTCTCCTCAGACACTGGCCTGAAGTGGCAAAGGGGCTGCTCCCTAACCCTGCACTTTTGCTTCCGTGACCTTGGCCCCAGCCCCTGGGGGAGGAGCTTTCAGGTGCCCTCCCTGGCATTGTCCCCACCCCGTGGAGTTCAGAGGCTGAGCCCCACCGACAGAGATTGCAGGTGCCCCTACCAGGGTCCTGCCAAGGTTGGGGTGGGCAGAGTCAGCCCAGGACAGGGGTTATGCCAGGGAGGGGGCCTGCTCCTGGTCTGGGGATGGGGTCCAAAGGCTGAGCTCAGGCCAAGGTGACACGGCCTGAGTGACTTTGGCTGCACACTCCCGTGGCCTTTTTCCCCACCTGCTGGTCAGGACACATCACAGAAGCTCCAGCGGCTGTCGCTGCCCCCACCTCTAAATGGGACTGGATGAGGGAACTGCAGGTGTGGCCCGCACACTGGGCAGGCACTGGCACCTTGGGGACAGCTGGCAGAGGTGATGGCCGGGAGACCTGGGATGTTCTCAGTGGAAGAGGTATCACCCACAGGGCCAGGGGCCCAGCTGCCTCTTGAGTGTCCTGGCCGGACCTAGAGCCTGGGAAGGACACTAAGGAAGACCCTGTGTTGTTCTAGAAACAGGAGGCCTTGGCTCTCAGTGTGGCCAGGGGCCCAGGGATGGCCGAGGTACCTGGTGGAAGGAAGCTGAGGCCAGCTGGACCTGTCCAGCAAACCCCACCCGGCCCCACCTAATGGTGTGGCTCCCCTCCTCCGGGCACTGACTGGGTCTGAAGGCCCACACACTCGGGTCTGCGATGACATGCACACAGAAGCCTGGAGCAGGCGCAGCTCCCAATGACTTGGGCGCCCAGTGGCCTACATAGGCCCCAGGCCTGAAGCCTCCCCCTCCCCCTGCCCTGACAGTCCACCGGCCCCTCATTGACCACACCTCTGTCTTCCTTGCAGAAGTCTGTTCATCCTAATTGGGAGGGCAAGCAGAGGGGCTAAAGAGCACCCCAAGATGGTGAGCTTCAAAAGATGGTGATTGTTTAAAAGATAAAGACCCCCGAGCCTTAACGTGCAGGAAGTTGAACGTGGGTTTGGCAGGGGTTCTCCCTGGTGTACCGAGGGACTGTGGTCAGGAGTCAGGGACCAAGCACCCAGGGAGCGACATAGTGCTGGTCAGTGCTTTCTGACGATACTGGCAGTGGGTCTGGAGGTACAAGGCAGGTCCCCTCCACCCTTCTTCCCACCCGCAAGATCATGACCCAGATCTTGTCCACTGGGCTTTGTGGGCTCCCAGGCCCACGTCCACACCTCTCTGCTGTCCTCACCTTCCCCTGGGAACTTGGGATCCTCTGGGCTTGCAGGCCTCACCATCCCACCCCACTGGAACCATCACTGTCAGACCAAGGCCCAGTCTTAGACTGAACCTGTGAGAGGAGAGCAGGGAGAGGCGGCCATGGGGAGGGGGACAGACAGGGCCTAGGGGTCTGGGAGGGACCCCTGAAGGCAGCAAAGCAGAACCTGCATTGATGCTTTCCTTTCTGCCCTGAGGAAAATTGCCGTTGAAACATCATCCAAACACTGAAGGAGAGAGTTGTTGGGAAGGGGACCCAGCACTGATCAGGCCTGGAGGTCAGCAGAGCCCAGCATGTCATGGAGGGAGCTGGGCTGGGCTGGGTGGAGGCCGTGCTGGAGGTTTTAGGGAGCTGGTTGGGAGGGGTGCCTTCACAAGAACTGCTTCCTACTGGATTTGTGTCTAAACCTGAATCTCGGGTGTACACATTAGCAAATGACCACATTTGAAGCTGACCCCAACATTCTGCTTCTTGGAATCCAGTCACAGGAAGAAGTCAGAATTCCAGCAAATGTAGGTAAAATCACACAGATCCACTTGTGGTATCCCTGAGATCAAAGGTCAGGTGTGGCCTGATGGTGGAATTCTGGGAGAGTGCATAACAATTTTGAAACGATGTCAGGAGAGCCTGGGCACCTTCCCCTCCTGAACATGCTACCTTCATAGGCAGCAAAGCAAAGTCTCCTGTGAATATCAGGGACAAGAACTGTGTGGAAGTTAATAAAAGGAAACCTCAGCTAAAATGGAGTCAGGAAGGCAGAAGTGGAAGCTCTCACGCATGTACCCCTTGACCTCAGTAGAGATCCCAACAGGAGGAGAGTGCCTTGCATCTGTGGCAAGAGGCACACTGCTTTAGGACCACCAGCAGGAGGAAGGAAGATTTTCTCCCTGCCTGGCAACAGCTCAGACAACGCGGGATCATCACAATTCAGCCAATGAAAAGCCACTGTGCTCAGAACTCCCCATTTCCTGCAATGGCCTTTTGTTTTTAACAACGTCTCCTCTACAAAAGAGTTTCCCCTCCTCTGCTTTATTAGACTTTCATGTGGTTGCCACAGTTGCATGTTCTGAACTGCAATTCTTTGCTACTGTCAAATAAACCCATTTTGCTGGTAAAGTAACTGGCTATTTTGTTGTTTTAAGTGAACATTGCTAACAGGACACAGACAAAGGGGAAGGATACAAACTCTAGAAAGATCACCATGGAGCAAAGGGTTCCTCAGGCAGGGGCTGGAAGCCCTGGGTGCAGAGGACCCTGACCTCCTTGTCCAGGAGGGGAAGGTACCCAGGATCTCCTGACATCATTTCAAAATTGTTACGCACCCTCCCAGATTAAATGTAAGAAAGACTCCGCTATAAAATTTTTGATCGTTTTTATGAATTTGCTGTTGAGATTGTTTGACTATAAGTACATCACTGACCACCAACAACCAGGACCGCTGGGCAGTCATCAAGCATCTCAGGGTTTTGTGCAAAGTAGGAAAATCTACGCTGTAAAGTCTCCTCAGGTTTATGAAGGCATCCTGAACACTCAATTTACGGATGATGAAGACGCCATCATATTACGTCCTGAGGTAAGTACATAAGTAAACATGAATTTCACTTTTGCTGCTTTCATTTCAGACCCAGGCCCCTGACCCGCTCCTGGAGTCTTCCCTGTTCTTCCTCCCGCCACGCCCTCTGGAGGATCCCAGGGAAAGCCTTCTGCCTGCAGCTCGCAGCCCCGCCACGGTCGCCCAGAGGTGGGCATATCATTAACGACTCTGGCCAAGATCTGAAGGACAAACTTCATTAATTTTAAAACAATGTGAAAAAAATTGTTAAACAATGACAAGAAAAGTAACCTTCAAGAAGACTCCATTAGCCATATCCTCGCTCCTGAAAATTACGTTAAAGAGTAAGCGGAGCGTAGAGCCCAGCCGGGCAGATGCTCGGTGGACACGGGTGCGACCACGCGCCGGCAGCCTGGCGCCCATGTGGACCTAGGCCACGCCCACGGGCCGAGCTTTCCACGGCTCGACCAATCGGCGCCTCCGTCGGGGGGCGTGGCCTCGGCATCCTGCGGCGCCTGGAGCTCCTCCGATGCTAGTTACCTCACCAGTACACTCCCTTGGACCTCGTCTAAAGTAGGGGTGGCGGGGCTGGAACTTCTGCCCCTAGAAACCAAAACTCGAGGACAGCCCCACGCGGGCTTACGGGTCGGCGCCTCTACGGACTGACCGCCCCGCCCGGAGGGTGCCAAGGGGACGACCGTGGGGGGAGTCACCCAGCGGCGCCACCCCCGACTGGCCACGGTGGTACGGCCCTCAGGGAACGACCGCGGGGGAAATCGCCCAGCAGCACCCCCCTCCAACTGGGCCGCGGTGGTACGGCTCGGAGGGTGCCAAGGGGGCGAACGAGCGGCGACCGAGAAGCCCAGAGTGAGAGACGTGCCCCGCGGGACAGCGAGGAGTCGCCGCCGTTTGTCGCGTCACTTCCGGACCATGACTTCCGGGCGTGGCGGCACTTCCGCCCTCTAGCCCCGCCTCTGCTTCCGGCCCGCCCACCCCGGGCTTGCCCGCACCCCGCTGGTTCCCGGAGCCGCTATCGCCGGGACGTGGGCGGGTCGCCGTGTGGAGGCGGGCCCCGGGTGACCGGCCTCCAGGGCCGGGCCGGGGCCGGGTCCGCGTCCCTCAGGCTGCCCGGCCGCGCGGCGTCTGGCCCGGGGCTCCTCGGTGGGTGGCCGGTTCGCGCCGGGAGCGCTGAATAGAGCCAGCGGGGCGGGCTGTCTCCGGGGGTCGCTTTTCGCGTCCGGGCCGAAGCCCGTCGGCCCCCAGCCTCCTCCCACCCATCCCCGGCTCGCGGACCCCTCTGCCGGCCGGCCACCGCAGGGCCTCGGCTCGCGCTCGGCCCTGTCGTCCGAGGCCGTTCTTCCGGAGGCCCCGCGGCCTCCGGGTAGGACGGTCCCTTGCTGCCTGTCACGCCCCGGCCCTTTCCTGTGATGTGTCCACCACATGGCGTCCCCGGGCCCCGCCTCGCAGGCCCGACGGCGCGGTCGCGGGGCGCTCTTCCGCTCGGACCCCAGGCCTCGGGTTGGCGCTGCGCTCCCGCCCTGGGTCCGCCCGGCTCCTGCGGCGGGGCGGGCGGGACACAGGTGGGGCGGGGGCGGAGGCTGGGGTACCTGGGATGGGCGGGGCCGCGGCGCCTGAGCTGCGGTGCAGGATCAGAGGCCTCGCGGGGTCGCGGGGCGAGGGACACGGCCTCGGGGGTTGTGCCCCCGAGGTGGGCACGGCTCCGGTTCGGCAGGTGCAGCTGTCCCGGAAAGAACCAGGTAAAGATGCTCCGTGTGCTCCGGTCGCCTGCAGATTCATTGCAGTTGGTGTTTTTCTGCCCAGAATTTTATAAAACTGGAAATTATGTAATGGCTGACATCCTGCCAGCCGCTGGTTCTAGCGGATTGCTATTTTGTAAATTGGGTTGGGAAACTCCCAGGCAGGCCCAGAGCTACCACTTCATGCTAGTCCTCGGGTGACTTTTCTTTGACTGATTTTATGGGGCCTGTGACCGTCCAGGCAGTTTCCTCTTATGGGCTCAGGCTCTAAAGCCTTTGAAAACCTTGCTCACCCCCCGCTGCTGTCAAAGAAAGAAGTAGCCTCTATTTAGAGGCTGATTCTTTGTTCATTGGCTTAAAGTGGTTTCGTGTGTGTGTGTGTGTGTGTGTGTTTAGTCCAATGTACTTTAATCACAAATCTTTAAACTTGCAAGTAACGTTTTAAAGCAGAATGAAACAGTATTAGACACCATGAAAAGAGACATTAGGAGAGAAAATAGGACAGTTTTTACATTAAAGAAATCCATTTTCAATACAGACAAATTAAAAAATGGAGAGACACCAAATTAGAATGGCCCGAGTCTCTGCGTCCCCGAGCTGAACATGTCCGTAACTTGGCCTGTGTTCCGAACTGCTTGTACTTTTTAAACCAGAACACGTCGTGCGGAGGCCTTGTCATCCTGCTCTCACTTAGTCTACGGCAAATGTATTTTCTATCAAGACTTGTAGGGCCACTGTGTATTCTCTTAATTGTGACCCACTGTCCCATTATGTGACAGAGTTTATCACAAATGCCTTTCGACACTTGGCTAGTGTCAGTTTCTCAGTCTTAAAAACTGAGCTTTTGAACATCCTTGTATGTACAAGTGTGGGCCTTTGTCAAGTCGTTTCTTTAGGATAAATCCCAGAGGGGGCACTTCTGAATTGCAGTGTGTGGAACCTGTAGAGTTCCAGTGCATTTTACCTGAAAGTACCGACTGTCTGCACCTCACCAGGCATTTGAGAACATCGTGGGTTGCGAGTTTTAGAGCAGGGACTCAGCCTCAGGCTGATGGGCCCTGGAATTCAGGAGTCTGCGTGGCTGGATGGGGAGAAGTTGGCATCTTTATTTTCACTGACTTGGCCCCAAACTTTACTTCAGTGGCAAATAGGCCACGGTGGTTCCGGCAGCCCTCATTTCAGAACCAGGCCCGCTCCCAGCTGGTCCCAAGCCCTTGCTGTGGGGCTGGTGGCGGCTGGGCTGGGTCAGGCCGTGGCACATGGTGCGGCACCTGCACGTGATAAAGACGTCAGAGGTGTGTCTCATGTAACGTGTCTCTGACCTGGTTTCCCTTCAGTCCTACACGTGCACCCTCTTCTGAGGACAGCTCTGGGCAGGAGAAAAGTTGGGGGCCAACCCTGGCCTCCTGAGCCACCTGCTCCCTGCTGGGCAGGAAAGGCTGCTTAGCAGTTCTTGCTGTTTGTGCTGTAATCGGTGAGGGAGGCCATTCAAGCCTTTGTCACCAGTGACCTGGGGGTCACGGGGCTCCCCCAGGTTCATCCCACCCCGTTTCCATGCAGACTTGGGGGAGGTTGGCTGCTGGCTCTTCAGGTCGATTTTTTGTTGTCAGACCAGGCCTGCTGACCTTTGGTCTTCTACAGGACAGGAACCGCCTCTCCAGAGAGCAACCTGAATTACGGGGGCGAAGGGGACCAGGCGGTGGAAACACAGGAGCTGGAGTCAGGGGGCAGCTGTGACCCCGGCGGGACTGAGTGCAGAGGACCTGCCCGGCTGGGACTGCCTGACCCCCAGCCCCTCCCGGCCTTCACATGTGACGCCCCACACCACCTCTGAGGGTCTTCACCACTCCCGGGGGCGGCCTTCAGCTCAGGATTTCAACCCCAGCTCTTGCCCAGTGGTAAGTGTTGTGTCGTGGGGTCGCCTGTCATCGTGTGGAGAGGACCCGGCCGTCACTCAGCTGTGTGCTGCCCTGCACCTCGTTCTCGCTGCTGGCCCACTTCGCATCCTGTGAAAAGCCCAGGATTTCTGTTCCTTCTCTTGCGGTCGCTGTGGGTGTTTCCCAGCTGTCATGACGAGCAGGCCTGTCTCGATGTCTGTGTGCACGTCTCGTGCAGGACTTCTGGGGGGAGCTCGAGGTCGGAGCTGCTGGTCTGTGGGGTGTGCAGAGGTTTCCGTGCCAAGATGGAACCAGATGATTTCCCAAATGCTGTCCCGGTCTGTGCCCCACCAGCAGTGTCTGAGTTCCTCCAGGTCTGAGTCTGTCCAGCATCTCCGGGTGTTGTCAGACTTGCTGCTCAAAGAGAACTTGTTGTGCCAGCTGCACAAGGGAGAGATGGAGTCTGACGGAGCTTGTGATCTTGGGGGGGGTCTCACTTGAGAAGTCATAGCCACAGGCCTGATCGCCAGGCAGGTGTGGGTTTGTCTGGAAAGTTGTTGCTGAGCCGATGACACCCCGGGGAACCTGGCAGAAGCAGCCCCATGCCTCCACTCCAGGAAGGACCCTCGGCTCAGGGTCTGTGCGGGAGCAGAGTCAGCTAGCCCTCCAGAAATCCTGGACCAGGACTGCAGGACTGCAGTGTTGGGTCCTGGGGGAATGAACTGTCAGAGACTGAGACAGAAGATGGAAGTAAGGGATTGGAGAGAAACAGGCCAGTTTGCAGTGGTACCAGATAGAGCAGGAAAGACACAGTGATCGGAATTCAAGACCTGATGAAGGACGGAAACCCCGAGTCTCTGATGGGGCAGGTCAGTCCTCCTGTGGAGGACAACGCAAAATGCTGAATGAGAGATTAAGAGGTCGGATGAGGGGTGGGAGAGCTGAGCATGTGAAGTGTCACTACGAACCCATGTAGGGAGGGACTCTGGCTGGTCCCAGGTGGACGGGATGGTACACAGCACCTGTGACAGCTTTGGGGATCGGGGGCACAGACCCCAGGCCTTGGCTGAGCTGAGCAGCTGTGGGAGGAGAGGGCCCTCGGATACTTTAGAAATAGTTGGTGGGATCTGCAAGAGGCTCAGGTGTGTGGGAGGGAAAGAGGCAGAGGGGGCTTGGGTCTTAGGAACTTGGTGGCAGAGAAGTCAGAGAAGCCAGCCTACCTGCTCCTTTAGGGCAGCAGACTGACCCACGGGCCTGAGGATGAGGCCAAAATTCCGTATTTGTGATTCATAGTTTCATTAAGTGGGTGATTAAAGCTTTGAGGACATTAAGATGCTGCTAGTCACAACGTCCATCCTTTCTTCCCGCTTCAGCCCGTGCCCACCCAGAGCCGCCCACCGTCCCTGAGACAACGCTGTTGGCTGCAGCCTCATGTCGGTGCCAGAGAAACCCACTGCGCCGGGGGAGCCGGCCCTGGGCCCCGGGGAGAAGCCAGTGGGGCGGCCGCTTCTGGCCTGGGGCTCCGTGTTCGGCCACCGGAACGAGAAGATTGCATTCGGCCAGAGCACTGGCGGCCCCGATGAGCAGGTGCTCACGGTCACTGTCACGGAGACCACTGTCATCGAGTCGGACCTGGGCGTGTGGGGCGCCCGGGCCCTGCTCTACCTCACGCTCTGGTTCTTCTTCAGCTTCTGCACCCTGTTCCTCAACAAGTACATCCTGTCGCTGCTGGAAGGGGAGCCCAGCATGCTCGGTAACCGGGGAGGCCCAGGGAGGCCCCGTGTCCTCGCGGTGGGGCCGGGTGGGGGCGAGGCTCTGCTCACCGGCGCCTCGTCTCTCCCCAGGGGCCGTGCAGATGCTCTCGACCACACTAATTGGCTGCATTAAGATATTCGTTCCCTGCTGCTTGTATCAGCACAAAACCCGGCTCTCTTACCCGCCCAACTTCATCATGATCATGCTCTTTGTGGGTCTGATGAGGTACGAAGCTGACGTCTTTGGTTACGTGTGTAAGTTTTTTACATAAGAAGTGTCTTTCCCATCACTGAGTGGGCAGCCGGCCAGCGGACGTGATAGGTGACCCCGGGCATGTGTCCCCTGAGCTGGCAGGAGGAGGGCAGGGGTCGGACGTGCCCACCCACCAGGCTGACTCCTGGAGAGTCTGTCCTGTAGCTGCAAACACACTGACCATCCTGTGATACCTTCAGGTTTGCCACAGTGGTCTTGGGCCTGGTCAGCCTGAAGAACGTGGCGGTGTCATTTGCGGAGACGGTGAAGAGCTCAGCTCCCATCTTCACCGTGATCATGTCGCGGATGATCTTGGGGGAGTACACTGGTGAGCAGCCCTCCCCGCCCGGCTCCACGGCGATGCCCTGGAGCCCAGCTTCCCGCTGCCCCGCCATCCCCTTCTCCTGGTCGTCCTCAGTCTGGAGATCAGGGGAGGCGGTAGGGGCCGGGTGGGGAAGTGACCAGCAGGGGCGACCATCCTTCCCAGGAGGGCAGCCAAGCGAGGTGGCATCCGACGATGCGGGCACCCAGCCCCGACTCCCCAGCCCCCCTCAGCCCCTTCCTGCTCTCAGCTGTGCTCCTGTGGCCCCCGCCCCACCCAGGCTCAGCACACAGGGTGAATGAGAAATCTCCAGCCTGGGGCAGCGGGCCTTTCCAGCGAAGCCCACGTCCCTGTCCTTCCTGCCAGCCTCGTACAAAGCGGCCCACCCTGCATTGTGCTGTAAACGGGTGCAGTGCAGGATCGGGCACGCAGCCTGCTGGCTTGGCCTGTTTGCTTCAACTAAGAAATGACCAGATGTTAGAACAGGGCAGCCCCCACCTCGGGGAGCAGAAAACAGAGGGGACGGGGCACAGCTGGGCTTCTCGCAGACATGACTTTGGAGCCGCACAAAAGCTCAGGTGGTGGTAAAACGAAGACAAATTGAAGCATAAAACGAACTCCTGAAGATCGTGCACGCCACAAACTGGCGAGCCTGACTGCAGGTCAAGCTTAACCACACGAGAAGGACTTACCTCCAGTGACTTAAAAACCTCGTGGCTTGGGTTCCAGCTTGCAGGAAACCAGCTCTCTTGCTGAGAACAATTAGAAAAACCTTGATAGAATTTAGCAAAGAGAAACCTGTTGGGGAGGCATTGGGGAGTGACTGAGGTGCCAGGACCCCAGAGGCCAAGGTTTCAAAGCTGGGCTCCCAGAGGAGGCCCCACGCTCCCCCGCCGCACAGCAGTGTTTCTCTCCTGGAGCAGCGGCCAGAGTCTGGGCAGAGCGGCCTTGCCGGGCCTGGGCTTCACCCAAGACCCTGAATCCGCCAGTGCCACCCCCAGACAGGCTCCTGGCGGGGACAGCAGGCCCTTCCTGCAGGGTGGAGCTGTACTCTGGCTCCCGTGGCCGGGCTGCCGTCCAGCAGAGACCCCCCCAGGAGACCTTGGAAGGGCACCTGCCTTGGTTGAGGGCTCGGCCTCGGGACTGCATGGGCCTGTGTCTGTTGTGTGGACAGCCCTGTCCTGTGGGGGGGGCAAGCGCAGCCTCGTGAGCTCCCCGATCGTCTGAGGGCTGTGCTCCTGCTCCTTTCTGCTAAACATGGAGGCTCCTGCCCTCGTCCACTCTGATTTCAAGATAGAGGAATTACGGTGCCTGAAATCGAGGTCGAGGTGCCAGAGGAGGCTCATGCCCTATTTCCAAAGTGAATGTGATTTTCTGCTGCATTGAACGGACTTTCCACCATTCCTGTCATGGCTGTTGGTCAGATTTCAGAATGAAGGCAGGAGGGGTGGGTGCACTGAGGGTGTGGGGTCCCCACCCTCCCTTCTCAGTGGCGTTGCCCCGACACCACCCTTCATCTCCTTGTTTTGCAAGTGCGGATCTGGCCAAGGTGCTGTGTAGGAGCAGGACAAAGCCTCGCGGGCGCCTGTCTTTGGGGAGGGTGACAGGAGATATTTGCAGACGTGGACTTTGTCTTGCTGTGTTTTCCCTCCAACGAGAAGAATCCGTTGGGTGTTTGATCTTGAACAAAATTGAATGTGCACAGCTTTCCTGAGGGGAGGGACACCGGCCCCACTGGGTGGGCCATTCCAGCACGTCCCCTGTCTGCTCCCTCCACAGGGCTGCTGGTCAACCTGTCCCTCATTCCTGTCATGGGCGGGCTGGCGCTCTGCACAGCCACCGAGATAAGCTTCAATGTCCTGGGGTTTTCAGCCGCCCTGTCCACCAACATCATGGACTGGTGAGTCCTGGGAGCCCACGCCCCCTGTGGGTGTTGGTGTGAACCCGCTCAGCATGCTCCTGCGGTTGGGAGGAACGGGACTGAATGCCTCCTTCTTGGCAGCAGAGCAGTGAGATCACTCTCCTCGGGGAACGAGGCAGTGTGAGGACATGCAGGCTCTAGGGGTACGTGAGCTAGGATGCTGAGATGCCGGAGGGGGGTGACCGCAGCCCTGCCTGTGTGCACAAGTGGCGGGCGCAGGGGGCAGGCCGGGGTTCTGCGGCCCCCTCTGCTGGCCCGGTGGCCCGTCTGCCAGGAGAAGGACGGACACCACGCTCCGAAGGCGGCTTTGCTGGGTCTGGGATGGGGCTGAGCTATTGAGGGACGCCCAAGTTGACGCCTCAGCACAGCCTGCTCCTCCTGAACCACCGCCCTGTCCAGCCCCAACTCCCGAAAATCGAGGAAGCAGCAGCAACATGGCTTCTGGGAGTTTGTCCGAGACTTTACCCCTGCTGCTCCCCGAGCAGCACAGCCCCTCCTGGAGGCTCTGAATGCCACTGCAAAATGGGAGTTACAGGTGCTTTGTAACTGCCCCTAACACTTTGCTGTGTTTCCTCCAGCCTTCCTCTCCGTGTTTGTAGCTCCTGGAAACACGGCTCACATCATAGTTGACATCTCGCCTGTTAGCCCCGTGCCAGCCTCTACTCACCACCCCTGCCGGCCGGGAGGGGAGGCCTCCCTGTCCCCCTTGCAGATGCTCAGAGTCTGTGGTCTCTTCACTTAAGTCCTCAGGGAACGTCTGCACGCAGTCCCCCTCTGAGCCTCTGACCGCTGCGGCATAATTCCTAGAAGAAGAAGGGCGGGCCTGCGGTACCCTGGCAGGCTCGTTGCCCTGGTTTCAGTCTGCAAGAGCTTCCGTCAGACCTTGTACTTGACTGAGCTTTTGCATGAACACAAAACAGCCTCCTGCACCCAGGCTCTTGCGGTGTCATTAGTCCAAGTGCCGCCCTCTGGCCCCTGGTGGGCTGGGCGCCACCTGTTTTCTCACTGGCCGCTGCGGCCTTCTCGCCAGGAGTTCTATCCCTGTTTCTTCCTGGGCCCACACATCGGGTCCTGCGGCCACTGGGGTTCGAGGGAGCCCTTGGCTCCAAGAGGGCGTCTGTGCAGAGCAGGATGACCCCGGGCACGTCCTCAGCCCCTGGTGGTGGGTGTGGTGCCCCTCAGGTGATGCTCGGAGACACCCAGCCTGGCCCCGGGTGCTGCTGTGTGGCTGCCGAGGAAGGACACAGCACCCCATCCCTGTGAGGTGCCATATGAACTCCTCATAACTTCTTCTTTTCTTTATTCTAGTTTGCAAAATGTTTTTTCCAAAAAGCTCCTCAGCGGGGACAAATACAGGTTCTCGTAAGTATCGCCACCAAGTGCGGACTCTGCCCGATGGACGCTAGGGTGTCCCGGGCCCCCGAACCCCTCCCATGTGGCTTGGGTGCCTGGAGGAAAACCCTGCCTGCCCCACTTGCCCATGGGGACCCCTTGCTGGGGGTGGGTTGGGCCGGCCCCCCCGCAGAGAGGCTCAGGCGCTGTCCCCCCACCCTGACTCCCCACAGGGCTGCAGAGCTGCAGTTCTACACCAGTGCGGCGGCCGTGGCCATGCTGGTCCCTGCCTGGGTCTTCTTCATGGTGAGTCTGCGGTGCGTACTCAGTGCTTCTGGAGCAGATGGCCCAGGCCCTGGGGCGCCAGTCCCCATTGTGGTCGGGCTTTGCTGAGCTCTGCACAGAGGTAGCGAGGCCTCTGGGAGCAGGAGGCCACACAGGGTGCAGTGGGGCGCCCACGGGGGCTGAGCTAGGCACAGGGTGCCCTGGAGTTTGTGTGTGGGGACTTTTAGGCTTGCTTATATTTGGTTACTAGTATTATTTAAAAATATCATGTGCCCACTGCAGAGCAGTTAACAGGGCAGAAGTATGTGGAACCCGGGAAGCCTGTCCCCGGCCCCTCCCAGCGGCTGCTTCCCAACGAGCCTGGGGGCCACAGACACACGCACGCCCTCACAAGTGTCGTGTGAGTCCACCGTCTTATGAAAGCACAGGCCCGTGTCTGTGCAGACCTGGGTTGTCCTGTCCTACGGCCCTGCCCACGTGAGGCTCCGTCCTGATCCATCCCTGCCCGTCCACAGTCATGTCACTGTCATGTCTTTAGCAGGAGAGGGTGTTTCTCTGGGTTACATTCCTGGAATGGTTGTTTGAAAGAATACATACATCCAAAATCTTTTTTATTGTTTTAGAAAGTATACAATATTGTCCACTCTAACTTTTTTTAAATGCACATCAAATATGTTCACGTTGTGTAGCCATCACCACAACACTGTCATCATCTCAAACCCAAACTCTGTCCCCAAGGAACACCAGCTCCTCCAGACTTACCTCTCCGCTCCTAGGCTCTCTGGCTGGGCCTCAGAATTAAACTGACCTAACAGGTGATAAGCACATGGAGTTATTTCATACAAGCTTTACGTGACACGGGAGGAAGTGGAGTTCAAGTGAGTGGCAGAACCAAGGCGTTAGTGGGCAAGTGACTGTGACACAGGGTGGCTGAAGGGTGACGGAGGATGGTAGCAAGGTCACCTGAGTCCCGCCTCCACCTGGTTCAGGGAGGGTGTCTCCGTGGGGGACCTGCTCCTGGGAAGGAGAAGGGCCTCTTCCTGCTCCTGCTGTTTTCTAAGTGCCTTTAGCTCAAAATAGTCCTTACGGCAAAGTGGCATGTTTGGGGGAGATGTGTTCTGAGTTCCTCACCCCGCCAGCCCCGGGCCCCCACCCCCTACTTGCTGTTTGTAGGATTTTGACTCCTCTGGGGACCTCACAGAAGTGGGGCCACACAGTGGCCTGTTGTGACGGCTTATTTCACTGAGCACAGTGTCCTCAAGGTTCATCCACGTGGTAGCCGTTCAGAATCTCCTTTCTTTTTAGGGCTGAATGATGCTCCACTGTGTGAATGGAGCGCATTTTGTTCATCTGCCACCTGTGGATGGACAGCTGGGTTGCTCCCCCCAGGGCTGCTGTACAAGTATTTCTTCAAGGCCCTGTTTTCATTTCTTCCCCCTTTACCCTCAAGTGGGGCTGCTGGAGCTCACGGCAATTGTACAATTCTTTGAGGAGCGACTGCGGCTGTGGCGTTCACCGCACCAGCAGTGCACGAGGTCCTGCCTTCTCCGCCTCCTCGCCCTGCTGCTCACTTCCTAGGTCACTGTTTTTTCTTGGCAGGAGCACCTCCCATGGGTGTGGGTGGAACCTCAGTGTAGCTTTGCTGGCGTCTCCCTGACGACAGCTGGCCATCGTCACGTGCTTACTGTCCGCGTGTCTGCGGGTTTGGGGTGCTGATAACGGCTGCCAGGGGCTGCAGGCACCCTGGATGCGCGTGGCATGGGAGTTGGGGCGGTGGGTTGAGGAGATGGCACAAGTGTCTCTGTCGCTGTGCCAGGACCTGCCCGTGGTCGGGAGGAGCGGGAAGAGCTTCACTTACAACCAGGATGTGGCGCTGCTGCTGCTGACAGATGGCCTCCTCTTCCACCTGCAGAGTGTCACCGCGTACGCCCTCATGGGAAGGATCTCCCCCGTGACCTTCAGGTGAGGACGGCAGCTCTCCGGGGCTCAGCTGTGTCCAGGTTGTTCGCAGGGGGTGCCTTGAAATCTAGACATTTGCATGGAAGGTATTTGTGGTTGCAGAATCACAGACGTACTGACTGCTGTGGTCACGCGTTGTAATTACCAGGGCGTCCTGTGTCGGTGCCACTTGAAGTACAGTGGAGTGTAGGCTCTGTACACGGTGGGCTGTTGGGGGTGGTTCCAGTGTATTTCCGTGCGGAATAACACTGTCAGTGGAGTCACCCAGCGTGACAGGTGTCCAGGCAGGACACATGTGGCTGCTGAGCACCTGAGATGAGGTGCCTGACTTACTCCTGTATGACTGTCATTGGCCCAGACTGGAGCAGCCGCATGTGGCCGTCGGCTCCCCATTGGACAGCCCGGCTCTGAAACGGAGAGGTGAGCCGAAGGCCTCCTTAGCGCCTTCCCCCTTCTGCAGCGGGACGGATTTAACGAAGCATGATTGCACGACTGGGGCGCTTTTGGTGACAAATAGGGAGGAGCGAGGGGACGTGGCCAGCAGGCCCCGCCGTGGGTCAGCGGGCCTTTGTCCTTCAGCTTCAGAACCATCCCAAGCTGAAGGCAGCAGGGAGGAGGCATCAAGCCGGCCTCAGTCCCCAGGCAGCCGGCGCCCCTCCCTCCACAGAGCCAGTGCCACCCGCCTGGCCCCCGCCATCCCGTGTCTGGCGCCCGAGCAGCCTGATTGCCAAGGGCACTGGAAGCCCACAGTGGGCACTGCCGGGCTCCGCATGTCAGTGTGAGGCCCAGAATTAGTTCCACATGCGCCTGAAACTTTGTTCCTCAGTGATTGTTAGTGACAGTGCAAAAAAGTACAGAAAACCAATTCTTTTTAAAGAAAATAGCTTTTTTGGGGTTTTATCCATATTGTAAGAGCAGTACCTACTCACTGTAGGAAGTTGGGAAGAGGCAGGAGATGAGAAAACCTGTTTATCGTGATCCCAGGAAGAGCCGGGGGCTCTGGGTCTCCCTTCATCTTCTCACAGTCCCCTCAGGGACTGGACAGCCTGTTTCCACTCAACACGGTCCCTTGCAGGGTCTGCTTTCCTCCGGGGCAGTGAGGGGAACTTCCTCTTTCTGTAGAGACCAGGCTGGAGCTTTTAGGGGTAAAAGGTCATAATGTCTGTAATATAGGGAAAACTGTTTCAGTCAAAATAATGATGAAGCCAAGTAAGGCGAAATGAGCCCCTGAAGAGGGCACGGGCCCTTCACTGTTTCCCTGCTCCTCTGGCCAGCGTCCGCCCTGAGTACAGTCCGGGCGTGGGGACGGGGTGCCTGCCACCCACACGCCCTCCTCTCCTGCAGCGTTGCTAGCACCGTCAAGCATGCCCTGTCCATCTGGCTCAGCGTCATCGTGTTCGGCAACAGAGTCACCAGCCTGTCAGCAGTGGGCACGGTGCTGGTGACAGCCGGTGTCCTGCTCTACAACAAGGCCAAGCAGCAACAGCGGGAGGCCATACAGAGTCTGGCGGCGGCCGCCACCCGGGCCCCCGGGGACGATGCCGAGCCGCTGCTCCCCCAGGACCCCAGGCCACACCCCTGAGCTCCAGGCCCCACGTGCCACGGCGCCCCTCCTCTCAGGAGGCTGCTGTGGGGACCCCAGGCTCCACAGGTCCTGGGCGGGGGGCAGGGGTGTGCAGCCTTCCCTGTCCTTGTCTTGGGTTTTTGGTCAGAACTGGCCTTGGGGTCCAGATGCCAGCCTTCTAGGGCCGAGACCACCACTGCCACTGAGCCATTGCCACGCTATATGAAACTTTCTCCCACCAGCCTTGGAGGTCCACTGTGCCAGGACTGAAGGCTGAGACACCCACTACCTGGCCACAGAGGCCATAGCAGCCAGGCAGTGGAGGGGCAGATGGGGTGTGGAAACCGGGGTCCTGCTCCTGCGCATGGGGATTGGGCCCTTGCCTCCCCACCCTCCCTCCCAAGGGTGAGCTGCCCACAGCAGGACCACTTGGGGAAGGTCGCTCAGGCAAGGGGAGGGTGCCCTGCCCCTTTCGGGGTCTGTGCTGCACTGAAGCCCCGCCTCCTGAGGTTCCTCCCCGCACCTGTGGCTGGGGTGCAGGCCAGAGACCCCCGTGAGACTTCCGGCCTGCGGTGTTTAGCTGGGGGTGGGGAGATGCTGGCATCCCCTTTGTTGGTCTGGACTGTGCAGCAGGTGTTCGGAGGGTTCTGGGGAGCACCTTTCTCCACTCAGCTGCCAGGAGCCTCGCCTGCGTCCCTTCACCGAGGGTGTGCGGTTTTTCCCGTGAGAGGGGAGCGGGACACGCCGGGGCGCTCACAGGGCTCGTTAGGCCGCCTCTCAAGTGGCGGCATGGTTTCTGACGAAGGAGACGCAGGCACAGGGAGCACCCAGGTGCATCCCGTGAGTGGGTGGCCACGCTCCGAACCCCCGGCCCCGCCAGGCGAGCCCCGTGTCGGGCTGAGGCTCCTCGTGTCTTTGCTTGCTTCGGAGCCGGAGCCCCAGGGCTGGCCCGATGCAGCCTGGCTCGGGGGTCGGGCTGCTGCCTGCTGTCTCGGACCTGCCTTGGGGACAGGGGCAGGTTTGGGGAGACAAGGAGCGTAAGGCACCAGTTGTTCCCTAGTCCCACCGACTCCCTGCTGCCCAGGCCCTGGCTCCCGTCAGCGGGTCTCTGGTTTTCCAGTTGGCTTCTCAACTGGAAAATATAAAACAGCCCCTCCTGGAGATTAATCTCTTAGAAACAAAGAGCAATAATTACGTCTCATTAAGTCCTGCCTTCTGTAAGAAGTCTGTCCTGATGATGAATTTAAATGAAGCCTTTTAAACTACACACCACCTTCTTATGACGCTGACCTGGGCCAGAGGGCCGGCGGGTGTGTGACCACCTGCGGGATGAGCTCAGCCTCGCCATGCAGGTGTGTCTCATGTGACTTTCCCAGTCTGTTCCCTTTCCTCTCTTCCTGCTTCAAAAAGCAAAACTGAAGAGGATCCTTCAAAGGTGCCTGGGCTGGTGGGCTGGGGCACTGACCATGAGGACCAGGGTAAAAGCACCACTTCCACGGGGCTCCTGCCTGCCTGCGCCCTCAGAATGTGTCTGCCACGCCAGCTGCAGCCTGTATGCTGGGAGCAGGGGGAGAGGTATGCAGTCGCCCGCCGCACGCTCATCCAGGTGGGCTCAGAGGTGCGGCCACCTGTCTGAGCACGTTGAGGGCCCAGCTCTGCACCTCCTGTGGACCTGCTTTCACAAGTGGCTTTCAGTCTGTTTTGATTTTCTAAATTTTTAGACCAGAAACAAAGATTTCTCCAAATTATTAGCAAATGAGGCAATTTCTCATGCAACTGCTTTTGACACTTTTCTCATCCTGGGTGGGAGGGCGACAGAGCAGGGCTGCAGCCACATTCCGTCCACTGTCTCCACCCCTCAGTCCACGTGGTGGGCATTTCCAGGACGCCCTGCTCCGAGTCAGAACCCGCAGCCCGGCCTGGCCACTCGTGTAAAGACTGTACAGACATGACATGGTTTTTAAGTAACTTCGTCCCAGTTTTGTGTGTCCTTTTCTTTGAACTGTCCCAGACATGCATGTAGCAGCCAACTAGGTGTGTGTTATGTCAGGTCAGTTCCTCCTGTGTCCGTGGTCACTGTCGGTGCCTCTGTGAACAAACACTTGAACCAGCCTTCCTGTCTGGTATCTGCTCACTTACATCAATACTTAAGATGTTGAAATCTCCGACTTTCAGGGGAATTTCCGCTACTGAGTGCCATAGAAAGCTTTATTTTTTTAAATCCCCATAGTCATAACTTCCTGTGTATCAACATTAGAATAATCTGCCTTGGAAAGCTGGGAAGACTTGTGCAATCCAAAATGTGTCTTTAATTTGGGGGGGAGCCGCACGGTGATTCAAACAGTGAAGGAGCGCACAGAGAAGATGGGCCAGGCGAAGCCATGCTTGCGGCCTGCACTTGAAGTACTTTTCCCCAAACCAGTGGGCTTGCTTCCTGTTGTGGTCCTGTCCTGTGGGTGGGCACTTACAGCCGGGCCAGTGGGGGGTCACAACCATGCACCATGTCTTCTGTCTGTCCCAGTGAGGTGCTTCCTGAGGCATGAACGTGTTTTCCCTTTTCCCTGGGTTGAAAGATTAAACAAGGATGTCATTGCAGATAGAAACCCTCTCCTCGCTGCCTTCGAGCCGTTTGTACTGAGGGCTCTGCTCTTTTCCAAAATACATGTGTGTCCTGGTTGGGGCCACTTTGTTTTCTGAGTTTATAACTGACGTCCCAGCTCCCCCGATGCAGCTGCCTGTTTCTCTGTCCCGGCTGAGGAGCCGAGAGCAGAGTTGTGAGGCTGTGCTGACCGTTGGTGGCTCCTCACCCTGCAGCTCAGAGTATAAAACCTTCACGGTGGCTGTCCCTGAAGTATTTCTCCCGGTTTTCCTGAGAGCTCTGATTCTGAGTTGGCTGGCTGTTGGATCCATGCCTGGATATCCAGACTGAGCTGGAAGCTGTTCTAATTGGCAGAGTTGTTGTCGTCATCTTCGTCGTCGTTTTTCAGGTTTCATTGCAGGGAAACACGTTCAGCTGATGCGCCCTTTCTCGACCGCAGGTGTGTGAGCAGAGTCTGAACCTGCCGGGGTGGGGGGCACTGCGTTGAGGAGGGCCACAGTCAGGGTGTCTTTCCCACACTGAAAGACTTGAAAATTACGTCAGTAATTGTCTGCATAACTGGATTATATTTGCTTCATACCACATGAGCCTGTGGAGAACTAAAAATCACATTGTACTAAGTGTAGTGTTCTGCGTTTCACCTATTTCAGTATTTATGTGACTAAGCCAATGCTTTCTAGAAGGTGGTTGTTAGCGAGGCACTGTCACTTCTGTGGTGATACACTGATGCTGTGCAGTTAATCCTGTGAACGCCTCCTTGTTATTTTTGTCTAATAGGCCACCATAGTAGCAACTATCTAAGACTCTTGTTCCACAAAAGTAAAATAAATGTTAAATGTGTACTTCTTTGTTTTCTTTCTTGTTTAATTCTTAAGTATCTGCGTTACTAAAATGAACCAATGTGGGTTTTTTTTTTTTTTTTTTTGGTCAAAGGAGACAATTAGGTTTACTTATTTATTCTTAGAGGAGGTACTCGGGATTGAACCCAGGACCTCATGTATGCTAAGCACATGCTGTATTACTTAAGCCATACCCTCTCCCCTACAAGGTGGTTTCTTACTGCCTTCACCCATTTTCAGCATGGAGTTTAAAAAAAAAATTAAAGTTTTTTTCCTGTTACCAAGAACTCAGGAAGTAAAACAAGAGCTTGGATAAACGTTTCCTTCCAGGGGGAGAAAAAAAATTCCAATTCCATGCACCCTTTTTGTGCCCTGATTATTGTCACATTCTACATTTTGTTACGAGACAAGGTGGGCTAGAGGCACTTAGGTGGTAAAAGAATTTAGCAAAGACAAAGAATGAGAACAGTGTTTATTGGGTTACACTGCCACAGAAAACAGCAGGCCACATAGGCGAAAGGTACCTGTGTGAACGCTGGGGGCCAGCTATTGGGGTGTTTTATAAGGCTGGGTCACAAGGTCCCTGATCAGCTTGTGCACAAGGTTCTGAGTGGTTGTGAGGTAAGTTTAGGGTCCGAGAAGGGCGGTGGGTCTGTTTCTGACTGACAAAGTGGGCTGAAACAAGCCAGCCTGAGCTGTTAGATGGGGCATGACCTAGGACTTTGTTAGTGCAAACACACCCAGTAAAGTGTGTATCCCTTTATCTGTTACGGGACGGACATCTGAGAGCCCAGGAATGGAGGGTAGGTAGGGCTCGGTGGATTTTGAAGGACGACCGTTGGGCCCACACATTTCCCATTTCAGGTCCAGCAGATGTGAGTGAACGTTTATCTTCCATTCTCTTTTCAGAGATTAAGATTGTTGGATTACCAATTTTCCGTTATCACTTAAAACCACAAAGGTCCCAGAAAACCTGAGCTAGGGAAGAGGCCTTCCTCATTCCACGACCCTCAGCATGTTTGAGGCGGAACCTTGGGAGCGCGGGTCTTTAAAACCTTTGCAGGCAAATGTGAGGAAGCGCCAAGCGTGAGGAACCGCCTGTGAACGCGCCCTGCCCGGCTTTGCAGAAGCTTGAGCCAGATGCGTGGCTGCGGGGACAAGACTTTCTTTTCCTTTTCGGAAAACTGGGTCAACCGCAGCATCACTGCGGTCCTTCCTCGGCGCAGGACTCCCCTGGGCCACATGCCAGCAACCGGGGAGAAGCCCGAGGCGGGGACTGGAGGGCAGCGGCGCAGGGTCGGCCCCGGGGGTCCCCGACGTCCGCCGGCTCCGAGGAACGAGGGCGGGGGCGGGGGCGGGGGCGGGGCCCCAGGGGGCGGGGCTCCCCACCAGGATTCGCCCCAACCCGGCGCGCCGGATGTCGTCACCCGTAAGCGTCGATCCAGGTGGTGACGCAAGGCGCGCGCCAAGCGCTCCGCTCCAGTCCGGAACAGGCGGCGGCCGCGGGCTGCCCTGTTTTGTCATCAGCCCGCGCCGACGCAGGAAGTGACGACGTTCCTGGAGCGCGCCGGGCGCTGTTTCTCCTCAGGCTCCGAGACCGGCGGCGGCGGCGGCGGCGGCGGCGGCGCAGGGGTGAGCGGCGGCGGCGGGGTGGGCGGCCGGGGGGTGCGGCCGGCTCACCCGAGCTCTCGGATCCCGGCGGGCCTCGCGCGCGGGCCGGGCGACACTCCCCGCTTCCGCGTCCCATCTCGCCCCGCGCGGACCTCGGGGTTGAGTTGAGGAGGCGGCGAGCCCAGACACTCCCCCAGTCCCCTTGCGGGGCCGAACCCCGGTTAGCGCGACTGAACCCAGAGACCGGGAAAGCGCGGCCCGCTCTGCGAGCGCGCCCACAGAGCGCCCCCCACCGCCGGCCCTCGTGTCCTGCGATGCGGCCGCGGCCGTCAGGCGGGCGAGGGGCTCACGCAGCCCAGGTGGTACTTAAGTGAATCCCGCTGATGGCAGAAACAGTACTAGGGGAGTGCCAGGTGCTGAGCTCCGAGCTCTACCCTCATGGTCTCACTTTATCCCCAGACGATGCTGCCATCAGGTGGTGGTCTTGGCGGTTACGGAGTGGTACCTGAGCCGAAGTGCCTTGGCCTAGGTCGGACGGACGGGAATGACAGGAAAGAGACTTGAGTCCAAGCGGTCATTTTCCAGAGCCCATCGCTCGTAACGACGCTTTGTACTGAAGCGCTCAGAAGTGACGCGGCCGAAGTGTTTGGAGACAACATAGCATCAGACTGTGGCGCTGTGCCCTGACGCAGTTTGAATTCTTTTTGTTTTTGCAGTGTTTTAACTCAAATGGGTGATGAAAAGGACTCTTGGAAAGTGAAAACTTTAGATGAAATTCTCCAGGAGAAGAAACGACGGAAGGAACAAGAGGAGAAAGCAGAGATAAAACGCTTAAAAAACGTAAGCCCTGTTTTTTAAGTAAGTGGGTTTTTATAAGGAGATTTAATTTTTTTACCCTCGTTTTTCCATTAGAACAGCGCTTCTTCGGTGAAGTTCTTTTGTACTTCCAAATGTTTCAGGTGAGCCCAAAATCTGTTTCAAAAATTAACAAAAACCTTGGGATACTCAGTTTACGTTGAAGACGGACGGATAACATACTAAAGTTGCATGCAGATGATCGTGTCTGTATGCAGAATCAAGTGCTTTGGGTCTAAAATCATTAGCACAGTTGGACTGATTTTTCTCATTTCTTCATCCTGTTCATGATGCCATTTCCAAGTATTTTTAGTATAGTAGGACGTTGCCTTGAGGCTAATGTTAGCATTTTACGTCTTTTATAAGTACCTTGTGAGACAGTGCAAAGTATTTGGTGTGTAAGGTATGCTTTTCGGCTCAGTTTTGGCTCATATGAAGAACTAACATACTTGGCACAGAATCTAACATCCTCTGCCATGTATAATGGTTTTAAATTTCTCAAGTTCTGGGTAACAGAGTTATAATTCTGATGTAATGGAATTTGAATGAAAGGTTTCTGTATTTTATAACATCGGTCCATTCAAAGTGTATATGAAAGTTTGTTTTTGGATGTTTGCAAGGTTCGAGTATCATTACAAATATGCTTATCTGTGAGGAAGATTACTTTCTCCTTGCTTCTTAGTCTGATGACCGGGATTCCAAGCGGGATTCCCTTGAGGAAGGGGAGCTGAGGGACCACCGCATGGAGATAACAATAAGGAACTCCCCCTACAGAAGAGAGGACTCCATGGAGGACAGGTGAGGAGAGGCATGCTGGGCTCCTCCGAGAGGTGGCCGGGGCCCCACTGCAGGGCTGTGGTACTGGCTGGTCCCTCTCAGTGTTACTTCAGAGGTTTGTGGTCGTGATCTGTGGTTTACCTCGCAGTCGGAGTGAGGTCCTGTGCAGGGCCGGTTGTCGCCCACCCATCGTGAAAGGACTGCGTGTGTTCCTTCCTTTGTGCTTGTTCTTCAGTCCCGTCTGCACCATGTACGTGGTACTTCAGAATGGTTTTGCCAAATGTCTGTGGTGGTTGTAAAATGATGACTGCCTGACATTTTGTGTAGATAACCAAAGTACTTGTGAAGGATACCTGAGCAAGGCCTTGGGACAGAAATGTCCCTGCTGAGGTCCATGTGTTCTGGGCCATGGTGTCTCCTCACTTGTTTCCTCCTGTGTCCACTGTCAAGAAATTAAAAGCAGCCTAACCAGAAATTAAGGCAAAAAGGCATCAGGGTGTGACTTCTCCCAAAGTTTTGGTTATGTAGTGTTGGAAGATTGCTGTTGAATGACCTTTTGAGATCATTAAGTTTGATTAAAATGGTGGGACCTTCTTTAACAACCTTATTGAGGTATAAGTAACAAACTGCACATATTTAAGTGTGTTGTTTGACCCGGTTTTGTATAATTACCTGTAAAACTGTCACCACCATCATGATGATGAACCTGCCCATCACAGCCTACGGTTCCTCAGAGATTTCAGTTCCGTTTATCACACTGATTCCCCATGTGCACTTTTCCTCTGAATCTGTGTCTAACATACAGTTTGGGCTTATGTTTCATAATTAACAAATTCTTTTAAATGATGGTTGAGACTCAACTTTATTCACATCTGAGCCTTTGTTTCTGCGGGTTCGAGAAGCTTCACCATAGCCAGATGCTCCCAGCCTGACTTTCTCAAGCATGATGTGATGCTGTGGTGTCTTGTTTCAGAGGAGAGGAGGATGATTCTTTGGCTATCAAACCACCCCAGCAAATGTCTCGAAAGGAGAAAGCTCACCACAGAAAAGACGAAAAGAGAAAAGAGAAACGGAGGCATCGTAGTCATTCAGCAGAAGGGGGTACAGAGCATTTGTTTTCTTTCCTGTTACATTGAAATGTGGTCTGTTTCTATTTTCATAATCTGGCACAATTGAAAGAGAAGAGAATGAAATTTTAGCTGAAAGCATGAATTTATTGTAGGTCATTCTGAGTAGGCATTTCATTTTCCTTCTGGTGTGTTTTCCCCTCATTACATCGTTTTGGGGTAGTTTGTCTACATAGAAAATTGTCTTAATTCAACAAGTGAAAACACACTCTTCAGTGCTAAGTTGCTTTAAGAAACAGGTGCTTGGTAAAGTCCACATAATGAGTTTGATCTCAGACCAGGATAAAGAGCTCCGTGGGTGTGTTGGGAAAACTGGACCTGGGGCCTGAGGTAAATCTCACAGTTAAATGCAGTTGGTTAACTTGGTTTATAACGTGATGTAGAAACCCACTGAAAAGAGCTAAGCATTGTCCTGTATTCTTTATGAATGATGATTTTTTAAAATTATGAAATTAATAGTTTAATTAGTTTATTTAGGAAGGAGTTTAGAAGGAGAAGCTGAAAATCACAGTTCTACCCAGTGATTATCACATTTTGTTTCTTTCTTAATTGGGGGCTTACCGTATAGGGTCTTCACTTCTTTTGTTTCTAACATGAAGTAATGACTGTCTCCAAACCATTACGTAGGTATTCCTCTTCTCACTGGGCATTTCTGAGTTGGGTTTCTGGAGGCTGAGTGCCCTAGCACAAGCCTGTGTCTCTGCAGGAAAGCATGCCAGGGCGAAGGAGAAGGAGAGGGAGCACGAGCGCCGCAAGCGGCACCGCGAGGAGCAGGACAAGGCTCGGCGGGAGTGGGAGCGGCAGAAGAGGCGGGAGCTGGCGCGGGAGCACTCCCGGCGGGAGAGGTGAGAGCGGGCGCCGGCCGGGGGGGGGGGGGGGCGGCTAGCCACACGTGTCCTGAAGCAGCCGAGTTCTCTGCATCTTGAAGACGAGTGAATGTGAGTCGATGGAGAGAGATTCAGGAAAGGAGGAGATCCGTGTCTCTGTCCTCCAGGTGGAGGCTGGTCAGGGCTGCTCAGGAGCCGGACTGGCGGGGCCCGACTCACGGCAGAGACCTGTGTCAGCGTGTGAGGTGGGACTGCAGGCACGGTGACACCGGAGGCAGCTTGGGTCCTGGCGGAGTTGCGATGTGAGGGATGAAGGTTGGGCCGGGCGGGCAGCGGTGGGGAGAGGGTAGGGAGAGGGTCTTCCTACACCTGGTGGCAGGTGGCAGGGGAGGTGAGGCGCTGTCCGCACTGCTGAGCCCAGCGCATTGGGTTGGGAGGGGCCGCCCCGTGGGAGGGGGACCAGTGCTGCTCTCAGGTCCTTGGGGCGTGCTTTGGAGCTGCAGTCCCCGTATGTAGGTTCTGACACAGTGAGTGGTGTGGGGTGCTGCGGTCCGTTCACTTACCATGTATTTACAGTGTGCCTCCTCCGCACAGGCCTGTTTTAGGGGGTCTTGTCCAGGGAGGCTGATGGGTGTGTGCTTGGATTCTCTGGGGTCACGGCGGAAGTAGACTGTGGCTCCCCCAGACAAAGAGGGGAAGTAACAAGGGAAATCTGAAAGGCCGTGAAATGGCCCCGGAGCTGGGCCTTGGTCTGCAAGGCTTGGATTCCCAGGAGGGGACATCTGTTTAGCCCCAGGTCGCTTCTCCGTGGCTCAGGTATGAATGCTAAGGCCACCTCTGTGTACTGAGTTTGTTTCCAGAGAGTTTGGGAGCTGGGCTGCTGCAAGGAAGGAAAAGCAGGTGCCGGCATTCCCAGCAGCGAGGATGGAACAGCTGGGTATGTAAAGGAGGTGGAAGAGGAGCCTTGGTTCTCAGGACACAGGGCGTGTGTGAGATGAAGCCAAAAGGCAGAGGTCTGAGACCACAGCAAGGCCATCAGAGCTGTCACAGGCCCAGGTTCGCTGCTCATGCATGAAACATCGCTGGGCTGTCCTCTCTCCAGTGTGGTCTGGTCGCACAGTGGTGCAGACACAGTGATGACCCCAAGGAAGCCAAGCATGAAAATAAAAAGCAGCACACGATAAAGTACAGCAGTGACCCCTTCTCAAGGGAAGCACGAGTTCACAGCCACAGCCCCAGCCCCACAGGCTCCTAGGCCGACAGGAGCAACTGGGAGGGAGATCAGGCTGCAGAGCTGCTGCAGTACGTCATCTGAAACGTCCCATTTCTAACAAAGTTTTGAGCCATGTAAAGAAACAAGGCGGTGTTAAGGAAGAAACGCATCAGTAAAAACTGTGTTCCGGATTTATTAAAGACCTGGAAGCAAGGAACTTGAAGGTGGAGGAATGGAAATTATGCATTGTGAAGAACAGAGAGAAAAAAAGACTGAAGAATGAACAGAGCCTCCAGACCTGGGGGGCAGCCCCCACTGTACCAGCAGAGGGGTGACAGCCGTCTTGGGGGTGGAGAGCCAGGGGCACTGAGACATTTTTTAAAGTAACAGTCGCAACTTCCCAAATTTGATGAAAAACGTTTTATCTCCGTATCCAGGAAGCTCAGTGAGCCTCAAGTAGGGTAAGTAAAGAGTCACATCATGGTCAGACGGGTGAAAGCCAGTGAGAAATTCGAGAAGGGAGCAGCAAAGGGCTGGCATAGGGGCCCAGTGCTGTTGGTGGGGGCTTCTTAGGAACAACAGGGTCAGAAGGCAGGGAGCCTGTCCCCCAGGAATTCTGTGTTCAGCAAAACTGCTCTCCAGGAGTGAGGGCAAATAAAGACCTTCCTGTATGAACAGATAGGGACTCACTGTCAGCAAAGCCTGCCTTCCAAGAAATACCCAGGAAGACCTTCGGGCTGAATGAAGTGACACCATGGGAAGAGGCAGCTCGGGGACGGCTGAAGTGCAGGCTGACACAGAGTCTGTGACTGACTCTTCTCACGTCTTGTCCTCTACGAGAGACACGAGTGCATGAGGACAGTCATTATGAATGCACCATGAGGTCGTGTGTGTAGACAGCACCGAGGGGGAAGGAAGGGCTCTGTGGGGCAGTTTCTGCGTTTTCCCAGAATTAATCTGTTAAGATGCGTCATGTGATCTCTAGAGCAACCTCTAGGAAAATAACTTGTAAAAATACTCCACAGAGGGGTTAGACTGGTATACTAAGAATCCTTATTTAAACCAAAAACAGGGAGAAACAAAGGGACAAAAACGGAAAACAAAGAGAAAGAAAAATTCAGCCACATCCATAATTGTATTAAATGTGAAACAGTCTGGGTGCCCCAAACAAGGGAGAGCTTGTCAGAAGAGCAAGATCCCCGTGTGTGCCATCTGGAGAGGGACATCTTAGAGCCAAAGACAAGAAAGTTTGGAAGAAAGGATGGAAAAGCTGCGAGAGGGCCTGAGTGGCTATGCTAACGTCAGACAAAATAAACGTCACGACAGATGCTAAGAGCAGAGGCCTTCAAGAGAGCAAGAAGTTAGAGCAGGAAGGTCCGACAGTGAGCAGTGTCCACGCACCTGGCAGTGGAGCCCAGACGTCTCTGAAGCAAGAGCTGACAGGACTGAGTGGAGAAGCAGTTGGTGGATTATAGCTGGAACCGCCAGTTCCCCGCACCAATTGTCCGTGGAACAACCGGAGAGAATCAGCGAGGGTGCAGGAAGTTTGGGAAGTCCTACCAGCCAGGTCAGTCTCGCTGTCCGGTGCATGCAGCACACGTGTCGCGCCAGGGCCCTGGGATGCCTCTCAGCAGAGACCTGTGCCAGACCATGTGACAAGTCTCACTTAAAAGGGTTGAGAGGGAGGGGATAGCTAAGTGGAAGAGCATGTGCCCAGCATGTATGAAGTCAGGTTCAATCCCCAGCACCTCCATTTGAATAAGCAAATAAACCTAATTACTCCCTTAAAATTAAAAAGAAAAGTTGAGACACAAAAAGTAGGCCCTCTTCCACAGAAGAATTAAATTAAAAATTGGCAACAGGAGGAAACCCAGGGAAATCCTCTAGTGTCTGGGATCCAGCAGCCCACGTCTGAATAACCCATGGCCCAGTGAAGACACTTCAAGGAAAAAAAACATTTTGAACTAGATGAGAACAAAGATGGTGTGTCAGAACCTGGGGCTGCGGCTGCAGCTGTACTTAGTGTGACGTGTTTGGCTTCAAGCTCCGAAACCAGAAAGGGAAGTTGTCAAATCAGTAACCTAACCTTTTACCCAAAGAAAGCAGGAATAAAAGGAAAGCAGACTTGACCCAAAGCAAGTAGAAGAAACATCTGGGAAACGCAGAGTGGCCAGAAAGCTTAGGGGGTGAGGGGTGGTCACTTCTGGCGGCAACGTGGTCAGTGGGTGATGGGAACATTCTGAAACTGGCTTGTGACGCAGCAAGTCGCGAGGACTCACATGCACTAGTTGAGTCTCTTAGGTAAGTTACGCCTCCACTTGTATTTGGGGGTCGTGTGAACTCGTGGGCAAGCAGCGCGTGGACCCCAGGAGTCGTGGTCTGGCCCCTGGGGTGGTGACGTCCGCGTGGTCAGTGCTGGCTCAGCCCTGGCCCTCTCACCGAAGCTTGTGCTCGTTTCTGTGTGTGTGTGTGACGGTCCTTATGTTCCAGCGTGTCAGCTTTTCAGGTCGCATCCGGCCTTACCTCTGTGGGGACTGAGAGTTGACTGGGTTCAGTGTTTATTCGTTGGCTGCCTGGCCACACATTCCGGTCCCTGAGATTGCCTGTCCCCAGCACGACACCTCACTGCCTTCTGCCTACCTGTCCCCGAGAGGGCTGAGCTGGGGGGTGCCCGGGGCTCCGGGGAGGAGGGCAGGCCGGCCGGCCTGTCTGCGGCTCCCCTGCCCCACCTCCCCCAGGTGAGCACTCCAACCCCTTTGTAGCACAAGAAAACGTACCTCCCTCTAAGGGGATTTAAACTCTGCTCCCAGGTGTCCTTGGGGTAATTCTTGTGGAGTCTGGTAGAACTACCTAACAAGTGCCTGGAGCCGGTGGGGTTTTGCGCCTCACAGGCGGAGCTGCCTCGCCCCCCACTTCACTGTGTCTGGCGTGGCTCTTCAGGAGCTGGGCTCCCAGGACACATGGACACCCGCAGCCTGCTCTTAAAAGCCCTTTGCAGTTTATCACTTGAAGTAGGAGTGTGGGGAGCACAGGAGACGACTTCCGTTCTGGGCAAAGTCAGTGTGCGCTTGTTCCAGGGACCGCCTGGAGCAGCTGGAGAGGAAGCGGGAGCGCGAGCGCAAGCTGCGGGAGCAGCAGAAGGAGCAGCGGGAGCAGAAGGAGCGGGAGCGGCGGGCGGAGGAGCGGCGCAAGGAGCGGGAGGCCCGGAGGGACGGTGAGGGTGCTCGGCCTGCTGGCCGTCGGGCCCAGCTGGAAGCGGCAGGTTCTCGGCCTTCCTCTTTGACCGGTGGATGGCAGTCTGAGGGCCCAGGGCCCTCGGGGCGGCTACCCGGCCCGGCCCAGCGCCGTTGGAAGTGTACAGGCAGCGGGGGGCACAAGGGGTCCTGGAAAGGCAGCGCCGTCTCTGTCCTGGTCTCTGTGCAGGGTCTGCACATCACCGAGCCCTGAGGGAGGACTATGGCGACAAAGTGAAGGCCAGCCACTGGAGCCGGAGCCCCCTCCGGCCGCCTCGCGAGCGCTTCGAGCTGGGGGAAGGCCGGAAGCCCGGTGAGTGTCATGGCCGGTCTTCACGGGGGAGCATGAGTGCAGCGCTGTGCTACCTCCTCGCCACACTGAACAGGCCGAAGCACGGGGGCTGCGCGGTGCGGATCTGTGGGAAGTCAGTTTCTTGCTGAAACGTTGTCACTTGTCCCTGAAGAGGCGTCTCCCACCTCCAGGCCTGCGGAGGCACTGTTTTCAGACAAACTGATGTCAGATTTGTGTGAAAAGCACCATCTCATGTTTGCTTGACAACATGTCCCCACATTCACCTTCAGTGGTTTGTTTCATCAGTAAAAGAAGAGAAGACAGAAGAGAGAGACCTGCTGTCTGACCTGCAGGACGTTAGCGACAGTGAGAGGAAGACCAGCTCGGCCGAGTCCTCATCGGGTAACCGCCCTTGCCGGGCCCTGCCGCACTGCTGCCGCCGGAGGGAGGGAGGCCGCCCGGCCACCTGGGTTCTTCTCTTCCCGCAGCAGAGTCGGGGTCTGGTTCGGAGGAGGAGGAGGAGGAGGAGGAGGAGGAGGGGAGCAGCAGTGAGGAGTCAGAGGAGGAGGAGGAGGAGGAAGAAGAGGAGGAGGAGGAAGAGGAGGAGACCGGGAGCAACTCTGAGGACGCATCTGCACAGTCGGCAGGTGAGAGCGAGGCCCCTCAATCTCATGGGAGCCTGGAAACCACAGAAAACAGTTTGAGTAAAAACACTTCCCAGTTGAAAGTGCCTGCTCTGGGATGCACGTGACACCCCAGGGTTGACCATCGAAGGTGCTTCTGTTTGTGGGGTCTGAGCTGCTGCCTGTGTCTCTTGCAGAAGAAGTGAGTGAGGAGGAAATGAGCGAAGATGAGGAGCGAGAGGGCGAGAACCACGTCCTCGTCGGTACGAAGCCTGCGTGCTCAGTGAGCGTGGCTGGGCGGGGACTACTGTCCGAGGACATGCTGCCCCAGAGGCTGCGGCAAGCACCCATGCTGGTGGTCCCAAGACTCTGCCCCATACTTGGCACTTGTGCCTTGGTAGCCGGCACCCCTTAGAGGAACAATGCTGACCGCACCCTGGGGGCTGCTGGGCTTGGACACGGTGGGATCTGCCAGCTCAGCTCTGACCGTGGGGCCCTCACTGGCCTGGGGCTGGTGTGGCCTCTGCAGGCAGCCAGCTGTACGCCGGGCCAGCAGTGATGAGTTCTGGGCAGGCCTGAGATGCTATGCCGTCTGTCCCGGGTGGTGGGTCGCACAGCCCCGTGTGTGGCTCTTGGGGTGCCCCCCCATGTGGCTCCTTCATGGGCTCACTGTTTCCTCAGAACAGGACTTGGTTGTGACACTTGCTGGTTCCTGGTTCCGTGATGGGTTTCACTCTTGAAGTTCCAGAGTCACGATTTGACCGGGATTCTGGGGAGAGTGAAGAAGGGGAAGAGGAGGCGGGTGAGGGCACCCCGCACAGCAGCGCCCTCACCGAAGGAGAGCTCGTGCCCGACTCGCCGGCCTTGTCGCCCATTGAGCTCAAGCAGGAGCTGCCCAAGTACCTGCCCGCCCTGCAGGTCAGGCACCTGCCCACCCCTAGCCTGGCTGTGCTGTGTTGGTCACGGATGGGGCCGCCGCCCTCTGCGTGTCCGTGATCACAGTCTGGCCTCTTGTCCAGCTGCATGGGTGGGAGGACAGCTCCTGTGAGCGCAGCCAGGACGCCTACGAGGTGCTGCACGCACAGGAGGCAAGCAGACTGGCGGTGGCCGGGTGTGCAGTCACTTCTACTCAGCCTGGGCTGAGTGGGCAGCTGCCATCCATTGCCCTGTCGCCATGTGGGGGTCATAGGGCAGTGGTGGGAGTCGGCCCTTGCCCTGCTGGGGGACGGCCGGGAGGGACTGGGCCGGAGTCGTGCCAGCAGGCAGGGTGTGCAGCAGGCCCTCATGTGCTGGTGCCGTCTCAGGATGAGTGCCTTGGGGGGATGTGCCCGGGCTGGCTTTTGTCCACGTTGGGTGTATTTCAGGATAAAGGGCACGTGCTGACTGAAGGAAGCAGAGGCAGGAGAGGAGGGCTGCGCCTGGCCCGCCATCCACGCACTCTCTGGGCCCTCCCGAGACTTCCCGGTGGGGGTTGGCTGTGGGATGTGACCCCGGCTGCTGCGCCCTCACGCTGGTGCTTCCTCCTAGGGCTGTCGGAGTGTGGAGGAGTTCCAGTGCCTGAACAGGATTGAAGAAGGCACTTACGGGGTGGTGTACAGAGCTAAGGACAAGAAAACAGGTGGGTTGAGTCCCGAGGTGGTCCCTTGTTGGGGGGGTGCATGGGGCAGGAACTGGGTGGTCCAGAGTGCCAGCCAGCCCCTCAGGCCCCCACACCAGCTCCAGGAGGGAGGTGGGGTGTCCTGCCTGTGTCGTGGCCAGCTGGTGGGGGCTGAGATCTGAGCTAGGGCCGTCCTGGGCCCTGGCACCTCCAGTGTTAGGGTCATGGGACACAGTTCCCTACTGTCCTAGAAGTTGCCCCTCCCCTGGTGCTGGGCCTCAGCTTGGCCTTACCTGACTGGCGCACACCTGGGCCACCGACCTCTTGGTACCTCTGGAGGTCACACGTCATCCTGGCCATCAGACTCTGCTGCTCGCTTGCAGCCTCAGGCCACTCACTCCCCAGACGGTGTGGGGTCCACCTGGCCGGGCCTGGGAGCCGCCAGGGCATTGGTCTTGACTGCCGGCACCTGAGCAGGTGTGTGAGCCATGGGTTGGAGCTCTCTCAGCCCTGCGGCCAGGCTCTGAAGAATCAGCCCGCTGGGGACCCTGAGTGCCATGGATGCCATCTGGGGTGTCCAGGTTTGCTGTCTGTGACCACGGAGGGAGACAGTGGTGAACAGAAGAGTGTCGGTGGGAGGGTGTTTCTCAGCACTTGTCTTTAAACTGCTCTCTTCAGATGAGATCGTGGCTCTGAAGCGGCTGAAGATGGAGAAGGAGAAGGAGGGCTTCCCCATCACGTCACTGCGGGAGATCAACACCATCCTCAAGGCACAGCACCCCAACATCGTCACTGTCAGGGTGAGGGCTGGGCTCCGGGTGTCAGGGGGAGCCGGGGAGCCAGGCAGCAGGCTGGCCTGGGCGCCGGTGTCACCGGGCCTGCGGTTGTTTCCCAGGAAATAGTCGTGGGCAGCAACATGGACAAGATCTACATCGTGATGAACTATGTGGAACATGACCTCAAGAGCCTCATGGAGACCATGAAGCAGCCGTTTCTGCCAGGTGGGCCTCCTGCAGGCCTCAGTCAGTCCTACAGTGTGGCCCTGACCCTGACCCCAAGGGGTGTCCCTCCCCCAGGCCACCGGTGACGTCCCTGGGGCAGAAGGAGCGTGACCTCCGACTCTGACCCTTTGTACCATGTGGGCGAGAGTACCCGTGCCCTGGGCTGGGAAGCCTGGTGGCTGCTGGGGTGTTGGGTGACCCACGGGGCCGGCCCTTGCTGACCTGTCTCTGTGCAGGGGAGGTGAAGACCCTGATGATCCAGCTGCTGCGTGGCGTCAAGCACCTGCACGACAACTGGATCCTGCACCGCGACCTCAAGACATCCAACCTGCTGCTGAGCCACGCGGGCATCCTCAAGGTGAGCCCACGCCCCCGTGTGGCCCCTGCCCTCGAGGCGAGCCCGGCCCCCTGTCCTCGAGGCGAGCCCGCCCCCTGCCCGGCCCCCATCCTCGGTCAGCACCCCCAGGCCAGCTCGGAGGGCCCAGCTCCCAGCTGCAGCCCACCGTTTATCCCTGAAGGTAGGGGACTTCGGGCTGGCACGGGAGTACGGGTCTCCTCTGAAGGCCTACACCCCAGTTGTTGTGACCCTGTGGTACCGCGCCCCAGAGCTGCTGCTGGGCGCCAAGGTGAGTGTGGGTGAGCAGGAACCAGCCCCGGGCCCGGGCGACCTGCCAGCCCCCTGAGTGCACCCTGGTCTTCCAGGAGTACTCCACAGCCGTGGATATGTGGTCGGTGGGCTGCATCTTTGGGGAGCTGCTGACTCAGAAGCCACTGTTTCCTGGGAAGTCGGAAATTGATCAGATCAACAAAGTGTTCAAGGTGGGTCTGGGGCGCCGCCTGCAGGTGCCCGCTAGGCCAGTGGGGGCGCTGCAGGCCACTGCTCCTCCCTGCAGGTCCTGGCTGTTTGAGACGTCCCCCTCTTTTAGGACCTGGGGACCCCCAGTGAGAAAATCTGGCCTGGCTACAACGACCTCCCTGCCGTCAAGAAGATGACCTTCACCGAGTACCCATATAACAATCTCCGCAAGCGTTTCGGGGCCCTGCTCTCAGACCAGGGCTTCGACCTCATGAACAAGTGCGTGTGGGCGGGGTCGCCTGTCCCTGGGCCCTCCCCCAGCCCCACCCCGCGGTGGCCCCAACCGCCCTTGTTCTCCCAGGTTCCTGACCTACTTCCCTGGGCGGCGGGTCAACGCAGAGGACGGCCTCAAGCACGAATATTTCCGAGAGACGCCCCTCCCCATCGACCCCTCCATGTTCCCCACGTGGCCAGCCAAGAGTGAACAGCAGAGGGTGAAGCGAGGCACCAGCCCGCGGCCCCCTGAGGGAGGCCTGGGCTACAGCCAGCTGGTGAGGGGCGGGCTGGCCGGGGCGGGACGGCTCGGGGGGTCCTTGAGGTGAGGCTGGCCCGGCCAGGGCCCCACGCTGCCGCTGTCTCTGCAGGGTGACGACGACCTGAAGGAGACGGGTTTCCACCTCACCACCACCAACCAGGGCGCCTCAGCCGCCGGCCCAGGGTTCAGCCTCAAGTTCTGAGCTTCACAGTGGACGCCAGACCCACCCTGGGGAGCGCCGACCGACTGCCCAGCTGGGACCAGGGCAGACGTTGGAGGCGGCATCTGGGTCCTCCTAGGTCCTGCCCTGACTGGACGTGGCGGCTGCCAGCCTCGAGTCAGACTGCTGGTCCTGCTGGGTCTCCACGTTTTGTTTTTATTTTATCGTGGCTTGTAAATTTGTAGAATTAAATCACATTTTCCTTGTTGTGGGAGGAAAGGCTGTATTTTTTCAGAGGTATTGGACCTTCCCTGCAAAGAGAGGGCGGGCGTCCGTACTCCCTCACACACAACCACGCTGACTGCTGGGGACCAGGCTGGTCTGGTGCTGGCCGCGACTGGGGACTGAGCTGCGGGGGTTTTACTCTGCACCGTTCAGGCTGCAGCTGCGAGGCCTCCTTCCCTCCCCCAGGCCCCCGGAGCTGGGCGTGGCATGCTCAGCCACAGGGGGTTTTTGTACAAGGTGGTTACACGTTTTAAGATGTAGTAAAATACTCTTGGAGGAAAGGTCTGGAATGTTCTTCTTTCAGCCGCTGGCCCTGCACTGGGTCCTGGGCTAGTGCTGCCTGGGAGGGGAGGTGGGAGCAAGGGGGGCCTCTGATCCCACGTGGGCCCGGCTCCTGCCACCAGCAAGTCCTTCGGCTCCTGGTCTGGCGGGACAAGGTGTCGCTTCTACAAAGGGGACCCTTGCCACTGCCCGCGCCAAGCTAGTCCCTTCTGTTGGGGTCCCCAGCCTGGTCCCCTCCTCCTGCTGAGGGCGTCCCCCAACCCTGACCCGCTGTCCTCGGGGAGGCCAGGTGGCCACAGCGGGCCCCACCCTGGTTCAGCTTCCTGCCTCATTCCGGGCCTCCGGACCCACTTGCAGGCTCCGTCTGCAGAAGCCCTTCCTGGCCTGTCTCCGGGGCCTGTGTTCTCCCCGCGAGGAACTGTACAGGGACGTCGGGGTGTCGTGGCCTCAGGCTCCCCACTCCGTGGGCACAAGACCGGCCACCCACCCTCCCAAGAAAGGGAGCGGAGACGTCAGAGAGAAAGGGCTTTATCAGCAGCCTCAGCCTGCCGGAGGGGGGGCCTCAGCTCCGCACGCGGACTCGCCAGGAGTAGGTGCTGAGCACGCGCTGCCGCCGGCGCACCACGCAGGTGTAGGTGCCCTCGTTGACGGCGTTGGCAATGATGCTCAGGTGCGCCTCGCCCAGCGCCAGGTAGCCGGGGTAGGAGAACTCCAGGGGCTCCTGGTCCTTGTACCAGCTGCGGGGAGGCGGAGCGCTGGGCAGGGTCCCGTCCCCGGCCCCGCCGCCCACCCTTGGGCGCCCCGGGGGGGGGGTCACTCACTACACTTTGCCTTTCTTATGGAGGATCTTCTGGCCACAGCGGAAGGTCACGTTCCTGCCCTCTGGCACCAGCCGGGTTTTGGTCCTGGGGGGCGGGGCGGTGGCGGCCACCGTGGGGAAGGGGAACTCTGCTTGGGCAGGGGGAGAGGCCGCCTCAGCGCCTGACCCACGGCGCAGACCGGGTCGGGACGGGCACCCGACCACCCTCACCGTAGCAGAAGTCACAACTGCTGGGGCACAGCCTCTTCATGAGCCGCTGGCGGGCGTCGCAGAAGCCCCTCCGCGCCCAGGACGCACACACGAACAGCCGGTCTAGGCAGCCTGCAGGACGGCGGCCGAGTCAGGGCCTGCCCAGCCCCCAGCCCGCCCGCCCGCCCCCTGGCCCGGGGCACTGACCGTAGAGCCGGTGCAGCCCCCACAGCTCGTCCTGTGACAGAGCCTTCCAGCCGCGCAGCGTGGCGTTGAGGTGCATGAGCGCCCGGCCGTGCTGAGAGTGCATCAGGCCCAGCGCGTGGCCGATCTCGTGGGCCGCCACGTGCACCAGGTCGGTGAGCCACACGCCTGCAGGCCCTGCCAGTCAGCGCCTCGGACCCCGGCCCAGCCCTCCTCCCTCCGCCCACCAGCCTTACTCCCCGCGGCCCGCACATCTGCGGCAGGGCAGGGAGCCTCCCTCGGCGCAGCCATGGGAAGATAAGAATGTTCCAGGCCAGCGAGGCGGTGAGCTGGCCCCCAGGAATGCAGCTCCAGCTCCGGCGGTGTGGGGGTGGGGGGGCTTCAGGCTCCGGGAACCCAGGCCTCCAGGCCTCCTCACAGCCTTCCCCTCCCTGCATGCTTGAGCCCCATTGCAGCCACGACCCCCAAGACCACCCGCCCCAATGCCCATCGTGGTGTGAGGGCCCCCCATAGGAGGCCAGGCCGGCCGTCACCTTTCTTCCAGCTGTAGCGCGTGGGGCCCAGGACCCAGTACTCGCTGTCGTCAAAGTGGATTCCGCCGTGCGGGGGGAAGAAGGCGTGGGCCAGCTCGCCCGTGGGGCCGTCGAAGCAGTGATGCAGCGGGGAGACCAGGCAGTCCGTGTGGTTGACCGGGTAGAAGCCTGGGGGAGCATGGGGCTGAGAGGGGGCCTCGCGGCTGGGCGGGGGCAGGGGCACGGTGCCCACCTAT
The DNA here is from genome assembly GCF_048564905.1 of Vicugna pacos. Lineage (NCBI taxonomy): Eukaryota > Metazoa > Chordata > Mammalia > Artiodactyla > Camelidae > Vicugna > Vicugna pacos. The sequence goes on from NC_132999.1 coordinate 66,946,040, forward strand.
GCGTAGGTCGCTGGGCTGCTCGGGGGCCACCTCGCGGAAGCTGAAGGGGGACACGTCACTCCACATGCGGAAGGCGGCGGCCAGGCCCCGCCGGGTCTCGCTGGGGCTCAGCAGGTTCCTTGGGAAGGAGAGGATCCTGGAGGGGAGGGAGAGGAGTCCAGGTCAGGGGTTGTGGCTAGGCTGCATCGCACCCCATCCCCCCAGGGCCAGGGTCGCACCTGTACGTGAGGTTAAAGTGGTCCCAACGCAGCCTGGCGGGGGTCAGGGTGTAGCGGCGTCTGCGAGGTGCCTGGGGGTGCAGTGGACCAAGGCTCGCGGGGGCTGGGACACCCGCGGGGTGGGGCGCAGCATCTCCCTTCAAGGGAAGCAAGTGCCCGGTGGGGAGGCAGCAGGGGCTGGCCCCAAGCCCGAAGATGCCAGGAAAAGGGACTGGAAGGAAATAGGGTGGGGGCCGCACGCTCCCGGCAGCGCTGACATTTTCTGGTGTTATACCCGGCGCGGGGTTACTTTAACCAGGAAAAAAAGGTTACTAAAAACAGGCCAGGTCAGAGTGGGCGGGGTTGGAGGCAGATGCTGCCTACTCCCCCCGCCCCACCGGCGGACACACGACCTCGCCAACACCTGGGCCGCGGAGCCGGGCTGGACCCGCCCATTTCCCGAGCCCACTCTCACCTGCGCTGCGCTCGCCGCGGGCCAGGCCGCCGGGACCCCCGGCCGGGTCAGCAGCACGAGCGCGGGGAGGAGGCACAGCGCGCCCAGCACGGCTCCGAGCCGGCGGGGCCGGTCGCCGGTCCCCGACGCCTCCGAGGGGACGCAGGCCCCGCGGCCCATGGCGCCTGCGGACTCGCTGTCGGGGCTCGGGGCAGCGGGGAGGCGCTATGGAGGCTCGGGTTACAGCTCTGGGGGGAGGGGGACACGCCCGGCCCTGAAGGGAACCAGCTGGCTGCCCGCTGTTGGGAGCACCCGCCCCCTCCAGCCGCGGGCGCGCGCGGGGACCTGGGCCTGTGGGTCGGTGGCAGTGGCCTGGGCAGGGCCTGCTGGGCGGGGTCACTTGTGTGTGGGGGGGTGATGAAGGCCCCCGGACGCCAGGGAACGGACAGATGCCAAGGGCACAGGCTTATGAAGGGGTAATCAGCTGGGGTCCCCAAACTCGCTGGGGGCTGAATGACTTGGGGCTGAATGACTTGGCGGCTTTTCCCCCAAATGGAACCCCCTCAACCACCGGACATAGGAGGAGACCAGGGAGTGGCACCTCCATCCTAGCCAGCTCAGGACACGTTCCCTGGCAGGCACTGGCCTGACAGGGACCCTGCGAGAGGGAAGGGACGCGGCGGGAGGGGACGTGGCAAGTGAGTACCCGGCTGAGGAAGAGGGAGGTGAGGGGCTGACGCCAGCAGAGGCAAGGCTTGAGGCGCCAGGAGGGAGGCGGGCCTGCAAGTGCCAGCGGAGGGACCCCGTGGGGGGCGAGTGAGGAAGGGCTCTAAGTGCGGGGGCGACAGCCATCAGAGCCAGGAATCCCCACTCGGCTATCCCTGCGGAGGGGGTGCCGAAGTCTGAACCGTCCTGGTGGGGGCTGGGGGAACTGGTGTCCTGAGGTGGCTGACTCGACGGGACGGCCCTCAGGCTCCACGGGGCAGAGGAGCCAAGCCAGGTGGGATGTTGGCAAGGGTGCCTCTGGGCTGGGAGCACTGAGAGGCCCACCACGGCAGAGCGGACTCGGGGCAGGGAAGACGGGGTGGGGGCTGGGGGATTGAACCGAGAGAGAGGCGCCAGGCCAGACGAGGCCGGGGATGCTGGCCCTCCCCGCTCTCCATCCAGGCCTTGAGCCCAGAGTGACAGTGGTGCGCCAGGCCAGCAGGGTCAGCGCCAAGTGTCTGGCAGACAGCCGGGAGGCTCCGGGGGAGCATTTCGGGTGGTTCTTGGAAAGCGCCCGGCCACTGGACCAAGACGAGAACTGCGCCCCACTTCGTGGCCAAACATTTGTGCCAATAAACCGATCCTCTCCGCCCTGTGCCCTGCCCTCTTCCCAGGTCCCTGCTCTGCCTTCCCGTGCTCAGCAGTCCGGAGACCCTGAAGGGGGCGCCTGGCCTGAAACAGCTGCTTGGCCTCACTCTTCACTTAGCCAGGACCTCACAGCCTGCCACGAGACCAGGTCCTGCTTTGGCCAAAGCCTGTCTCTACAGCCGCCTCCAAGAGCAGGGAGGAGGCGCTGCTAGACTTTCGGCCCACCCAGACCTTCAGGAAGACAGACACGCGAGCCTGGACCCCATTCTTTCTGGCTCTGAGACCGGGGTCCGGGCAGGAGTCTGGATCTGTGAACCCTGGGAAGAAGAGCAGGACCTTCAGCCAAAGCGCAGAGCCCAGAGCTGGGCAAACCGAGTTAAGGGGTGGGTCAGGACAGCCCCGGGTAGGGGACCCGCGCGGCCCCACCCCAGGCAGGCAACCAGACGCAAAGTCAGTGGATCTTTTTATAAAACACTGGATAGGGGTGTGCAAAGGCGGCCGCAGGGCGTGGCCCCGGGACGAGGCGGACCCGGCGGGGGCGGGGGCTACACGAAGATCTGGATGCGGTCGCGGATGGGCTGGCGGCAAATGGGGCAGGCGCTAAGCGCAGCGCCACAGGGCGCGCACGCGCCGTGGCCGCACTGGAACACGAGGCGGATGTGGCTGTCGATACAGATGGGGCAGGTGATGCGCTCCTCCATCTGCCGGTAGCGGCTCTGCAGCTCCTCCACCAGCTGCCTCGGCGGGCCGGGTGCGGGGGCCGCGCTGACCACCTCCGTGCCATCTGCGGGAAGGGGTGACGGGCCGTGGCCGCAGCGTAGAGCCGCGAGTAGGGGTGAGAGACACTAGTAGGGGGCGGAGCCGTGAGCAGCGGGCGGGGCGGGCGCCTGGGGGCGGGGCGGGCCGGGACTGGAGCGGAGCCCCACCTGGACGCAGCTTCTTGATGATGACCACCTGGCACCTGATGCACTTCTTCATCCTCCGCGAGCACTCTGCGGGGGAGCGCAGTTGAGCGGGGCTGCCCCGCCCGCACCCAGGCCCCGCCTGCCAGACTCTGGCACTCACCCTCGCACACCGTGCGGTGCTGGCACGGCGAGAACAGCACCAGCAGTGCCAGCTCCGAGCACACCAAGCACTCGGCGGCCTCGGGGCCCGACGGCGCCGGCACGTGCAGGTTGGTCACGGTGTTGGGGGCGCTGATCACCAGCCTTGGGCCCTGGGCCGCAATCCCGCCGCCGCCTGCCTGCCGCTCACTGAGGTAGGAGGAGGAGCTTGAAAGGGCCCTGGGCCGCCGGCCTGGCCCCGCCCCGCCCCGCCCCGCCCGCCGGGCTCACCGGAAGCGCTGGGCACATCCCTGCAGGGCTTTGAGCACCCGACCCTCGGTGGCCAAGTCCAGCGGGCTCCGGCCGCGGTGGTTAGCGTAGCTCAAGTCAGCGCCTTCCAGCGCCAGGAAGCAGGCGACCGCCGCACCTGCCGTCAGCTCCACGTTGCCAGGAAGGCCTGAGGCCTGCAGCTGGGTGGTAGGACAGACGCTGGTGAGGGTGGGCACGGCAGAAACGCTGGCCTGAAAGGAGCCCCGGTTGGCACTGGGCTGCACAGGCCCGGGCACCCCTCCCTGTCCAGGCCGCTGACCATAGACAGGGAGATAAAAGGCCCTGGCCAGGCAGCTCCGGGGGTAGGGACTGAGTCCTGACACTCTCTCTGCACATACCGCGGCCCAACCCCATTGGGCCCTACCCCCTTCCCCAGGCCAGACAGGACCACACACCCAGGAACACTGGCCACACCGTGGTGACCAAGATATGAGAAGATGCCTCCAGCAAACCACCGTGGCCCAGGCTGCACCACCCTGAGAGGGCCTGGCTCCCTGGACCATCCCTGAAGGTGCAGGTGGACAGAAGTCAGACCCTACCCAAGCCTGCAGCCAGACGCCATAGCCCTCTCCAGCACCCAGAGTCCCACTTCCTCACCCTGGACAGCAGCTGCAAGGGCCCTGGGTCCCCCCCGGCCCCATCAGCCACCAGGGGCAGCAGCTGATGACGCTGCAGTGCCACGTGCAGCGCCGTATCCCCCTCCTCATCTTCGGCATTGACGCTGCAGCCCGCGTCCACCAGCAGCGGCACCAGCCCTACATGGGCCTGCTGCACGGCCAGGTGCAGTGGAGACTGGAGCTTCCGGTTGCGAACATTCACATCACAGCGGCCCTGGGGAGGGCGGTGGGCACAGGCTCAGCCCCGGGACCCCAGTGGGCCCTGACTCCCCAGTCCCTGGGCCGGCCCAGGACCCCGTGCCTGCACCTCTCTGATGAGAACCTGGGCCACTTCCCAGTGGTTGTTGAGGGCGGCCAGGTGCAGTGCCGTGAATCCGTCCTCTTTCTGGGCATCCACCAGCTGCCGGGCCCGTGCCAGGATCCTCTTGACAGCTCTGCGGGAGCAGCGATGCGTCAGGGGCAACCCTGGACTGGCCTGGCAGCACGGCAGGAGCCCGTGCCCACCCTACACTCACAGCGTGTGGCCTTTGAGGGATGCGTGGTGCAAGAGGGTGAAGCCTTGGCTGTTAGTGGCAGTGATGTCAATGCCTGGCACCTCAGTGAGGACCTCCACGATGCCACTGGCGGCACTGCCCGCCGAGATGGCGCAGTGCAGGGGCGTGTTGGCGTGAGCATCCTGTCGGTGGACCAGCAGTCACTTGGCAGGAAGGTCACTGTCTCCTTGACCCCAGGGACAGGGCCAGGGGACCCAGCACTCACAGGCAGGTTGACGTCACAGCCACGCTCACACAGGACCCTCACCACCTCCAGGAAGCCCCTCTGCACGGCCACGTGCAGTGCTGAGCTCCGGGTGCCATTAAGGGCGTTAGCCCCGCAACCTGAGCTCAGGAGCACCAGAGTGGCCTCTGGCTGGTTCCTGGAGAAAGAGGAAGCGGGAGACGAGCTGTGTCCACCCTCTAGACCTGCAGGCCCAGCCTACTGTGCTCTGCCCCGGGCCTCACCCCAGGGCTGCATAGTGCAATGCCGTGTTGCCTTCATCATCTGCCAGGTCCACGCCTGCCCGCGCCTGCAGCAGCAGTCGAACCAGCTCTACCTGGCCGAGGTAGGCCGCCACCTGCAGGGCAGTCCTGCCCTGGTTCTTGGTGTCCACCTGCCGGGAGAGGCAGCAGCAGGTTAGCCCCTGGGCCCCCACCCCTCCCAGGGGCTGGCCGGGCCTGAGAAGAAGCGGGGCCTCAGGAGCTCGCCTGCTCTGGGTGCCTCCGCAGCAGGTCCAGAGCCCGGGCCACGTTGCCCAGGGCCACCTCCACCACCAGCCTCCCTGGGTGCTCCAGGTCACTCTTCTGGGCTCGAAGTTTGTCCAGAACGAGGCTCAGGGAGCCTGGGGAGGCGGGGCTGAGGTTAAGTGGTGGCGGGGCAGCCCCGCCTCCCACCGGCCACGCAGCCAGCCACCCTCACTTTTGTTCTCCCTGGCGCGCTCGGCCACATCTAGGTTGGCATCCTCCTCCGGCCGGTAGGCCACCAGACAGCAGGGGCTGAAGGTCCACAGCTGACCGCCGACTGCCACACGCAGGTTTCCGTCTCCGAAAACCTTCACCACCTTCCCGATGCGGCCCAGAGCCTGAGGGGGGTAAGAGGGCAGGGTCACGGGCAGGTCTAGGGTGAGAGAGGGAGGCAAACGTGGGGGTGGGGGACTCACTGGGGCCATATCATCTGTCCACTCGCCATGCCCGGCCTGCAGCCGCTTCACTGTGTCAAGGTCGTCAATGACCCGCACCACGTCGCCCACCCAGAAGGAGTTGTGCTGAGTGAGAGAAAGGCACGTGAGGGGCTCTGGCAGGTAAGGGTGCCCCCATCCAGCTCCACAGGACAGGCCCGAACAGGACCCCACCCCTGCCAAAAAGCATGATCAGAGGAGTGGGCTGGACAAGGCAATGGGGACCTGGGCAGCATCCGCCCGACAGAAGCCAGGGTGCCCTTTCCCTGCACACTGATGGGGGAGGGGCATGGCCAGGCCCAGACTAGCCTGGTTCGGGAAGGGCAGTGCCCAGGATTGAGCCTGTTCCTCCTCCCACCAAGCCTTTCCAAGCAACTTCCTCCACAGCTTGCCCTCACCTGCACAGAACTCACTGTACAAACCCTGTCCTGTGACCCTACCATACCCCTTTCCTGAAGGCCTGCAGGTGTCCCAGTTCCAGAGCTGAGCCGGGCACACCCCCTCGAGGGGCCTGTCCTCTGCCCCAGGGCCCATCAGTGGATGCTCTGCCGCCTGCCTGCCTCCCCTCTCCTCCATTGCCCGTCCGAGAAACTGTCTCCCAACACCCACCCCATCCCCACTGCCCTGAGCCCAGTGTCCACCCCCGTCCTAAGCGGCCCTCCCATCTTTCTTCCTGCACCCACAGGAAGTATTCTAGAAAATCAGCCCAACCACACCACCTCCTGCCTTTGAGGCCGCAGTGGCTTCCTCTGCTTGCCCCAGCTTCCAACAGCTTCCCGTGTCACGCCTTGCATGTTCTGACACCTGGATCCCCTCCCCATAGAACTAATCGTCTCTGGACCCCATTAGGCCCTCCCTTCTTCCTTCAAGGCTGGGCAGGGGGCACAGAAGTGGGCGGAGGGACTCAGCCCAGCCCCCATGCACCTTGGTGAGAGCCCCAGGGTGGAAGGTCCAGCGGGTCTTGTGGTGGAACTGCACACGCACGTCCCCGCGGTCCGTGATGCGGTGCACGGTGCCCGTCTGTCCGATAAACTGTGGCGGGTCGTGGAGGCTGTGGCTGGTGGAGCAGGAGGGCTGGGGGTCCAGAGAAGGCGGGGAGGGAGGGCACAGGGGGCTCAGCGGGTGAGGGGGCTCACCTCTGCCATCCTGGGGTTCCAGCCACCATGGCCTTCCTGCATGTCCCTCAGGATGTCTGTGTCCAGCAGACACTTAACCTTGTCCCCAGGCTGGAAGGGCTGGCCATCAGCACTCACCCGGCGCTGCAGCTCTGCGGGCTTGCCTGGGGGGCAAGGCGGTGGGCCCAGCTCAGGGGCTACCCCTCCATGCCCCTGTCTACCCAGTGCTGCCCCTGAGGCTCAGCCACGCAGAGGGCAGCTGGGGGTTGTTGGTGGGGCCCACCCGTACCGAGCCTCGGGAGATGCTCCCTGTAGTAGAAGCCGCCGGCCGCCTCACCCACACACTTGAGGTCCACCTTGCCCTTGTGGCCCACGCGGTACACATTGGTGGTGCCGTCGGCCCACGTCACGCTGGCCACGCTCCGGCCCGTCTCAACATCCCAGCCACGGATGTCCACCACTCGTCCTGACTTCCCTTCCCCTCCTGGGAGACAGGGCCCCGCCAGCAGGCTCAGCCCATGCTCAAGGGTGAGCCACCCCGGCGGCAGCCATGCCCCACCCCCAACCCGGGCCTCCCACTCACCGTCCTGGGAACCCCATTCCCAGTCGGGGCCCCGAACCACCTTCGCCCCCTGGAAGATGCCCCTTAATGGGATCCTTGGGAGGCCCTGGCGGGGACTCAGTGTGACCCTGCAAAAGAGAGTGAGTCCCGGGCCATGAGGGTGGTGCGATGGTGCAGGCCCTCCATGCTCCTCTACTCTTGCTCCCGCTCCCGGGGGCTGCAGCCGGGGCCCCAGCTCCCAGCTCTCCCTTGGGACAGCTGGCACAGCAGGTCAATGCCCCTCACCCTCTGGGCCCAGACTGACTCTGCTGACTGCATCCCTCCCAGGGACCTTCTATGACACCAGGCTGGAGCGGGACCCCAGGCCCCCGTCACAGCACGGCCTCTGGTGCGGTCACACCACATCTGTTGCCTCCTGGTGAGCTGAGGGCCCTGTGGGAGCTGTCTCTGGAGCTCGGTGCAGGGCCCAGCACGTGGGGTGGGAGGAAGAATGCAGACTTGGTCAGAGGCACCCAGACAGCTGAGACCAGCTCCCACCCCGGCCAGTGGGCAGCTGGGATGTGGAGCACACAGGGAGTGTCAAGGAGGCGAGGGCAGGTGTGTGCCTCTGGGTGCCCATCCTGGCCCAGCAGATTCTTCCCCAGTCTGACCCCCCTCCACCGACCACAGCAAAGGAACCTCTCAGCCAGGCCAAAAGCACCCCCACAGCGGGTGCTGGCTGCACACCCCGCACAGGCGGCCCTCAGAGTCCTGGCCATGGCAGCACTGGGGAGCCACTGCAGAGCCTAGCTCTACAAGCGGGCCAGACAGACAACCCATCCACAGCACCAACCCCCGCATGTCTGCTCCGTGGACAAGGCGGCCTCTGCTGCAGGGGGTGGGGGCTGGCGTCAGCACCCAGGCCACTGGCGTGACTGTGCCCCTGGCCACTCTTTGAGGAAATGGCTCAGGAAGGACTCAACCTGTACCCTGGGGAGTGGTCTGGCCGGTGTGGCCGGGACGTGAGCCCGCAGGCAGGCCCCGCCCACTCGTGGAGACCGGGGGACTCACGGGCGCGAGTGGGCCGTCTCGTAGCGCTCGAAGGCGTGGGCCAGGTCGTGCTTGTTGTGCATGTAGCACTGCGTGCACAGGTCGTAGTCGAAGCAGACGCGGCACTTCCAGCGCATGCCCCGCAGCCCGTGCTTCTTGCAGCAGTCGCAGATGATGTTGGGGTGGCGGACGCCTGGGGGTGGGCAGGATCAGGGGGTGCCAACGCGGCCCCGCCCCCGCCCGGGCCCCGCCCCTCGGCCCGCACACCGCACCGATCTGGGCGTTGTCATAGAGCAGCAGGTCGTGAGCGCCCTGGTAGCCTGCGCGGTAGTTGGTGCGGGTCCCGTGGTCCCACTGCACGACCACCGTGCGATCCGGGGTGGAGGGGCTTCCGTGGCGGCCGAGTTCCACCACCGTGCCCACACCGCCCTCGCCGCCGTCCTGCTGGCCCCACTTCCAGTCCACGCCACGCACCACACGCATGCCCACCTGCACGCCGGCCTGGGGGTCTGGTTCCATGGCGGCCGGGACCTGCAGGCAGAGGGCACCCTCAGGCCACATCAAGAAGGCAGCACAGGTTTGCACCGGTTCCAGGAGGGCTGCCAGGGAGAGCCAAATGGGACAGGATGAGGGGGAGAGAGAGGTGGGGAGGAGAGCACATTGTGCTAGAGACAGGAGGGGGCCCACGTGGCCATGGCCAGCAGCGAGGGAGACCAGCTGCAAAGACAGAGGCAGTCCATCCTGGAGGAAGGGTGGGACACCTCTTTGGAAAGGCCCCTCCCACGGCTAGGAGCCCCTGCCCTGTGGTGAGCTGGAACAGAGGTGTTGGGTGATCCTGGTGAGAGGACACTGGGCCCCCAGGGAGCCAGGGGATAAGCCCTGGTGGGAAGGTTGGGCTAGGCAGAGGCTGGGCTGGTGCTAGCAGATCTGGGTCTGGGTGGTTGGCGTGCAGTAAGCCACCAATATATAGCTGCATAGAAATGAGTGGATTTGGATTGCAGAGAGCAATGCGAAAGGTAAGACAATAAAACTTTCCAGAAAAAGCGCTTTCTTTCTGCAGACAATTGATAAACTGGGCTGCACTGAAGTTAAGACTGGAAAGGCAGCAATGCCTGGGAGGATGCCCCACAAAGGCCCTGTGCCCAGAGTTTGTAGAGGGCGCCGCAGATCCCACACATAAGGCTGACAGCCCAGCAGAGAACAGACAAAGGCTGGAACAGGTGCCGCCAACCGATAACACACGGGGCCTGGCGCTGCCCACGGCTGCAGGCCAGTGGCCAACGCTGCGTGGTCACTCTGGGCCCCACTGCTGGGCCCGCCCTGGAGAACTGTGGCTTAGCGGCTCCAGGTGTGCACTGTGCACAGCAGTGCCTACCCGGCTTTGCTCAGAGGTGTTCTGGGTTGTGACAAGTGATTTACCTCCAAGGGAATCCAAACCACAGTCCCACATGTGGTGAAGCTCACACAGGATGTTGAAGGAAAGCAGTCACACGCCCACTATCTACTCCATTTACAGAAAAGCTCACACAGCCCAGGGCTCCAGAGTCGGGAGACGGCAGCAGAGGCAGCCATGGCGGGCTTCGACGGGAAACGTGCCATTTCCTGATCTGGGTACTGGTGACACACAGGTTCCCTTTGCAAACTTGGATCACTTACAACCTGTATCTCTCTGTATCATGTGGTTCCTCAGTGAAGGTTTTTAACAACGTGAAGGGATCAGAAACAGCTAAGAGGGAAAATCCACAGAAACTGAAGAGGGAGAAGGCTCCCTGGCTCTGGGGCACGAGGGCAGTCCTGCTCCAGCTTTGGAGACTGAGCCTGCACAGGGACGCAGGCTCTGCGGGTGCATCTGGACCCTGGCGCTGGGGAAGCAACCTGCCTACAGCATGGCTGGGGGTGAACCCGCAGTCTGGCTACAGAGCTGTGGGTGAGCGGGAGACCCTGAGGCTGGCCGGGGTACAGCCAGACCCTGTTAGTGCCCAGTGGCCCTGTGAGGCCCAGGGCTTGGCCAGCAACAAGGGAGTAAAACCACATGTCACTCGTGCACCTGGGCCCTGCCCCACCCCAACCCCGACACGCAGCCCAGGCCAGGCCAGCTCAGAACATACACAGGTCCAGCAGAGACTGCAGGTGAGCAGCAGCAGGGCTTTGCCCCCAACTCACCCACCAAACAGCGGCAAGAGCCTGAGCCCACAGGTCATCTGACGTCCACCCTCTGCCCACCCCCACCAAGAGGCCCAAGCCCAGCACAGGATGGGCGGAGGTGGGGCAGTGCCCACAGGGCTCAGCTCTTGGTCCGGGCCCAGCCTGAGCGTCCACATGAGCCTTCACAACCTCAGCGCTGCGAACCACTCGTGCAAATCCCTTCCCTCCCGGGCAGGCGCCTGTGACTACTCCGTCCTCGCCTGCCCAGGACCTCCAGGGGTTCCAGACAGGCATGGACGTTCAGGAAGGACGAGCCTTCCCAACTGGATGGCGGGTCTCCTCGGAGACACTGCTCAGTGCTCGTTCGCCTGCACGGCCTCCCTCCACTGCCACCTCTCAGCTGCCCTCCTGGTCTCTGGACCCTGGGAAGATCGGGCACCAAGGCCTGAGGACACAGCAGCTCCAGCACCAAGGGCCTCTTTGTCCTTCCTGCCACAGCAAGAATGGCCATGGCAGAAGGCCACACAAGGCCTGTGGCTCTTCAGTGCCAGCGAGCCCCAGACAAGAGAGGGTCCTGAGGGCTGCCACCCTGGCAGTCAGGTGTGGTGGACCGTCCACACATGGCCTCGGCCTCCTGTCTGGAGCCTCTCTGTCAGAAGCTGTCACAAAAGCCTGACTCAGGCAGAGCAGCGTGGTGAGCCAGTGGCCTGGTGACCGAGGGGCAGCACCGCCCTGAAGGCACAGGTCCCATCCCCCACCCTGCCAAGCTGCTGACCTCAGCCAGACCCGCAGGCCCTCTGCCCTGTAGGAGCCCACCTGGAACCAGTGGCGGCGGGTGGGTAGAACTGAGCTGCCCTCACCATTCCTTCCCACGTGTCCCCGCTGACCTAGTCCAGGCAACCAGAAACCCGAACAAGTGTGGGCAGACAAGCCCAATGAGACAGCCCTCGTAGCAGGGGGCACCCTATCTGCAGGGAGCAGAAACCGGCCCTGCACCGACATAAAGGGGCAGGAAAGGACCCTAGTCCCATGAACCAACCCTGCAGTCAACCTGCGGCCAGGGTGGCAGGTCTTCTGTCTGTGAACCCAGCTTCTCAGCCTGCCTGGCCAGCTGCCACACCTGCCCTCCTGCTAGCCTTCTGATCCACTGGCCACGTGCTGCGGGACCATCTCCAACAAGACACGGGGTGGGGGTGGGGGCGGGACACCGTAAGCAGGAGAGCAAGCATGGCCACTGCCTGGCTCTGCCCTCAGGGGATTGGGCAGAGAACAGACAGTAGGGGAGGATGGTGCCCAGCAGGGTTATGGGAAATCAGGGCCAAATCTCAGCCAGCAAGACTGTGGGGAACAAGGTAAGGTCATCAGGGAAGCCCAGCCTGTCATGAGAAGCGCCTCTGACCAGCACCTGTTGCATTTGCACTGGTATTTTTAGCCTGGCCAGACAGTTCTCCTCCAGCCCTGGCCAGTGACCTGCCACCATCCCTAAGGCTGCCCACCCCGGGAGCCCACTAGTCCAAAGGGGACAGAGCTGGGTGGGACACAGTGTGCCTTGAGCTTCCTCCTGCCCAGACCAGCACCCCTTGAGGACAACAGAGGACTGTCTTGCCCTCACGCCACCCCAGTCTGGGGCCTCCTTCCCCACTGCCACACTCCATCCCTGAGGTCTTGGGCAGCATCTTGCCCAGCATGGTGTCACCCCGGCAACGCCTCCCTGCTGTGTCCTCCTGCGTACACACCACAGAGACATGGTACCTGGCTCCAGGGTGTCAGTGCCTGGGCTCAATACTGGAGGAATCTTGTGAAGAAGGCCAGGTGGCTTTCCAGGCCTTTCTGCCACTTCCTTCACCCACCTCCCTGCCTGGTCTTTCTCACTGTTGTCACTGGGACCCAGCAGATGGCCGGTCATGCTCCGCGTGACCTCAGGTGCCCAGCCCTCCCAGCATCAGGGCTCATTACTGCCCCTCAGAAGGTCCCACCGGGTGTACGAAGAGGGGGTGGTAAGAGGGGGGAACGGACCAGGGACAGGAGAAGGGAGGCAGGAGCAAAACCCTGAGGGCTAGGGAGGAAGGGGACCCCCATTTCAGAGGGAAATTCACCCAGAGAGTTCTTCCTTTTTCTTCCTTTGTCAGAAACACCGTACCCTGACGTCCTTGGCCAGGCCCTGGAAGCCCCCAGAGGCTGATGCTATGAAGATTTAAAATGACCCTGAGGCACTCAGGGTGCAAGCAGCAGGCAGCAAGCATTTAGATGTTTGCTTTAGCAAAATAGGAACCTACCTCAGAGCTCACAGCAACCTCCCGTCAGTGTCCCGGACACTTAGCTGTTATTCTGTGGGGCAGCCATCAAGCTCTCCTGTTGGAAACCAGCAGCCATTGCCGACACAGAACACAGCAAAGCAAACAGGTAACCAGCCAGCGAGTCTGGGGATAAACGGTTTTTACAAGATAATTTTACACTTACAGCATTTACTGTATCAACCAAACAAATAGACATCTAGACTGTTCTGTTGGCTTACTAGTTTTTCTTTTCACAAGAAACGTCCAGCTCTTGGAAGGCAGAACTATTTCTAAAGTACATGTCGGAACAGTATAGAAACAAGGTGATTGCCCTATTTGTGAATATTTTACCAGAAAAACTTCAAAAAGCTGCAAAAATTAAACCATGTTTAGCTAAGAACTTGGCAAATTGCCTTCACTGAAAATAAAGTTACATGGGCCTGACACTGCTTGTGACAAGAGGCGGCCACTCCCTCCCCTGTACCTCCAGCTGAACTCAAAACGCTGTTTAAATTGACACCATGTGTGGCACAATCAACTGGCAAACCTGGCACATCGCAGGGCACAGCAGCTCTGGCTACGACAGGCGGGGACATCCTGGGTGCCTGGGGAATCTGGCCCATTCGGGGCCAGTGAAACCCCAAGACCCAGTTTGGCCCCGCATGAACACACCTGGTGGGAGAAGACCCAAAGGAAGTAAAGGGTGGTCGTCACTGCAATCTTGGCCACCCAGAGGGAAGCCCTCAAGCACCCCGCAGACTGGGTGTCCCGACCCAACCACTGCACAGGGACGATCTCTGCGGGAGCATGACAGTCAGATACTTGTTGCACCTGAAGCAACAGGCTGGAGTGACATGGCGAGAGGAGGGGACCCACCAGGAAGGACCGGGTTCGCCAGGGTTCGCCAGGGCTGCCCTTCTTACGTGGCCTCATGCCCAGTCCAGCTGGTGCCCAACAGGGGCCTGTGTGGCACCTTTGCTTATTTCCTCAATTGATTCTGAGCTCAGAGTGAAAGAGGCAGGATTATTTACCACATCATCCACCCCCCCACACACTCAAGAACAAGCAAAAGCCCTCTGCCATAGCATCAGACAGAATCTAAGTGAAAAGTTCACCTGTCTGGCTAGCCAGTCGCCTACTCGTTCGCCTTGAGACTGGTGGGCTGCGACCCTGATGCCTGAGGCTCGAGCTTCAGCGCAAGCCCTGGGCCATCCGACCTGTGGCGGCACGGAGATACCAAGACGCACTATCAGCGCCCCGCTGTCTACGTTAGCCATTCCCAGGCCTACACGCACGACCCCCAGAGCCGCCCGGGCGGCCTGCCTCCTGCCCTGCAGCGCTCCCTGGGGTCTGGGGACGTCTGGAGTGGGGCCGGGGGACTGGCGGACCCGGCTCTGCTGACGTCAGGGCCCCGCGCTGCGCCCTGGACTGGAGTGATCGGCCCGCGCGGGGGAAGGCGGAGAGGGGCAGAGGGGTCAGGGGCGGGGGTGAGGGGCAGGGGGGCGGGAGAGCCAGGGCTGGACAAGCCGGGTCGGGGACCCACCGCTAACCCGAGCCCTCCTCATTCGCTCAGGTCGGCCCCGCCCCTGTCATTCCGTCCTCCTTTCAACGCAAGCCGCCCCGGGGCCCCGCCGCTGCCAGACCGCGGCCCCGGCCCAAGTGCCCGCGTCGACCCCTCTACTTGCCCGGAAGTTTGCGTCCCGCCTGCTCGGCGCCGCAGCTCTGGGGGCCGGAGGAGCGCCGAGTCTGTCAGCCGGTTGGCTGAGGCCTCGGTAAGTACGGCGGCCGGTCCGCGGACCTCGCCTGCTCAGCGCCTGCCAGCCAGACAGCCCTGCAGCGGCACGCCGCGCTGCGCCCGAGCCCACCAGCCGAGACCGCCCGAAGCCCCTAGCGCTCCGGGCTCTGGGGCCGCCGCGCGGCCTGCCGGGAACTGTAGTCCGCAGCCCGCTGGGTCCGGGGTCAAGGGGCGGGCCCCAACCACAACTCCCAGGAGGCCCCGCGGCGGGGTGACGTATGGGCGTGAGGGCGTGGGCCCCGTCCCTGGCCCCGCCCCGATAGAGAGGGGTGGTCTCCGGCCCAGCTTCCCCGGCAAGGGCTTGTGGCGGCTCTGCGTCACGACGGACAGAAGAGGCGTTCGACAGCGTGCGCACACGTTGTCAGAGGGATGCGGACTGTGGGCTGTGACGTCTCTTGGGCCTCTCAGCCGCGGCCCGGGGGGAGCGGGGACACTGTCGTCCCGAGCCTCCCGGGCTGCCGAAGAGGACGCACGCGCGGGCCTGGAACTCTGGGACCAGGCGGCCACGCCTCTGCCGCGGAGGGGCGGGGCCTATGCCGGAAATGCGTCCCCTTGCCCCGCCCTGTGTTGCGCGGTTGGATTCGGGGACGCGTTCGGTTGCCATGGAGACAGCCAGCCGGGCCTTGGGTGGTGGCGTGTCCTGGATTGGCCGCGCCTCCGGGGCTCAGAGACGTGGCGTCGTCACAGCCGGCTCTTGACTTATTTTGTTTTAGAATGGAAGTAACGCCAGTGCATGCTTTTAATTCACGAAGAACTGAAGACCTAGTGAAAAACAGCGGCCCCGTGCCCGTCTTCCCAGAGGCAAATAGTTCCAACCCTTGAAAACTTTCCTCCGACCGAAACCTCCGAGTTTCAAAACCGAGACTGCTGGTTTTGGATAGATTCATTTTAGACATTTCTGTGGACTTCCCGATAAGGTCAATGAGAACTTGGCTCTCCAAAGAACTCACCGCCAAGGGTGCATTTTCGTGACTCTGTTTTGCTGTTCGCGGTTACTGTACAAAACCATACCCCCATTCCTGTACTACCTCTTCTTTTTTCTCTCAATACTTACCTAGTATTTTCGTTATACCCAGACTTTTCCGCGGATAATTTTCTTTGCCATTTGCCTATCAACATTTTCCAAAGGCTTAAACACACTAGTGATGTTTACTTCCTGGAGCCTCCTCTCCCAGAGCCCCCGATCTCCTGTTCCAAGCTAGGCCGATGGCCTTCTAAACTTATTGTACAGCTCTGCCATCTTGAGCTTTCCTCCGCTGTCATCCTTGTGACTTTCTTTGCCTTTTTCCTGTGTTGGATTCCCTGTTTCCTGGAATCTGTACTGTCTTCCTTTTTGGTTTACTCTTATTTTGCTGAAGTCAGTCCACTAGTAGCTTCCTGGAAAGGGGACATGTCTGAAATGTGTTTGCTCTCATCTCTAATTGACAAGTCTGGTGTGGTATAGAATTCTAGGTTGGAAATTCTTTTCCTTCAAAATTTTTGAAGTCAGCTTTTTGCTTTCAGCTTCCAGGGCTGCTTTTAAAAAGTCCAAAGTCATTCTGATCCCTGCCCATTTGTGTGTGATCCGTTTGCTCTCTGAAAGCTTTTAGGACCTTTTCTTTATGCTTGGTGCCCTCAGTGTCACAGGGATGCAACTTGATGGGGGCCTCTTGCTCATGGTGCTCTGCACACAGTGGTTCCCTCCATCCTGTGGGCTGGTGTCATTAGTTATGGAGCTTTTGGAAGAACACCCCCTCCCATTTCCTGTGTTCTTTCTCGATGAAATTCCTATGACTCAGATTCTGATGGAACTTCTTGGACTAACCCTCAAATTTTCTTTTTCATCTAGAGTTTACCTCATTTTCTGGCATATATTCTTAAATTTACCTTTTAACCCTTTAGCTCATTAGTTAAGCTCCATGATATTGTTACTTATAATAAAAAATATAGGCCAATGGCACATGAAAAAATGCTCAGTATGGCTAATTATCAGAAAAATGCAAATCAAAACTATAATGAGGTATCACCTCACAGCAGTCAGAATGGCCATCATTCAAAAGTCCACAAATGAGAAATGCTAGAGAGGCTGTGGAGAAAAGGGAACCCTCCTACACTGCTGTTGGGAATGCAGTTTGGTGCAGCCACTGTGGAAAACAGTATGGAGATTCCTCAAAAGACTAGGAATAGACTTACCATATGACGTAACAATCCCACGCCTGGGCATATATCCAGAGGGAACCTGAATTCAAAAAGGCATGCACCACAATGTTCATAGCAGCACTATTTACAATAGCCAAGACACGGAAACAGCCTAAATGTCCATCAACAGATGACTCAATAAAGAAGATGTGGTATATTTATACAATGGAATATTACTCAGCCATAAAAAGAATAAATAATAAGAAAAAAATAATGCCACTTGCAGCAATATGGGTGGACCTGGAGACTCATTCTAAGTGAAGTAAGCCAGAAAGAGAAACAAAAATACCATATGATATTACTTATATATGGAATCTTAAAAAAAAAGACAAACGAACTTATTTACAAAACAGAAAGAGACTCATAGAAAGCAATATTACGGTTATGAGGGGAGGTGGGGAAGGGATAAATCGAGAGTTTGAGATTCGTGGATATTAACTAATATATATATAAAATACATAAACAAGCTCATACTGTATAGCACGGGACCTATATTCAATATCTTATAGTAATTTATGGTGAAAAAGAATATGAAAATGAATATAAGTATGTACATGTATGACTGAAGCAGTGTGCTGTGCACCAGAAATTGACACAACGTTGTAAACTGACTATACGTCAATAAATAAATATATATACACATACTAGAAAAGGAAGGAAATGTACACTTGGTCTTTGTCCTCAGTTTCTGCCACAGAGCTCCTAAAACCCTTGAATTTTCTAAGTGAAAAGAGTCATAAAGGTGCATTTTGATATTCATAATAAGCCTTTTTCCATCACCCCTGAGTTTATGTTAACAAGGTGATTTTTGGAAAGCCTGTAAGGATGCCAGGGGAGCCAACCAAGTGATTAGAGGGTTAGGACTCTCAGCCTCCCCCTCTGACATCTGCGGAGGGGAGAGGAATCTCCAGTGGCCGATAATTTAACTAATCACGTCCATGTAATGACACTTCCATGAAAACTCAAAAGGTCAGGGTTGGGAGATTTTCTGGGTCGGTGAACACGCAGAGGTTCAGGGAGAGAGTGGTTCCCAGAGGCTGTATGGAACACACCTGCCCTCTGCACCTCTTCCATCCGGCCATCCCTGAGTTAAATCCTTTTATAACAAACTGGTGGTCTACTAAATAAACTGCTTTCCTATGTTCTCTGAGCTGTTCTAGCAAATTCACCAAACCTGAGGAGGCATTTCATCAAACCAACATACAGTCGACTGGTCAGAAAACAGGTAACAACTGGGATTGCAGTTGGCATCTAAAGGGGGGGGGCTTTCTTGTAGGGCTGAGCCCTTAACCTGTGAGACCTGACGCTATTCCAGGTAGAGCATGTCAGAACGGAGTTCAGCTGGATCTTGTTTTGTACATGAAGAAACAGGTGCATCGAAAGGGTTAGAGAAGTATTAAAGGGAAGGTGGTTACAGTGACGTTCTGGAACCAGGGTGGGACGTAAGTAATCTTGCTGCTATGTTTCCAAGATGTAGTCTGAGTCAATCTACATTTTAAGCAGAAGGTGCAGCTCTGAGACAGGAAATCAAATCAATGATAAAAGTCAGAATGTGCAATCAAGGAGGGTGCCCTCAGGCCAGTGACCCTGGGTGCTGTCGTTCCAGCACCAGCAGGACCCAGATGGATGGGGCCGCACTAGCTCAAGCTCAGAATGACAAGAGAGAAGCTTCAGGATGGGAAAGCACAGCAGAACAACCACTAGGAGAGATGCCACGTGGACAAGGCATGTCTACAATGGCATCTGGTCCAGGCGGCCACAGGAATGTTCACAGGGATTCAGGCTTTAGCAGAATGGGGCAGGCATCAGCCCCGCTCCCCATCAGCTCTGGACACGCCAAACACAGGCCTAACAGATGGTGTTCCTGCTGCTGAAGACAGCGATTCTCAGGAAGGGGCACCCTGTCCCTGCGAACAGGCATATGTTTAACCAGCACAAGCACAGCTTTGACAGATCACTGGCTAATTCTGCAGTGGGGCCAGTGGGGCCAGTGGGACTGCATTTGGCCCACCCCAAGGTGTACTGCCTCCTCCTTATTGGCAACCAGCACATCCAGGACCTCCAGCACCTCGCAGGATGGAGCAGAAAGGCCATCCTCATCTGGAGATCAGCAGTGCTCACATATCCAACCACCTGTGATGCCAGAGTCTCCACGTGTTGATGCAGTAAAACCCAGGACTCTTCCATCTTGGATCTGATAAGGGTTTTTAAAACATGGAATGTCCAAAGCAGAAGTTGGAGAGAGAAAGAACAGAACAGCAACATTCACAATTGTTCAAAAAAGGGCACAGAAGATGCTGAAGGAGGAGCATCTTCCTTTATCTCGGAGAAGGTGGTGATGGTGACAGAGCGTAGAGGCTGCAAGCGGCAGCAGAGTCACCAGCGGCCCTACCTCCGCTTCCTCAACAGGAGCGAAGTGGTCCAGGTGACTCGGGAAGAGAAAGGGCATCAAAAGACACACAGGCTTCTGGGTGATGATGATGATCAAGTGTGCCCAGCAGCCAAGGACACACACCGGGAAGCAGTGATGCCCCTGCAGAAGAGTGCGTGCGGCCAGGGGGTCTGGGTGCTTTCCGCCCAGGAGACAAAGGGAGTGACTGCGGCTCTGAGTCATCGGACCGATGAGGAGGAATTACGGCATCGAATCGGCAAAAGCAGGCAGCTTTTTGGAGAAGAGAGAAAGAAGAGCTGCAGTTACAGGACAAACGGATGGAGCTAGCAGAGCAGGTTCCAGAAGAGATGCGTGAATGGATCCATAAAGAGCAAACTCACGTGTCACTATGGGAAGCAAGAGAAAGAAGAGGTTAAAGAAAAGAGCTCCAAATGAAGCCACATCAGTTTTAGAGCAAACAAGCAAGCTGCAACTCTGCACGCGGTTCTGACTCTGGGGACCGCACGCTCCTTGTCCTCCCCACCTGTAGACCCCTGCAACTAAAGCTGGGCACAGCAGTGCTGCTGAAAACCTGCCCCTGTGCCCCCGCAGCCAAGCTGAGAGTCGCAGGCAGAGTTTGGGGCAGAGAGAAAAGAACAGCTTTGTTGCTTTGCCTGGCAAAGGGAGTCAAAGCAGGCTCGTGCCTTACAGACTGCAAGCCCAGCTTGGGGCTGGGGGTCCTCAGGTTTTACAGAAACCTTTTCTGTTCTGGGTGGAACAGAAAAGGCGATGACAATCAGGGTGTGAGCAGGAGCGACATTCCTTTCATCCAGATAAGAACTTGCTGTGGTTGTGGGGGAATTGAGGAGGGTCTGCCCATTTTCTTGGGGTTTAGTCCATGACCTTCTTTCAAGACCTCTAGGGGAAAAGGGTAAGTTATTCTAAGAAAAGTAGGTACAGGGAGGGGAGTGTGTTAGTCATACGATCAGTTCAGCTAAGAGCACAGGCCTGAACCACTCAGTAGCTATCTGGCTAGTCTCCTACTCTTTCAGAATTAAGACAAAGCCGACTGGCTGGAGGGAGGGGGAGAGCTGGGAGGAGGTTTAACAGGAACAGCCTTGAAAGAGGAAAAGGAGGAAATTCCAGGCTTCCCTGAGACAGATAGACCAATGGTCCAGGCGCACTAGGAGTCCAGATGGGTGCACGGCTGATGACCCACGGGAAATCTTAGTGGGAGCAGTCATGTGCGTGAAGGTCAACCACCATCCAACATGGAGGAACAATGTGGCAAGGGGCTGGGATGTTCAAAAATCCCATGGTTTTAAGGGCTTTCTCATGACAGAGGCACATTGTGACAGTGCAGGTGAAACCACAACTTTAAAAAAAATCTGTAAGTAGGTGTACTTTCCCCAAATGCTACTTTCCCACGTACTTAATAGGAATTCTCTGTATTACTCCCCCAACAAAAGTGCATGAGAAGACCATAAACATGCCATTCTGTTTCAGCTGTAGTGTTCTTAATCTTAAAATTATTCTTGAATACACTATGATGTCAGTAAAGCTCTTTAGTTCCTTTGGTTTTTAAAATATCGAGTTAAACTGTAGCACATGGGACAGTGTCCGGAGAACTGCCGGGTGGTGAGGAAGACCCAGGCGGAAGCTCTCACAGCGTGCCTCGGGGAGTTCGTGTCTGCTTTTTTCTGATTTTTCTCTCAGAGATAATGTTCTTTCACAAGGCGAGCTTTCCCCCCCATTTCAGTTCAATTACAGATTTCTAAAAGCCGTCCTTCTGGTCTCTGATTCTCTTTCCTCCAGGTTCCCCTTCTCTGTCCGCTTGGGATCTGGGGAGCCTTCGTCCTCTGCTCAACGTCCACGGGGGGGCACTGTGTCGGAGGAGCTCCAGCTCCACCGAGTGTCGGAAAACCTCCAGATAAAAGTAGCTGGAAAGGACAGCGGATGGTCCCTCCCCTTAGTAGAGGTGGCCTGGGGCTGGGTGCCGAGTCTCCAGGCCTCCGACCCCGTCGGACCCTCGTTGGCGGCGGCGGCGGCGGCGGCTCCCTCGCCGGGGCTCCCATCCCGGAGCCGCAGGGCCGCCCAGCCCCGGGCCCCCCGTGCGCCCGCGGGAGGCCAGCGACGTCCCCCTGGGGCGGGGGTCCCAAGAATCAACACGGATGGACGGTGAGGGGACGGCGTGTCCGCGCCCAGAAACCGGGGGCAGCCCTGCCTGCTCTCCGGGTCCCTTGCCTGGCGCCTCCGGGGCCGCTCGGCCTCAGCCCCGGCGCGCAGCTGCCCGCTCCCTCCGGACGCAGGCCCGGGTCGGGGGCTGGGGGCTGGGGGCTGTGTCCCGCCCCGCGGACGCAGCCCGCCCTCCAACCTCCTTTCCCCCGGCGGTTCCCTCACGTGAACTCACCAGTGTCCCGTCACTCTGCCGTGGTCACTACGCGCCGGGCACGGTCCCCAGCGCCGCCCGCGCTCCCCGCACGTGCTGCCCAGCCAGCCCAGGGAACCCCGCGCTTCCCCAGTCACAAGCGCGAGGCCCAGGCCGGCCGGGTCCAGAGCCCGACCACGGCCGCATGGCCCCGACGGAGGGGTATGGTCAGCCTTCCAGCCAGACCTCTGTTCTGGCCTGAGCGCACCCGCCCTTCCTGGAAACGTGTGTCTCCGGGACCTGAGCTTGCTAGGCGTTTGTGGCGCAGGTGAGCTCGGTCCCGCACAGCAGTCCCTGGTGTGGGCTCGGGTCTGGCCCCGGGGCCCCTCCAGCTGGGCCAGCAAGCTCCCTCCTTCGCCTCTGCCCCGCCCGTCGTCCACCACCCCTAAGGTCCTTTTCTGAAAACTCGCGGAAGGACTTGACCTCTGTGGGCTGTTCTGTTCTCTTGGCTCTTGTGGGATCCACCTTTCCGAGTCTGCTCCTGGGTCTTAAGGCCTTGGAGAAGGAGAGGAAGCAGACACATTTTTAGGTGTAGGGTCCCAGCCTGGGGGGGCTGGGGGAGGTCACCCTGGGACACAGCTGAGAGCACAGGGCCCCGGAAGCCCTCATCCCAGGCAGGGGCGTGTGCCCTGGGTGGGGAGACCCCGGTCATAAAACAACACGTGGAACAAACACCTCAAATAGTAAAGTTATATGTAATATAACACCTGTTACTTTCAACATAAAAATATGAAAAACAGCAGTTTTTTTGAAACAATATATACTTCTGTGGTATTTACTTTTCTGTTACATAAATGCTATTTTTAAAGAAAATATCAATGACTAATCAGCACGGCATTAGCAGTAACAGTTAATTAACAGGACCAATTAACCACGTGTGCCAAACACACAACAGTGTTTTCACGGCGTCCCTTTTTCTGTGATACAGTGCTTTAGCTTGTCTCTTATTTTAACTCTTTATATCAAAATGTTGTGGACCATAATAGTGTGTATTTTCAATACACATAAATGTAAGGCTTTTATAACAGAACATAAATACAATAGGGTTAATTACATAGATGTCTGTATTTATCAAAAATCACCATATGTTTCTCTCTGTCCTACGAGACAATAGTGTGTTTCTGCTTTTTCTGTGTCCTTTTCCAGTAATTTGCCAACTTTTCTGAACAGCCTGTGGCCTCCTGGACATCTTTCCCTCCTTCCCTGTAGTAAAACTGCATACGTGAACACAAACAGGTAAACTGCCTTGTCACTACTTCTGCTCAACACTGTCCTGGAAATTCTCGCTGAAGGAGAGAGAGAAAGAGAGAGGGAGAGGGAGGGAGAGAGGGAGGGAGGGAGGGAGAGGGAGAGGGAGGGAGGAAGGGAGAGAGAAAGAAAGAGAAGCAAAGAGCAGTCAAATTGGAAGGGCAGACGTAAAACTACCCCCATTCACAGGTGACGGGACCTGATGCACAGGAAACCCTAAATACTTCTCCCACAACCACTATGGCTAATAAGCAAAACAAAACTTCAGGATACAATGTTGATACACAGCAGTTGTATTTCTACACACTAGTGATGCACAATCGGGGAAGTAAACTAAGAAAACAATTCCGTTTACAACAGCACCCAAAAGAATAAAATAACTAGAGACAAATTTAACCAAAAGGGTGAAAGACTTGTACAGCAAAAACGACAAACTGCTGCGGAAAGAAGCTAAAGAGCCCGGGGTAAGTGGAAAGCTGTGCGGCTGTGTTCCTGGATGAAAGACTTCGCACGAGCGAGGTGGCGGTCCTGCCCACGCAGTGTCTCCCCTCAACCACAGGGTAACCGTGGAGGGACGCGGGGAGGACACGGGGGCCAATTTAAGTAGTCCCCAAAGGCCAAAGCTCAGACAGTTTGAGCAACAAAGTAAAAAATGATAACGTAAGACTATACCTCATAGAATAAGTTAAATATCTAGGATTCTACCCTGATATGAATAATTGAATAAATAAATAAACGGGGGTGAAGGCACAGCTCTCCGTTAACTGAAAAACTCTAGTTAATACAGGAAGAATGAGAGAAATAGGACACACCATTAGACAAACAGCACAGTGCTGACTGTCGGCAGGGACCACGGGTGGATGCTGAAATTCGCGGTGAGAGTATATGATGAGAAAGGACATTTCCATGGTCTCTGAGTACCTCTCCATTAGCTGTTGGTTGTCTTTACAGTGGACAAGTCCAGCAGACCCCACCTTATCCTAGTCATCAAGGTTAACGTCACCGGCCACGAGACGTGGATGCCACGTGGTCCCCGTTAGAATGCATGTGGACGCATAACTTTTGCCAAAAATGTCTGACGTCATTCCAGCCTGGAGAGAACAGCAGGCACGTCCAGGCTGAGGAGCGCCAGCACCACACTGAGCAGCGCCCTTCGCAGGCAGCAAGGTCGTGCGCAGCAGGCAGGCGCTGAAGGCCCCTCATGGACAGCAGACGACTGTGGAGGACGCTGTGGGAAGGCGGGAGCATCTGAGTCGGTTCTTGGTTGCTGGTGTGGTATCAAAGTTCGCCGCCTGCTTTTGAGAATCGTACTGTCGGCCAAGAGTGAGGGCTCTAAATCAGAAGGCCCGCCAACGTGTGGGTCCTTGTCATGGGCTAGAATGGATTCACAGCTGAGGCAGAGAGACAGAGCAAAAGCTGCTTTTATTTCTCAAAAGAGGAAAAGGAAGGAAAGTGCTCGAGCAGGGAGAAGGACAGAAGTGCTCGTTGCGCAAGGAAGAGGGCTCCGGGGGAGGGGGGGAGCGGTCAGCCAAGCTGGACGATGGGGACGGCTCCGGCCCAGGTCCAGCTACATGGACTTTATGGGAGGCTTCTGCCATCATGTCCCCCTTCCAGGTGTGACAAAGCCAATCAGTCCTTGTTTTCAGTCCTTCCATGGGCTTTTCCGGTGGTTGTCATGGCAGTCGTCAGCTGCCATGGCGCTGGTTGGGTGTCACTAGGAGCTAATACCTTACAACGAGCATGTAATGAGGCTCCAGGTCCACTGGAAGCCAAGTCCTCTGCCGTCTCAGACATGGTGGGTTCTAACCGGTTCTTGTTGCTTCTCTGCCGCTGCCTCCTGAGACTAGGATAAAGAGTAATTGGTTTCTACCTGAGGGAGGGGCGGGGGGATGATCCTGGGGGCGACAGCCTTAGTTACAAAAAGGAAAGTTGCTTCTAACTAGAATGGCTGCAGTCCGGTGGACCCAGCATCCTCCCAAAAGCCATCTCCAAAGATTCTGCTCAGCCATGAAAGTTTTATAGGGAAATGGGGGGTAATCTTAGCCAATGGTTGAGACAGGTGCTCAGGGTCTTCGCCATCCCCCAGTGCCCGCAGGCTTGTCCTCCTCCACTGCTGGAGCCTGCTCTTCTGTGACTCAGGGAGCCTGGGAGATGGCAGCTTTTCTATACACAAGAGGCAGGGGATGGGGCTGGAGGCGGACAGGGTCCTGCTTCCTTTCAGTACTTTGTCCATGTTAGTTGAGAACATTAGGAGAACCTGGGTGAGAAGGACTATGGGAACTCGCTGTACTGATTTTTCAACTTCTCTGAAATTCTAAATTATTTAAAAATAAAAAGTTATACACACATAATCGGCTATCACTACACACCCACATCCACTAGGAAAAGACTGAAAATGCCAAGTGTTGGCCAGGATGTGGAGCAATGGGAAGTCCCACCTCTTGCTGGTAGAAATATAAAACGGTATGGCCACTGAGGAAAGTGGTCTGGCAGATTGTTAGTGTCAGTCACACACCTGCCCTGTGTCCCCTAAGTGCCACCGCACCCACGTATTCACTGTAGATCACTGAAAACATAGAGCCACGCAAGACTCCTATGTGGATGTTTGTAACTGCTTCTCCATGATTGCCAGGCCTGCCAAACGTCCACCAACAGGCGATGGATAAGCAAGCTGTGTAATGAGCACCACACGGCAGGAAAGAAGCAAACTGCTGAGGCGTGTAGCGGCGTGGAAGAAGCCAGGTGCAGGAGAGAAACGACAGAACAACTCCATTTCCATGACCTTCCAGAACGGGCAGGATCACTGACAGCAGGGCAGAGCAGCCCAGGAAGGATGGAGCAGGAATGTTTGTGTCTGGACTGGGTGTGACTACACAGATGTCCACATTTGCCAAAAATTCATCAAACTGTACTCTAAAATGGATGCATTTTACTTAAAAAATTATACCTCAACAGATTAAAAAAATAAATACATTGGATACAATCAGATAAATGCACGGATAAAATGCATACATTAACAAAGCAAGAAGGGGGATGGGGCAGCTCAGTGGCAGAGGGTGTGCTTAGCATGCAGGGAGCCTGGGTTCCATTCCCAGTACCTCCATTAAAAGTAAGTGAATATCAGCTCATACAGCTTTATATAAAAAAACCCAAGCAACCCAATTAAAAAATGAGCAGAAAACCTAAACAGACATCTCTCCAATGAAGACATACAGATAGCCAACAGGCACATGGAAAGATGCTCAACACCACTAATTGTCAGAGAAATGCAAACCAAAACTGCAGGAGGTATCACCTCACACCAGTCAGGATGGCCATCATTCAAAAGTCCACAAACAATAAATGCTGCAGAGGGTGTGGAGAAAAGGGAACCCTCCTACACTGCTGGTGGGAATGTAAACTGGTGCAGCCACTATGGAGGGCAGTATGGAGATTCCTTAAAAGACTAAAAATAGACTTACCAAGTGATCCGGCAATCCCCCTCCTGGGCATATATCCGGAGGAAAAAGTAATTTGGAAAAAACACACAATAGGGGGAGTAGATAGCTTAGTGGTAGAGCACGTGCTTAGCATGCACAAGGTCCTGGGTTCAATCCCCAGTACCTCTATTAAAAAATTAATAAATAAACCTAATTTCCTCCCCCACCAAAAAAAGAAAAGACATGTGCACCCCAATGTTCACAGCAGCACTATTTACATTAGCCAAGACATGGAAGCGCCCCAAATGTCCATTGACAGATGACTGGATAAATAAGTTGTGGTATAGTTACACACTGGAATACTACTCAGCCATAAAAAAGAATAAAATAATGCTATTTGCAGAAACATGGCTGGACCTGGAGACTGTCATTCTAAGTGAAGTGAGCCAGAAAGAGAAAGAAAAATGCCATATGATATTGCTTATATGTGGAAGCTAAAAAAAAAAGGACACAAATGAACTTATTTACACAACAGAAACAGACTCAGACATAGAGCACAAACTGATGGTTATCAGGTAGTAAAGGAGGTGGGAAGGGATAAATTAGGAATCTGAAATTTGCATCTCTTGGGGAGTGATGGAAATGTCAGCTATCTTGATTGTGGTAGTGGTTTCATTGGTGTATATACATCTATCAAAATTCATCAAATTATACATCTGAAATATGTGTAGTTAACTGTACAGGAATCATATCACAATAAAAGTGTTTTTAAAAAAGAAAAAAGGAAAAGAATAAATAAATAAAAATAAAAATAAAAAAGCAAGAATACCCACAACACTTCTGAAACAGAAGTACTGAAGGGGTACCAGCCTTACCAGACGGTAAAGCATATTCAGACCTGAATAATTAGACAGGGTAGAGCCAGGAAAGCAGAACAGAGCAGAACACCCTGTGGACCTCACGTGCATAAGGGCGGCTCATAAACCCCTGGGTAGCGGGGGGGGGGGCACTTAATAAAGGAGGTTGAGCCTGGAGCTTGTGCCTTACAGAACCAGTCCCAAGCTGATCCAGACTCGACAGAATAAAACCATGGAAGTACTGGGGGACCAAAGGAGAATCCCTTCTTAACGTCAGATCCGGAAGTGACAAAGGATGCTACGTTTTCCGTGTAAAAGTTAACCATTCTTGCTGGGCAAATCATCACAAGCAAAGTCAAAAGGCCAAAAAGTGGGAGAGCTACTTGCAACTTACATAACAGACTAAGGCTGAGCAATACAGGTTGGTACGAAGGAGAGAACCCGAGCCCAGGACACAAAAGGAACAGGAAAAGAAGAGGTTAAACAAGTGAACATCCGCACTCTCTGAAGGCAGGAACCCCGACCCTCCGACCCTTAGCCGGGAGGGGGGGGGCAGGGGGGAGCCGGTGCGAGGAGAGTAGGGCCCGGACCCCACGCGGCCGCTATTCGCCGCGCGGCCGGCAGGTGGCGGTGCCCGCCGCGCCGAAGACGCGCGCCCCCTGCCGGTCGCGCTCGGAGACGCTCGCGGCGCCGGGCGCGGAGCTCCTCCAGGCGCGTCTTCCAGCAGGTGCACAAAGGTCCCAGCAGGGCGACCCCTGCAGCGTTGCTGATGACGCCAGAGGACGAAAGCAAGGCCAGTCGTTCATCCACAGGTGCTGCCACAGCCTCAGCGTTCACGCCCCAGGCGGGCGGGAGAGCATTAGTGTGCTAAAAGTGGCCTGCACCCTCGGCCCCCGGGGCGCGCAGATGCCTGGGCGGGGGTGGGGGTGGGAGGGAACCGCGCTGCTGACCCCGGCGGTGCCTGGGGCTCAGGGGAGGACAGAGCCAGTTCACCCAACACACTTTTACTTGTAAGCCAGGTTTGCCCCTGCAAAAAATTAATCACCGGTTAGGAAACAAGCGTCCCATTCTGAGCAACAAGGTGGATTCAATCTTTGAAAGACCTCCGTGAACAGATGCCAAATCTGTATGACGTATAGAAAGCATGGTTTTAAATGTATAACGAGGGGGTGGAGGGATACATTAGGAGTTCACGATTTGCAGACAGTTAACTACTATCTATAAAATAGACAACAAGGTCCTACTGTACAGCACACGGAACTATATTCAATACCTTGTAATAGCTTACAGTGAAACATAATATGAAAAGGAATATATACATAGAACTGAACGTGCTGTATACTGGAAACTAACACAACATTGTAAACAGATTATACTTCAATAAAAGTAGATAAATAAATGTATGACTGAGCTGTAGGAAAGGTAAGTAGGATGACAGCCACTCCAAATGCAGTAAAACTGGGCCCATCGAGGTGGCTGAGCCTCAGGGCCGGCCACACAGAGAGGAGGAACCGGCGGGTGGGGAGACCAGGTGAGAAGGGGCCGCGGGCCCTGGTCAGCTGCAGGTGGGGGTGGTGAGGCTGAGAACACCACTGGGCTCAGCATAGGCGCGAGGATTCTGTATTGTTTCCCATTTCTCCCAGCCCAGAGGGGCCCAAGATTTTAAAGTAACTAAATGACAAGTGAGTGGATTTTGCCCTGCAGACTGCAGCTTTGCAGAGGAAGGAGCTGGGGTTACAGAGTGAACAAAACACACAATGGAATATTACTTAGTGATAGAAAAGAATGAAATTCTGCCATTTGCAACAATGTGGATGGACCTAGAGTGTGTTATGATTAGTGAAATGAGTCAGACAAAGACAAATACTGTATGTTATTACTTATATATGGAATCTAAACAATAAAATAAACTGGTACATATAACAAAATAGAATCAAACTCACATATATGAGAACAAACTCATGGTTACCAGTGGGGAGAAGGAAGGTGGTTGGTAAGACAGTGGTATGAGATTAAGAGACAAATTGGGACATGTACCATAGATAAGCAACAAGGATATATTGCACAGCCAGAGAAAACAGCCGTCATCTGGTAATAACTTTAAGTTGAGTATCACCTATAAAAATACTGAAGCTCTATGTTACACTTGAATCAAACATAATATTGTAAATCAACTATATACTTCAATTTAAAAACAATATAAATAAATGTTTTAGAACCACAGTCGCAACAACGGACACCTGAAAAGACAAACTGTGCTGCCTTCTCAACAACTTCTCACTTCTTTGATAATTTCTAACTGGAGACACTTTGGAGCAGAGTAACATCATCTCCTTTCTGCAGGATCCGGGCAGCCAGGCCCCACCCACCCCTCCATACTCCACAGGTGAGAAAACAGATGCCAGCCCACTGCCCGTGCTGCCCTGGAAACATGCTTCCAAACGCCCAGCATGTCTCTGTCCACAGGGAGCAGGGAAGCAGGGACGTCTCGGCAGGAAAACAGTCGGGGCTGGAGCACCTGCCCCCTCTGCCTGGCTCGAGGGGAGACCAGTCTCCTCCGTGACCGGCTGCCTCGCCTGCAAAAGCAAAGGAGACATGAGCTGTGTGAAGGTTCTTAATGCACGACCTCAGCGGCGTCACTGTCACCAAGCACCAGGGATGCCTGTCATTGTGATGGGTAGGCTTGGGACACCATCCAGACATCCAGGTAGCCACCAGACAGTCTCCTCTCTTGGACATCAAAGTGACCGGGCCTGGGGCCTGGGGTCCCTGGGTCATCTCCCCTCAGAGTCATCCACTGGGGATGGGGCACTGGGGAGCCCTGAGGGCCACCTCCTCCCCATCCCGACCACACAGAGGCCCAGGCCATCTGGTCAGAGTTTGGCCGAGGCACCTTTGGGGTCCTGCACGTGGAGAGGAGGCAGATGGCACTTTGAGAAACGCAGCCCCACAGAGATGAACTCCCGGTTCTCAGAGCCCAGACTGGGTGACAGTGGAGCCCTGCTCCCCTCAAAGGCCACCTTCCCCTGACATCAGGTCTCCATGCCTCACTGTGCCAGGAGCACTGTCCCTCCCCAGTCCTTTGGGTGCATGGCCGTTAACGGGGCAGGAATGACAGCACCCCCAGATGCCCTGCAAACCCCATTAGCCCTCACAGTTATGGGCAGGGAACTGTTATGGGGCTCTGCTGGGGGCTCTCAGGGCTGGTGGATCAAGGACCAGAGATGGGCTGTCTCTGTGGGCCAGGGGAAGGGGCCCAGAATCCACCCACTTTCCTCTTAGGCTGTGGCTGGGACAGAGGGGGTTCCAGAGAGCTCCCCGCCACCCACAGAGAGCTAAGCCTGGGACTGAGCCTTTCGTAGGACTAGAGAGGGCAACCCCGTTGGCCATTGGCAGGGGTGGCAGCAGAGGTGGGATGGGGGCTGATGTGGAGTGAAGGATGATGGGGACAGTCCATGGTCTCTGGGGACAGTTCCATTGCTTCTTCAACACAAAACCCTCAGCGGGGAAGCAGGGCTTTCTCACACCTGCCCTCCCAGCCCTGCTGCAGCTCAAAGGGTCCTGCACAGGGACCTGCAGGGCACAGCCCTCCCCCTACCCTTGTCTGCTTTTTGCCAAAGATGCCCCGGACAGAGTAAATGCCCAGGTGGGGGAACAGCAGAGCCCACAACCCCCAGGCTGGCCCTCCCACCCAGCCCAGAGCTGCCAGACCAGGAAAAGCTCAGCACTGGTTTCCCCAAGCCCCCAAACAGGTACAGGGCATGAGCATCAGACGCTCAGGGAGTCCTCAGGCTGGATCTCACTGGACCCTGCCCCCACCCCCACCCCAGCTACACAAAGCTCTGAGCAGTTCTGTTTCCACCTGGCTCCTCTCAGGAGTGGGCTGGTTGGGTGGTCACCCAGTCGTCCTCTGGCCCATAGGACCTGGTAGTGGAGATCTGGACCACTGGAGAGCATGCTACCGGGGCCCATGTCCCCACCCCTCGGGCAGAGCAGCTGCCTCAGGCTTCCACTGGGAACTCGGTGGCCCCAGGGAGCTCCAGGTGAGGACATGAGGGAGCTCCTGAGCCCTCCTCAGACAGGAGTCTGAACCCAGGGCCCTCCCTGCCTGAGGAGAGGGTAGAAGCCAGGGGTAGGGCCAGGAGTGCCCTTCTCCAAACCTTGATCCCCAGCCCTCCCCTACTAGGTGCAGAGGCCTGAGAAGACTCTGCTTAGGGTCCCAAGGAGCTGGAGAGGCCTGGTGTTGGGGGCAGGGTGTTCCAAGCCAGGTGTGCTGGGCCTCGGGCGCTGGTGGAAGCCTTGAGATGTGATGCTGACTGGGATCACTGGGGAGGAGTGGAATCAGCAAGGCTGGGGGTGGAGATGGGGTGCTCCATGGGTGGGTGTGCGGGGACCAAGGACTCAGTAAGCATTGCAGTCCACCCGGTCCCTCCTCTCTCCGCCCTAGGTGAGGACAGCACCTGGAAGGTGCTGCCAGGAGGCCAGGGTCCACAGGACAGTTGCCGGGACCCCTCCTCATGTCCCCACCCAGGGCACAGACTGGCCCTTCAGCCAGAGGTCTGCTCCCTGCCCGTGACGTGCTCCTCCTGCATGCCCAGTCAGGTCAGGCAGGTCTGGCTAGGTGTCCTCTGGCCCTGAGAAGTGTCCTGAGCGCTGGCCGGTTTAGCAAGATGGGGATACAGGGGCTACAGTGGGTGTGGGCTCCCGTCCTGAAGACAAGAGTTCAGGACGGTGTGTGCTCCTCCTTCCCCCAGGTGGTGCTGCCCACCCACTGCACCAGGTGGGCTTGTGAGGGGGCTGTTCCCTTTGTCCAGCCCTAGCCCTCTTCCTGGGCATTTGGTGGGGCTACCCCAGGGCCACATCTGCGAGGAAGTAGGGGAAGGATTAATTAAAGCAGAGAGTGGTCCGCCGTACAGCTGCCCCTTTTGTGAGCAGAGTGAATAGTTTTCAACAAAGAAAGCCTCTTCTCTCTGGCGCCCTTCCCAGGTTGGCGCAATCCATCTCCAAAGGAGTCGAAGCCCTGGAGGCGAAGGAGTTTCCGTCCTCGCCCGCTCTCGATCAGCGCAGATGGGACCCTTTCTTTGCCGGTCCCCACCGCGAGTCTGGGATGGGGCAGCGGGAAGCAGCGTGCGCGCTCCAGGCCGCTGCTCCCTACTCCTTCAGGAGGCACGGCGTCCCCTCCTGGAGTGACCAAGAGTCGTGGAGCGGCCCCCGGGGCCACTACTGGAAACCCAGCCCGCCACGGCCCACAGGAAAGCCTGGAGGAGAAGGGGCGGGGCGCCGAAGTGCGCTCACCGGGCGAGAGATCGAGAGGCTGGGCAGCCCCGCGCCGAGCCCGCCCCCGCCCAGCCTGCGCGGTGGCCCCCTCCCATCTGAGATCCGCCCTCCCGGGGCCGCGGCCTGACGAGGGTTAAGGGGGGCGGGGCGTGGGACGGCCCCGCCTCCGCCGCCACGCCGGGTCCGAGCGCGCACGGGGCGCGGGGGCGGGTCGGAGCGGGCCGCGGCGGCTGAGGGCGCGGCGCGCCGGGCGAGCGCGGGAAGCGGCGGCGCGGCCCGCGTGACCCACCGCCCGTGCGCCCGCGAGCCCGCGCCCCGCCGCCGCCCGGCCCAGCCGCAGGATGCGCGCCCCGCCGTTGCTGCTGCTGCTGGCCGCCTGCGCGCCGCCGCCCTGCGCTGCGGCCGCCCCGACGCCGCCGGGCTGGGAGCCGGCGGCCGACGCGCCCTGGTGCCCCTACAAGGTGCTGCCCGAGGGCCCCGAGGCGGGTGGCGGGCGCCTGTGCTTCCGCAGCCCCGCGCGCGGCTTCCGCTGCCAGGCGCCCGGCTGCGCGGCGCACGCTTCGGCCGGCCGCTCGCTGCGCGCCAGCGTCCTGCGCAACCGCAGCGTGCTGCTGCAGTGGCGCCTGGCGCCGGCCGAGGCGCGCCGCGTACGCGCCTTCGCGCTCAACTGCTCGTGGCGCGGCGCCTACACGCGCTTCCCCTGCGAGCGCGTGCTGCTCGGCGCTTCCTGCCGCGACTACCTGCTGCCCGACGTGCACGACGGCGTGCGCTACCGCCTGTGCCTGCAGCCGCTGCCGCTGCGCGCCGAGCCCCCCGTCGTCCCGGAGCCCGCCGCGACCGCGGAATGCGTGGAGTTCGCCGCCGAACCGGCCGGCATGCGGGAGATCGTGGTGGCCATGACGGCGGTGGGCGGCTCCATCTGCGTCATGCTCGTGGTCATCTGTCTGCTGGTGGCCTACATCACCGAGAACCTCATGCACCCGGCCTTTGGGCGCCCGGGCCTGCGCCGGCAGCCCTGAAGCTCGAGGCATCCGCCCACCCGGGCTCCGCCTGCCAGTCTAGTGCGCGGGAGGCTCCAGGCCCTCGGCCCGCCCTCCCCTCCTCGCTCCTGCTCCCGCCTTAGGATCTCCACCCATGGTCTGCTGGAGACGGATGAGGCACCGACCGGCCCAGGCCAGGGCCCTGGAGTCGTCGCACGACCTTCCCAGCTGAGCAGCCGCTTCCCAGACTCCAGCTCGAGACTTAGTCCTGTGGCCTGGGCAGGCCACTCTCCAGCAGCCTTTATGGGGGCCGTCAGAGCCTAAGGCCTCTTCTAGTAAGAGCCATTGGCACCCCCCGGGCCGTCACCTTGTGTCTCCAGCCTGTGCTAAGCTGGAAAAACCAGGCTGTCGTCATGACTTGGTCACTGTGTGCTTTGCCGACTCGAGGGGGCCCCTTGGAGCCTGTCCACTCCCCGCCCCACCCCAGTGGGCTTAGGTAGCTTCGTGCCTTAGTATCTTGGGTCCAGTGCGGGAGCCACCCCCCCGTCCAGTGCTGTCCACAGGAGGTCTGTGGCCCTGATACTGGAAGCTTGTGCGGGCTTCTGGCCAGAGCCCCCTGGGGACCCTCCCTTTCAGCCTTGCAGGAGCATCCGGTTTGGGTGAGCAGCATCCAGGCGTCCTGTGGTTTCCCCACGTGGGTATCTGACAAGCTGGGAGCCACCACTTAGCTCAGCAGGCAACTGAGAATCTAGCTGTTGTGTCCAGGGTGGGTGTCCTCTGATTTTGGGCAGTTCATCAGGGCTGGGCTCCTTCCCCTTTTGTGTGTCTGGTGAATGGGGGCAGGTGGCCGGGAAGGTGGGGTCTGAAAGAACAGTATTGTGTCCAGAGGGCAGAAGGTTAGATGCCAGCCTTGCCCAGCTGGACCTTCCACTGTGGTCTGGACCCCAAGTCTCAACCATAGCACGATGGACATCACCACCCCATCCCCTCCTCGAGCTGGTGGCCAGGGGCCCGGGATCTGGCTAGAGATGCTGCTGCCCACCTGCCTGCTCACCCACTCACTATGGACTGAAGGCTGGCCTTGCCCCTCTCCAGAGAGACCTGAGTGTCCTGGCCAAGGCTGCTTCCTACACCAACCACCTGATGGTGCCAGGCACTGGGAGGGGTGCAGCATGGCACACCCGGCTCTCTGCAAGCCCCTGACTGTGACCATGCTGGACCTGGCACGTCTGGAGTCACTGTGGCTACCCCTCCCCTCCCCCTAGTAGCCACCAGCGACCCCAAGCCCTGGCTAGTGCCCCTGCAGCGCCCACTCCCTACCTCTGTCTGCTCTGCCCGCCCCTGGCGTGGCACTGGTCAGGTGTGGCCTGACACCAGTGTCTAAATGTCCACCATTCTTAGACCAAAACCACTGTCTTGTGTGCTTCTTTGGGAGTTGGGAGAGAAGGGTGGGGGGAGGAGTTGAACCCTTTACTCCCAGCCCTTCCAGCATCAGCCCAGTGGCTGGCCTGGGACACTTTGCTGGTCATGTGGGGTCAGCCCCAGGCTGGGTGCACAGGCCTCCTGCCTTTGCAGTTCATGGCAGAGGGACCAGCAGAGTGCCTCACTGCTGGTCTGTTTACCCTCAGCTTGGGAAAGCATCCCCTGGTGCTCTCCTGTGGGGCGGGGGTGGGGGGTGGCATCTGCTGCAGTTAGAAATAGCCCAGGCTCGGGGATGACCCACTTGAGCTGTGAGGAGCAGCAATTAAGCAGCTCCAGGAGGGCCCCCTCCCTGGCCTAGGCCTCCCATTGTAGTGCTAGAACTGGGAGTGGGGGACCAAGGAACCTTGGTGTGTGGCACGTGCTGTGTCACCCCTGCCCACACGGCTGAGCCCTCCTCCACTGAAGGTGTCCTTGAGATCCAGCCGGCTGTGACCCTGAGGAGCAAGCACAGCTGGGGGCGGGCCAGGCTCTGAGGAATGACTCATCCCCCGCCAGGGTGGGGGTGAGTGAAGTGTCTAGACAGCAGGCGGGAGTGGGAGGGGTTCCTTTTTCTGCAGCCCAGTTCCATGGGGACCCTTTTCTTCCCTGCAGCCCAAGCCACCTCTGACACCTCGGGAACTAAGCAGCCCAAGTCTGAGGCACCCTGGGGGGCCTTTAGCTCCTGGGTGCCATTGGGTTCAGAACAGGAGCCACTGTGTGGTTCCTTGAGGCCTGCCCTGGGCCCTCCGCCCCGCACTCCACCTAATTTGGGTCCCTGTTCATGGGCTTGAGCTCATGCCAGCTAGAGCCACGGGACTGTCCTGTCAGCCGATCCAGGCTGGTCAGCACTGACCTGAAGCCCTCTGCTCCAGAGTTGCGTTTTTAGGGCTCTGTTCAAGGGATTCTTGGAGGTCCAGTGTCCAGCCCACACAATCCAGTGCGTGAGCCTTGGCCTGCGGGGTGGCCTGCAGCTGCTGTCCACTTCTGCTTCTGAACTCATAATCCCTGCAAACTGCTCCTTCCCCAGGTCACCCCACCATCCTCCCAGTGGTGCAGGACACACCCAGGCTCCTCCCCTGCCCAGCGCACCCAGACCGTCTCCCTGTCTCACCACCTCTCCCCACTCTTGCTCCTTCTGACTTGTGACTGGTGGGTGGACGTGCACGGCTTCCCTGTGCCCTGGGCACGGTGGGATTGAGATGCCTCGTTCCTCGGTCAAGACTTCCCCTTTCTTACTGGTGCCTGAAAGTAACTTACTTAAGCTTATGACCTTCTGACATGAAGCAGAAATACCTGCCCCGATTCTGCAGTCCTGACTCTGCCCTCTGAGAGCTGGCCAGCCTTTCCGTGCCAGTTTCCCGTCTGTGAGGTGACCTAACTTGCAGGCTTGTTTTGAGACTCTAGTGAGACCAGGCTGCAAAGAAGAGTAAGTGGTACCGTCCAAGCCACGCCAGGCCAAGACCCCCGGGGCTGCATCCCTGGCCTGACCCTGCTCCAAGTCCTGTAGTCCTCATTGAAATCCCACTTCTGGGGCTTCTGTGTGCAAAACGCACTCCCTCCTCGCCCCCCCAGACCTGGTCCAACACTCTCCACTCAGCCAACAGGAGGGATCCACAGTCCCTCTGAGAACACGTGCCCAATGCCCTGTGTGGCTGGCTCTGCACTGAGCAGTGACACCAGGAGGCAGAGTGCAGACCTGCCCACCCAGGCCCCTCCCCGCGGCCCTCTCCTGGGCAGCCCTCACTCCCCTGGTCTGCCAGACTTCAGGCCCCTTAGGAGAAGCCTTGTTCATCAGTGCTAGCCTGTGAGGACCTCATGCTCCTGGGGCTGCTACGCTGGGTGGGGGTGGCGGTGTCACTCAGAAATGCAGGCAGGGACAAGGGTGATGGAGGAAACATTTCTCCACAGGGGGCAGGGTTGTGGGGCTGGCATTTCCCCGATGATCTAAGGTTTGGAGGACCAGCTCTTGGATCTGGTCTTTGGGGACAGCCAGGCTGCTGCTGCAGACCCCGGCCCAGGGGGTGAGCAGTTGGCCACTTGAGGCTGAGTGAAGTGAGTCCTGGGTCCCTGGGACCCAGAGCCTCCACCATCCTTACCACATCTCTCCGGGGACTGGACGGTGCCCTCCATTAGCACTGGCCAACAGGAGGCAGTGCCCATACCAGCGAGAGGAGCAGGCTGGGACTTGTGAAGGTAGGAACATAAGGGCCACATGAGCTCCTCTTTCTTCCAAAGTCCCCGATTCCCCCTCTTTTAGAAATCCGTTATTTAACTTCTAAGTTGTATCAGCTGTCTTTTCAAATCTTAATTTTCTCCCAACGATCTCAGGAAAAAACTTCCCCATTTCTGATGCAGGGTGGTCTCTCATAACTTTAAACACTTTCCTAACTCTAGCTTACGATGAGATACTCAAAGTGTTTGTTTCTGGGCATGTCTTTCTGGCATGTCTTCTTATCTGCAAGGGTGTTTCGTATTCTCTTCTTCCCCTTTTGGTAGGTGTGGGTGGGAGTCAATTGCTGGGTTTCCCTCACTCCTAGGTAGGGAGTGGCTGGGCTGATCTGGCGTCCTACACTTCCCATGTCTGCTGTTAACCACTGTTAATCACGTGGCCTCATAAGTCTGCAACCTGCCTTCCCTCCCCCTTCCCAACTTTTATCTGGACTCTCTCTTCCTTTGCCCCACGTGTCTCTGTCCTGCTCAGTATGGATTCCATGTGACAAACTCTCCCAACGCCTGTTCCCTTCTTCCCTCACTGGCAGCCACTCTGATGGTGTGCTGTTGATCTTTTTTAGTTTTGCTCAGCACCGTGTCTTTGAGATTTACCCACATTGCAGCATGTACAAATACTTAGTCATTTTTGTTCATTGCATGAGATTTCTAGTGCATGCATGCTCTATGCTGACCTGTCCTCACCCCTGGAAGACCACAGGTAGCTGCAACACTAATCACAATGTTTCCATGGAAACCCTCATACACACTCCTCAGAGACCCGGGTGAGAATTTCTCTAGGTGAGAGGTGATGGATCTTAGGGGTGTGCATACCTCATTTCGCCAATATTATCAATTTGTTCTTAGTGGCTAAAGCAGTTAACACTCCTACCAGCAATGCAGGTAGCTTTTTATCTCCCCAACTTCTTACAGATACGGCGTTATCATTCAGTTTTCTAGGCTTTGCCAATCTGCTGACTGTGTGGCAGTAACTCACCTTGATATTCGGGGTTCGTTGCCTCGTGGATGCATCACTCCAGTCTCCAAGGACACCTCTGTCATGTGGCCTTCTCCTTTTACTTAAGTCTTTAATCCATTATGAGTTTATTTTTGTATATGGTGTTAGAGAATACTCTAATGTCATTCTTTTACAGGTAGCTGTCCAGTTGTCCCAGCACCACTTGTTGAAGAGACTGTTTTTCCTCTACTGTGTATTCTTGCCTCCTTTTCCATAGATTAATTAACCATGAGTGTGTGTTTATTTCTGGACTCTATTCTGTTGCATTGATCTATGTATCTGTGTTTGTGCCAGTACCATACTGTTTTGATTACTGTAGCTTTGTAGTATAGTCTTAAGTCAGGAAGCATGAGTTCCCCAGCTCTGCTCTTCTTTCTCAAGGTTGTTTTGGCTATTCAGGATCTTTCATGATTCCATACAAATTTTAGTATTTTTGTTCCAGTTCTGTGAAAAATGTCATTGGTAATGTGATAGGGATTGCACTGAATCTGTATATTGCCTTGGGTAGTGTGGTCATTTTAATGGTGTTGATTCTTCCAATCCAAGAACACAGTGTATCTTTCCATCTGTTCATGTCATCTTCAGTTTCTTTCACCAGTAGTAGTTTTTTCACTTGTAGTTTTTGGAGTACAGGGCTTTGCCCCCTTAGGTAGGTTTATTTTTAGGCATTTTATTCTTTTGGATGTGATGGCAAATAGGGTTGTTTCCTTAATTTTTTCCTGATATTTTGTTGTTAGTGTATAGAAATGCAACTGATCTGTGTATCAATTTTGTACCCTGCAACTTTACCAAATTCACTGATGAGCTCTAGTAGTTTTCTGGGAGCATCTGTAGGATTTTCTGTGTATAGTAAATATCATGTCATCTGCAAACAGTTATAGTTTCACTTCTTTCCCAATTTGGTTTCCTTTTATTTACTTTTCTTCTCTGACTGCTGTGGCTAGGACTTCCAAAACTATGCTGAATCAAAGCAGTGAGAGTGGGCATCATTGTCTTGTTCCTGATCTTGGAGGAAATGCTCTCAGCTTTTCACCGTTGAGTATGATATTAGCTGTAGATTTGTCTTAAATGGCTTTTATTATGTTGAGGTATGTTCCCTCTATGCACACTTTCTGGAGAGTTTTTAATTATAAATGGATATTGAATTTATCAAAAGCTTTTTCTGTATCTTTTGAGGTGATCATATGGTTTTTATTCTTCAATTTGTTAATGTGGTGTAAAAACAAGTTTACATAGTCACATATGTTTGGAGGGTACTGTATTGAACAGCACAGTTCTGGATACATACCTTTGACTGCGTAGATGTTGCAAATATTTCCTCCTATACTGTTAAGATTGTCAATAGTGTCCTTTGTTGAAAAGAAAACCTTGATCTTGATGACATCAGACCTATCTATTTTTCTCTATGCTGTATGCATTTTTTTGGGCTTAAGCAATCCTTGCACACCCAGAGAATACACAAATATTCCCCACTAAATTTTTTGATTGGCTTTATGATTTTATGTTTCATATGTATGTCTTTAATCTATCTAGAGATCACCTTTGTATATGGTGTGAGGCAGGAATCCAACTCTACATCAACACACTGAGCTAACTTTCCCAACAGTCTG
This sequence comes from Vicugna pacos, assembly GCF_048564905.1. Classification (NCBI taxonomy): domain Eukaryota; kingdom Metazoa; phylum Chordata; class Mammalia; order Artiodactyla; family Camelidae; genus Vicugna; species Vicugna pacos. The sequence goes on from NC_132999.1 coordinate 66,985,725, forward strand.
CAGAGACAATTAACCCTTTTCCAGTACACAGTGCCCCTACATAATATACCACATTTTCATGTGTACATGGGTCTGTTTAGGGGCTGTTGTCTTCCATAGGTCTGTTTGTCTTCTCCTACAATGGTACTATATTATCTTTATTATTATAACCTCTTAATATCTTAATATCTGTAGAGTGAGTTTCCATAGCTCACTCTCTTTAAAACTGACTTAGTGGGACATCTGGTTCCAGTCAAGATGAAGTAACAGGGACCAGAATTACCCTCTCACCAGAAACAACTAAAACAAAAACTCTACACAATGTGTGAAACAGTTCTAAATACTTTGGCCAGAAGGCAATGAAGGGCCATGACCCTGAAAGGAAGGAGAGAAATGAGACTGCTCCAGCTGACTGTCTGGATTGTTTTCAGGATGCAGAGCAAGGTGGAGGGACTCAGCAGAGCCCTGTACTCTCCTGACTTGAGTGGAAGGATCTGGGAGGACAGGGAGGCCAAGGTGGCTGGAGTTTGTGGGGCAGAACTGAAGAAGGAAGAGGGCATGATGATCTGTAGCTCAGGACTGACGTGTGTGTGTGTGTGTGTGTGTGTGTGTGTGTGTGTGTGTGTGTGTGTGTGTGTGTGTGTGTGTGTGTGTGTGTGTGTGTGTGTGTGTGTGTGTGTGTGTGTGTGTGTGTGTGTGTGTGTGTGTGTGTGAGAGGGAGAGGGAAAGAGAAAGACAGAAAGAGAGTGAGAGTGTCATGAGGCCAAGAAAAGCACCAACAAAAAGGATTAGAGGCAAAACTCCCCAGGGTTCAAGCAGGGCCAGGAGCAGGGACTCAACAACCAGCCACAGTGCAAACCCACCCTATGGGGACTCTGATCACACATACAGTAGCCCCTGGAGGCTGGCCCACAGCTCACTGATGCTGTTTATTTTTCCCATCCCTTTTTTTGTTTCATTTTGTTTCACTTTTGTTTTACTTATGCTTTCTATTTGTATGTCTTCAGTTTCACTAAACTTTTCTTCAAAGTCTAGTCTACCATTAATCCCATCCAATGTGCTTTTCATACCAGATTTCTTAGCACAATCTATAAAAGAACAGACTGATAAATTGTACTTTTTCAAACTTAAGTAATTCTGCCTTTCAAAGGGCAGTGACAAGAGAATAAGAAAAGCTGCAGGGAGAAAACATTTATAAATCACAAGTATGGGGAAAAAAATACAGACTTAATGACAACACAGCAATAAATGCACAAATGATTCAGACACCTCATCAAAGAATATGCAGCGAAGGCACATAAGCACATGACACTATGTTCAGTTTCATTAGCTGTTAGGTAAATAAACATTAAAAACACATTGAGATACCATCTCTTAAAAGTGTCTAAAACTAAAACGACTAATCATATCAAGTGCTGGAAAGTGCTAACCCTAACCTGCCTCCCATCACTCAGCATAATTTGAGATTCACCCATAATGTTGCATGTGTCAATTGTTGGTTCATTTTTTGTTGCTGAATAGTATCCCATTGTATGGGTATTCCCCATTTTGTTTATTCATTCCCCTGTTCATGGACGTTTGGGTTGTTCTCAGTTTTTAGCTATTACAAACAGGCTGTTGTGAGCCTTTGCATATGAGTCTCTGTAGGGACATATTCTTTTCTCTTGGGTTAATGCCTGGGAGTAGGATGACTGGATCATGTTTAGGCATATGTTTAAATTTTAAGAAACAGCCAAGTTACTTTCAAAGCAGATGTACCGTTTTACATTTCCAGGAGCAGTGTTACAGTTTCTCCACATCCATTTAAATAAAATTCTAGAAAATCTAAACTAATCTATAACAGCAGGAAGCAGATCAGTGGTCACCTGGTCAGATGAGGGTGGGCAGGTGGAGGGGAGCACAGGGAGGAATTACAAAGGAGCATGAAGGAAGTTCTGAGGGTGATGTTATCCTGACTGTTTCTGTTGTTTCACGCATATATACAGATGTCAAAACTTGTTGAACTGCACACTTTCAACATGTGGTTTATTAGATGGTTATCATATCTCACCAAAGCTGTTAAAAATTGTTTGACCTCTCCATCTCAGGTTGTTCTATCATCTCCAGATCTTGAAGAACTAATTATCCTGCTTGTTGAATCTGCATGTTACCCTCATGGCAGCTCATTGGGTTTTCAATCTTTTACTGGGAATACTTGTTGGCAGGGTGGTTGTTTCTGTTGGAAGGCATGTGCCCCAGATGATGGAAGTTCCTGAGGGGAACACTGGGGGATTCCAATGGTCCAAGACTAGTTACGTTTTTTGTTATCGTAGCTTGGGGTTCCCACACCCTGACGGAAGTATAAAGTTGGACCTCAAACAGACGGTGGCCAGAGAGCTTCAGTCCCCCAGGTCTTGGCAGCACGAGCATGGACTGTGCAGAGAGCCCTGCCTCCACCTTTGTACCTTCTTGCTCATGTCTCTGCCTGATGTGCACTCAGGGAGTGCTTCCACAGGGACATTTCTAAATGCATTAGACAGAAGGCCGGGAGGGGGCAAAGGGGGCCCTAGCCCTTTAGAGCTCAGTCTGTGAATCAGTGGGGCAGAGGTGCACAGAGGGCTAGGAAGAATGTTCAGAGCCATGAGAGCAAGTTGGGTGTGGTACTGGGAGCACAGAAGGCCCGTGGGAGGGGAGGACAGTGAGCAAGCTTTCCCGAAGTTCGTGACATCTATCTGAGTCTCAGTGACTGGGCTAAGACTTGAAGCATGGGGGCCGCACACTTAGAGGTTAAAAAGGCATGGGACAAACAGCTTTCAGTTGGTGGGCCATTAAGTTCTAAACAGGGAGTGTGGAGAGTTGAGGAGGAGAGCTTCGTATAGTATTGGTATGGTCAGACTACAATGTCTTTTAATTCAGACTAATGTGTGAGCCCACTGGGGAAACCACAGCGGGGTCTTGTTTTCGAAATGTAAAGAGTTCTATTATTTATTGTGTGGAAGATTAAATTTATGTGCGTCATAAGATACAAAGTCAAGGAATTTTTAAAAAGTATAAAGGGCATTAGAAGCACCCCTAACCCTACCACCCATAAATGCCCCGTCCCACTGCAACATTCCAGTGCATGTCCTCCAGAACTTTCGTTACGCGTATATTCAAAAACACAGAGAGCAGATGGGGAGGATGTCCTCATTCCTCCTCATTCATCCCTCAGACCTCCAAGTCCTTCCAAGTAAGTGCTTCCTCGTTGCAGTCATGCATTCTCCCTCCAACACATCGTGCTGAAAGGTCCTTAAATACTGAGCACCTGGTTCTCAGCCTTTTTCTCCATGAAAACATCAGGAGCAATGATAGGACAGTTCGGTATCAGTGACAGTGGTCCCCTACCGCCCTGGCTTCTGAGTTTCTCCTTCTCCAACAGGGAGACTGTCTTCTACCCGTGACTATAGTTCCACCTAGCCTACAGATATAGACGAAGTGGCCGTCTCCATGCCCTACTTCTGGGACCCTGCTCTGCCACCGTTTGGCTCTGGTGACATTTCTTCCACTGCACTGGCACCTCCAATTCAGCGCACACAGTACCTTTCCGCAGTACCTCTCGTGTACTCATTTCTCATCTCATCCAGTTCTGAATCCGTGGTGGAGCATCGCCATTCCCTTGCCTCTACCCTTTGTTGCGCTCCCACAGAACACCAACTCACTGCCCGCTCCAAGCGGCTGGACGTGGCTGGAGAAAAACACAACAGGGTTGACTAGTTTCAGTCATATCAGGACCCCAAATCTCAAGCCTGCAGTGCCTGCAACAAACTCAAGGACTTAAGTCAATTTGCTCTCCCAACCGGGAGGTCTCCTTACATTACTTTCTAATACTCTCTCCAAATACTTTCACAACTTCATTTAAGTGTCAAGCTTTGCAGGGTTTTCAGAGAACAGCCACGTGCCGGCGTCTGCGCGAGCCTGAGGACTGAAGGCCGGTAAGAGGCTGTGGTCGTCATCCCGGAAGGGGCGCCGGGGCTCGGACAAGCGGTGGGGGCGCGCAAGGCGCGACATGAGGATCCTGGGGACTGGCTAGAGGACAAGCGGAGAAAGGGTCTTGGGAGGCGCGGCGGCCTGGGCGGCAGGAGCGAGAACAACGAGCCTCCCGGGAGAACCGAGCGCACAGAGCCCTCCCGGCAGACGCCGGCCGCGACCAGCCACCTTCAGTGCCCGTCGTAGCGGGCGCAGCGCCTCGCGCGTCACTCCCGGCGACGGCGGCTGGCGCTCGTGACGTCACCCCGCCCGCGCGGCGTCTTAGCGTCACGCCCGGCGACGGCAGCGGGGGCGTGCGACGTCAGGACGCCGGAGCCGGGAGCCGGGCCGGCTTTCGGCTCCTGTGCAGAGCGAGTGCGTCCGCCACCCACGCTCGAAGCCGCGGCGCCCGCAGGGAGGGGCCTCCCTCCGTCCGCGGCCCAGTGGTCTGAGCGGCCGCGTGGAGGCAGCGCTCACGCCCGCGCCGCGCGTCCCGACGCGCTACGTCGCCGGCGCCGCCGCTGCGCGTCATGACTTCCGGGCGCCGCGGTAGCCATCTTGCTCGCGCGGAAGCGGCGCGGCTGGGTGGGAGTCCCGAAGCGGGAGTCGCGGACGGTGCGGCTTCCGCCATGCCGTCGTCGCCACTGCGGGTGGCGGTGGTGTGCTCGAGCAACCAGAACCGGAGCATGGAGGCGCACAACATCCTCAGGTAGTGGCGGCCTCCGCCCTGGCCCAGCGCGCCCCGCGGACGCCGGCCGACCGGCCGTCCCTCCGGCCCCGGCCCGTGCTGGGCGGCGGCTCCGGACCTCCCCGGCCCGTGCTGGGCAGGCCCGGCTCCCGGCCGGCCTCGTTTCCCGGCCCTGGTCTCCCCCGGCCCGTGCTGGGTGGCCCGGGTTCCCAGGCGGGCTGTGCGCGGCGGCCCCCGAAGGACGCCGGAGATGCCGCGCGGCGTCCGGGCTCCTTGGCTTCGGTGCCGAGCGCAGCAAGTAATCCACAGGGCTCGGTCCGCTGCGCGGTCCCTCCACGTGTGATTAGCTTCGCGGAAAATTCAGATTCTGAGCCAAAATGTTTCCGGGTCGCGGAAACCTCAGAGCTCCGAGTAAACCTGAGAGGTTGATGCTGTTCGCGTCTACTTTGCACGCGTGTCTGTGCATCTGAAAATAATGCCCTCCCTAAATATGCTCACCAGTGAGGCGGTAAGTGCCAAGACCAAAGGTTAGGGCCCACGCAAGGATAGTGTCCGCCGTCTGCAGGGTGTGTCGCTTTTTGTTAAATCTGGAAAACTTGCACAACAGGACCTCAAGTTGTAAAAAAAAACCGGAAATGGCCTGTTTTGTTAACTTCACGTTTTTGCGTATTTGCTCCTGTCTACATTTTCAAGTCTCATGCAAAAAAATTCTCCCTGCTCCCTTATAAAGTCTCCAGCTGGTAGTTTTGAACTACATGTGAGTTTGGTTTCATGTTCCTAATTTATATTTCAGTACTAACTCCCCTTTGGTGACCGTGGTGTAGTATGTGTGTAATAAAAGTTTATTCCCGTTTGATAAAGTTCAAAATCAATTTTGAACAAAAAAGTTCAAAATCAATTCACAAAATGTGAAATGGACTTCTTGCTTTACAGTTAAAGTTTGGTGTACACGTCGACTTTGATAATAAGCCAAAATTGAAACTACCTTTTCTCCCAAAGTTTTGAGCACATTCAAGGACAACTGTGCCTCGCTGCTCTTACGACGGCAGTCAGCTTTGAGGCTCCTGAGTAACTTGGGGAAATCAGAATTCTCCCGAATCCTTCTCGTTTTGAATGAAGCTGGAAGTGCCAGGTGTCCATGACCTGCTAATTATGAATTTAATTCTTCCCTAACATCTACCACACTGCCCACAGCATTCAGTTAGTCATTTTTTTGATAGAGTGTGGTATGCTTTAAACCTAACAAATCAATGTGGAGTTTGTTTTTAAACTATACGCTTTTAAACTATAAAGTTTTTTTAAAACTGAAAAAGTGCTAGAATTACATTGTGCTGAATCTGATTTCCAAACTGCATTTATTTGTTCAAAGTCATCAGAAGTGGTAAATTTAAGCAGAAGAATGCAAGGTTCACACTCCTGGAAAATTATTCAAGGAAAATGAGATTCAGTATCTTCAAGAATAACAAGTGATCTGGAGACCACCTCATTCTGCTAGTTCTGGCTTAGCTCCTTTGTATCTGCATAACAAAGTTGGGGTGGAATCTTACAAAAGGAGATGTTTCTTAAATCCGTGTAGCAGCTTTGTCAATATATCAAAGTCTGGCCTATCTGACACTCCTGAGACAGTCACTGCAAGAGAGAAGCCCTTGCTTAGTTCAAAGTAACTGGGACAGCATTGGGGCTCCTGTGGAAAGGAAGGTGCAGAGGAGTGCCTCCAAACAGTCACCAAGTAGGAGCGTTTATGTGTGCTTCTTCCCGTTTTACTGTCTTTCACATTGACCCGTGACAAAAGTAGACTCAGAATGAGGGCAAAAGGAGGTAAGTGTAGGGTAACATACGTCACTTACATCATGAATGTGAAGTTACTGTAGACACCAGTCTTTAATTTCTAAAGTGCTTTTTGGGGTTTTTTTTCCCATTGAAATAGCATTTGCTTGTTCACAAAAATTCTCTCTGTTAGAAGATGAAGTTAATGATCAAAGTCCTTTTTTCTGGATGTCTTTTGCATACACACACACACACACAAGGGAAATCAAGATGCTGTTCTGTAATCTCGCTCCACAGAATGTGAACATAGTTTGATTTCAACATTCATTTCTGCTTTCCATTCGATGTATTGGATTTGAACCTATCTGTTCAGTTTGAGCAGAGGCAGTAGTTACAAAACCATGGCCCAGTGACCCTGAGGAGTCCTTTCCAGCAATCAGTTTTTTAACTGTTCCCCATTGACAGACATTCAGGTGTTTCTCAGTCTCATAATGTACCCCTTAGGTATCTGCACACTTTTCTAGCTGTCTCCTTGTCATAAATTGCTAGAGGTGGAATTGCTGAGTCAAAAGGTAGGCATACTTTACAGTTCAATACATTTTGCCAGACTGCCTTCCAGGAAAGTATTTACTCAATTCCCATTTCTTCACATTCTGGGTTTATTTACATCTTTTCGTGCTGCTAGGGCAAAAAAAGGGTCTCGCCCTTCCTTTAGTTTTAAAATTGCTTTTGAGGTTGAACAACTTTTCATGTTATTTTGACTTTTGAAAATTATGGCTTTATCTTTGGATAATTTATAAGGGTTAAAAGCATCTTTAAGACGTGATGAATTTTGCCCTGTTGAAAATCAGTTTGGACTATATTTTTCTGACTAGTCGAATACAGGTGTTAATAAATGTTGGCATTTTCTGGAGCTAGTCATAATGTTCCCTGGGGTGATTCTTTCTGATCTTTTAAGGCTAAATTGTTTGAAATGCCAGTACTGGGAGTCCGTTAGATTTTTAAGAGGAGTTTGAAGACTTGTATGTTTCCACAGAGCCTCCTGTTCTTTGTACTCTGGATTAAGATGTCCCTTTGGAGCCAATTAATTTATTTTTCAGTTCTAAATGATCTCGTAGATGTTAAGGGGCATGTTGATTTTTGGAAGCTGTAGTTTTAGTTCTGGCAATTCAAAACAAATTTTAAAGAAAGACTTTTCTAAATTGCTAAAGTGAATTCTCAGCCTGTTTTCAGCCACAGCTTCCTGGGTAGTGTGATTTTGGGAAGATGAGTAGAGAAGCTGCAGAAGTGGAAGAAACAAATCAAGAATCAGGGCCTCGAGCTCCTCTGTGTCAGGTGCTTCCCCAGTGCTGAGTTCATCCTCACAGCCCTAGGATGCCCACACGTACACAGGCGAGGGGGTAATGCCCGGAGCAAGAAGTCCTAGCTCAGGAATGACAGCAAGGATCAGCGCTCCCACCCTGATGGATGGACAAGTAGCAACTGAGACAGGATGGGGAAGACACGAACTGGAGAGGGAGCCAGGGTGCAGGGAGCTCAGCGGTCAGCTGAGGTCCTGTGAGTCTCCAGTTTGGGGCAGGGCTCTTAAGTCATAATGTCAAGACCTGACCCTGTGGGCCCCCAGCCACACTGGGGTAGAGGTGCTCAGACCTCTTCCCCTAGAGGGGACCAAGTCTTAGGGTGGCCTGAGGCTGTGTGACCACATAGCTGGGATGACCCAGACACAGGGCCTGAAGCCTTTTGTCCTTTACCAGGAAGGGATAGCCCTGCTCTGGGGCCCCTTTGGCTGCATTTTTGATATTGTGGTTCTGGGTACACTTGACAGAACAGACTGGAAACCATCTGGGAAGGTGAGAGGATTTGAAATCATGTCTTTAAGAATCGCAGAGGGTGCGGAAGACGTGCCTGCGGGGGACACAGCACACTTGCCTTCGTAGGTGTAAGGGACTGCATCGTTTCGCCTTTTGTCTTCAGGAGGCAGAACTAAGACCAGGACGGTTGGAAGGAGGTAGATTTCTGTTCAGATGCGAATACTGAGATGAAGCTGGGTGGGCCAACCACGCCTTCAGCCCCAGCAGCTGGAGCTTTCCCTGCATCCAGGATCAGCTTCTCCAGCCTTCTATAGGTGAGAACAGGTGGAGCCCGGCAGGGGAGATGGCTGGGCAGGTTCGGTGTGGTTTGTAGCCCGAGGACCATGGTGATCACGGTGCTGCTGAGCCGTCTGAAATGGCAGATCTTGAGGGCCCGCTCTGCGCAGAGGGGAGCCCCTAGGGAGGCCAACAGTGACCGGCAGTGCAGGCCCGGAGGAGGCACAGCTAAGCGGAGCACTTGTGGGGGTTGCACGTGGGGTGCATCTGACACAAGCCCTGCACACAGTGATTGTGCTCGGAAGCCTCGGTTTCGTTGTTGACCTCGTGGGAGAGAAGGGTAGAGTAAGTCCTGGAAAACAAGTATTGAAGTGTGCTAAAGGCCCACATTTTGCTAGTGGTGGTGTAAACTTTACTGGAATGTTAACGTTTCAGAAGGCTTGATCTTCCCAGCCTTTTAGCTGTACCGCAGTGAGCTGGCAGGCGGGCGTTTTAAGTGTGATGGCTTGTGAGCGGCTGACTTGTGTTCTGTGAACATGAGGTCGTCATGTTGCTGCAAATCAGGATGATTAGACAGTGAGTGAGTCACTTGTAGTAAAGGTGACTTATGACCATAAATGCACTGTGTCCTGCTTGCAGACGGGTCAGGTCGTGCTTTCAGAAAGTTAGTAGTGGTCTAGGATTTCAGTCTTAGCCAAAATAATGCTCTGAATTAGATTAATAACCAGAAAACACTGCAGAAAACAGAATAAATGCCATAACCCATGCTGTTAATTTGGGTGTTTTCTTGATCCTTTTCGGTGTTCATTTTAACTTCATTATTTTACCTTTAGATATTGGGATAACAATGGAAGCAATTTTGTTTCCCAAAATTTAATTTAATGTAATTTAATTTTCTGTCATACTGTAATCTATCTTTTCTATAATTTAACATTTCTGTATCTTAACATACAATTTCTGTATCTTTCTATAATTTAGCATTTTCTCTGATACTATAATTTATTTTTATGATACATTCTTGACACCAGTAAAGACAAGTTTGATAAATACTTGTCTAGCAGCTTTGTTTAACGTACTATATAGCTGACCCTTCAGACAGAGCCTTTTGCTTCTCAGGAACGTTTTTGTAGCGCTCAGTCCTTTTATGTAAGAAACAACGCTGTCACCGCGCAGTCACACAGATTGGGCTGTTTTGTCAGTTGCACGAGCTTACAAGAACAGCACTTCTGTTGCTAGTTAGTTAGCCTTTTTGCTGGGGGAAGAACCAGCTGGGCTTATTTTATGTTAAAATGTGCTTGAGTCCCATTTCAGGCAGTTGAGGGAGTTTCCAGCCGGGAGACTCTGCCAGCTCCACTGCTGCCTGGCCGTTCCCAGTGCCATCCCCCTGGGAGCCTTGTTAGGGCTCACCTGGGTGGACGGTCAGCCCCGGTTGTCTTTGGGGTGGTTACTTGCAGGCATACGGACAGTGTTTTGTTGGACACCTAACACACGCCTCAGACTCCTTGTGACAGGAGATTAGGAAAGGGGGTGTGCCTTGCGGGGGCGCCACACAGGCAGTTCAGACCTGCTGCTCCACTGGGAAGAGGGATGTGAGACCTTGTGCTGGGGCTTCTTGGGAACCCTGTGGGCAGCTTTTAGGGGCACCTCTAAAACGCTCTGGGGTCGTGTCTGAGTCTCTGGGTCACAGGGTGTGATGTGCATCGTGGGCCGCTGGGGCTGAGAACTGCTCCAAGGTGCCGTCTCCAGACCCCACCCTGTCAGCCCCGGCTTCACCATCACCCGACTCCTGATGTCCCGTGTCCCGGAGGCTTCACACCCTGTCCCCCACTCCAGGGTATCTGGGGGAGGGGCTTGGATCTGTTTTGGTGACCTTTCTACCCGCAGCACGTGGGGAGCTCCGGGAAGTCCTGTTGAATCCTTGGTAAACCCGCCACCAGTAGAGGTGGTTCTTCAGTCTTGAAGCTTTAGCCGTCAGGGATTGAGTAACTTCCTTTGCTGCTGCTTGGCTAGATGAAGGCTTATTCACTGTGTGCTCCGTTAACGTGTTACAAGAGCAGTTGTGCATGGGCTCGTTTTAATATATTTTAATTTAGTTTTAAGAGTTGAGCTCATTTAAATAAACTTAATTATGACTAAGTCCCTCAAAGGAGTGACCAGAAGGAAATGACTGAGTTATGCAGAAATACTGTCTTTTTTTTTTAGAGTGAGGGAGGAACTGTATCTAAATGAATCTTCCACATCTTTTTGAGAAACATTTTGGTTTTTTGCGTTGTTCCCCAGATGATTTGGGGACCCCTTTTGGAACATGCTTTTTAGGTCACTAGCTGAGAAAGGTGGTCTCGACCGCAGTTTCTCGTTCTGACCCCCAAAGGCGCTATCTCTACTGCAAACGACGTGCTTTAAAGCATCCGCGCCACCACCAAAGACAGGCCTTTCACCCTGGCTCCCGTGAGGAGCGTGTGGCCTCTGGAGACAGACCCGAGGGGTTTCAGGTATGTGTCCAGCAGCCGCGTCCATGCAGCCCTCGTGTCCCCCGCGAAGTCACACCCTGGCTCCCTCTGTGGTGGCTGGACCTCTGCTCCGAGCCCTTGGGGGTCTTGTTTCAAGGGGTCATGTCTCTTCATAGCACCCCTCCTTCCCTTGAGGACCTGTTTTCCGGTCATCTGTTCCCCACCTCCATCCCGGGCTGGTCACCAGCATCCAGGGTGCCTCGTGTGGCACTCGCCTCTACGCGAGTCACACGCCAAACCCAGGGGAATCCCAGGTTGGTCTCGAGAGCAAGTCCCTTTTCCTTCAGTGATGTGTGTTTACACTCCAGGCAGACGGCACCTCAGGGGTGTTTTTCGGGGAGGAGGTGGCACTCAGAGGACAGCCTGCTTGTTTGGTGGCAGTTCTTGTGGGATAGTAACAAATGGTGAAGCCAGCAAGACAAGCATGGCTTTCGTGGTTGTGACCTGTCCCCTTGTCCCCGTCCTGGGAGGGTGTGGCCCCCACGGGAGCAGGCGCCCCCTGACCTCCCTTGGCTGGTGTCCAGGGGACCTTCATCCCCCTCTTAATGGTGCTTCGGCAGGAAAGTTTTTATTGTCTGTTCCTGGACTAGTGCACCTTCTTGGAGGGCCTACGGGTGTGGGTGTGCTGTGTGGTCGGGCCCTCGTGGCCCCGGGTCTGGGCATGGTCAGTGTCCCTGCACCCCCAGGTACCCCGCCCCAGGGTCAGCAATTGCAGTGAGCATGACAAGGGTTGTCTGGGTTTTTGTTCATGGCTCAGCTGGGTGTGGCCTGGATTTGCTCCTTGTTCAGCTCTGTTGTCACCGTGTCCTCCTTCCTGGGTGGTGTTGGGGGGCCCTACTGGCTGCAGAGCTCAGGACTTGTAGGGACAGAGGGATGGGACCCAGCTTTTCCCAGCTTGAGAGGACCTGAGTGAGGTGTTGAACCGAAACTGGATGAGAAGAGCTTCAGAAAATGCCTGGTGCCTGGAGGTACAGGTGTGGTGGCTCCGCTGCCGGCCGCAGTGCTGGTGTCCACATAGGGGCCCCTCCACCTCCCATGGTGACAACAGGGGTCCTGCTGGCTCTCCATGCCTTCTGTGCAAGGGACTGTGGGGCTGCCCTGAGTGTGTGTCCCGTAGGCTGGGCTTCTCGGCGGGGAGGCGTCCGGCGGGAGGCAACCACGGTCTCACGCGTGGATGTCAGCCTCAGCTCCTCCGCAGATTCCCAGCTACTTCCTGCAGCACCAGCTCCTGAGCTGTGATCTGAACAGCTGGCCCTGTGCCCGCTGCGATGCAGACCCGCGGTGGGAGAGGGCGGCCCCGCGACCCTTTGAACTCTTCACCTGGTGTGCTTCCTGCCATGTCCTTGGTTTGGGAGCACGTTTGCTGCTCCTCTGGGCCTCGGAAGGCCTGTGGTGTCTCCCAGCTGTAGCCCACAAGGGGAGTGTGGGCATGGGGGGACCCGTGTGTCTTCTGCGAGCCTGTGGCCAGGGAGTCCTTGCAGGCAGACAGCACGTGATGTCCGAGTGCAAAGCTGGGACAGGAAGCCCATCTCCTGTAGACGCTTGGAACCCTTAAAACATTTACTTTTATTGACTGAGTTTGAAAGAACAGGAGTTTTGACCCAAGTGTGGTCCTCAGGAGGACAGCGCCCACGGCCTCAGGGCGTTGAGGTGACATTCTTTCTCAGAGTGTGACTCTCGTCGCCTGTGGGCGCTGCAGGTCACTGATGCACACTCCCCCGGTTTCGCAGGACGCACGTTTGGTCAGTTTCCTTATCATTGACCTAGGTGACAGGAATGCCCGGCCTAGGAGCTGGGGGCGTCCCTGCGTGCCCCTCAGGCCGGCACCACAGGCAGCTGGGAGCCTGGGTGAGCAGTTCCGCTCTTAGAGGTCAGAACACGGGTCCTGTGAACCTGCACCCCACACAGACCAGGACAGTGGTCAGGTGACATGGTGTCTGGATGACACGTCCCCTGGGTCCCTGTGTCGGTCCGTCCCAGGCCTCAGAGGTTTGAGTGACACTTTGACAGCCTCTCCTCCCCTTCCATGAAGGATCCTTTGTCTCCCATTTGGATTGGCTTCGCCTATCTTGTGTAATGTGCTGCGGGATTTTTTTAAATTTGCAAGTGAAATACTTAAGAATTGAAAAGCTTGTTCTTGGTATCAACAAAATTATTCATCTAGTTCATTTCATATTCCTTTTTAGCATTTTGTGTCTTATTTAATCTAATCCTCTCTCTCCTTTCATGTCTTTCAGCAAACGAGGATTCAGCGTCCGGTCCTTCGGAACGGGAACTCACGTGAAGCTTCCAGGACCAGCACCTGACAAGCCGAACGTTTATGATTTCAAAACCACTTACGACCAGATGTACAACGACCTCCTTAGGAAAGACAAAGAACTGTATCCCGGGGTGGCTTTACCCCTGCCTGCTTGTCTCTGCCAGGTGTCACCACAGGCACCTCTCTGACCTCCTCCTCAGGGGCGTCTGTGCGCAGGGTGCTGGGTCACTGGGTTTCTGTTCTGGTGCTCACGGGATGGTCTGAGGGTTGGAGCCACTCGGGGCCTCGGGCGTGCAGGGCGCAGGCGTGAATGACGTCCACACCCACACGGTCGGGGAAGGGTTCTGACACGACAGAGCAGCTTAGGTAAGGCATGTGGGAGCCACGGCACCTGGCTTCTCCCACCGCGAGGCGCCCCTCCTTCCTCTGCAGGTAGGTGTGCTCTGGTACACACGTGGGGTGGCGCAGCACTCTGGTGATGTTTCTGGAGGGTTGGGTGATGAGCTGGCCGAAGTACCCACAAAAGAAGCATGGGGGAAGCAGGTACTTTGAGAGGACTTGACTTTGTTTCAGGAAGAGACCAGACAGACTGGGGCTGCTTCCCAGACTCACGTGAACGAAGAGGTTATTTGTAAATAATTGATGTGACGGTGACACCGGGCTGTGATGGGTAAGGCCTTCCCTGCCCGAGCTTTGACCAGACGTTCGTGATCACCGCGCACCGCGGCTGCTCTCGGCGCCTTGGCCTCCACTGTCACGGTGAGTGACACTAGTTTGTAGGATGCAGACCAGACTTTCTGAGTGAGAGGGGTATAGACACCAACTGGAAAGCCTTGTGTTCATGTTGGCACTCGAAATTTTTAATAAACTACGAATGTTCTCTGTACATCTGTAGATTAATTAGTCAGCTAGGAGGGCCCCTGCCCCCCCCCATTGCTGACCCCTCTCCTCCTCAGCTGCAAGTAAACCGTCAGTGGGGGCTTCTGGGAGGAACGCAGCCATCCCTGCTGGGGGCACAAGGGAGGGTCTGGCTCATGTAGGTGCGGGCGCCTGAGGCTCACCGATCCCAGGAGTCCAGGGCGTGTGCGGGCCAGAGCAAAGTCGCCAGAGATCTTGCAGGGCACCCCCTGCACTCCCCCATCTCCCAGGCCCCAGGACCTGCGTTAGGAGAATCTGCGAGTATTCAGCCACCAGCTATGTGCTGGCCTCCGCATCACAGTGCTGTGCTCTGCTGAGGCCTGGGTCCGGGCTCTGACTCAGGTTCAGGTCCACAGAGAGGCCCCTCCCCTGGGCGTGTAATGAGAGTGGCCGGGCCCCGCAGGAGGCGGTCCCCACGGTCCCTTCCCTGAGCGAGCTGAGAGCCGCACTGCAGCCTCCATCTAGTTCTGAAGATGGTTCTTCAGTTAGCACTGTTCCTTTCGAAGAAAACTTATGCTCAGTGTAAGGAGTGAAAGCAGACGCTAACACACGTGCCCTCATTCCCCTGCGTGTCATGAGGCCGGCCCTTTCATGTTCGGGCTGTGATCTCCCGCTTTTTCGGAATAGGCCACACTAAGATGCTTAGGGGGTGGGGGCTGCTGATGAGCAGTGGGGTGGGGCCTGGCCCGTCTCCCCATCTGCTGGTGACAGGTGCACAACAGCTAAAACCCCATGTCTGTTGAGGCGGGTACCTGGGCTTCTGCAGAGGGACGGTTTTCATAACCTGCAGTGCAGAACTAGAAGAGTTCTCTCAGGTGTGATTCAGGGGTAAACCACTACGTTCAAAAGTGTTTGATTTTCAGGGGAGAGAGTGACAAGTTGGGGAATGCTCCTTGTTGGGCAGAGCCAGGAGTTGGTGGTGAGGGTCAGGCTCTGGGGGCCCCGCCACCCACCTGCTGTTGGTGGCCTGAGGTCCCTGTGCACACACCCCTGTGTTCCCGAGGACGCATGGCCCCGTGGTCACTGAGCCCTCAGTGAGTGACGTGCAGCCTGTTGGTACAGAAGCTCTTTATTCCTTAGCCGTCTGGCCACAAATAGGTGCTTTTGGTTCTACCCATAAGCAGCAGCAGGGTGATGGGTGTGGCGGGGAGCAGCTGCCCCTGCGGTCCCAGCCCTGGTGAGTGAGGCGGGCAGGCTGCTTGGGGAGTCTGTTCCCCCGCCCCTCCGCAGACGGATAGGGAGTGTCTCCTCCCCTGACGAGGGAGCAGTCCAACTCTGAGGTGGTCCACCCGCATCAAGCATGCGGGTCTGCGGGCCCCGGGGCCACACGCCCCTCACACAGCAGGCCGTAGGCCGTTCCCATCCTGCGAAGCCCCCGGCCTCCCTGGCCCGCTGTCCCTGTGGCCCTGCCTCTCCTGGACGATTCATGTCCGTGCATTGTACTGCAGGGGCCTTTCTGTGGTGGCTGGTTCCTCCGGGTGTAGCAGATACCGAGCTGTCCGTTTTTAGGTGTAAATTTTACCCCCTTGACCTTAGTTTTTGTCTTCCCTTTGCCTCAGAGCCCTTGAACACAGAGCAGCACAAACTTGGTGTTTCGTGTGGGGCTTCAGCGTAGTTCCTAGGTCATGGTGGTGGAAGCTTCCAGATTTTTTTCATTTTCTGCCAGAGCCAGTTTCTACACCTGAGCTTCCATCTTCGATTGAGAGGAATCTGTGGCTGAACCCGCAGCCTACTTGGAGCACCTTTGGGGAAAGATAAGTCGTTTTCTTCTAAATGTAAGAGTGGCCATCCTGTGGCCTCATGGACAGTGTCCCTGGGCCCAGTGGACACGAGTGGAGGGTCAGGGTGGGGGGCCCAGGAAAGGAGGGGCTGGCAGTGTCTTCACGGGACTCCAGGGAGTCCTCTTTTGCAAGTGTTCAGTGTCCACGTGAATCCTTCCAATAGAGAATTGATGTGAATCGTAAACTACTTGTCTTAAAGAGCAAGTGAATGTGTGGCTATAAATACAATTAACGTGGTCTTAGTCCTGCCCAAACAGCGCCTTGCAGTGCAGGTGTGACTGACACCGTCCCGGGCGCTGACTGTCCACATGGTTGGAGGCTGGGCCCTGGGCCTGTGTCGAGCATTGTTTCTCTTCTGGGTCTTGTGTCATTAATTACCTTCGGGGCTGTGTTTTTTAACTATTTGTTTATTCATTTCCATCTTCTCAGTTTCGTTGTTTCAGGCTTTAGATTAATTGACGTGTATAGCCAGTCCTTCACTGTGTACTTTTTGCTGCCTTGGGGTGAAAGGTAAAAATAAAAGTGATTTCTGAGAGTGTAAGCCCACAGGCCCCTGACCTCCATCCTGGGTGCAGGGTCAGTGGATGCGGCAGCCCCGTTTCTCTGAGGCCCCTGGGCTTCCCCAGAACCTTGTTCTTGGGGCCTCGTCAGGCTTGTCTCAAGCGCAGCCCACCTTCACAGGCTGTGCTCGGGTCGGGGGGGGTGGCTGTCTGTCTCCCGGCCCTGAGCCCCAGCCTTTCCTTCCCAGGTCCCCCAGGCTCAGCCTCCCCACCCCCCGCCCCTGAGAGGGTCCCTTCAGTGTGACCTAGTTGCCCTCCCTCGCCCCGTGCCCATCCAGACACCGAGCGTGCCTGTCTGACCCCGTCCCATTCACCCTGGTTGCAGCTGTGGCTTCAAACCGTTTTTGAAAACTCTTTTAACAGATGCGTGTTCCTGAGCTGGACACCAATTCCCAAGGAAGCTCTGATTCATTTTGCTGATACTTGAGGTTTTGGGGTTTAGCAAAGCACTCATGCCCACAATAAAAATTGCAGCCTTGAGATATTTCAGATGAGGCCAGAGCAGCGTGCACACGAGAGATGCTGCCCTGCACTGGGCAGCCCGTTGCCCGAGGCAGCTGCAGGGGTCCCTCCCCAGTCTGGACACGGGCCACACCGACTGCAACCCCTGCCTGAAGGGCTTGCCCAGGCTGGGGGCGGGGCCAGGCCTAGTCCCTGCAGCCGCGACAGGTGAGGTGCAGACGCCAGGTGTGTTGAAAGTGGGTGACACACAGTGGACCAGGCGGGTGGTTTCACTTAGCCTGAAGACTGGTGGTGAGGCCCTGGCAGACGCAGGCGTGGCGTGCAGGAGTGAGGCTGGGCTCTCCGAGGTGGCGAGGGGCTCTCCCAGGGGTTCCCAAGTTCTCATTCGTACAGCCTGTGCGCTTTGCAGTAACTGCTGCTTTGATTATCATCAGAATGAGTCCGTTTCTTAGAATGAACAGATCCTAGTGTGACAGCTTCCGGAGTGGTGTGTTCAGGGCTCCTAGCCCTCCCCACCACCCTGCAGAGCCCCCCGAGCTTAAAGCTGTCTGCTGTCTGCCTTGCATGTGCCCCCAGGTGTGCCAGGGGCACCCCTCTGGGGGCTAGTGAGCTGTGTGTTCTTGGGATGACAGACAGCAGTGGCGGGGCGGCCCTGAGCCCTCTGCCTGCCCCCAAAGCACTGTCTCCAGGTTCTTCCCTTTGGGAAGGGGGCCTGACTCAGCCACTGGGGCCGCAGCTGGGCACCCCGTGCCGTGCCAGCCTCCAGGCTCACTGGCAGCTCCCAGAGCGGTTGTGGGGAAGCTGCCCCCGTGTTGCTCTGGCACTTTGCACGAAGACACAGACTGGGTGGCCTCGGCTGGGGTGTCTCCTGCATCTGTGACGGGGGTAGTCAGGGTTCCCTCAAGGGGGGCAGAAGGCCGTGGCCAGCATTGGAGGACGGGGTGGTGGGCATCTGGGGAGCTGTGGCAGCTCTGAGGTGGGGCCTGGGTGGGTATTCATGTGTTGGGAGTGGGGTGGGCAGGCCCTGCCATGGGCAGAGGCGGGTCAGGGGCCCCAGCACCCAGTGGGCGCAGTGGGTACAGCTTCCCCACCGGCCTTGGTGGGGACCGAGTGCGTTCTGAGGGAGTCCTGCACAAGGACACTGGTCCAGCCACCTCCCCCCTGGCCCCAGCAGCTCCTCTGAGCAGGGACTGGAGGAGTGAGTCTACACCCTGGGGCTCTGGCCCACGAGGGGCTCCCGTCCACGCGTGAACCTTCACCCTCACTCTGCTGTCCTCTGAAATGAGGGACTTAAGCGGGGGTGCCTTTGGGGGACACACACTTGAAAATGGAAAGCACTGGGCACCTCCAGGCAGGACGTGGCTCTTCCCTGGAGCAGGTCTGAGCCTCACGCCTCACGGCTGTGCATGCAGGGCCCTTCCCGGGTGGTTTCCACTGTGAGGAGTCTGGCCCCGGGTGGGAGTGTCTCCTGTAAGCTTTCAAATTCTGCTGTTGGCCTTTCCCTGGCATCGCCCCATCCCACCCTACGCAGGGCGTCGCCATTGCCCTCAGGACACACGGACAGTCTGTGAGGACTAGCTCTGCCCGGTGTGGTGGGCAGCCCTCGGTGCTCCTGTCACTCCGGGACGGCCAGCAGTGCCCGTCCTCCCGGCCCCTCTCCTGCCAGCGAGGCTCACGCACGCCTTTCCTCTGCTAGCATGTTTCTCAGAGGCCTCTGGACCCTGGCTGTTCTCAGGTCCCCACAGGAGCCTTGCTGGGCACAGGTGGGTGGGTTGCAGTGACCGCTGACCTGGACGAGCCCCCCATGCTCCCTCTTAGCCAGATGGTTTGGTTTCGGCTGCAGACTGCGTCGCCATGAAGAGGCCCAGACCGACTGCTCAGAGGGAGCGTGGGGTCAGCCAGGGACATCGGGGTCAGCGGCCACCCTGGGCTTCGTCCCTTGACTGCTTTTGGTCAACTTTTTTTTTCCCCGAGATTGCCTTAAATCTCATGGCAAAACAAACATTTTTCTCTAATTGCTCAATAGCTGAAACTTCAGGGAGAAAGAGGGTGGTCTTATTTTTCATTGAACTGAGTGTTTCGGGTGGGTCTCAGGCGCTGTGGGGAGGTGGGGCAGTGGGCGGCCAGAGAACGAGGCCAGGGCGTCACCACCCACCTCCACCCCCGGGTGATGTGTGGGATTTAGTTGTTTTTGAACCATTTAAGTAGAAGTGATTTGGTATTTGCAGACTAATTCATGATTTGAGGACTTTTTCTCCAAGTTTTAAGAGGTTAATTTTCCCTAAAATGCTCCAGCCTAGGGTTCAGCTTACTTTGTTCTGTTTTGAGTTTTAAGGTTTTTATGCTGTTGAGCACGTGGAGAGTCAGGTGTGTGTCTGTTTGGAGCAGACACTCAGACTGAAGATACTTTTTTACTTTATTTATCCAGCCAACTTACTAAAACTTTTTTGTCTTGAGCTTTCTCTCAAACGTAAGTAACTGTCGTGTTTTTCCCTGTTTGGACAGCTAGTCACCGTTTTTATTAGTGAAGTCTGCCGAAGCTGACTCTGGCTAGGCAGTGTTACCGCAGATCCTCGTCTGCTCCTTCAGGCTGACGTCAAGCGGCCTGGAATGAGCTGGGCCCCGAGCTTTGACCTCAGTGCCCCCCACCTCAGCCTTCTGAGGAGGTGGCAGGGGAAGGATCTCAGCCTGCTTTCTGTTGGTTCTTGCTGTTTCTTTTTAAAAAAAAGAACCACTTTTGGGGAGTGTTCCCTTTCTCCCTTTTATTTTTATGTATTTATTTTTGGTCAGGGGGAGGTAATTAGGTTTATTTGTTTACTTATTTTTAGAGGAGGTAGTGGGGATTGAACCCAGGACCCTGTGCATGCTAAGCATCGCTCTACCACTGAGCTATACCCTCCCCCTTGGGGAATGTTCCCTTTGGAGGAGGAGGAGGCATAGTTCTCACCACCCCGTCCCCACGGAGCCTCGTGCAGGGGGGCCTGGGGTGCAGAGCCCTTGGCAGGCGACGCCCCCCGGTGTACGGGCAGGCGGGTGCTGCTCCTGCCCCGGGTGTGCCCTGGGGGCCGATCAGTCAGTAGCGTCAGTGCCGCTGGTCACGCCTGGGACGTGGCTACGAGTGTGTCCGCTCCCTGTTCACTTCGCTGACATTGGCCGCACAGAAGCAGCTTTGCTGCCACTTTGCAGTTTGGGGGGCTGTTGTCACGCCCCCACTTTGCTTGGCCCTGATGTCTCCCTCTGCTGCCCTCGCCCCCTCCTCTGCCCGGGCCCCAGCGCTGGCCCTGCAGCCACTCCGCGAGGCAGGCCTCTGGTCCCCACGGGCTCTGCGCTGTTTGGACCCCCCCACACCCGAGAGGTCTGTTCCTCACGTTCTTACTCTTCCTCCACGTAAAACGCATGGTCCTGACAGCGGTGCAGCTTCTGCGTCTGGCGCTCCCCGTGCTGTTCTCGGGGTGTCTTGTGTGTGCCCCGCTGTCACGGGGTCTGCAGCAGCCAGTGTGCTCCTGAGTCTTCTGTTTGAGGGCCAGGCCGTTTAAGGAGAAACGAGTTGTCCAGAAGGTCCATTGTGGACAGGGCTGAGCCATCCCGCCTCCCTGGTGGCCTTTGCATGTGGATCTCGGGCTGGTGTTTCTCATGAGGTTGATGCACTGAAGGTAAACCCTGGGGGTGTGGTGACAGTGCAGCGTAGATAACACAGGGAAGCCTGTGAGGCCGTCCTGGCCACAGGTGTGATGTGCCCTGTTCAGGCCTCGTGCCCACGTGAGGTGAGGGCAGCAAGTGCTAAAATTTGGACGGAGTGCCACAGCTGCTCCCGAGACAGGGTGGGAGTCCTGTTTCCCTACGGAGCGACCTGTGTGCTGAGAGCCCGAGGAGCTCCTAGTGCACGGGGGGGCTCCTGGGGGCCTCCCCTCCTCCAGCACGGGCACACTGGCGGTGGGCGGGGGTCTAGGGCCCAGACATGGTGTGGGGCCGTCGCCTTGGGCTCCAGGGGAGCATGTGCCTGAGCCCTGCCAGCTGGTGGCCTGTGCCCGCTGCCTCTCGAGCCACTCTGCCCACAGGAGGGTTCTTGTACCACTCTGAGCCCCCATGCCTTCGAGGACCTTCCCCTGAGGGCACTTGGGCCCCTACTTAAGGGCATTTGCATCTTATGTTTCAGTTTGATCAAGCTCAAAGCTGGAAGTAGAATCAGATGGGGGACTCACAGGGACCAGGATGTTCCAGGGGCGCGCCCCACCCAGGGAGCCCCAGCGTGTGGGTTTGGGGTCACATCCCAGGCTAAGCCCCAGAGTAGGAGGACCTGAATTTGGCGTGGTGGTGTTTGGGGGCAGAGGCGATGATACAGACCAGGACGTCCTTGGGCTCTGGACGTAGGTGTCCTCTGTTAGTGAAGCTCCTGTGCCTTCGATCAAACCAGGACCTGACCGAGCACAGAGCATGTTTCCCTGACAGCCCCGGAGGCCCCTGCGTGTGGGGCAGAGCCAGGCTCTGTGGGCTCAGGGTCAGGAGGTTCCGACGTCTCGTGGCTGCCAGGAGAGAACACGAGCATGGGGGACAGCGGCCCCGGAGTCCACCTTCTGCCCAGGAACCGCCTGACGGGGTCAGGGACCTGCACTGCCCCCGCCTCCCCTCGGAGTTCTGTCTCCCCTTGGAGATCCTGCTTCTGCTCTCAGTGTTCTGAGCCGTCTCCTCCAGCTTTGTCTCCGTCATGCCCGCTGGGCGATGTCTGTGGGGAAACCGGGCTTGTGCCGGCTTGCGCCGGCTCACCTCTGACCCTAGGCAGCTTCTGTCCCTTGGGGTTGTTGGGGGCACGGGGCTGGGCCTGGAGGAGGCCCTCGTTAGGGTCGGATCCCCCTTGAGGCTCAGCAAGGACGTGGGGCTTGGGCGCCACTGTTAAAGCCAGGAGGGTCAGAGCCCTTCCCCCAGCTCGGGCACCTCCTGCCTCGTCTGGCTCCCTCCTCTGCCTGCGCTCTGACTGCCTCCTGGGAACATTTCTGGATGTGGGTTTGGGCACGGCCCCCTTCCCACAAGAGACCCCTCACCTCTCCGCTCGGG
The DNA here is from genome assembly GCF_048564905.1 of Vicugna pacos. Taxonomy (NCBI): domain Eukaryota; kingdom Metazoa; phylum Chordata; class Mammalia; order Artiodactyla; family Camelidae; genus Vicugna; species Vicugna pacos. The sequence continues at coordinate 67,007,773 of NC_132999.1, forward strand.
GTGGTGCCTGCCCTGCTCTAGGGGAAGAAGAACGGTGTGTCCTGCTCACCAGGGACGTCACCACAGGCTGCAGAGGACTCAAGAAGCCCTTTCCTGGGGCCCGTAAGTCAATGTCCATGAGACAGACTGTTCCTTTGGGAATCATTGTAGAGGCAGAACTGCTCAGCTGAACCTCTGTCTCATGCACTGAGGACACGTGTGGGGTGGGTTCGTGGTTGGGGTTAAAGCTGTGTCTGAAAGACTGAGGTGAATTGGAATAGATGGGCATGTCCCACCCCGGGAGACGCAGATCTTTAGAGGAAGAGGTGCTCTGGCCTGGCCCGGCCCGGCCCGGGAGAGGGGCCCTCCGGCCCCAGGTCCTGGCTCGGGGCCAGGCGTGGTGCCCGTGGGTGCATCCTGGACTCTCTGGTATGTTTACCTCATGCGTGTCTCTGTGGGAGACGAGTGCCCTGGGCTGCCCTGTGCCCTCTCCCTTGGGACAGGCGCCCACCGAGCCTGAGCGCCCCCCTGCTGCCTGGCTTTGGCTGCCTGGCTGCTGTTGTGTGGAGAGTGTGTGCTCTGCGCTGACGGGCTGTAGGTGGTTTGGCAGCCAAGACCCGGAGTGCTCCAGAATGGTCCTCTTATACTTCCCGTGGCAGGAGATGGAAACCCTGCATCTTTCCCAGGCCCACCCTCCAGGTGCCAGCTCATCTGCGCTCCGCACCCTTTTGCTCCAGGTGAGAGGAGTGGGGCCACACACCGTTTCTGAAGGCCGAGGGGCCAAGCGTGAGGAGCTCCAGGCCTGGGCTGGATGTGCATGGCCGCCACCCTGGTCAGGGCTGCTCTGCAGACGCAGGTGGGCGGCCCCGGGCTTCGAGAGGGTCTGGCTCCAGCCACCAGAGCCAAACAGCACAGCTGTGGCTCCCCCACCGAGAGTACCCTGGCTTTGACAGGCCGCTGGAACTTCCTAGGGGTTTCCCCTCACAATGAGGCTGGCCCCCTGGTCACCCGGCTGCTGAGTGGGGAGCCAGGTCAGGGGCTGGAGGAGCCCAGACACCATGTTCTCCACCTGCACCCTTGGGCCTCTGTCTGTCCAAGTGGGGCTTTTGAGCCGATTTTTCCCCGCCCTTCAAGGGGGTTCATTTCTGCCAAGTGTGTGAGGGTCTGAGTGGGGCTCCAGCCAGCCTCCCTCCCCCGAGGAGGCAGCTGGCCTGTTACCACAGGAGGACCTGTGTGGGTGGAGGCGGTTCTAAACGTGTCCTTCCCGCTGGCCCGGGCCTCAGCGGGCTCAGTGCCGATGCCCTGCACTGCGGCTCTGCTGCCCCGGCACCCGAGGTCCTTGCTCGGTGTCCTCGCTGGACCAGGAGACACTGTGGAAGCTTGGTCCTCTTGACCATGGCCTCTGGGGTGGCAGCATCCCGACAGCAGTGCCCCAGCACAGGGCTGGGTCTTCCTCCCGGAGCCAGGCTTTGTCTCGTGGCTGACGACTCCCCCCGTCTGATCCCCATGGGGTTGAAGTGGGAGTTGATGTGGGTCTCTGCAAATCGAGTGGGTTCTTGGTCATCCCCTGAGGGTCCCGAGCACTCACTGTCTTTGGTCCTTCCTGGCCTGGGCCTCGCATGCCCAGTATTGGCCAGAAAATAGTCCAAAGGCCACTGTTACTCCTTCCTTGTTACACTGTTGAGGTTACAGTTTGATCTCTAACCCAGGCCTTTCCTCCTTAATTACGTGCACTTCAATATCATTTGTTACGTCATCTACGGAAGTAACGGAGGGTCAAGTAAAGGAGGAAAGAACTTTGCAGAACTGTTGGGGACCCTGGTAAGGTCGCCTTCTCTCCCCTGGTGCCGTCGCCAAGAGGCTCAGTGTCATCTGAAGCCGGGTGGCGGGTCTCAGAGGATCCCGGGGGGGTGCAGGGAGCCTCCACTGCCAGCCCGGCACCATGGGGGCCCTGCCTCGCCTGCATCTTTCTGCTGGATGTGGATGCCAACGCGTCCAGAGGGTGGCAGTCATTACGCTTGACAACAAAACGACAACCAAAAAGTGTTGAGTGTCTTTCCAAGTGAAAACTCTCAAGTCAGTGTATTTTAAAAGCTGTTTTCACCATCCAGGAATGTAGGAATGTAATTTGAGTAAATGAGCTTATTTACATAAATTGTCATAAGTTGAACTCTGAGGAAGACAGTCAACGGGTCATAGAGTCCCCAAACCAGCCGGTCTGTGTCTCTGAGTGGAGTCGGCGGGATGCGTGTCCCAGACTGTCCGGAGCAGCCCTGGGAGACCACAGGCCTGGCTGGCCTCTCTTGGGGCCGAGGGCACAGCCACTGGGGTTGGGTTGGGGCATGGCCCTGTCTGGAGCGTCCCAGGGGAGGCTTGGGGGCCGCCTTCTGGGCACAGACCTTGCCTGTGGGGCCTGTGTGTCCCCTCGGGCTCCTAGGGGTGTGGCCCTGCCAGGCCCGGGGCCTGGCCCTCGCTTCTGTCTGCTTCCCGTTAGTGTAAGGCTTCTCCTTCCCAGACGCTCCTCTTGCCACTGGAGCGTCTGTCCTTCCTCGGGTGGCTGTTGGGGTTTCCTTACTACAGTGACGGGGCCAGACTTAGGGTTGGCTTCCGGGTGAGCTTTGTCCCGGCCAGGGGCTGGGGTTCAGGGTGAGGGTTTGCAGAGGGGCTGTCACGGGGTTGAAGAGATGCGGACGTGAGAGGAGGCTGCGGCGGAAGGCCTGCTTTCCGGGAGCGTCCAGACAGCCTGCCCAACTTGTCTCCTGTGGCCCAGGGACTGCCTCCCCCAAACTGCCCTGGCACCTCTGAGCCTTGACGCCCCTGCCGGGGTGGGGGGCTGCACAGACACCAGGAGGTGAGCTGGCAGGGGCGCGGGAGCGGCTGCGCTTTGTGACAAAGGTCTTCCCCCAAGTTCCTTAACGCAAGCACCAGCTACACACAGAACGGCATTCTGCACATGCTGGACAGAAACAAGAGAATCAAGCCCCGGCCAGAAAGATTCCAGAACTGCAAAGATCTGTTTGATCTGATCCTCACCTGTGAAGAGCGAGTGTATGACCAGGTCGTAGAAGGTAAGAGCACAGACCCAGCGCCGGCTGTCCTGTGTCCGTCCCCCTGTCCCGCTGTGTCCGTCCCTCTGTCCTGCCATGTCCATCCCTTCTGTCCTGTGTCCGTCCCTCTGTCCTGTGTCTGTCTCTGTCCCACTGTGTCCATCCTCGTCCCGCTGTGTCCATCCCTCCTGTTCCAGTGCGTCTGTCCCTCCTGTCCTGTGTCCGTCCCTTCTGTCCTGTGTCCCTTTGTCCCACTGTGTCCATTCCTCCTGTCCTGTGTCCGTCCCTCCTGTCCTGTGTCCCTCTGTCCCACTGTGTCCGTCCCTTCTGTCATGTGTCCGTCCCTTCTGTCCTGTGTCCCTCTGTCCCACTGTGTCCATCCCCATCCTGCTGTGTCCGTTCCTCCTGTCCTGTGTCCGTCCCTCCTGTCCTGTGTCCGTCCCTCCTGTCCTGTGTCCCTCTGTCCCACTGTGTCCATCCCCATCCTGCTGTGTCCGTTCCTCCTGTCCTGTGTCCGTCCCTCCTGTCCTGTGTCCGTCCCTTCTGTACTGTGTCCCTCTGTCCCACTGTGTCCATCCCCATCCTGCTGTGTCCGTGCCTCCTGTCCTGTGTCCGTCCCTCCTGTCCTGTGTCCCTCTGTCCCACTGTGTCCATCCCCATCCTGCTGTGTCCGTTCCTCCTGTCCTGTGTCCGTCCCTCCTGTCCTGTGTCCGTCCCTTCTGTCCTGTGTCCCTCTGTCCCACTGTGTCCATCCCCATCCTGCTGTGTCCGTGCCTCCTGTCCTGTGTCCGTCCCTCCTGTCCTGTGTCCCTCTGTCCCACTGTGTCCATCCCCATCCTGCTGTGTCCGTTCCTCCTGTCCTGTGTCCGTCCCTCCTGTCCTGTGTCCGTCCCTTCTGTCCTGTGTCCCTCTGTCCCACTGTGTCCATCCCCATCCTGCTGTGTCCGTGCCTCCTGTCCTGTGTCCGTCCCTCCTGTCCTGTGTCCGTCCCTTCTGTCCTGTGTCCCTCTGTCCCACTGTGTCCATCCCCATCCTGCTGTGTCCGTCCCTCCTGTCCTGTGTCCGTCCCTTCTGTCCTGTGTCCGTCCCTTCTGTACTGTGTCCCTCTGTCCCACTGTGTCCATCCCCATCCTGCTGTGTCCGTGCCTCCTGTCCTGTGTCCGTCCCTCCTGTCCTGTGTCCCTCTGTCCCACTGTGTCCATCCCCATCCTGCTGTGTCCGTTCCTCCTGTCCTGTGTCCGTCCCTCCTGTCCTGTGTCCGTCCCTTCTGTCCTGTGTCCCTCTGTCCCACTGTGTCCATCCCCATCCTGCTGTGTCCGTCCCTCCTGTCCTGTGTCCGTCCCTTCTGTCCTGTGTCCCTCTGTCCCACTGTGTCCATCCCCATCCTGCTGTGTCCGTCCCTCCTGTCCTGTCTCCATCCCCCCATCCTGGTGTGTCTGTCCCCGTCCCGCTGCATCGATCCCTTCTGTCCTGTGTCTGTCCCTCTGTCCATCCCCGTCCTGCTGCGTCTGTCCCTTCGGTCCTGTGTCTGTCCCCCGTCCTGCTGTGTCTGTCCTTGCTGTCCTGTGTCCATCCCTCTGCGTCCATCCCCCTTTCCTGTGTCCATCCCCCCGTCCTGCTGTGTCCGTCACAATCTGGGGCCAAGACCGCTGGCCTATCCTGGGCACACGGCTTGTATTTCCCAGCCATGGGCTCTGGGAGGGGTGGGGGCAGGAGACTGTGTCTTTTGGGTGACCGTGTTCATCAGGCAGCCCCCGTGCTGGCTGAGGGCGCTGTGTGGGTTTAGGGTTCTTGGGCGCAGAAAGAGCTTATGCAGAAGGGAGCAGCCAGGGCCGGGGCGTGTGGGGGACGTGCTGCCGAGGGCTCTCTCCAGGACAGGGGGAGTGTCTGGGGTGAGACTGGGGACTGGTGTTGAGGGTGACCAGTACAAGCTTTCCTCGAGTCCCTGCTGTCCTTGGTGTGCGGCTTCTCCTGGGGGGACGTGCTCAGCCTGGTCTGATGTCGCCCTTCATTGTCCCTCAGGCAGGGGGTGGGGTGGGGCGGAACTGCTTCTGAGGCCTCTGACTCCTGTCATTTTGTCGCGGTCAGATCTGAATTCCAGGGAGCAAGAGACTTGCCAGCCCGTGCACGTGATCAACGTGGACATCCAGGACAACCACGAAGAGGCCACCCTGGGGGCGTTCCTCATCTGTGAGCTCTGTCAGTGCGTGAGTACCACCTGCCCGCCTGGCCCGGTGGGAGGGGCTGGGGCTTCAGCGTGAAAGGGGCGGTCCCACCCTTCAGTGCACGTTCAGGTTATTCTCAAATGTTAAATCCCTAAATGCAGAGGCACCCACAAGTTTGAGAACTGACCTCTGTGCTTTCTAGGTTTACACCAGTGGTGCTGGGACCCGCTTGGGGTCTGGCCTCCGAGGAGGTGGCCGTGTGTCCACCAAGCGCTCCCAGGACACAGGCTCCCAGGGGTGGTGTCAGAGGGCCCTGTGTCCCCTTCTCCCTCAGAACTTGTCCTTCCAGACGTCTGACCTTCCCCGGGTGGCCCTGGCACCCTCCCTCGTGCAGAAAAGCCCAAGTGCTTTTGCAGCCACGGTTCAGCTGTGCCCAGAGCCAAGCGTTTCCTCTTAGAGGTGACAAAGGACCCACTCAAGGAGAAACTCACAGACCTTGTCCTACCTTCTGCCCACGGGATCTGTGCTCAGGCCACCTGGCAGTGAGTGGTCAGAAAATGAAGAGAACTAGTATCTCAAGCAGGATGCCTAAAGGCGGGCAGGCCCGAGCGGGTCTGCTGTGCGAAGGGCCCAGGGCCCACACTCTCGGTACTCCGCCCAGCGCAGCTTCTGTTCCCGAGGTGTCTCATGGTCCAGGGTGGCTGCTGAAGCACCAGCAGTTGTGCCCAAGATTTGGCTATCGGGCAAGAGAAAGGGCTGAAGGGGAAGATGAGTCCTGGGAATTGCACACGTGACAGGCACTCAGGTCGCGCTAGTGAGAGCTGGTGGAGCAGAGGCCCTGCTTGCAGGCCGAGACTGGGGGCTGCAGGCCAGCCCCTCCAGGCCAGGACAGGTGTGCTGAGGAGTCAGTCCCTTCCCTGGCAGCGCCACCTCCTCTTGGAGCGGTGGTTCTCCACCAGGGGGCGTGTAACTGTGTCTGCACGCACCGTGGGTCTCACAGCTGCAGAAACACTAGGGGGGGGCACCCTGTCAGCACCTGCGGCACAAGGATGGCCCCAGCGCAGGGCATGGGCGGCACGGGCAGGTGACTGTGTGGGGTTGCTCGTTTGCACAGGGGACACAGAGAGGCGGTGTGATGTCCAAGGGCCGGCTCCCTGTCTGCAGCCGCTGTGCCCCTTCCCTGCTGGGCCTGGGGCTGCCAGGGAACCTGCGCTCGGGACCCCGCCCGGGTGGGTGGGATGAGTCTGGGGCACCAGGTCGGCACCAGGGCAGGCTGGGCAGTTGGCTGGGCGGGCGGGAGGCTCAGGGCGGCTCCCCTGTCCTTCCCAGATCCAGCACACTGAGGACATGGAGAACGAGATCGAGGAGCTGCTGCAAGAGTTCGAGGAGAAGAGCGGCCGGACCTTCCTGCACACCGTCTGCTTCTACTGACCACTGCCCTTCCAGAGCCATCTTTTTCCTGCACACCGTCTGCTTCTACTGACCACCGCCCTGCCCAAGCCATCTTTTTGAGCTTCTTTTTGTTAATACTTCTTCCTTCCTGATACTTGGTTTCACCTTTCCCAGTAGCAGCACCCAAATAAACTGTACATATGAAATGAGAGGATAGACGTAAGTGCGGATGAAGAGCAAACAAGTTTTCCTGTCCCACTTGTGCTCAGGAGTGGGATACTGATTAAAGTGTTTTTTCCTTTACTCAAAAAAGAAAAAAACGGTTTATAGCACATTTCTCCCAATACATCTGCCTTTCGCTGAGCATCCTTCCTATGTCCCCTAACTGGCTGGAATGTACAAAACCCCAAATAAAGCAACAGGTGTACTTCGGGGGAGAGAACCTGCAATTACCCAATAAACAGATGCTGCCGGTTGTCTTGGCTTCCTCCTGAGTGCCCCATCATACTCCTCAGACCGCAGCACAGACCTCTGGATCCAGCCTGGCTCCCCAGCACGACCCCAGCACCCGGTGTGTGCTGGGGAGATTGGTGCCTGCTTCCTGTGCAGCCATCACCTGTCCTTGGGGATCCCCCTGGTTTCTGTGGCTGTGGGAAAGTGGGGGCTCCTGTGTGGGCAGTGCTGTCCCTGGGCTGTGGATGACGGGTTGGCTCAGGGACCCCTTCGTAATCCCCCAGCATTCTGGGGCAGCCAGAGCAGGGCCTCATCACTGGCCTCTGGCCTCCAGGCTCATCCCTAAGGAGAGCTGGGGCCGAGGCTGGCCCTGCCTGGCGGGAGGGAATCCTCTGGCCCTTGCTGGGCACCACCCTCGGGCCATGCGGCCATGGCTTCCAACTGACTGTCCCTGGCAGCTCCCCTGCGACCCTGCAGGCCCCTTAGTAAAGGCAGCCTCTTGCCATGGGGGGCTGGGTGCTGAGCAGCCTCCCCGCCGCCCCTCACCTAGCGACCCCGGGCTGGGAGGAGGGGCCTCCTGCTGAGAAGTGGGGAGGAGGAGGAGGAGAGCGGAAGGAAGCCCAGGGCCTCTCCACTATCGCCTGGCGGGTCGGGACGCGGCCCAGGGTCCAGGGGCGCCGGGCAGTCAGCCAGGGTCGGGATTGTCCAGATGGGGGCGAGCGGGCCCTGCGGGCCCCGGGGAGGGGTCCGGCCAGCGTCGCGGGGGCGGGCGGCCGCGGGCGGCGAGATCCCTCCCGCGAGGCGGGCGCGGGGGAGGCCGCGGGGGGAGGGGGCCGGAGCGGCGCCGCGCGCAGGGCGGGAGGCAGGGCCGAGGGCGGAGCGGAGCGCGGCGGGCGCGGCGAGCGCGCGGGCCGGGCGGCCGAGGACCCCGGGAGCGCCGCGTCCCCTGCCCCGCGCCGGCCCCGCGCCTGCTCCCCGGCCCGCGGCGGTGGGTGCGCGGCGGGCTGACCTCTGCGGAGGCGGCGGGGGCTCAGCATCGGGCCGGGGCCGGGGGGGCGCCGGGGCCGGGGGGCGGCGCTCCGGCCCGGCCCGGCCCCGCCCGATGTCCGTGAGCGCGAACACCATGATCTTCATGATCCTGGGGGCGTCGATCGTGATGGTGAGCGGAGGGGCTTCCCGCGCGCCCGCTCCCCGCACCCGCTCGCGCCTCCCGCGCCCGCGCGCCGCCTCCCCCTCCCGCCCCTTGTTTACCGGCCCGCGCGGCCTGCGCTCCCCGATCCCCCGCTGCCCTGCGCTTCCCCGTCCTCAGCGCGCCGAGCCCTGCCTGTGGGGCCCCCGGTCCGGGCCCTCCTCGGCGCTGAACGGTCATGGGCTCTTCCAGGCCATCGCGTGCTTGATGGACATGAACGCGCTGCTGGACCGATTCCACAACTACATCCTCCCGCACCTACGGGGCGAGGACCGCGTCTGCCACTGCAACTGTGGCCGGTGAGTCTGCGCCCGGAGGGGCACACGCGTGATCACACATGTGAGGCGAAGGTGGAGCCCACTGGGGCTCCCGCGAGCCCCGCGCAGGCCGCGCTGCAAGGCCGAGCTAGGCTAGGCTTGCGGAGACTGCCGAGGCTTGTGCCAGGCCGGGTGGGGGAAGGACTGTCCAGCCTCCAGCCCACACATAGGTGTTGGGAGGGGCATGCCTGCGTCAATCGGTCCCCCTCCCCAATTGCCTTTAGAGAAAGGGCTGGCGGGATGACGAGCAGAATGGGTCCTGGTCCAGGGCCTGGAGGCCAGGGGAGCAGCAGCCCAGCCTGTGTCCCGGGAGGGATCCTGCGCACGGCTGTGGCCACAGAGGACACCATCCTCCTCCCTGGGCCCTGAGCTGTGTCCGTGAACTTTCCCAGAAGCCAGGTAGAGGGAAGTACAGAAGGTCAAGGTGGGCAGGGCCTACCCTGAGTGGCATCGCGCCCAACCCCCTCCTTGAACTTGGGAGGAACTGAGGCAAGGAGGTGGAGCTTGCTCAAGGTCACACAGGAAGGGGAGAGCCGAGGCCCCTGCGCCCACTTTGTGACCCCTCATGCTGTGCACATGTAGTGATGGAGTCTTCCTGGCCATGCATGTTTGTATGTCCATGTATGAAATAAACATCTTCTCATGAGACGCGCATGTGTGTACCGTCTGTGCATATACATGTGCGCACACATAGCACCCCCGCACCCCGGCAGGACGCCCGCACGCTGGGACCTTGAGAAAGAGTGAGAGCTTGAGCAGACAGACTTGCCCAAGGCCACACAGCTGGTAGGGCCTAGGGGCTCGAGCTTGCCTTCTTGACCCTGCCCCGTGCTCTGGCTCCAGGGACGTGTGTGCACACGGAAGGGGGGTGTAAGTGTGAGAGAGGACGGTTCCAGGCCTCACAAGCATGCAGCATCCCTGTGTGTGCAGACTGAGTGTCGAAGCCCAACACGGGCCATCAGGGCAGGTGGAGACGCGTGTAAACGACCCTCCCGGGTGCTGGCCAGGAGTCATCCAGGGAGTTTGCTGGTGGCCACTCTCCAGAGACCCGTGTCCCTGCCTGGGGCGCATGGCCCAGGGTGAAGGAGCCACACGATGCCAGCTGCGCTGCTTCCTGGGCCGACTGTGAGGGTAGAAGCAGGGATCTTGAGACCCTCCCGGAGACTGGTGGTGTGCTCGGCACGGGGCCCAGACTTTAGCTCCATAAACATTAGTAACGCATGTTTGACACGTGCGGGAGCTGTCTTATTGTGACCAGCTCGGGTGTGCCTGTGACTTCCCGCTGAGGGCCCTTCTGGGCAGGCAGACAAGGTATGTTTTCAGAATGTTTTTGCTCAGGGTGTGTGTATGCATCATACATAGTGTCCAGAGTACACACGGATTCGTGTAAAACGTGCCCACCATGGAGTGCTGGTTCCGGAGAGGCCTGCTTGCACAGCTTAGCGTGTTTGTGGACACAGGAAACACAAAGAGCCGTGCCTGCCACAAGCATAGAGTGTTTCTGTGTGTGTCCACGTGCGTGTGCTTTGTACTCATCGCTACACACAGGATGTGTAAACTCGGTGTACAGAGGAGTCTTGTATATTGACGACATGTACGTGTCTGCACAGTACATGGTTAAGCACAATATACAGCCCCGTGTGCTCCGTGTGCGTGCACTGTGTCTGCAGAGTAGTCTCGCAGACGGGGTGTCTGTACACGCTGTGGACACGCATTGCCACAATGGACTCTAGTGTGTACACACCGTGTGCAGAGTGCACACACATGTATGCCTTCTACATGCCTATATGGGGGACTGTATGCAGAGGACACATGCAAGTGTCCCAGAGCGCACATGCCAGCAGGCTCTGCACACCCACGTGTGTGCCACAGTGCCCATAGAGAGGACAGTTGTGCGCAGCGCCCAATGCATGTGCATTTACATGTGACATGCACGCACCATGCTCATGCCCGGGCGAGTGTGCACATGCACACTTGTGGAGCTCGCAGGCCTGAGTCCATGGTATACACGCCGTGTTCTGTGCATGTGGCCGGCATGTATACACAACATGCGTCTGCCCTCAGGTAGACACGTGCAGCACGCGTGGCCCAGGCAGGACACATGTATGTACACATCACAGAAATACGTGTGCACGTGGGTGACCCGAGCCCCTGCTCCCAGGAGCATGACTTGGAGGAAGGAGGAGGGCAAGGGGTAGGGGAGGGGCAGCAGATGCCAGGCCAGCGTTGGGGACACAGGTCATGACCTTTGACTCCCTGGAGATCCTGTGCCTCCAGGGGCAGTTGGAGCCCTGGCCCCATTCCACTTGCAGGGGCATCTCTGGCTTCCTTGGCGACTTGGTCTTCAAGTCTCCTGCCCTGTCCAGGGCTAGGAAGGAGTGGGCCTGAGGATGACCCAGTCGGGGTCCCGGAGACTGGGGCAGGCAGGAGGTGGAAGCGAAGCTCAGTGTTACCAGCTGTTGCGAGGTCTGGCCTGGCCTGGGTGACGAGGGGCGTCATCCTCCGAGGGCTGGCAGCTCCTGCACATTCTGGGCGATAATCATAGTTTTCCATCTCTTATTGATGACCTCTGAAGGCTCCTGGCAAGCTGTGATCAGGTGAGCCGGGCTGCCATGTGTCAGGCAGTCCTTGCTAACTAACCCAGGTTCCGCTTGGCCCTGGCTCCGTGGGTCTGTGGTGGCCGAGGCCCCACCCACCAGGACTGGTCACACGCTGGACCAGCTGAGCGGGATGGCAGGCAGGAGGCCCCAGGAAGAGCCGGAGGTGTGTGAGAGGAGACCTGCCTGCCGCTGTCCCCTCTGGGCTGGTGTGGGGGCACCAGGACCCCCGTGACTCCACAGGGAAGAAGGACTCTGTGGCCCCTGCTGGTGCAGGGACATGGGTGACGGGGGGCAGCAGGGGCCTGGGGTCAGGGACTACCTGTGGGGTTTCCATTCTCAAGGAGGTCCCTCTGGAGTGGGGGTGAGGCCTGTCCAGTGGCAAGGTGGGGACAGGGACCCATCTCGGTTGACCATCAGGCAGAGGTGTCAACATCTAAGGGAAGGGAAGGTGGGGAGAAGCGGGTCTGGGGAGGGAGGAGCTATTTTTAGGTGCAAGTCTGAGGTGTCTGTAGATCCCACGTGGAGATGCCACACAGGCAGCGGGAGCTTGGCACAGACGTTGGGAGGCAGAGGGAGCCTGGTGGGTGGAGAGCTGGAGAAGCCAGCAAAGGGGTTCAGGGAGGACGGGAACCAGGCAGGAGGACTCCTGGGTAAGCCCTGCACTCAGAGGCAGGAGGAGGGCCCAGCTGGTGAAGAGTGATTGGGGGGGAGGGGGCACGTGCCTTGGGCACCCAGGGCCGGCAGCTCCCTCTCCTTGGCTCTTCTGGTGGGAGCAGGGGTCATGGAGCCTAGAGTCGTCCTGGGTACTGGTCTCCTGGGCAGAGCCACCCACCCTGGAATCACTGGGCCCGGGGGGCTTCCTGGAGGAGGAGAGGATTCAGGCAGGCCTGAGGCTGGAGGGAGGCTTGTGGATAGGGTTCCTTGTGGAGAGGGTTCCGTGTGGCCCTCAGAGGCGAGTGAAGGCCTGGAGGGTTCAGTGGCCTCAGCCTGGATGGTGGAGGGAGGAGAGGCTGAGAGGAATGGCCCAGGCCTGGGTGGGACCACGGTCCAGGAGGCCTGGACCACCATCCGTCTCAGGAGCAGCAGATCTGTGTGGGGCATGGTTGAGGGGGGCGCCCCGGCCTCCAGCACAGAGAATTGGGCAGGGGAGGTTCCTGCAAGGGATGGAGGAACAGAAGGAAGACCCAAGGCCAGGGCGGGGCTGATGCCACCTGGAATTCCCTGGAGGGGAAGCTGAGGAAAGGGCGCCAGCAGATGTGCCCTGGCCAGCTACTGGACTCCACGCTGACCACTGACCTCGCACACTCCCACCCTCCGGGCAGCCTCCCGCCTTGTGACCCGGCAGGGGCGAGTGCGCTGGCCCTTTCCCGACCTCAGCTCCCCACAAGGGCTGCTTCAAAGACCCCAGCAGGCGAACGGGTGCGGCTTACTGCGGGGTCCCCGCCGGCCCCGCGGGACAGGTGCCAGCCCGCCCTGCCGCCCCCAGGCACCACGTCCACTACGTGATCCCGTACGACGGGGACCAGTCTGTGGTGGACGCCTCCGAGAACTACTTCGTGACAGACAACGTCACCAAGCAGGAGATCGACCTCATGCTGGGGCTGCTGCTCGGCTTCTGCATCAGCTGGTTCCTGGTGTGGATGGACGGCGTCCTGCACTGCGCGGTGCGCGCCTGGAGGGCCGGCCGGCGCTACGGTGAGTGTGCGGCCCGAGGACCGCCCAGCCGGCGCCCGGACCCCAACCCGGGGCGGCCCCCGCCCCGCCTACACCCACCCCCGACCGCGCCCCGCCCACCCCTGACCGCGCACCCCGCCCCGCAGACGGCTCGTGGACCTGGCTGCCCAAGCTGTGCAGTCTGCGGGAGCTGGGCCGGCGGCCGCACAGGCCTTTCGAGGAGGCGACCGGGAACATGGTGCACGTGAAGCAGAAACTCTACCACAACGGCCACCCGAGCCCGCGGCACCTCTGAGCCGCGCGCAGGACTCGCAGGGCCGCCGGCCATCGCGCCCACGCTCACGGGACTGGACGGCCAGCCCGGGCCAGGGCGCCCGCGGCCGTCGGGCGCGTCCGGCGGAAGGTGCTGTCTCCTCTTCTTTTTATAAAGGGGGTCGGGGTGGGGCCGGGGCGGGGCCACCAGAGCCGCGGGTGGGGCCGCGCGTCCGGCACGGGACCGCGTCTGGCGCTTGAAACCCACGGCTTCCTGTGCGTCGGCGTCCGTCTCCTTCTGTCCGTCTGGTTCCTGGGGTCAGTTCTGCTGGAGGAGAGCGCGGCCGGGAGTGGGGCATGGCCGGGATGGGGGCCGGACCCGGGCGCGCCCACGTCTGCACACGGGAGCACGTGCATGGGACGTGTGCGTCCGCGGGCCGCAGTGGGGGCATGGGATACGGGTCTAGGGGAGGCCCCGGCCCAGCAATAAGGCCCCCAAGCCCTGCTGTGGCAGGTGCGGCCACCCTGCCCAGGGTATCCCTGGTCGGGAGCCTCACTGTGACCCCCGCCCCTGCTGGTCAGTAAATTCTCCAGAAAGCTCCAGCCTCTTTGCCTTTTCTTTCATTTCTGACTCCGTGACCCCTCCAAGACCCACCCCCTACACCAGCCAAGAGATAAGAAGCTGGGAAGTAACTGTCAAAGGTTTTATTAGATTCTGGATAAAAAGACCCTGACTCCAGAGCGAGCTGCAGCTTCTGCGAGCTGGGCAGTCCCCCAGCACTGGACGTCCGTGGCAGCGGGTCTCAGGCCTCAAGAATGGCTCCCAGCAGGTGCTGTGGGCCTGTTCTCAGCCCCTGGGTTCACTGGCCCACAGACATGAGGGGCACCTCCTTTCCCAGGACAGTGGTAGGCGGGCATTTCTATCGGACTTCACAGGGGCCAGCTCTGCTCACTGCATGCAGTTCTGGTCCCAAGTGGGACTGGGCAGGGCCAGGCCCCCACTTGGCCGGATCGCTATTGCTGGTCAGTCGCAGCACCCAGTGCCTGCCTGGGGATATGAGCTGTTAGCCTGGGCGTGGGGGGCAGTGCCCTCTTCCCACCTGGGCCTGGCTTGCAGACATCTCCCAAGTGTCCTGGGGCTGGCCCCAACCTGTCCCTCCCCCTCCAGCACCACAGCCTGGGCAGCAGACTGGGGAACCAACCCCACCACAAAGATGCACAGCACAGCTGGTCCTGAGCAGAGGCCTCTAGTGCTGCCCTGGCCCTGACTGGAGAAAGATTAAAAATGCTGGGAGGTGGGCAGCTGTGCGGTGCCCCCATGTCCACTGGGAGACAGGGCACCTGGGTGTTTCCTCTTGGCAATATCACCTGGCCAGTGTGCCCCAGGTGTCCAGGCCCAGCTCACTTGGATGGTACACTTGGGAGCGGGGGCTGGACCCCCTCAGCCCTCAGCCACTGCATCTTCTGCTTGTGCTGCTGGATGGCATCCTGGACCCGGGCATCCATCATGGCCTCAGTGAGGACCCCATCCTCAGAGGCATACGCCATGGCCTGGCAGGAAAAGGAGAGCACTGAGGCAGGGCGCGGGGCGGGGAGGGGGGCTGCCCGCAGCGGGGCCAGGCCTCAGCCACTGGTTCCAGGAACCACCCGCCCTGTAGGCCAGGGCCAGCTCCAGGAAAGGCAGCCTGGACGGCCCCACTGTCACTGCAACCTGCCCCCCACCCCACCTTGGAGATGTGGGGCAGGGGAAGGTTGGGGCCAACCCTGGGATGCCCCCCGGGCCAGCGCTCAGCCAAAGGGGCCTGGCCTCTCAGAACGTGCAGGCCAACGTACCAACAGCACAGGCCTGGCATCCCCGTGCGTGCAGGATGCCCTCACACGTGTGCTTACAAGTCAACCTGCAGCCAAGAGCGGCCACCCTCCCTGCAATGCCCGCGCCCCCAGCTGGCACCAGTGCTGCCTGCTCCACCGAGTTTCTCAATGACTTTCTAAAAATAGAAAGCTGGAGACCCGCTGTCAGGAAGCAGCCCAGCCCCCCAACTTAAGACCTGGAGAGCCCTGCTCTGGGGTGGGGGCGCAGACAGCAGCACTACCATGGGCCAGTCAGCGAAGGAAGGGCAGGACCCCCAGCAATCTCGATGGTGTCAGGGGCCCCAACAGGCCAAGCTGACCCCAAATGCTGAGCACCTGTAGTCCACCAGGACCTGCCCCTCACCAGCCCTACCATCTGCAAACAGTCTTCCCAGAACTGTGGGCTCCTGACCGCCCACTGCTCAACATGCCCAGTGCCCGGGGCTCCCAGCTGTGGCGTGTGGGTGGGGGAACCACAGTTCTGCTGACTAGGTCCTGGTGTGGGCCACAGCACTTCAGCTGCTGGCAGGTCACCTCTGGCCAGGCTGCACTCCTCCCAGATGGCCCCATGCCCCACCTGCTGCCTGTCACCCAGCCTGGGGCTCTGACATGTGCCTGCGAAGCAGGGGCCCAAGCCAGTCCTGTCTCTCTCCAGCTACCTGAGTGGCCTCTGCCCACATGGGGCACTGTGCACAAGTCCCCATCATCTGCAATGACCAGTCACTCTGCTCACCCAGGCTGGTTCACCCTGGGGACACAGCTGTCCTCGGCACCCTGCTGAGGCCAAGGATAAAGAAGGCCTCTCAGAACACAAAGGCCAATGTGCATGTTCCCGAGGAGCATCCTCCCTCGAGGAGCATCCTCCCCCGAGGAGCATCCCCCTCGAGGAGCATCCCCCCTCGAGCTGGCTGCTGTCCCTGCAAAGCTCTGCAAAGCAGCAGAGGTGGCAGGGTGGGTGGGGACCCCGAGGGCCCTGTGGGCAGGGTCTGGAGGCAGAGGTGGGGGAGAGCATGCAGCTGCCCTTGTGGAACCCCAGAGCATCTGAGCAGATGTGTCTGCCCAAGAGGGGCTGGACCTCGGGACGCACTTCCGAATAAACGAGGAAAGGGGGAAAACTGACTTCCATGGAGAGGCCTGGTGAAGCAGCCAGGGCCAACAGCCCTGTGATGTCGAGTGGGCGTCAGGTGCCCCCGATGCAGTGACCAGAAGGACACCTCACCTCTGGGGTCTCCTCTCAAAACCCACATCCCAGTCTAGTCATGAGAAAGGTATTAGACAAACCCAGCGAGGGACCTTCTAAAGCACCCTCACTACTGCTGCGGCCATTGAGAACAAGGGGCGTCGGGGACCCGTCCTTCCCAGCAGGCCAGAGACGTGACTGAATGTCGTGGGGCAGTGCAAGGGGGACTCTGGGTGACACCAGGTCCTAGGGGAGTCAAGGGCTGTGGTGTCACCACAGTGTGGAAGAGGCTCTATGCCAGCCTTGCAACTTCTCTGTGAACCTGAAATTATTCAACAGGTTAAAAGTTCACTTAAAAAAAAGGCAAGTCCTGGACTTGATGGTCACAGGTGAATTCTGCCAAATGCTTAAAGGAGAACTAATACCCATCCCTCCAGAACTCTTCCAAACACTGAAGAGGAAGGAACGCTTCCTAACTCGTTCTGAGGCCAGCATCACCCTGACACGAAAACCAGACAAGACACCGCATGTGAACTACAGACCCAGGCCCTCTGTGAACACTGATGTAAAACCCTCAACAGAACACGAGCAAACCAAATTCAGCAGCGTACTGAAAGGATTATACACCACAACCAAGTGGGATTTATTCCTGGGACGGCAGGATGGTTCACCTAGGGAAATCCACGTTAACAGGACGGAGGGCAGAAACCACAGATCCTCTCAACTGATGCCAAAAACACATTCGGCAAAATCCAACACCCTTTCTTCATGAAAACACTGGATAAACTAGGAATGGAAGGAAATTTCCTCAACCTGATAAAGACCACATAAGAAAAACCCACGGCAAAACATTGCAGTGGTGAGAGACTGAAAGCTTTTCCTCTAAGATCAGGAACAAGGCAAGGATGCCTGCTTTCACGACTTTTAGTCAGAACAGCACTAGAAGCTGTAGACACAGCCATCAGGCAAGAACAAGGAATTAAAAACATCCAAATTAGAAAGAAAGGGGTAAAATTATCTGTTTGCAGATGACATGATCTTAAATGTAGTAAATCCTAAAGACTTCCTCCCCAAAAACTGTTAAAAGTAATAAATTCAGCAAAGTTGCTGGACAGAAAATTGACACTCAAAAACCCTTTGATTCTCTATATAGCAATGATGCACAATCTGGAAAGGAAATTCCATTTACAACAGCATCACAAAGAATCAAATACTCAGAAGTGAACTTCCCCAAGGAGGTGAGAGCCCTGCACAGTGAAAACTAGTGTTTTCAGAAAATGTCAGTGAAATTAAAGACACTGAAAACACAGAAGGGCATCTGTTCAGGCATTAGAAGACAGTATTGTTGTGACGTCAGTACTGCCCAAAGCAGTCTATAGATTCAGTGCAATTCCTATCAAAATTTCAGTGTTTTTGCTGTGCACCAGAAATTGACACACTGTAAAGTGACTATACTTCAATTAAAAAAAAAGGTTTTTTCCAATGTTTTCTGCAGATAAAAAAGAAAAAAATCCACTCTAAAATTCACATGCAATCTCAAGGGACCTCAAACAGCCAAAACGGTCTTGAATAAGAACATGTTGGAGGATTCACACTCCCTGATATTATTTTATCTTTTTAATTTATTTTTTACTTATTTCTTTTGGGGGAAGTAATCAGGTTTGTAGATTTTTTTTATTTGTTTTTTTTAATGATGTACTGGGGATTGAACCCAGGACTTCGTGCATGCTAAGCATGCACTCTACCACTGAGAGCTATACCCTCCCCCCACACTCTCTGAGTTTAAAAGCGGCAGTGATCAAAACAGTGTGGTGGCGGCATTAAGACAGACAGATCAACAGAATAGAATAGAAAGCTCAGAAATAAACCCTCACATGTGTGGTCCATTGATTTCCAACAAGGGTGCCAAGACCATTCAGGGGGTGAAAGGAGTCTTTTCAACAAACGGTGCTGGGAAAACGGGATATCCACACACAGAAGAACCAAGCTGCACTCCTACCTTACTTTACACACAAAAATTAACTCAATGATCAGAGACCTAAACGTAGGGCCCCAAACTACAAAACTAGTAGGAAAAAACATGGGGGAGAAGCTCCCAGACACTGAATTTAACAGTAATCTCCTGGCTATGTCACTAAAAGCACAGATGACAAAAGGAAAAATAAACTGGACTTCATCAAAATTAAAAATTTTCGTGCTTCAAAGGACACTATCTGCAGAGTTGAAAGGCAACCACACGATGGGAGAACGTATTTGTAAATTACGTGTCTGAAAAAAGGTTAACATCCAGAATATATAAACAATCCCTACAATTCAAAAAACCGTAAACAACCCAATTCAAAAGGGACCAAGGACTTGACAGACCCTCCCCGAAGACGACACGCAGGGCCCTCGCGCACACGAGGTGCTCAGCACCACCGACCTCCAGGGAAGCAAACCGCAGCGCAGCGAGACTCCACCGTGCGCCCGTCGGGGTGGCCACTATCGAAAACCAGAACAGCAAGCGCTGGCGGGGACGTGGGGGCGGGGAGCTGGGGCGCAGCTGCCGTGCGTGACGGCGTGGAGGCTCCTCAAGAAACCGACCACAGAACGACCACGTGAGCCCCCAACTCTGCTCGAGTGTTTGCACCCAGCAGAACTGGAAGCAGGGCCTGGAAGAGACCTCTGTGCACCCACAGTCACAGCAGCACCACTCACAACAGCTGGGTGAGGCAGCAGCAGCTGAGTGTCCCTCTGCGGACAGCCAGGTGACCGCGGTGCACCCCTGTACTCCGGGGGATCAGGCAGCCCCGACAAGGAAGGAGAATGACACCTGCCACACGGTGGTGGACCTCGAGGATGCGGTGCTCAGTGAAACAAGCCAATTATCAACATCATACAAACGTGCGTGACTCCTCATCGGGGCCCTGGAGGAGTCAGACACACATGGACGGGAAGCAGGAGGGGCTGGGGAGTTGTGTTTCATGGGGACAGAGTTTCAGTTTGGGGAGATGAGAAGGTTCTGGAGATGGATAGTGGTGACAGCTCACAACGTGAATGTGCTGAATGCCCCTGAGCTGTGCCCTTAAAAATGGTTGAGATGGTGAATTCTATGTTTAAAAAAAAGCAGTAAGTCTCCATGACAGGTGACTCCAGGTGGTAAGAAGCATGAACTGCACTAGCAAGACCATCTCACGGGGGTGGCAGCTGCACTGGGTCCATGCGACACTGGCAGGGCGGGCTTCGGGAGGAGGAGCATGGTTGTCACGGGCCGTCTAGCCCAGGGGGACAGGCAGGTGGGCAGAAGCGGCCACAGCAGCCCAGCCCTGTGCACCTGGGGCCACAAAGGAAGACACCCCACCACATTCTCTCCAAGGTGGTGGAACCCCTGACATTTTGGCTCCTTCCGTGAGCAGGGAGGAGACAGGCCTCAGGCGGAGCTGACCGATAGTGACTGGATACACGCTGGTGTCAGGACCAGAACCCAGGGAGAGCACCCACCGCCTCCAACCACTGGGACTGAACGCCTGTGTCTCCCTTGAAAACTCACGCGGAAGCCCTTTCTCCTGCACGGCTGGATCTGGAGATGAGGCCTGAGGAAGTTATCAAGGTTGGAAGAGGTCTTAAGGGTGGATCCCTGATCCTACAGGACCAGTGTCCAATACACCAGAGAGCTTTCATCGGACCCCCCGCCACCCATCCTGATCTGGAACATCCAGCCCCTAGAACTGTGGGGAATAAACATCTGTTTATGCTGCTGCCTGTGGCATTTTGTTACAGCACCCATGCTGACTAAGACATCCTGTTGACCACTTTGTTGGTCGTGGAAACAGAGCCAAACTTGGGAGTTCCTTGTGAGGCCCGCCTGGAGCAGAACCCCCAGCTGACCCACACTGGGGCAGAGCTTCCGACCTGGGACTGACTGTTACAGCAGCAGAACCCAGCTCTTTCTAACATGGTCCCCCTAAGTAACTGGGCTGCGACATTCAAACCCAGGCAGATGTCTGCTTAGTTTATAAAGTACACACTCATCCCAAACGGACAACGGCCGAGTTGTCACAGGGCGACAGATACAAACCACCCAGCAACACCACCAGAGAAACTCGATCTGAGTGGCTGCACCCAAGGCTCCTGGGGGTCAGCTAGCATCCCTGGAACTTCTGCTGGGCGTTTCAGATGAAAAACCAGGTGTTAGGACACCAAGGGCCACTTAGTCTGTGTGCCCTGAGCCACTCCCACAGTCCAGCCACCTGGGGGACTCAGAAAACCTGCACTAAAAGCCAGGACACCCGAGGGCACTCACACACCAGCAGACAATCCCAAAACCCATGGTCTCCCTCCGTGTGAAGCCGGGGAAGAGGTGCCTGACCCCTCACGCCAGCCAGTCCAGGCTCCTCACGTCCTGAGCCTTCCGACGAGCCCACAGGCAGCTCCTGGGACGCTCCACGCCCAACCCAGCTGTGTCCCCTGTGCTTTCTACCTCTGCAGTCGCCTGTGCCAACTGCCCTGGGCCCCAGCGCGGGACAAAGTCCAGTGGTTCCTGAGACACTGAGCTCGGGCTGGTGGGACCTGGATGACCGTGTGACATGCTGCTGATTTCAGAGCCTCATCTGACTTGGACCAGAACGACAGCAAGGACCACAATATGTGAAACCACAGGCAGCCCTGGCCCGTCTCCCCGTGGTGGGGGTGGAGGGAGTGGCTGGGGCAGGAAAGTAGGACACCGCGTCACACCTGCGTGCAGAGAACCCTTCACCACAAACACCCTCGGGGAGGCAGGGGCCCGGCCAGCCGCCTTCCAACCCTGGGGTCTCCGGATCGGCCCAGCTCTGGCCTGGGAGGCACGCCTCCAACTTACCTGCCACGCCACGGCAAGCTGGGAGATCTCCCGGCCCGACATGCCCTCGGTCAGGCGTGCAATCTCTGAGCACTTCTTCCCGTAATCAAACTGGGCCAGCTTCAAGCGCCTGGTGAGGAGTTTCCGAGTGATTCCCGAGCACCCGCAGGACAGAGACCCAGGTCCGTGGCACCCGTGGCTCCCCTCAGACAGAGGGCGGGGGCGTCTGCCAGGCAGGGGCCTGCGCTGGGAACCCTGGCGTCCAGTGTGTGGTGGGTCTGGCTGCTCCACCCTCCTGTCCCTTTGGGCACCTACCTTCCTCCTAGAGCTAGGGTAGGGCCTGGGCAGGGGCCATGTGAGGATAGAGGCACCTGACCTGCCCCAGGGCAGCTGTGGGGCTGCTCAGGATGGGCGAGCGTAGGGTGCCCTGGAGCCGTATACCCGGCCCCACAGCCCGCCCCATCAAATCCCCACCACGTCCCCTCGCTCCACACCCCACCCAGCACTCACACAGCCCAGCAGCCTGAACCTCAGTTCCCACCTTCACACACACCCCTTCCTGTCAGGCCTGGCTGAGGCCCCAGAGATGCCACTCAAACTCTAGTAAAAGCTCTAAGAACCTCAGACGGTACAGTGTCTAGACCATCGGGAGGTAGGGCCAGGCTGGCGAAGTCCGCCTCAGAGTGGAGGGCGGTGTGGCAGCGACAGGAGGGATTCAGGTCAGCAGGGCTGAGCTGGGCCCCAGGGAGGCTCAGAATAGAGCAGCCCTTGACTATCTGGAGCACACCCAGGTGCCCAGGAGCCTGGATGCAGGGTGGAGGGCTCCCTCTCTGCGCAGCCAGGGCCTCGCCCTGTGCTGGTGAGAGGCCCCGCATCCGAGTCAGGGTCAGCTGTGGGCCCTGCCACCAAGACGGCCACAACCGCCCCAGAGTGAGGCTCACTACCCTCACAACCCAGAACCAGGCGGCGGCTTGGACCTGAGTGTCTGGAAGAGCAGGACGAGGCTTGGGGGCCAAGGGGATGACAGGATGGGGAGGCCCGGGTCAGGATCAGGGTCGGGCGCCCAGGTGGGAGGAACCCAGCGTGTTGGGGCGGGGCGCGACCATGGCCGGCGGGGACACTTACTGCTTTCCTTCTGTGGCTGGTTTAAGAACATACTTGTCAAAATACATTCTCACCAGGCGCTCCCGCTCCTCCTGCCGCGGCAGGTCGAAGCTGACCATCTCATCAATGCGGTCGTTGATGGCCCAGTCAAACTGCTCGGGCTGGTTGCTGGCCAGGACGAGCATGAACCTGCAGCCGCAGACACAGCAAGGGCTGAGGGCTGCTGTCCAGCAGAACCTACCTGATAGATTTTAACCCTAAAAACCCCAGAAAGACCCCACGTTGCCCTGGGCTGCACACCCTTCCCCGTCTTGCCCCAATTTCATGCTTCTCCCTGACCGATGGCCAAGCCTGATGGGATGGCCACGTAAGCCCCCTGTGTGCAGGAGGGACGGGGACCCTGGGACCTGGGTCTGAGACAGACCCCTGCCTCCCCCTCACCATGGAGAGGAGGGGTCATGGGGCCTGAGGCTCAGCAGAGCAGAGGCGCCGGCTCAGCAGGAACCTACTCATGCCCTGGGGGTCTCAGTGGCTGTGGGGTCTCCACCAGCAGTGGGTCAGGCTGTGGCGTCCAGCATGGTGGCCGTATAGCGGACCGGCAGGGCCGGACACCACCGCAGGGACCGGCAGGGCCAACGCAGAGGAGCAAGACTAGGGCGTTCAGAAGGACCAGCCTGATCCCAGGACAACCTGTGCCCTGGGACCCCGGGTCGTGGAGTGACCCTCTGACAGCCCATTTCAGGGACAGTGGGAGACGCCAAGGGCCTGAAGTCAGGGGCAGTGGCCCGGAGACAAACATGTGTCACTCGGCACTGCTTCAGAGACCAGTGCAGCTCCTCAGTGGCTCCCATAAATGCCCCACGGTCCCCGACTGGCCATCCCACTGCATGGGCGGAAGACGTGGGGATGTCCACCCACGCGGGTCAGGAGTGGGCCTGCTCTGCTCCCTGGCAGCCGCGCAGGGGCAGCAGGGCCCATGTGAAAGGCTGCCATGAGGACCACACGGTGGTACTGGAAAGGGGCCTGCACGCAGGCTCTCCTCACTTGCTGCTGTGTTGGCCCGTCCGGTGCAGGAAGGCGTTCAGGGTGGCCCTGAGATCCTCGCTTATCTTCTCCTGAAGAGAGAAAGTTCTGGCGTCAGGCCCGAGCAGTGGAGCTCAGGAAGCAGCTAGACCCCACAAATGGGCACAGCCCCTGCTCGTCCAAGACAAACACTGCGGCGTCTTCACGCGTCTAAGCTTAAGGCTGAAGACTAACGTCAAGAAGACTTGAAACTTCTGCTTTTGTAAGTTTATGAAGGAAGCATGACCCCAGTCACGGGCAACCAACAACCTTGCCTGAACGTGCAGACGCAGCCCAAGCCGCCTGGCTCTGCTCAGCTCTGGCGCGGGCCCCTGACCACCCACCTGTGGCCTGCCCGGCCCTTCAGGCTCTGAGACACTCACGGTTGCTCGCTTCCTGAGAAAGGCGTCTGCTTCATCCACGAAGAGCAGGAGGCTGAGAAGGGGACAAGGCCTCATGAGGAGGTGGTGTCGCCCAGCACAGGTACCACCCTGAAACCCCAAACCACACGCGGCCCTCGCCAGCCTGCGGGATCTGGACCTCGGCTACAGGTGGGGGCTGCCAAATGCCAGCGTCTTGAGGAAGGAACTAAAGACAGGCCGGTGGCCCCTGGTCTAAAACGTTTTAAAGTCAGAGGCACCAAGAGGCTCCCGTACCTCGCGGACAGGCTGCGGGGAAAGTCACTGACCCCCGTTCCCAGGAGGCGCCTGGCTCACCCTCGCCGACTGGTGTTGGCCCAGTCGAAGACCTTGTGCATGGCAGTCACACCATCCCGCCCCATGGGGGCCACGTCCCCACCGGTCATGATGGCGTAGTCCATGCCCGAGTGCAGCGCAAGTTTCTGGCAAGAAGGGTGGGCAGGGGAAGGCAGTGTTTCACCCCCACTTTAAAGCCGGCTCGGTCCAAACCTCTGCCCCGCCACTTGCAGCCACAGAGGTCCGGACCACATGCTGCGGGACCCCTTGCCTGGAAGAGCCAGGAAGGGGCTGCCCCCAACCCACTGTGGCCCCGACACCAACACCCTCTCCCCAGAAGCTGCGCACTGCCCATAGCACCCCTCCCCAGCAGTTGAGATCCCACAGGCCCCTAGCCCTGGCTGCGCGCCCTGACCTTGGCAAACAGAGTCTTGCCGGTCCCAGGCGGCCCGTACATCAGAATGTTCCGGTACAGGCTCCTATTCTTCTTGGTGTTCCTGGTGGCAATGGCAATGTCCCGCACACGGGCCTCCAGGCTGGGCTGCCAGGGGACACACTCTGCTGCCAAGTCTGTCCCTCCTGGGCATCTCCCAGGCAAGGCTCTGCCAGCAGACCCAGCTTCCAGAAGGAAGAGCAACCCCGTTCCGCGGGGACACTCTCGGGAGGGGCAGCAGCACTTACGCTGAGGACGACGCCCTCCAACGCGTCCTGAGGCTTACTGAGGAGCCGCCTGCTGACCTGCGGGTGGGGAGCACTAGGGTCAACTGCAGAGCCGCCAGGCGCAGGGTCGCACCCCAGGACCTGCACGACCAGCCCCAGGGAGAAGGCCGGCAGGTGAGACGTCGGCGGGGCTGGGCTGCGAGGCTCACAGGCTCCTTACTCGCCTTCACCCGTCGCCCGCAGCACAGCCTGTGTGGCCACAGCCCCCATGCCCCTGGGAAGGCAGCGCACCAGGCTGCTTCCAGCAGCTGCTCGCATAGGAGGACAGCTTGCTGGAGCCCCGGAAGTTTGTGAGCAACCCTGAGTCAACCCAGGGGGACCACAGAGGGACCAAGTGGACCGTGGTGAGGGCCCCCAGTGCTGATGCGACAGGGCCCAAGGGACGGCACTGAGGAAGAGCCGAACGCAAATCAACATGTAGGAGGAGACGGCAGCGTGCTGGTGTAAAGGGGGAGGAGGACCTATGTGCGCTCTGGCCGTAGGACCGCAAGGAACCGGGCAGGCGCACAGCTCCAGGAGGCCTGCGGTTACCTGCACAGGATGCCTCAGCGCCTCCAGCACCGTGATACGGGAGGTTTCCCGCACCAGGGACGGCTTCCCCAGCCGGGCCTCGAAGTACCGCCCAGCGACAGACGTGGCGTTCTTGGCAGAATAGACCCCGACGGCCAACAGCGTCAGCCCAGCCACCTGGAGCAGGACAGAGGAGGCAGTGACGCCTACCGCATCCCCTGCCCAGTGGAGGGCCTGCAACCCTGAATTCCACACCCAGCTGGCACTCAGGTACACAGGATACAGAAAGCATTTCCAGGCAGGCGAGGTATCAGAAAGCCTATCGTGAACACCCTTTGTTTCTAACAAAACGAGACCTACTGGAGGGTGCGCTCCAGCAGGACGAGGGGAGCTCCAGCCACGAAGAGCAGAGGGACCCCTAGGCTGACGGCAAACCAAACACTGTGGGGAGAGCCCTTGCAGAAGTGAAGAGGGTTTCTGCCCCACCCCCACTTCCGGAGCCTCCACCACGTCCCACCAGCAGCTTTTCAGTTACGTCTTCCAGCGGGAGGGCACTAGCGAGAGGGATGGTCAACATTGAGCAGGTCAGAGTCCCAGCCCAGGTGCCTTTCCGCGTCACGGGGTAAGATGGCAGTGGTATTTACCGTGGCTGTCACTTTGTCCCAGTCAGTCACAAAGGCACGGAAACCTTCACCAAACAGGGTGCCAGCCGTCCTGCAGCGGAAGAGCAAGTGGACCTGAGCCTCAGCTGGATAAAGGGCCAGTGGAGGGGCCAGTGCAGAGGAAGGGGCCGCGGGCGCCTCACCTGATGGACTCCAGGATGGTCTGGCGGTGCTCCGCAGCCTTCAGGCGGATCTGCTCACGAGTGATGTCGGCATTCTCGCGCTCAGCCCTGGCCCGGGCCCGCGCCTCAGCCTCCACCCGCAGCATCTCATTCTTGTGCCGCAGCTCCATCTCCCGCTCCACCGTGGCTGCAGGGGCCAAGGGGGTGCTCAGCCCACGGCCCACCACCTCCCAGCCTGCTGTGACCACCCCCAGGGCCCATCCCTGGCAGGCGGGCTCCCAGAGGAGTGAGCCCAGACTGCCCCACCCTTCTGGTGCTGCAGGATGAGGAGCCTCCGCCTAGGGTACCCACTGCACCCAACCTCGTCGCAGGGCCTCCTGCTTCTGCACAGACTCCTCCTGCTTCCGTAAATTCTCCTCATTGAGAAGTTGCTGAAGAGAAGCCACAAGGGGAGGGAAAAGACTTTAAATTAGATAAAAGTCAACATCAATCAGTTAGCTGCTCTGGCCTCAGACATGTCCTCAGGGACAGTCACTCCGGGGTCTGCACATCCACCCCTACTCCGGCAGGCAGGTCTCAATGCAACAGGACAGGTGGGCACCAGGGGGCGGCGTTCAGGAGCCCCCATCCCAGCACAGGGCAGACCCCCAGCTGTTCTCACAAAACAGGCAGTTTGCCTGACGGGTAAGTTTAAAAGCTCAGGTGCCCATGACAAGCACAAACATTTGAATGCCCTCCGTGAGCCTGTCCTGCCCAGGTTCCAGTCACGTCTCTCCAGGGAGAACCCTCCCAGCAGACGAGCCTGCTCCACCATGGAGGCCATGCAGCAGGGCACGCCAGAGCCTGGAGGACCGAGTGCATGTGCCTCGTGTGCAGCTGCCCAGGACCCAGCAGTTACCACAGGGGGAAAGCACCCAGATTCCAGCTCCCACCTGCCCCGCATGGGCTGGTGTGCCAAGCTCACCTGCTGCTTCAGCTGGTCCTCGTACCGCTGCCGGGCCAGCTTGTCCTGGTACTGGGCTCTCTGGGGAGGGAGACGGCATCATGGACAAGCCCAGAGAGGCTGGGACCAGGCAGAACCGTCGCCCAGACCTAGACTCCGCGGGCGCCGCAGCCCCGGGGAAGCGGCGTGGCCACGCCTGCCGCGCTAACACACATGAGCACGCGGGCTCCTGTCCCGCTCCGCACCAAGGGACCCAGGGCTGCAGACGTCTGCACAAGGCCACCCCAGGTGCGCCCCACCCTGGCCACCCAGGCCCTTACAGCCTGGTGCTGCCGTGTCTCCTCGCTCAGGGTCTTCCTCCTCTCCTCCGCCTGCACACGGATCTGCTCGCTCTTCAGCTGCTCCACGGCGGCCTCATACTCCTGCACGACAACCAGCTGCCACGAGCTGGGCCTGCATGGCCCCCACCCCAGCTTCGAGCTCCGGCCACCTCAGTAGTCCTCCCCTGAATCGGAGTCTGAGTCTGAGCGCGGTCTGAGAAGGCCAGACAGGTCTGTGTAGCCCCTGGGCAGGGATGCAGCCTAGCCCAGCGCTGCCCAGGCCCACCGGCTCTCAGCTGCAGCCACACGAGGTTCCCGGAAGCCGGGCCCACCGACAGAGACGCGCCAGGAAAACAGACGGGCTGGGCCCTGAAGGAGCAAGATGGCCTCCTGGGGTGGCTGTCACTCCCTCCTGGAGACGTTCCACAGTGCCTGTGCTGTGTGCCAACTGGGCAGGGTGGAGCCTAGGCCTTTTCTGCGCTTGCTCCGTGCTCAAAGGGGGCCAGACTTCCCACCCACACCTGCCCTTCCAGGAGGCTCTGGGCAGAACTCTCGGTCCTGCGTCTGTCATCCCCCAGTTCCCTCCCAGAGGGAGCTAGAAGAGGGCACCTTAGCCCCCACCACCACGTCCTCTCTCCGGGGCTCTCCCATGACCTTGGGGACAAGCCCCCTCTGCCAGCAACACACCCACCACCCACCTTGATCCTGGACTGCTGCTCCAGCTGAAGTGTCTGCTCCTGCATCTGCGCCAGATTCAGGGCCTCCTTGGCGTGTCCTGTGGGGGGTGGGGGCGCAGACATCAGGACACCAGGCGAGCACACACATGTGGCAAGGGGCGTCCAGGGAGACCACAATCCACCTCAAGCCAGGAGCACACATAGCCACCCTCATTCCTGTCACACCTGCTCAGTGACCCCTCCCTCCAAGGGCCAATAACCCCATCCAGCCACCTACATCTGCTCTATCCCCAACGGGAAACCCCGCATGTGAGGTCTCACCCCCAGGGAACCTTCACATTCCAGAAAGTTCCAACAGAGAGGCTGCCCCACGCCCGCTGACAGCAGGAAGGTCAACGTGGTGACTGTTTGCCAATTAAACAAACGGCAAGCCTGTGGCCACAGTGTCCTTATTTGTCAAGTTCCCACACTTCTCTCCTAAGCCTCTGGTTCCCACTGCTGATCTGCCACCAAACACGCGGGCGAGAAGGTGAATGAGAAGCAAACGAGGATTAAAGCAGAAGGAAGCCAAAGCGAGCAGGATGACGGCTCCTCACTGGCCGTAGGCTAGAAACACGTGGGTTATTACGGCTTCCAAGTGTTTTCTTCGTGAGGAGAAACTCATGTGCATCAGTATGTGGCTGTTTTGGAAAAAAAAGCTGACTCGGTAGTTTTCTTGCTGAAAAAGCCCAAACCTCAGCCCTAATAGTTCTGTGATGACGCAGCCCTCCAGGTGCAACAGTCCATCACAACCTAACACAAAGGAGAGCGCGGAGAGAAGGCAGGAACCCTCATTCCCAGGCTGCTTCCCACACGGCCCCTCACCGCTCCCCCCACGATCTTACTTTTTGAGGTCTTCAAGGTAAGTGCAGGCCCCACACCTGTCATCCCTAACCTGTAGCACACACGTTGTTAACTACAGCGTGACCCCTGGGACTGACTGGCTCTAAGCGCTTGGGTGGTCAGCTGGGGCGCGCTGTTTAGCTTCAGAACTTGGGGAGGCCCTTCAGGGCGGGTCAGGAGCCAGAGCCGCCATCTCCTGGAGCCTCCGTGAGGCCCTCCCCTGGGTCCCTGGGACCTAAGGACCCGCCCCTGAGGAGCAGCAGCAGGAAGGCATCAGGGTCCCGCCTGGTGCACTGGTTGCTTGGGAAGCCAAGGGCTGACTCTGTCTCGGGGGCGGAGGGCACAACAGCTCCTGTGCTCATCCTGGTGCAGCAGACAAGTCCCAGCTGCCCTGTTCACTCACAATGTGGCCTTTGGCAAGCCAGCTTCACCCCTGAGTGCCTCACCTGCAAAGGGAGTAAGAAGAGTTCTGTCCCCCAACTCAGGGAGAAAGTGGGCAAACCACTTTCTGACAGGGCCTGGCCCCCAGGCCCCCAAGAGTCCCACTAATCACAGGTCACACTCTCAATGCTGACGCACCACTTTGATTCGTCCTGCACCAGGAGACTGCACGCCACAGCATTAAGTGCACCCACCACAGGCAAGGTGCTCTTTCGGGCACCCTGTACATACATGAGGAGCACAGCCCAAGGCCAAATGTGCTGCTCTGGCCTCCTAGGAGGGCCTGGGAGAGCTGGGGAACCAGGTAGCATCAGGCTGGGCCCAGGGAACAGGTGGTTACGCTGCAAGGAGCAGCTAAGGACACCCCTGGTTTGCGTGGAGACAGCAGTGAGGTGAATGAGAGCAGGCACAAGCTAACCAGGGCTGTGAACTGGGAGCATCTGCCAAAGACACGCCTGCAGGGGGGCTACAGGGCAGACGGGCCTGAAGCACCACAGGAAGGAGGGTCTGGGGACAGGAAGGGGCGGCAGACCAGAGCAAAACCTCTCCCACTGGTCAGTAGTGAAGCCAGGAAGGACAGCAGAAGAAAAACGAGGTAGAGTCCAAGTAGAAATGTCACTAGGTGGTGGCAGCTGAGAACTCTGCAGGAGCTGCTTGAGGGCAGAGAGAAGAGGCCAAGTCCCTGGGGACCCTGGTGGAGAATGTCCTGGGGCAAGAGCTTTGGGGCAGCCACTGTAAGAGACTTGGGAACAATTTGCAGACACAAGTAGACAGGAAGTAGGAAAGGTCCCTTAGTTGCTACCCTCGGACACATTCAATGTTATTCACACTGGCCCATATGACTGCATGCGTTAGGGGGGCCAAGAGACAGGATTCAGCCTCTAAAAGCAGAAAAACTGAAATTCCTGGCACGGTGAATGGGCAAAATCCACACAGCAGCCTAAGAAATTAGGTCATGTGTCAAAAGTCTGTCATCATCTGAAGGGTCCTGAAGCCCAGACTGCCTCTCAATACAACCTGATGATTGAAACTATCCTGCAAACTTAATACACCTGCTCTGGGGAGGAGAGTGTTCCAGCTAGGTCTATGGAAACAGGCTGCCCTGGGCCCGGGCCCAAATACCCAAATGTGTTGAATGTCCCTCCTAGGATCTGAGAGTCAAACAGACTTGAGATCTTTGGCCAGGATGTTCTTGTGGCCCCTGTGGAAGGGCAGGGACTGAGCCACCAAGTGCCAGGCCAGGAAGATTCTTATACCTGCTTGGAAGGCTTCTCTGAGAAAAGGGCACCTCTGCTAACAAATTTGAGAGCCACTGTGTCCTTTCAACTAATATCTACTTAGTATGTGCTACATTCCAGACCCTTACACAGATGCTACAATCTTGAGGAAAACCGTTAAAGCCACAGAAGAGATGAAAGTTGGGAGGAAAACCATGGGTTTAATGAAGGCGCAGTCGGGGAGGGTATAACTCAGTGGTAGTACAGTGAGTATTTAGCATGCACCAGGTTCTAGGTTCAATCCCCCGTACCTCCATCAAAAAATTGGTAAGTAAATCTAATGAAGGCGCAGTCACCACTGATGCCTTGAGGGCCTGAGTCAGGAAGGTCATCAGCTGGGCAAAGGCCAACCTACCTGTTGCTTTACAGACCTCGCCAACCTGAAGGCTAACATTTCCCAGTAATACGTGCAAATCTATCTTACTTTCCTTAATGCCAACGATCTTCAAACATGCTTCCTTCCTTAAGCGGAAAATTGCTAGCAACCACCATAAATGGACCTGCGACCGGGCCAGCCTCGGCCGTTTCACGTGGCCCCAGCAAGAGGTGGTAACTTAAGGTCAGTGGGTAGCTCCGCCACCTGCTACCTGTACCTTCTGAGTCCCTCGGCACTGGTTTCCCCACCTGAGAGACGAGTGGCACCAAGGAAGGTGCCAGAAGTGGGTGGGGGATTCCGAACCTCTCTGCACGCAAGGTGGCTCGGGCGGGGTTACCGCTGGAGATCGGTCTCCTCGCCCGACAAGAGGGACCGCCCATGGCCCCTCACCGCTCGATTACTCAGACCACGGAGAGCCATATGCCTCCGAGCCTCCCGGTCCAGCAGCCCCGCCCTCGCCGGCTCACTTGCCGCACTCACGCGAGTGCTCCAGCTCGCGCGCCGCCTTGGCCGCGCGCTCCAAGCCCGTCGGGTCGAAGTTGCTCCATTTGTCCTTGGGCGCCGGCCGGTCCCCTGCGCCGCGGTCCCCGCCGCCCTCGACCCCGGGCTGCGCGGGCGGCAGGGGCAGAGGCGGCCCTGCGCCTTCGCCCTTGGAGCCCTTGATGCCGAAGAGCCACGACATGACACGCGAGCGCCGCGCGCCGCCGCCGGGAGGCGAAGCCGAGCCGATGCGCACGGAGCGGAGGAGGCTCCACGCGCTGCGAGCCGGCGGCAGAGACCTTGCGCAGGCGCAACAACGCCCCTTCCTTCTGGGCGACGGATGCGCGTGAGGGCCACGTCCCGCGCGCGGCCCTTGGATTGGCCGCGAGGACCGTGACGTCACAGCGCCGCCGCCGCGATGGCCGGAGCTAGCTCCGCGGGGCAAGCCGTTGGGGGCGGGCGACGTGACAGATGACAGGGGCCGATCGAGGACAAAATTGAGGAGCTGGGCACCTGTGCGCCTTTCAACACGTCCATGCCGCATAGCAACGACACTGGCCGGGGTGTTGTTATGGGCGTGCACGGAGTTCCGGCCTCCGCCACGGCGGAGAAGCAGGTACTGGAGCTCAGGAGCTCTTGATGCGCGGGGTCCGGACCGAGGGAGCTGCCGCGGGAGGAAGAGCCTGCGGGATGCGGCGATCTGCGGGGTAGAACTCCGCCGGGGCGGGCGCGGGGCCCGGGGGTGTCTGGGGCCCCGTGGTGGGGGGGACCTGGCAGCCGAGGGGTCCGGAAGCCGAGAGCAAGCGCCGGCACCGCTGGAGCGCATAGCGCGGGCCGGGCCGCCCCATCAGTCGGGCGGCACAGGGCGAGCCGGGCCTGGAGGACTGTGGCTGCTCTCCGTGAGTCTCGGTGCTAGCGTATACAGTCGACGCTTACTAAGATTAACGATAGTCAGAAGCGCGGCCTCAGCCAGTCGCCCGCAACTGTCAATAGGATGAAGGGCTCTCCCGGGCGTCCAGCCAACCTCAGTGGTCGTGGTTGCATATTCTTTTCTTTTCTCAAAGTGGGTCATAACAGAGGGACAGATCGCCAACCCCAGGAGTATGGGAAGGCAGAGCCCGCAAGGCCCCACAGAGGACGTCCTCTCTGGAGGAGAGCTCCTCAGGGCTGAGGGGTCCTGGCTCTGGTCACTGACGGGTGAGGCGTCTCCTTGGGAACGTCCAAAGGCCGTGTGCTTGCTTCAGGGACCAAGGTGCAAGCCGGACCGCCTTAGACAAAGGGAGACAAGGATGAACAGAGGCCAGCGTTGCTCTAGAACCCAGTGTCCAAAGTTAGCAAAGTTCACTTCTTGGGCCAATATCCCCTGCTATCATTCCCTGATGGAATTTGTTAAGTTCCCAGAATTATACAGAATGAGTTTCTCCATTAGATTGAAAACATTTTTAAACCTGAATAAAAATAGGAAAAAAATAATTCTAAGATAATTCTGTCTGGGGTTTGTTGTTTGTTTTATTTTGTTTCCAAATGAGAAAAAACAAATGAGTTTTCCAGCCAACTGCCCCCCACTGGCCATCATCCAGGTTTTTATGGACTAGTAGAAAACCATACCTCCAACAGCACCCCAGGGGGCTTTGCTGGATAAAGAAGAGGAAATGGGTCAGAGACATGAGGTCCTTGTCCACAGGCCAGCATTTGGCAAGCTTGTGTACTTTTACACTAAAAGTTATAACTTTGAAAATAAAACTCTGCATTTAAAAAGTCAGTCTCACAAAAAAGTCAGTTTCATTTAACTTGGCTTAATTTAAAAAACAAAGCGTTGGTTGCTGTCTCAAGATTTAGGTGACTGCACTCCCTCCCTTTGATGGACGTTTCCCCTCTCAGAGTAGTGCCACTCACACTTCCAGTTTCCAACAGACCACACAAAATGGCCAGTCCACTGGTGTTGGTCACTTTAAATCTTAGACTGGAAGCCGCTGGGGAGGACAGACACACCTTTCCCAAAGACACTGAGTCATTAAGAGGGAATCAGGAAGGTGCTTTCTGCCTGATGCCTTCATGTTTAACTGACAAAAGTGGGCT
Organism: Vicugna pacos; assembly: GCF_048564905.1. NCBI lineage: Eukaryota > Metazoa > Chordata > Mammalia > Artiodactyla > Camelidae > Vicugna > Vicugna pacos. The sequence goes on from NC_132999.1 coordinate 67,041,038, forward strand.
CTCAGCTGCCCATGCTGAGCCGTTTCGGTGACAGGATTCCCCCAACATCCCCCCTCCCTACAGCGCATTTTTCTCTGAGGGAGTCCTCCAGCACTGAAGACCTGGAGGGGAGCTGCAGAAGTTAAAGATGCAGGTGGACAGCTTGGCCTCCAGCCTGACCTTAAGCCCAGAGTGGGGGACACAGCTGCCCCTCGGAGCCCAGGCCAGCAGCAGCAGAGTGCGCCCCATCCAGGCCGAGTGCAGAGCACTCTGCCCCCAGAGCCTGGGCAGCTGGGGTGGCTTCTGGGTCCTCTGCATTGGGCCAGACCTCTGGGGAGCTGCACAGTACCCTAGAACTATGACCTTCCAGTCACGCCCCAGGGCTTCCCAGCACTAAGGCTGCAGTGGCCACCTGCCTCACCTGCCTGGTGTCTCCCAGGGACATCGCCTGTGCAGAAGCCTGTCCACTTGGACTTGGAGACCCCTGGCATCCCTCTTCAGTCTTGCTCTCCTAGACAGGTGGGCCTTTAGGGACTAGTCTGTCTCCTTCACCCAGCTGGGCCCCTCCCACTCCCATTCTCTCCAGGTTCCAAAAGGACCTGCTGGTCCCAGTCTTTGGAGCCTCAGCCCACACACACCCCACACCTGCCCCTACTGGGCAGACCCCAGTCCAGCCAAAAGAAAGGCTGCTCAGCCCGGCCCTCCAGAGCCTGAGCCCCCAGGGTCCCCATGCTACCCACCAAAGCAGGGTGCCTGCAGCTCTTCCTCCTGGCTCCGGGGGTTAAGAAGCAGTGAGGAGGGTAGCAGCGCTGAGCGCTCAGGCATGCTGCCTTGGGCTCAGGACTGGATGGTGACCTGGGACTGAGCCTAAGCTCACTGTCCCCACAGCCTTGTCTTCCTGCATTGTTTGCTTTTGGTAAGCAGTTCCCTACTCAGATGCCCCAGCCACTGTCCTCTCCTCCAGGGAGCCTCACTCCAGCTCCCCACCAGCTGGACCCACAGATCAGCCCAGCATAGCCCAGCCATCCTCAGAGGCACACAGGGTGGGGGGCCTGAGTATAGGCACTCCGCTTCCTGCCCACCCAGCTAAGGACAGGAGACATGCCGTGAGCACTGGCCCTCGCTTTAAAGGGCTGAGTTGGGACCTCTGCCTTCTCAGGAGAAAAGCAGGATCAGCTGCATGGTCTGGACAGACCTCGAGATCAGCAGTCGCTCAAACCCCATGGCCACTAAGGGAGCCCTAGTGTTCTCCCAGAGGGGCTGTAAGTGGCTGCCAGTAGGAGACGGAGCCACCCAGCCCTGCCTGGGATGCCTTCATGTCCACCAGAGCTGGCCCTGGAGCAGAAGCAGCAGCGGAACAGGAGCCAGCCGGGACCCCAGCCATGCAGAGTCGAGAAGCTTATGGCTCTCATCCTCTCCCCCAGGCAAAGCTGTGCACCCCACATGTGGCTCTGGGGCCAGGTGGGCCATGGCCTCTGCTCCTGTGCACATAGTGTCTGTGGCTGGGCGGATATAATTTGTCATGGGTGTGTCCACCGCTGCCATTTCTGAGAAGTGAGAAATTAGTGGCAGGTGTTTTAATTCCTAGTGAAGAACACATCAGTGAACAGGGGTTGCGCCCACCCCATTTGGCCCCTGCGGGGGAGACCTCAGCCCCCTTTGTGGCAGCCACACCTTCCCCTCACTACTCTGTTGCTGGGCTGTGTCCACCTCGCACCCAAGGCTGGGACCCAAGGGGAAGGGTCTCCCCTGGGCCCGCACCTCACCACCCTCACCTCTAGGGGGAGCTATGATTTCCCTTGACGTTATCATTTTGGAACGGATGTTGGAAGAAAATTTTTCATCCGGGGAAAAAAAGCAGCAGACATACAGCTGTTGCCCTGGGGCTTTAATTTCCCCGAACTGCCCCCTCACCCCTGCAGGAAGCTTCCGGACTCAACTGAGTTTATCACTGTCGCCATGGAAACTGCTCCTGCCCCAGGGAGTAACCAGCTGTACCACCCCACTGTGGACGCCCACTTCCCTTCCCCGAGACCTGACTCCAGACTTAGCTGCCATCCAGCCTTCTCACAGGCAGCTTGTCCATTACCTGGCCCTCGCAGCCCCCTGCCATGGTCAGGCAAGCCCTGGGCTGCAGCAAAGGCCCCAAATGGGACAAGTGTGACACGCAGCCTTGGTGGACCCTTGGGTTTCTCCTCCTACAGCCTGGGACACGGCAGCAATCCTTGTGAGTGTGAGAACCAGGCCGCCCGGCACCACCGGGGGAGCCTCCTTTGGGGTCCCCTGGAAGCAGCGGGTTCCTCCCCAGCCTGGCCCACTCCTGCCACATGGACCCGGCCCACTACATGGATCAGGACCTCTTGCACAGCCCTTTCTGACTTTCAGGTGCACCAGGAAGCTCATAGTTGCCTTAAGAAGTGGCTGCTGGGTGCAGCCTCGGCCCCAGACCCACAGTAAACCAAGGAGTCAGGGCCTACGTGTCAGGGGAGGTGGAGGGGAGGGGCAGGAGACCTGGAGACTGTTCCCAGACGGGCTCAGACTCAAAAACCTTTAAAGACTGGGATGATGCAAAGGGCAACACTTCCAAGATGAGGGCTTCCAGAAGAGGCGTTCCTTGGCACGAAGAGGGGAGTGGGGGCTCCTGTCACCAGGCCTCAGCATCCAGCAGAGAGTATGTGAGCCCAGAGCCTCTTCCAGGGGGTGGGGTTGTGTGTCTTCCAGCTGCTGTGCCCTCTCTTGGGATTGGGGAAGGGGCTCATCACTCAACTTGTCTTCAGAGTGTGACTGAGCCCTTAAGAATCGACCTGCCAGCATCTCCTGCTTTTCCTCCTCCCACCTGCAGGGCGCTCTGCAAGCTGGGCTTGGGGGCTCAGTGTGGAAGAGGGACTTTTCTGGGTGGCCAGTGTACTTGGCCCTGCGAGCCCCCAAGGGGTCAGGCTGAGGGACACAGGCTTCTATGGGGGGAGGTCTGCCCCTCGGGGGTGCATCCGGCCCAGGTCCCAGGCCTGGGTAGGGTTCCCCTTGCTGGGCAGTGCTGTCCGGGACCTGGGACCCTGCTGTTCACACTTGCCAGCAGCTGAGATCATAGGAGTCTCTGACCCTTAGCTGACTGCTGACCACCGGTCAAGGAGTAAGCAGAAAGCCGCCATAGCCACAGGCCCAGGCTTCCCTAGGCCTGCCTCAAGGGGGTTGGGAGGACATGGATGAGTAACAACATCCACCAGGAGCATCCTCCCAACTCTGGCCTGGCCAGTCACAACCATCGGCCCCCAGGGTTTGATCCACAACCTTAGCCCAGCTCCACTGCTCCCCACTCTGCTCACACAGGCAGGGCAGGGGTCCCTGGGCACAGGCTACTCCCACGAATGCCAAGCTCACTGAACTAATGGGCAGTGCAAGCCCTGAGCACGTAGGCCGGGGGCCTCATGACGCTCAGAGGCAGGTGCTTGGGAAAAGGTGGCAGGCAGCTCCGGGGAACCTGCCTCCACACACAGGCCCACCAGGCCCCAGCAGGCAGACTGAGATGCTACCAGGGGCCCCGAGACCAACCCTCTTGATGCTGCAGTTGCTTGGGTGAGGGGCTCTTCTTCACATTAGCAAGTGGCGGGGGGAAGCCTCAGTGCAGTTGAGGGTGTGGCTGTGTCAGCAGAGATGGAGGCCATCCTGCAGAGCGGGCTGGCTGCCCCTGGTTCCAGCAACGCCCGGTCCAAACCACCCAGTCCCAGCCCACAAACACAGGGCCCATGCTCTCTGAAGAGGAGGTGCATAGAGAGGCCACAAGTGGCACGGTGACCTGAGTCCCAGCACTGGGAGGGGGATGGCTCCCCTCTCCTCTTCCCCAGCACTGGCCTGGGTACCACTGGGCCTCCACCCAAGACTTTTTTTTTTCTTCTTCTTTTTTAACTTGCAACCTTTTATAGGGCTGACATGTTCTGACAAGGAGTAAAACACTCTCAGGAGACTTCAGGATTCAGTTTACATCTGATGTACTGTTATTTTCGTCTGAGACATTCATGGGGAAGAGGCAAAGTGAGTACTGGGTCAGCCCAGGCAGAGGAGGAGGTGCCTGGCAGGGCTGAGGGAGGGCAATGCTGCCTTGTCCAGTGGCCCCAGGATAGTAAGGAGTGACAGGACATGGTGTCAGATGCTGCAGAGAACCGCTGGGGTGAAGCCCCTGGAGGAACATTGTTTATCCCTACGCCCAGCATGGAAGCTCCCTACCCAGAAGCAGGGAAGGCTCCCTGCCCGTGTGGGTCCTGGGGCCTCCACAGGGGGGAGGTCTCCTGTCTCTAAGGTCCTGAGTGCCAGGCTCCTGTCCCATTCCTCCCAAAAGGTGCCAACTGCATCCCTGTAGGTGGGTGTAGCTGGGCCCTGTAGGGTAGTGGGAAGGAAAGCAGTGCCACTGTCCCCAACAAGCACTGTCCCCAAGCCAGCTGAGGGTCCTAGTGAAGATGACCTGTCCATCCACCAGCTGCTGCCCACGTGATCAACACCCAGCACTCCACCCTCCCCCTCCCAGGTCCTGTCCCCCAGGGGAAGCCTTTGGGACCTGGCCAAAGCCAGCTCCTTCCCTTACCTCATCCACCTTTCAACATCCAGGACCCGAGTGGCCATGGACTCAGAGCTGCCATCTAGACCAAGCTCCCTCACACAGATGCTAGCCTTTGTCACTCGAGGGTCTGGCCCTTAACGCAAATAGGAGACTCAGCCACCAGACGCCCTGAGGTCCCAGGCCCAGAGCCAACCGAGGTCTGATTTCAACTGGACCCCAGACTCCTTGTCCAGCTCCCTGCTAAATCCTGCCCAAAGGACACCACCGACTGCCCAGCTCTGGGCAGGGCAGGGGAAGGAGTTGCGACGGCTCACGCTGCTGCTAGAGCTGCAGCGGAGGGTCAGACAAGGCCACGTCCTGGGAGCGGACGCCAGAGCAGGACGCTCTCCTGCCGCGGGGGTCCCGCGGGCCAAAGGCCGGCCAGCATCCCACACCCAGGGCAAGACCCTGTTTTGGGTGGCGGGCGCCTCTCTAACTGGGCTCGGGAGAAGGGGGCCTTCGGTTGCGCGGGCGCGGCCGGCCCAGAGCTCACGGCTCCCGGCCATCAGCCTCCAGCGCCTGGGGACGCGGGGCGCGGCTGCGCTCGCCATCGGGCGTGCAGGCCTTGGCCGACAGCGCCCTCTCGCGGCCCGAGCGGAAGGCCGCCGTCACGGTCACCAGGTAGGCGGTGCCGGGCGCCAGGCCCTGCAGCGTGGTGCTGTTCCGGCCCGCGGGCACCTCCACGCGCTGCGCCGCGCCGCCCAGCAGAGGCCCGACCTGCACGTGGTAGCCGAGCGCGGCGGCCGGACCCAGCGCCGGGGCCCAGCTCACGCGCAGGCTGCGCGGCCTGGCGTGCGAGACGACGATGCGCTCCGGTCCGGTCTCCTCTGCGGGAGAAGCGCCCGTGAGCGGGGTAGGGCTGCGCCCCCGCCCACCCGCCCCTGGCCCAGCACCCTGGCGAACCCTAACCCGCCCTTCGCGCCCCGCCTCACCCGGCAGCGTGCGCACTCGCAGGTGCTGTGGCCTCAAAAGCCGCACGTTGGACTCCGGCATCAGCTCCACGTTGTATTCCGTGTCGGGGTCGAGGCCGGCCCAGGCCCAGCCCGTCGCGTTCCCTGGCAGCTGCTGGCGGCGCACGGCCCCCGACTTGGCGCTGGGCATCAGCTCCAACACGTAGTAGCCCGAGTCCGGGGTCAGTAGGGGCGGCCAGGCCAGACGGAAGCCGCTAGACGTGACCTCAGAGGCACGGAGCTGCTGCGGCCACATCGCGTCTGCGGGTGGTGCAGAGGGTCAGAGAAAGGAGACCGCCTTCTCTCCAGGGGAAAATGCCCAGATGAGGAGGGCAGGAGCCCTGAGGAGCCAGCCCAGCCTTGGCCACGCCCACCAGATGCGAAGGCTGCGCAAAACTGTGCTGGTGCTGGAGGCAGGACACCAGCACAGCCAGCACCCCCTCACCCTCCTCCAGGCACCATCAGGAGCTTCCCTGCCTGCCTCAGCTCCAAACCCAGACCAGTGGGGACCGTTAGCATCCACCTCCCACCCAGTCCAGTGGCCTGGACAAGGGCCCCTCAAAGGTGGCAAGATCCAAAGTGATGTCTGAGAACAGAGGACCAGCCCCCCGCCCAGCCAGCACAGGGTCTGGGGTCAGCTCAGCTCTGGATGGTCAAGGTAAAGGGACCCAGCATACAGCCAGGACTGGAGAGTGCCCTGCAGGACAGCAGAGATGTGACAACCCAAGGTGCTGCACGCCTCCAGTCCCCAAGAGAGTGTGGAGGGGAACTGCACAGTGGGCCCCCCAAATCTGTTACTACTTCTGAGATCGGATGCCAAGCAGCTCATGGCCATCTGGGTGACTGAGCTGGTAGGTATGGCTGAGAAACGTCCGGGCAGGGCGAGGACCCACAGGACTGGTGCTGCTTTCTGTGATGCTGTGTGTACGGCCGCCAACCTGACACTCAACTTGCTCATCCCCACATTCAGGCCCCGCCCCCAATCCCAGCAGCCCCCACCCGGCTGAGGCAGCCTCTTGCCCTTTCTCCTGTTTTCTGCTCCAGGCTCAGCCAGTTGTTGACCCAGGGGCCACCAGGGGCTGGGTGTCCTGGGGTAAATCTTTGGAAGGACCCTCCACCCCCTTCCAACCCACAGTCCCTCCCCTTCCACGTTCAGGTGGATGATTAATCCAGAGAGAGAGACAGGGAAGAACCCTGGGGTTACTTGGTACTTTTCAGGTGCTACAGTAAACCTAGCCAGTGACCAGGCCCTTCATCTCCAGCCCCTCCTCCTGTGGGGTTTAGCTGGGTCAGGGTGGAGCTACTGGCCCCTGCAGGAGGCCCTCCCCAGTCTGGTCTGGCCTCCTTTCCAGCAGTCACTACACCCCTTATAGTGCAATCCACTCAAACCTCTCGGTGACGGTCCTCACAGGGTGGGGGGCGGGGAGTGGTGCCCCAGCTCTTGGCCCTTCCTGAGCTGGCTCTCCTCCTCCAACACACATACAGGACTGCAAGCTCCATCTGCAGATTCCTCAGGCTTGGAACCTCCTTCCTCTTCCTCTCCTCTTAGGCACATCCCACCAGATGCAGCCCCTCAGCCCTTGGGCTCACACCAAGTCCCTCATTCATGGGGCCTCCAGCAGACAGCCCCACCTGGAGGTGTATAGACAGACCTGACCTCTGTCCCACCACAACCCAGGTAGGGGGCAACCGGGGTGAACAGTTGAGCATGTCCCTGGAGAAGCCATGTGTGTCACCTGGTCCCTGAACCTCCAGGGAGCACACTGCCCCTGCAGCCCTGGCCTCTGCTCCAGACATGCACATTCCTCCTGAAGTCTGACTCAGCTCTCTTCCCAAGCTCCCAACTAGGGTTCCCCCAGGCCCTGCCTCCTCCCACCTACCAAGAACGGAGCCCCTGAGCTCCTGGGTGATCATGTGCAGGTCGTCCACATCCACAAAGTGCAGGTGCTTCTCCGCGGGGGGCGAGGCCGCGGCCGACAACTCCAGGAGGTTGCCGCGGCCAGTGCTGACAATGAAGACAGTGACGCCCAGGTCCTTCAGCTCCTGCATAGGGGGCCCCACGAGGTCGCTGGAGCCGCCGTCTGTCACCCACACCAGCACCTTGGGCACTCCCGGCCGGGCCCCCGCCTCCTCGGCAAACAGCTGCTCCTTGGCGTATGCCAGCGCCAGGCCAGTGTTGGTGTCACCCATGCGCTGGGCTGCAGCACGAATGGCATCCTGGACAGTCGAGCCTGAGCTGTGCTGGCCGAAGGGGAACTCGGTGTGTGGCTGGCTGCCCACGTGCACCAGGCTGGCATGCAGGGCCCCAGGGCCCAGGGGCAACAGGGCCGCCAGCTGCCCCAAAAACTCCCGAACTCGGGAAAACTCATAATGAGACACGCTGGCCGAGCTGTCCAACAGAAACAGCAGGTCCCCCTGGGGGACAGATGCCGGGAGGCCTGGGGGAGAGGGGAGGGTTCAGCCCCAGGTGGTGGCCGCCTGACAGCCCCACACCCAGGGCAGAACCCCCAGCACCTGAGATTTCCCTAAGCCAGCACTTGCCCTTACACAAGGAATCCCTGAGAGCCTTCTCAGTCACACACCCAGAGGTCCTGGGGTAGCACCCCAGCGGGGAGAGGGGTTCTAAGCCAACAGGAGGTCCACAGTTTCAGCGGGTCCAGCTCTGTACCCTGGCCACAGACCTGGACACTTCTGGGCTCATGTCACTTCTCCTGCAAAGGAGAGCTGACCCCTCCAAGCCCCCACACTTCAGCAGACTCTGAGTGCAGGCTGGAGCCCAGGGTCCTGGCCCAGCCCTCAGGAGTGGTGGGTGGATGGGTCTGGGCCACCAGGGCTGCTCCCTCAGGCTTGGCTTCCAGAGAAGCAGCCTCCAGGCTGGAGCTCAGCCTCCAGGTAAGGCCACCCATGAGGAGTCAGGCTGGAGGGGCACAAAACAGCTGAGGAGACTGGGTACGGAGCTGGAGGGATTGGGAAGACACAGCATTGATTGCAACCCCTCCCACAGACCAGACGGCCGGGTTGGAGTCGTGACCCCACTCACAGATGATGTCACCCCTCCCGTGGCCCCCATCCTCTGCTCTGTCTGGACCCAGGAAGCAGGTTACCTGCTGCAGCAGCCTCAGGGCCTGATCGGCCCCTCCCAGGCCTCTCTCTCCCTTCCTGTCGGCATCTTGGGGGCGGGGCGGGGCAGATGGGTCCCTCCACCAATGTGCCTCGAACAGACAGTGGTCTGGGCTTTGGAGCTTCGGGGCCTCAGTTTCCCCCAACCCAGTAGGTCGCCGCCAATCTTCTTACCATCCCTCTACCATTCCATGCAGAGGGAAACTGAGGTAGGGACAGCCTCCCCGGCACACACCTCCCCCTCCCGGTCCAAGCCCCCAAATCCCGCGGAGATGCCGGCGGGGTCCGCGCGCCGCAAGTGGGTGGGGTGCCCTGACAGCCACCCCGGCCCCGGAGCCGCGAGAGGAGAGCGTGGCTCCGTGCGGAGGGTGGTGGGGCGCAGGAGCCGAGCCCGACCGGGCCCCCGCCGCACTCACCACGCTCCGCGCCGCTCCGCGGCAGCCGCAGGCTCAGGGCCAGGCCGAGAACCGTCCAGGGCAGCATCTTGCGCGACGGGACGGGCGCGCTCTGCCTCGGCTCGCCGCTGGCTCGCTCCTGGGCGGCGGGGCGCGCGGCTGCGCGGGCGGGTCCTGGGCCCCGCCCCCAGGAGGCCCCGCCCACCGAGGCCCCGCCCCGGCGCGCGCGCTGCCCCGCGGGCCGAGGAGCCCAGGCTCCGGGGAGGGGCGCGCACGCAGGGCCCAGATGCGCAGCGACGTGCAGAGGTCCCTGGGCTGCCGCCGAGGCACACACTTGTGACATGCACGCCCGCAGATATACAGTGTCCCCTTCTGGCTGTAAGGTCATGGGTCCTCCCTCCCCGCTGCCCCCAGCGAGGAGCCGATCAGGGAGCCGCCTGAGCTGCGTCTTCCCCAGACACACTGCCCTCGCCTCTGCGGTGCTGGAAGTGCCTGAAGCCAGGCCCAAAAGAGCCCCATAGGGGTATGAGAGTGTGTGGGTGACACCAAAAACAGCGTACCCCCAACACGGCCCAGGCCTTGGCCACGGGGCTGGGGGAGGAGCAGGTGTCTGGGGCTGGGACATGTGTCCTCCAAGGAATGGTCTATAGAGATCAGAAGGGCTGAACTTAGAAGGGATGCAGCGCGTTGGGTGGGGAAAGAAGCCTGCGACATTCAAGGGGAAGCTCCTTGCGGGACACAAAGCCTCCACCCCACCTGGCTTCTCAGAGGAAGGGGAATAAGGGCTGAGGATGGTTGGTTCAGGCCCTGTCCAGTGTGACCATGCTGGGCCTGTAGCTGTTCCCACATCCTGCCCAATGAGGGGCCCAGACTCCAAGACTGAGGACAGACCCCCAGCAGCCCACTGGAGCAGCCCTCTGGAGGGACTGCCTGGTGGGCCAGGTGGCTTGCATCCTGGGATCTTTGCTAGACCAGACTAGATAGAGGTGGCTGGCTGCCAGGGACACCCTGAGGGACACTCAGCCCCCAGGGCAAATTCCTTGCCCTTAGGGAGGCAGTTCAGCATCCCTGGGCAGGAATTGAGGTCCAGGAGAGCCTTGCCCCCCTCACTCCTAAGATTCCTTCTGGTGGGGTAACCACTGCCCTCTCCCAACCACTCCTTTCTGCTTAGCTGGGGAGGGGCACAGTTCCCGCAGGGTGAGGCAGCAGAGCCATCTCTGCCAGGATGTCCCCTCCCTTTCCCCCTCCCCAGGAGGACGGATGGGACTCAATGGTTTTCCTTCCTCCCTTTCTGGCAGGTGAGACGCCGGGCTTTGAGACAGGCTGACTTTGCCTAAAAAAGGAAGCGGCTCAGCTGAGCCTGAGGAGCTGGGGCAGGAACAAGCGAGAACTGTGTCCCCGCCGCCCCCACCCCCTTGCCGGGAATCTTGGCAGTGGCAGTGCTGGCTCAGCTCCACAGACCTCAGGCCTTGGCTGGGACCAGAAGCTGCCTGGTGCTTCCGCCTGGTCGCTGAGGGGGCAGCAATGGGCTTGAACCCCCAAAGTTCAGGGTGTACTGCCCTGGGGACCTTGCTCGCCTGGCCCTCAGCCCTCCAGCACACATGGCTGACCAGGGCTGCTGCGGGGAGGGACTGTGAGCTGAGCAGAGGCCATGATGCTGCAGCACCAGCAGCATCTTGAGACCTGGGGGCCCGGCGGGGAGCCCACCCAGGTAGATACGTGCCAGCACGTCTTGGCTCATCCTCCATCTCGCTGGGCACCCACCTGCCCCAGGCAGGGAGCCGGGCCATGCTGCGTCTGCCCTGTGGCATCCCCAGTCCTGTCCAGAGGGTGAGCCCACAGTCACACCTCAGCTTTGCTGCGGGGTTGACGGGGACGTTTCCGTCCCTTCTGGAAAAATTGAGCTGCTCTTCTTGGCCATGATGCAAGCCCTCGAGGAAGCAGCCATCCTCCTTCCTCCAGCCTCTCCATCCGAGGGACAAAGGATGGGAGGCCCAGCCTTGGCTGACAGTTCCTCCTCACCTCTGCCCAGGATCACTCCCAGCACTCACACTGAACTCTGGCCTGACCCCTGGGAGACCACCCCAGCCCCATCTGCTCAGCACTGCTCTCCCAGTCCCCCACACTACTCCTGTCTCCAGGATCAGCCCCTGAGGGAGACACGGGCCGATGGAGGGTCCCCAGGGAAGATGGGGGTCAGCGAGGGATGGAGTGGTCAGGGCTAGGGCTGGGCTTGAGGCAGACGCCAGAGGAAGTACAAATATAATGGCCCGGAAACCTCCTCTCTGAAGGAAGACAGGCCTGGGGGCGGCAGGGAGCAGAGAAGGACTGGGCAGCCAGGGCACAGCGTGCTCTGGGCCCAGCCCTCCACCTCCCCTGGGCCCAGAGTCTGCCTGGGCCTGGTGTCTGTGGGACCAGGAGGAAGGAGCAGCCTGTGTGCCAGAGGTGGCCCACCCCCGCCCCTGTGGCCTGGGCCCTAAGCATCACTTCCTGGAGCTGGCCCACGCTGTCTGTTGGTCTGCAGGCAGGTGGACAGGGTTCCACGAAACCCAGGGAGATGGCTCTCCAAGGCACTGCCCCTGCCCACCGCTGGTCCGCGGGAACGCGCCCTCCTCCGCTCCACCCAGGCCTCTGCAGAGAAGAAAGGCCTTTTGTCCCCAGCTTGCTATGGTCATGTTGACCCCAGGGAAAAGGCCAGCTCCCCAGGCCTCCGACCCCACCCGTGACCCCGGCTGAGGTCACTCTGCTAGGCCTGAGGGGGCAGAGCAGCCTGGCCCCTCCCTACCCCCTGGGGGTGCCTGTACTGTGGTTCTTGTCAATTGTATCTCCCCCACCACCCATATACATGCCAGGGGACACAGAGGCTGGAAGTCAGAGGTGTGGGCGAGCCCAAGGACCCTGACCCAGCCCCACAACAGTAAGCGGGGCAGAAGAAAGGGGTGGCCAAGAGCAGCAGGGCTCAGAGGCCCCTGCCACCACCCACCCAGCTGCCCCACCCACGCATTCTTCTAGACTCAACCTGCCCGTTTGTGGTCAGGGACGTGCCAGGGCCAGAGGGCCAGTCCTAGGAGTCTGGAGGGCGCATTGTCCCATCCTCTTTGGCCCCAGAGCTGATCCCCACCCAGTCCTTCTGCTGGCAACAGCCAGGGCGGCAGGAAAGATGGCCGATGGGGTGGGTGGCCTGGGCACGGGGGCGGGGGGAGGGTGCCAACCCGTCTGCATTCTGCCGTCATCTCCATGCTGGGCCAGCCACATGACAGATTCTGCACTGGGGACATGCGGAGCTGGAAGGGGGAAGGGCAGTGGTGAGTTTGCAGAGAGGACTGGCTATTTATTTTTCCCCAGGGGGGTGGGGCATGTCAGACCAGGTGGGCAGAAGCTACAGGAAGTCCCAGGGTCCTTGGGTGGGGGCCTGCCAGTGTGTGAGGGCTGTAAGGAAGCCTGGGAGGCAGAAAGGGCAGGGGCAGGCTTCACAGAGGAGGCAAGGGCTCATGGCCTGCGCAGGGGCAGGGTGGGGCAGAAGCCAGGCCTTGAAGAAGATACGGGGCCATCCGCATCAGAGGCAGAGCCCAATGGGCAGGGCTGGGAGGCAGAAAGGAAGGCAGAAGTTCAGTTGCTCCTGGGTTTTCAACCCATGCAGGGAACTGAACGGTGATGCCCTTCCTGAGGTAAGACCCCTCCCTAGTCTTGGCTCCCTGTGCTGGAACCTTCTGTAACAGGGAGATGACCACCATGCCCTGCCCCAGCACCAGGCAGGGTCCAGGCAGGCTTGCACAGGAAAGAGAAAGCAGGGAGCGACAGATCTATGTCAACATCTTGGTAGGGGGCTCCCCGGAGGTAGGGGGCAGGCCAAGGAGCAGGGCAAGGGGCCTCAGGTCTCAGGGCCAGCACCAGGCTCTGCCTGTTCCTCCCCAGTGCACCCACCACAGCTGTTTCTGCCCAGCACCCCTGGCCTGGCTCCCATGCCTGGGTGGGGGCAGGGCTCACGCCTGGAACGCCGGATGTGGGGACAGAACTCTCCGGGTCCCTCCTAGCTGTGCAACACTGAAGGTGTGTCTGCAGACACCTGAGCTGCCAGGAAATATTTTGTGAATGAATAAATGGCCTTGGGCAGATCCAGGAACCTGGCAGAGCCCAGATTCCACACCTGTGGGGTCTGGACAGTGCCCCACCAGGGGTGTGAGGACCAGTGATAGAGGGGATGCACACGCTCACACATAGGAGCATGTAACTCCCCGCCACATGCACGTGCACACATGTGCACCGCAGAGGCCCCCCACAGCCAGGAACTCTTACAGGGCCAGGGCCTGGGCACCTGGGAGAAGAGACTTTGTTGCCCAAAGTGGAGGTTTCCGCCACCCAGTAGCTTGGGGCCTCTGCCCTCGACTTTCCCAACTTTCCTGACAGCTGGTCTCCTAAAAGCAGACCCTGAGGCTCTTCTGTAAACTTTCCACAGCCCCCATGGGTGTTTGTTTTGTGAGTGGGTGGGTCAGAGCTGGGGGTGAGGCAGGTTGTCCTGGGGGCCAGCTGGAGGCCATGTAGGGCTTGGCAGGCCTGAGAAGCTGGGACACACGGTGGCCTCCCCACCCCCCACCCCCAGCCCAGCTGTTGTTTTGATGACTCCGGGGCCAGGCAGATCCTCAGGAGAGTCCTCGTCCTCAATGCCTGGCCAGAGCCCGTCCAACCCTAGGCAGGAGGGGAAGGAAGGCGGCCTCGGACTAGGGGAAGCTCTCCCTGGGCGCCAGGCAGCCAGCCAGGCTCCTGACCGACTGGGCACAGACAACTGGAAAGCCCCAAGGACTCCTGCTGGACCTGAGCCAGCCCCGAGCTAGGCGCTGCCCAAGCCACGAGGGAGCCCTGAGCCCTGACCTTTGGGCGTGTCTGGGCCCTGACCTATGGCTCACAGGTGGAACCTGGCTGGCAGTGCGGTGTACTAGGTCCTTTACAAGGCCTTTCAGCTATTCCTAGATTTGGGACAAATTACAACAAACACATTTTTGATGCACTGTTGGGCTTAAAAGGAAGTAAATATCTCCAAGGCTCCCCAAAATGAAACACCAAAAATAAGTGCATAAATAAACAAATGGAATAGTGAACAGAAACCCGGGATGATGAAGGAAAACAAGTGGGAAAGCAGAGACTTCCCTGAACACAGCACGGAGAGCCACACTGCATCAGGACAAGTGTGGACTTCCTTCCCTGCGGGCTACAGACCAGGACCCGAACAGGGGCCCAGGACGGTCACGCCTCACAAGGGCACCCTCTCTGGAGGGACCAGGTCTCAGAACGTTCACAGGTGTGGGCTGACACTTAACAATTGCAAACATTCAGAGAAACAACGTGCTATGACTGAGAGGCAGCAGAAATGACAAACAACAGAGTTAGAGCCCCAAAGAAAGGGACTGGAATTGTTAGGTACACACTATAAAATAACCATGTGTGAAATGTTCCAGGAGTCAAAGCTGGAACCCAAAACTGAGCACGCACCAAGAGACCGCCAAAATGAGCAGACGGGAATAAGAAGCGGTTGTAACCTTCAGGTATGACGATACGATAATTTAAAGTTAGAGGATGCATTAATCAGCAGATTCGATACAGCCAGTGATTAATGACCCGGAAGAGGGACCTGAGGAAATTGCCAGAATGCAGCAGAGAGACAAGGAGACAGAAAACACAAAAGAGGGATGAACTGACATGAGAGGTAAAGGGAAAACATGCAGCACTCGTGTACCAGGTGTTCCCTGAGAAAGAACAGGGAGAATAAATGAGAGGCAGGACTGAAGCAATAATGGTGGGAGGTCTACAGAACTGATGAAAATGTGAATCTATAAAACTGGGAAACGCAGCGGACACCAAATGGATACAGAACAACAGAGCCACAACCAGAAGCATGCTTAAATGAACAGAACGCAAAAGATGGAAAAGACCTTAAATTCTCCAGAGAGAACAGACTGGGCCCTTACTCTAAATGCTAATTCCGTTCTCAGGCTGAGCCCTGCGCGCCTGGTTCTCTGGCCGCCGATGGAGTTTTGGAAACATCCAGCGTGGGGTCTCCCAAGCAAATCTCACCACCTCTGGAACTCGCTGGAGGCCCACTGACTGACCAGACAGGGGACTTTCAGAGGCTGTCCTCGGGGAGGGCACAGGAGCCCAGGGCAGCCACAGTGGCAGAAGCCGGGAAGGCCGCCTTTCCCAGAGCCTGGCCATGCGCCCGTCTCTGAAAACCATCTCCCTCCTCCCTTGGGGGTCCCAGTCTCCGCAGCTACGGAAACAGCAGGAGCGGAGAGAGGCTGGGGAAGAGCCGACCCGGTCCGGGGGAGGCCGGTGCCACCTCGCGGCCACTCGGAGCACTGCGCACGGAGCTGCGTGGGGCCCTGCGATTTCCCACGTTGGGACCTGGACGCAGACCCTGAGTCGCCAGCCTGGAGCCACCTTATGGGGGACACGGGGGGAATTCAGGGGCCTCTGGGATTTGAGGTCTTGGGGTCCTTTGGAGAGGATTCTGGGGTCACACCCAGGCGCAGAGCTGCTCCTCCCCGTCAGGGTGGCGTCGCGCGCGCCCATCGTCTCTGGACACCAGGTGGCGGCGGGGTCCGGGACTGCAAGTCGGGGGCGGCAGCAGCGAGCGGAGGCGTCGGGCCAGGCGGGCGCGGGCGGCCGAGGCGAGAACCAGAAGCGGAGGAAGCGAGAGGAAGCCCGACACGATGAGCGCCGCAGAGCCGCGATCCGAGAGCAGCGCGCGGCACGCAGGGCGAGGCTCGGGGTGGACCTGAGGGTGGGGCGGGCGGTCAGGCGTGGCTGTGGGGCCTCAGTTCCGGGACCGGGCCTGGCGGGGCTGGGGCGGGGCAGATGGACTGGGGTGGGGCCTGGAGGCCGTGCCTGGGAGCAGGTGGACTGGTGGAGCGTTAAGCCCCGATTCCAGCGGGGGCGCTGGGGTGGGGGGCAGGTGGACGAGGGAGGGGCCGGGGGAGAGCGCGGGGACTGAGTTCTGGCGGAGTCCGGTGGCTGGGACTCGCGGTGGGCCAGGCATTTCTGAGCAGAGGATGGGAGGCGAGGGACCCAGGGGTAAATGGCCCAGTAGGAGTCCCTTGAGGGGAGCCTCAGAGGGTAGCTCTCCGGTTCCCGACCTCCGCCTTCCTCCCCTCTCTGTCTCCCAAGGGTCTTTCCTATGTTGGCATCTGACCTTGAGGCCCTCCGGTAGGTGCCACCAGCAGGGGACACCTTTTCTTCTGTGGCCCTGGTTTCAGCCCCACTTTCCTGACATGCCTAAAAAAAGAGGAACACAGGGCCCCCCTCTGCCTGGACTCTCCTGACTCCAGACCAAGCTGCAGCCCCTTCCATAAGTGGGGACACCCATCCCAGGGTAACGGGTAATAGAAGGTAAGGAGGGGCTGTGGACTGGTTAAATTTGGTGATATTTTAATATTCTCTTCCTGGAATCCTCCTCCTCTTCCCACTCTGCACAGCTGTCCAGGCCCTGGTGGCCCCTGGTACAGAGCTGGGAGGCCTCGGGGGAGGGGAGAGAGCTGTCACCCTTGGGTGACAAACAAAAGCCCTTCTTTTGCTACAGCTGGTCGGGTGGGGGGTACTTGGCAGAAGAGGCTCTTCAGGGAGGGGCACGTGTGCCTCTGGGGACAGATTCACCTTCAGCCCCAAGACCCCAGACTTCCACAGGAACCCCCACTCCCCAAAGACTCCAGCCAGTCCCCCCGCCTCCACGCCCACAGAGGGCTCAGCTCACCCTCGAGTGGCACAGGAATCCCAGGAAGACGATGGCTGCTGCTGGCAGCAGCACCAGCAGGAACACGGCTGCGGGCAGCAGCAGGTGGAGCAGGAGCCCCGCCAGGGCCCGGCCAGGCAGCGACAGGGTCCCGAGGCCTTGGGCGGCCAGGCCTTCCCACCGTGGGGACCTCAGGGCCGCGGCCTGGCAGTCAGGAGGCCTTCGGGGCAGCATGAGTGCTGTGTCTGAAGTGCCTTCTCCCTCATCCTCCTCCATCTCCCTCTCCTGCCCACTCATGTTCTCTTGGGCAGTGGACCTGGTGGGCCCACAGCCGTGGTCACGTTGCAGGAATGAGCCCCTCCCCCTGTTTCAGATTAGCAGAATTTTAACCATAGGTCCCCAGGTCACATCTCTACCCAGAACCCAGCATCCGGATAGAGGACCCAGCTGGAGGGCAGGACCCTGGCCCAGGGGTCCACCCCTGACCATCAGTCTCCAAGGCCACACCTGAGCCTCCGGTTCCTCCACTGCCAGACTGACCCCGTCTCTGCCAGGTTACTGCAGCTCTGGCCCTGGTCAGTCTCCCCAGCCAGCTCCTGCATGCTCTGGTCAGAGCTTGCACAGCTGTCCCTACAGCTCAGCACTGGGGCCCTCCTCCCTCCTGGTCCCCTCCTCCCTCCTGGTCCCGCCCTCTGCCCACTTCCAGCTCCTGCACACAACGCCTCATTTCACTAGTTGTAACTCTAGCAACTGCCCCATCAGTAGCTGCCATGTAGAGGTCAACCCCATCTCCCAGCCCTGCCCCTGCTGGTCCCTCATCCCCAAACCTGGCCCCTCACAGCCTCAGAGAAGCTGCCCCAGAAGATGCTGGGTGCCCCCACCATACCTGTCGAGAGGGCCCGTGGGCAATGGATAGGAAATGCTTGGTGTGGGACTCAGCACACAGTAGGTGCCAATAACAGCTTCATCCTGCCAGCCAGAATCCTACCAGCTTCATCCTACCAGCCACCAAACTTGGTGCCAGAATCCCATCCATCCTGAAAACAGGGGGAGCACATAATTCTGTTACTTCAAGTAAAGGAGGTATCAGCTTTCCTAGCCCGTCCGAAAACCCCAAATAATTTCTTCCAATGTGACTAAAATACTCTTAGCACCTAACGGTCTCCCAGGGTTTTTGGGCATAACATACAGTATTTTAAACACCACTTACATAACCGGTTGACAAACTACTCAAGAGGTTGTCTGTGAGCTGAGTGGAGGTGGCTGGACAGCACCATGTGCGAACGTTTCCCCCCTCCTTCGCCCTTCCAACTCTGCTTCTAACATTTTCCAGGCCCTTCGAGCTCACCTTGGCTCTCTGCGGGCACCCCGACAGCCTGGCACGTGTCCACAGAGGTCATCCGCACAAGCGGCCGTGCCCGGGCCGTGACAGGTGTGGCTGCAGCAGGGAAGCAGCTCCTAAGCACTGGGTGCCCCCCTCCCACCCCCGTCCTTGTCATGTGGTCACCCAGGCTTGCTCCTTTCAGCATCCTCCTGCGTCACCTTGTGGGACAGGGTATGGGGCCGACAACCTTGGTCCCCTTATTTTGGCTGGTGGCTCAGGTAGTAAACTGTCCGAACCCACCCAGAGCACCTTGCTTCTTTACGGGCCGAATCCGCCAGCCTGTGTGACATGCCTGATTAACGTCAGGTAGACAGGTATTTTTGTGCAGTGACAAGTGCTAGGAAGAAAATGCAACAGAGGATGAGGCTGCTTCAGATCAGTGGTCAGGCTCGAGGGCCCCTCTGCAGAGGGGATGTCTGAGCTGAGTGACTGAGGCTTACAGGGTGGGGTCCATGTGGCTTGAGGGTGGGATGGGGCCCTTCAGGCCCTTGCCTGGAGACCCAGCCTTTGGGCCTGACTCCTGGAAGGGCCACCCCTCTCTGGAGCGTGTACAGGGCAGGGCCTTCAGGACACCTTCTCTCTGGGAGCCAGGAAGGTGCTGGGGCGGGAGCAACTGACCCCGAGCTGTGCTGCCCCCTGGTGGACAGTCACCAGAAGCAGCTGGAGGGGCGTGCCCTCAGCAACCTGCCGCACTTTCTCCTGTGTGGGCTCTGGACTAGCGGCCTTACCCAGGGACTGGGGATGGGAAGGCACCTTCAGGGCTAGCCTCCCACCCTGGCCCTCTGTGCCCCAGGGCCCCAGAATCCAAGCAGCCAGTCCCGAAGGCCTTACTCAGGCCTCTGCTGTAGCCCCACTCTTCCACCTTTCAGACTTGGCTCCTCTCCTAAACAACCCCCCTTTGCCTGGCTCTCTTCTTCCGTTGAGGGTCTGCCCCTTCACAGCCCCTGCTGACTCGCTCAGCCTACTCTCAAGAGGCTTCCTACTCCCACAACTTACCCGGCCACCTGCCGGGTGTCCCGGGTTGATGTTCCTTCCTCTTCCTCGTGGAGCATCTTCATAGGGGGAAGGGCCCTACCTCACCCTGTCCACTGCTCCAGCTGGAGTCAGGAGAGAGGCCAAGCTTCAGCACCGAGGGGGGTCTTAGCCAGCTGGGACAGGAGTGGGGGTGAGGGGCAGGGCCTGAGGGAGGGACCCACGGGAAGGTATGTGGGTGCCTCCTGGGGTGGGCAAGTCATGGCCCATCATAGACTGAGCTTCTTGGAGGAGCTGTGTTCCATGGGCAAGTCCCTGCCTGCCTGGCCTTTGTCTCCCTGGAGGGAGGCCAAGCCAGAGGCCCTGGAAGTTGGCAGGGGCTGAAGGGTGCTGAGACAGGGGTTGGCAGGCAGGGCCTCCCCTTAAGTTCTGGGTAAACAGTGTGGGGAGGTGGCCCTTAGCCTGGCCCGGGAGGCAGCTCTGCACCACCCCCTCCCAAACAGCTGCAGCTCCAGCCTCCCAGCACGCTGGGAGCAGACACCCCCACCTCTGCACCTGCGGAAGGAGTTTCACGAGAGGGCCACCAGGCTGTGGCTGGGCCAGGACAGCATGGAGAAGACCCCCAGCTGGAGGACAGAGGCCCTGGGTGGACTCTCTTCAGAGGTATCTGAGATCCAAGGCCCTCAGAAGGCTAAGTGGTGGCCTGGTTCCCCTGGGGAGATGAGGGGTCCATGCTGGCCTGGAAACAGTGGGCTGGGGCTGGGCTGGGGCCGGCTTGGGGCCTCTAGCATCCATGCAAGATTCGTGTTCCTTCCAGATGGACTCTGGGGTCTTAGCGTCTGGGGGGCAGGACCTGACAGAGGCGGAGGCAGAGCAGGAGTTGCGGTGGTTGGCGCTGGGCTCCGAGGAGGCTCTGGGAGCTGAGACAGAGGGGCCCAGAGCCCCGCAGGCCTGGGGGCGCCTGCTGAGGGCGGTGTGGAAGGGTCACGTGAGCCTAGTGACTCAGCTGCTGCGGCAAGGGGCCAGTGTGGAGGAGAGGTGAGCTCCAGGGCAGGACCGGGTATCCTCACGGAGGTGGGGGTGGTGGCTGCTGTCCCTTCACTGGGTGGGAGACGGGAGCAGCAGTCCCTTGGAGGGTGGAAAGGGTCCTCTAGTGGGCAAAGGTATGAGGTCTCTTCAGTGGGCAGGGGCCCAGTGTCCGTCCCCTCCCTCACCCATGCCGCCCTGCCCAATCCCTGCAGGGACCGTGCGGGCAGGACCCCGCTCCACCTGGCTGTCCTGCGTGGCCATGTGCCGCTGGTGCGTCTCCTGCTGCAGCGCGGGGCCCCGGCGGGAGCCTTAGACCACGCGGGGCGCACGCCACTGCACGAGGCCGCCTGGCACGGGCACTCGCAGGTGGCCGAGCTGCTGCTGCGGCGCGGGGCGCCGACGGCCGCGCGCTGCGGGGCCGGCCTCACGCCGCTGCACTGGGCCGCCGCGCTGGGCCGCACGCTACTGGCCGGGCGCCTGCTGGGCGCACCGGGCCCTGGCTCTGCGGCGGTGGACGCGCGCGGCTGGACGGCTACGCACTGGGCAGCCGCGGGCGGCCAGCTGCCAGTGCTCGAGCTGCTGGCGGCAGGCGGCCACAAGGGCCTGGAGGGCACCCTGCTCGTGGCGACCGCGGCTGGGCGCGCGGGGGCGCTGCGCCTCCTCCTGGCTTGTGGGGCGCGGGTGGACGCCCGGGACGGCTCAGGATCCACCGCGCTCAGCGTCGCGGCCAGCCTGGGCTGCCAGCAGGTACGTCCCAGCCGGGTCCCCAAGTGACTTAGCAGGTGGCGGGGTGGGTCTGGCACCAGGGGCCCGAGTGCCACCCTAACTGCTCTGCCTTGTATCCGGCTCGTAGAAACCCAGGGAGGACGCCTGGCCCACAGCAACAAGTGTTTATTGAGCACCGGAGTGTGTGTGTGTGTGTGTGTGTGTGTGTGTGTGTGTGCGCGCGCGTGTGTGTGCGTGTGTGCGCGTGTGTGCGCGTGTGTGCGTGTGCGCGCGCGCGCGCGCGCGCGCTTGAGTCCAGCCAGCCCCCAGGCAGCAAGAATGGGCGGTAGGTGGCTCAGGACAAGCGGAAGCCTCCAGGTAGAGTCCCTCCAGCTGCCCCAGGTGGCAAGGGGCCAGTTCCTTCAATTACCAAATGGGGAAGCAGCGTCTGTGAGGGGGCAAAGGCCAAACTCATCTAGGGCAGATGTGCTGTGTGGCCCATCTGGGCTAGGGCCAGTCCCCACCCTCTCCTGCCCTCCTTTTCCAGGACATGGAGGTGCTGCTTGACCATGGGGCGGACCCAAGCCTCAAGGACAGGCACGGCCGCTCTGCCCTCCACAGGGCTGCTGCAGGTGGACATCTGCCCGCTGTCCAGCTGCTGGCAGCTTGGGGAGCAGAGGTGGACGCTCGGGACTCGTTGGGCCTTACACCCCTGCACCACGCTGCTCGGGGAGGCCACATGGAGATAGTCACTCACCTCCTGGACAGGGGCGCGGAGGTCGACGCCGCTGGTTGGCTCCGCAAGACCCCCCTGCATTTTGCCATGGAGTGTGGCCACGGCCCCATTGCCGCGCTTTTGCTGAGCCGAGGGGCCAGCTCCACCCTGAGGACGGGGTGGGGTGAGGTGGCCCAGGACCTGGGGCCTGCCCTCTGAGGAGAGCAGGAGGACTTCTGGGGGCACAGAGCCCCAGGGGCCCTGAGCTTCTCACTGCAGGGCCAGAGCAGAACAGAAGGCTCCAGGCTCCCACAGCCTTCACAGAGGGTACAGGCACCTTATAGTCTGAAGCTGCCTGCTGGGAAGGCGAGAGCAGCGCAGAGGCTCCTGGAGGAGAAGCAAGAAGTGGCTTGAACCCCAGTAACAAGTTCCTGGCTGGACCTGAGATGGCCCCACTGAGTCCGGGGGCCGCGTCACCCCTGCAGCACCAGCCTCTCTGGCAGAGAGACTGAGCTGTGGCAGCAGAACTGACCAAAAGCTGACGGGCTCCGTTTGTCCACCATGGGGCTGTCACCCTCAGGGCTTCCTCTGTCCGTGGTAGCATTCTTCTTGTGTTTCCTTAGATTCAGTGTTTGTCTGTTGGCGTCCGCTCAGTGACTGCAGGACCAAACGAGTGGCCAGTTGTCTTTCTCGCCCCTGCCGTCCCGAGCCACCTTCTCTCAGTACCCAGCCCTGAACCACCCAGGCCCACTGGACTATCGAACAAGCCGGTCCTCGACTGTGTCCCTGCCCTGCCTCATCTTTCCTGTGGGAACCCCAGTGAAGGCTTGAGCCTCCCACCTCCTGCTCCTGCTTCTACCTCCTGGTTGACACTAGTGCTTCTGCCTGTTTCCGCCAGGAAACCTAAGAAAGAAAAATGGTTTTTTCAATTGCATTAGCCACTCACGGTTATCACTCAGTCATATCTGTAAATTACGCTCCTGTGGTCCAACCACACAGAGGGACAGTTGTCTCCAGTGGCCCCTCTAATGTGCTCTCACAGAAAATCATTGCGGTTCGTTGATTGTTCTGGAAGAACGTCTTTAGAGGACAGATTTCCTCTTTCAAAAGTGAAAACTGTCATGCCAAATGAGCACCTCTGTCCAGGGATTATGGGAGCACTTGGATGTCACTCCTGAGGCAATGGAAGCCTTGGGGGGGGGTTTGTGCTTGTGTAACATGGTCCTCGTGGCCCATGGAGCCAGCTCGTGCAGAGTGGGCTGTTCCTGGGACGGGGAGCCCAGGAGCCAGTGAGATGGCGGTGGCACAGCAGTGGAGGTGGGGGAGGCAGGCAGCACCGGGAGGATTCTGTGGGCAGGGCCCTGTGTGCTTGCTGATGGGTTTGAGGTGGGGGGCCAGGGAAAGGGAGACCTCACACTGACCCTAGCGAGGCTTGGGCCCGAGGTGGTGGGGTGAGTGGGAAACCTTAATCGTGATGGGGAGAGCAGGTGCACAGGAGATGAGAATGTGGGAAAGGTGGGGGCTGTGGTGACATCTCTGATGTTGTCAGAGTAAAGATGGTTTCTAAAGCTGCAGGACACACCAACACCCAGCTTCCAGCACAGCCTGTGGGCTCTGCTCCAGAGCCACACACAGTCTGACGGCCTCTCGCCTCCCCTGCTGAGTCCACTATGTCCAGGCACCAGCAGCCTTGTCGGGAGCATTGCCATAACCAGGCAGGCCCCCAGCCTAGCTGGTCTTCTCGTTTGAGCCCCTGACTCCCTGTGGGCTGTTCTCAGAACAGTAGCTATAACCTATTGACTATCCTGCTCACAGTCTCCCCAGTGACTCCCTCTCCCCAGTGGAGTGTAAACGAAATATGGCATATTGTGTTGTTCACAAATGCTCCAGCGATCTCATCCACCACCGTGCTCTTTCCAGCGCGATCTCCATGCTCCCCCGTCCAGAGCTGGAGTCTGGGTCTCCACCTCTTGACTGTTCTGGCCACCCGAGTCCTGCCGAAGTGATGCCCTATGACTTTCCAAGGTGCAGGGTGGCTGCCACGGGGTAAGGAAGCCTAGGGCCGTGTGCTACACGGGACATTAAAGGCCCTCCTCGACCTCCAGGGCCCACACATCCTGACCAGCCTCTATCTCCAGGCTCCCGCTTGCTCATTGGCCCCGGACCCACTCTGGCTCACTGACCTTGATTACACCAAGCCTCGCACTTGCTGATCCCTGTGCCTGCCCTCAGCCACTGCCTTCTTCACTGGAATAGCACCTCTCTGCGCACTCTTCTAACGCTATATAAATGGTACCCCTCAAGGTAAACCTCTTCTTTAAAGGGAATGCCAATAAATACGGAGAGTTAGAAAGTCAGCAATGGACGCTCGAGTTGGTGAGTGCAAGTCGTCTTGGAGTGTGGAGGTCACAGAGGGTGCTGCTCAGATACCCTTCAAGGCTCCACCTGTCTTTGAGCTTCAAGTCCACGGCAGTATTTTAGCCAATGGCACACTTTTCCTGACGGCCCCAGACACTGGCTGAGCTCAGGTGCTGGGGTCTGGCCATTTCTGCCCAACACAAGATTTCCCAAATAGGCAGTCTCTGCCTCGGAACGACTGGGTCAGCCCAGACGTTGCCCCATCTGCACCCGCTCTCTCCCACGCGCAAGACAGGGTGCAACACCATACTCCTATTTGCATCTCAGCATCTGCTGACAGGAAGGCCTACAACTCTCAAAGCATTTGTTTCTCCACAAGCTACTAATTAGTTACAAAAGTAAAAGTGGGGGAGAAACCTGGCAAGCAATTCCATAATCAAGTGGTTAAAGCTGATGTTTTCCATGTTGGAACAGGCCTCCTGATACCACGCACAGAGAAGGACACAATGTAATCTCTGCGGTATTCTGCTAAAAATGTGTAACCCAGTTATAATCACGAGGAGACATCAGATGAACTCGAGAGGCATTCTACAAAATAACTAGCCTGGACTTTTCAGGAATGCCAAGGTCAAGAAAAACAAAGAAATGCTGAAGAACTGTTCCAGATTAAGACTAAAAATGAGACACAACAACTATAGGCAGCGCAGGATCCCGGACAGGGGAAAATGCGGTGAAGATCATTTGACAGAACTGGGTATGGACTGTGGTCTAGACAGTAGTATTGCGTTAATCTTGAATTTCCCGATTTTGATCCTTGTGCTGTGACTTGTAAGAGAATGACCTTGTCCTAAAGAAATACACAGTGAAATATTTAGTTATCTTCCACTTCCTCTCAAATGGACCAGAGGAAAAACTCACTGTGTGCTTATGAACATTTATAGCGGGAATGACTTTTAAAAATGGAGCAAATGTAAACAGTTGGTACATTTGGGTAAAGCATATTGGGGAGTTTCTGGAACTAGTCTTGCAACTTTTCTGTAACTTAAAATTATGCCCAGAGTTAAAGTTACAAAGGAAGTGCACACTCCCTTCATTGTTTCATGTAATAATGATAATATAATGGTACTGTGGTAAAATGGTGACAAAGTATACGCAGTATTTATATTGTACGTGCCATTCCAATCCTTTCAAAGTGCACAGCTCAGCAGCAAAAGGGGACCGGGACGCTCGGTCGGAGGCAGCGGGGCCCGGCTGGGCTCTGCAGGACCCGCCAACCTCCGCTAGGGGCTCACCTCCAGCCATCACCGCCCCGCCCCGCCCCGCCCCGCCCCTCCTGAGCACGCGCACTGGGCAGGGCGAGGGCGCGGGCCCGGAGCGCACGCGCGGCGCGCCGGAAATCGCTGTGTGGTGGGGGGGCGCTGACCCGGAAGTGCTCGCGCGGCGGCGGCGGCGAGGGCAAGACACGCGCGCTTTGTTGGACTGAGGCGCCGGCTGGCGGGCGCCATGGTCTTCTTGACTGCGCCGCTCTGGCTGCGGAGCCGCCTCACCGACCGCTACTGGCGGGTCCAGGAGGTGCTGAAGCACGCGCGGGTGAGTGTGCCGCGCGCCCCGCGCCCCTGCCCGGCGCGCGTATGGGCCCCGCCGACCGCGTTGTCTCCCATTTCTTGACCCAGCATTTCCGAGGAAGGAAGAATCGGTGCTACCGGCTGGCGGTCAGAGCTGTGACGAGAGCGTTCGTGAAATGCACCCGAGCCCGCAGGCTGAAGAAGAGGAACATGAGGACGGTAAGCCCAGCCCGCGTCGGCCTCCGCCTCGCTGCCCCGGACCCTCCGGAGCTAAGGGCGGCGACTCTGACCCTGGAGAGTCAGCAGGGCCTCACTCGCCGCGGAGGCGGCCCCAGCCCGTAAGCCAGTCGTTCCTGTGCACGTGGTCTGCGAGGACCGGCCTCGGCAGCCCCGCCCTCCCCGTGGGGTTCCGCTCAGTCGGGGACACGTGCGCCTGCCGCTGGAGGACAGCGGAGGGTCTCAGCGCAGGGTCCCGGTGCAGCAACAGCAGCAGCAGCCTTGCACGGAACCTGCTGAAATGCTGAGTCTCAGCACCTCCCCACCCCGCGGGCACCCATTGAATTGAGAGCTCTTGAGGTGGGGCCCAGCAATCTGTTCTAACAAACCTTTAGGTAGTTCTGATGCGCATTCAAACTTGAGAACCACTGAAACACAGGAAGAAAGTTGACTTGAGTGTGTCTTAAGATTGAGAAAAGAATGCCTTGAAAGAGTCTCTTAGGCCCCACCTTGTTTAGCAGATCCATTCAGAGCTTCCCGATCTTTCCCACCTGCCTACAAGCCTTGACTTCCCTGTGGTTAAGGGAACGGACCCGCTGCTTCTGGCCAGCCAGGTCCTTTGTGAGGCCCCTCCTGCAGCTTCCACCTGGATTGTTCCACGCCTGCCTGGCGACACCCGTCTCACTGGCTGTCACAGTCCATCCGCGGGTCCCTTTGGAGCTGTGCCTGGCAGAGACTCTTGCTCATCTTTGGATAAACGTGTGGAATTAACGCTTCCCAGCGCATGACCTTCTTGCTAAACCCTTTAGAAGGAAGCTGGCCTTTGGGTAAAGAGCCCAGGCCTTTGCTCACGGTGTCTGTACTACAGCTTGTTTGCCTGAATAAAACACTGACTTTGGTATTTGCTTTTACAAAAAACCTTTTAATTTAGTTAGAACCTTTGCTGGGAGGTGTGGACATAACATACTGCTAGTTCTGAAGCATCTTAAAAATTTTCTTATTTCAGCTCTGGATTAATCGAATTACAGCTGCTTCCCAGGAACACGGCCTGAAGTACCCAGCATTCATTGCCAATTTAATTAAGGTACGGTTGAGGATGTGGTTCTGTTGCAACGCTGAACGGCTTCATAAGTCTTCCCAGTTGTCATGGTCCAGCAGCCCATACGGTGGGACGTTAGCGCCCTAACGTTGCTTTCATTCTTGGGGTGCAGTTCTAGCAGCTTCAGGGACTTGTCACACTTGCTCTGCCCTTGCCCTGTGGTACCAAGACATGGGCCTTGGTGTTTCCCCATCAAGAAAAAATATGGGAAGACTTGACTTTAAAGTTTAATTTCAAAGTTTTTACACTGAATGAATTCTGATGAGGTAGCAGATCAAGTTGAAACTCATAATGAAAAAGGAGGGGAAACATCTTGGAGGGGAGAGATGAAGCACGTGTCACAAAATCTCTGCATCTGGTGATTATCCTATTTTCTCTGCTTTTGTGTGCACTTAAATTATTTCCCAGAAAGCTGGGGGAGTGGGTGTTATGCTTCTGCCTTATACCAGACCCTGTCTCTGGCACTTCACAGAGATCCTCAGGGTAAGTGTGAGGGTGACACTTCCATTTGACTGAGGGGAGCTGAGGCTCAGAAAGGAGAGGGACTTTGCCCAAGGCCCATGGGTCCCACGTAGTAGAACAGGATCCACTCCTGCGTAGCTGCATTCAGTGCCAGGAGACCCTCCCCTCTTTTTTCTGCACTTCAGGCTCCCTGGCACTGTCCATCCGTTTTCTGATGTTTACTTGGTAGTCTGGCTCTCTTGTGGAAATCAGGAATGCTTGGTTCTGATCCTGGTTCCTCTGCTCGTGCCTCTTCTGTGTCTCATTTTTCATCATTTGTAAAATGGGAATTGCGGTTTCCTCTTCCCAGATGACTTAAAGGGTCACCCCCGGCCAGAAATCTCTAAAGAAGGCCCTTGGGTCCATGGCTGGCACCAGGAGCAATGCCCCTACCCAACCCCTGTCCACACTGACCCTCCAGGGTCCTGCTTCACCACTCCCCTCTCCCTCTGATGCTCACGTGATATTTGCTGAGGTGATTCAAATCGTAGGATGCTCAGCTGTGTTCCGAGTCTAATTATGTTTCACTGAAATGCATTTTTGATGCTGAAACAGACTCTGGTTCTCTTTCCAGTGCCGGGTGGAGCTCAACAGGAAAGTACTCGCAGACCTAGCCATCTATGAACCAAAGACTTTTAAATCTTTGGCTTCTTTAGCCAAAAGGAGGCGACAGGAAGGATTTGCTGCTGCCTTGGGGGATGGGAAAGAGCCAGAAGGCATTTTTTCCAGGGTGGCACATCACCACTGAAGGAGGATGCCGACACCAACTGTCCTTTGCAGCTGAGCATCTTAGGGAAAGGCTTTTCCCTGCTGTGATGATTATACTAAAATAGGGACTAAGAAGTATTTGTGAGCAGTGTAAGTCTGACTTGTGTTTGTGTTCCTTTACACTTCAGTTAACAGCCCTGAGAGAAAAGGCCTGTCTTCTCATTGGCACAGGTTCAGAAATATCTCACATGGATCTTGTAAATAAAGCTTGTGTGGTGTTGGGCTTTTTGAGCTGTGTTCTTTGGTGTCAGCAAACACACCGCAGGTGCGCCTGCCTGGGTGCCTGTGATGTGGTGAGTGAGGCTGCCAGGGTGAGAGGGGGTCAACTGAACATGCGCCTCTAGGAACCTTAGATCCTCCTGCAAGTAGGGGGTGGGGTGCGCCAGGCCTGTGATCTCTGGCCCTGCCCATCCCGCCTGTTTCCAGCAGGGATTCCACGGCTCAGCTCTTCAGCCACTCTGAGCACCAGGCTTCCTGCTGTCTTCCAGCCCAGCAGGCAGCAAGCGGGGTCCCAGTCTCACCTGAGCCCCCACAGGCAGGATGACCATCAGATTACTTGGGAAGCCTTAATGTAGGGTTCCAGTCCCTCTCCCAGATACCTGACTTCATTAATAACAGAGCCAAGTCCAGAAGTAACTTCTCAGCACTGCCAGTTGTGTCCCCACTATCCATTGCATGGGGCCAGGGCCTCCCCTTGCTGTCTCTGGGAGCTAGTTCTGCCCTCGGCCTTGTTCTTCTGCATTTTGAGCCCCTGTAGCTCCCACCTCCTATCTGGTCTGTTATCGGGCTCACCCGATAGCTCTCACGAGCTATCTCCTAGTACCAAAACCCAAGGGATACTGTCAGTCCTGGACCCCAAAGGTCACACACTCCCTTTCCTCTGCTTGCTGCCAACCAGGGTTCTTACCTCACCATTCCTCACACCCTCGGCCCAGGAGAGCTCTTTAAGCCCAGGGTCGCTGTCTGACTCCTGCACTTACCTGGCAATGCCCACCTGGCCCCACTCCAAAACTCCCATGCTGAGTCTTACGGTGATGCCCTCCTCTGTCCTTTGCCAGCAGTCCCCTGGAAGAAATTACTTCTTTGGACCCAACACCCACCTCCAACTGTGCACTCTTCTCCATCCTCGCCACAGGCCAACATCTCTTCTGGCTCCAAATACTGCAATGGCTTCCTAAGAGGCCCCTCCTCCTGGCCCTTGTCACGGTGTCTAATGATGGCCACTGAACTGTAAGCATTTGGAGGCCCGGGGCTGAGTCCTGTTTTGCCACAACCACTGCAGTGGCTGACTACACAGTTCATCAGTTCATCCACAGACAACAGGGTAGAGAATACAGAGGGTCCTCTGGTGTGGGGACCAAGTACTGTGCAGAATGCACTGATGTGGAGGAGCTGCCTTTTCTTTGTTCATCTCGGTAAAGGAAGATGGGGATGTGACAGACAACTGTGGGCTGCTCCTGGCACCCACGCCCCCTCCAGCCACAGGACCCAGTTTTCCTTTCATGCAGGCCAAGGACCAGAGCCTGGCTCTGACTGGCTAGAGCCATCAGCTCTTCCCTCTCCTCTAGCTGTTCAGGAAATGGACAGGTAATCCAAGAAGGCCCAATGAGAAGCTCTTTCCTGGGGCTTCTGGATGAGGAAATTATTCCTTTCATGGACAGTGTGCTGCTGTAGCCTGCAAAGAGGAGACATCCAGGACCTGGCAGCCTAGGGGTAGGGGAGACGGGGCACTGTAACCATGTTGCTCACGGGAGTGGAGAAGAGAGAGACTGGGTTTTAGCCTGCACTGTTCCTGAGCTGCAGGGTCAAGTCTCACTTGAGTGAAAGCCAGTGGTGGCCTCTGGGTTTGGGCAGGTTTGAGTTGAGTGCAGTTACTGGCAGATCCCAAGGGTCTGAACCTGCCCCCACCTCAAGCTGTCAGTCATCAAGGCCTTCCCACCATCCTTACACAGGTTCTTGCACTAGTCCTGGTGAAACGTTTAGAATAACTGTTCAGCAACAGACAACTAATACTGCATCTGACGTGACAGCAACACTGCTGCCTGGTGATGTAAAAACCACCAGAAGCTGTCAGTCATTAATCCTGAGAGCGCCTGCTACAACCGGTGGGGGAATGGAGGGTCAAATCCCTCGACGGCTTCCCGCTGTTTGCAGTATACAGTCTCAGCCTCTTCCCGTGGCCCCGGGGGGCATCCTAGCCTGGCTCCTCGCCCCCCAACTCGGTTAGAACTCACGCCTTTTGCAGTCAGTGGCTCTGTAGAAACACCGCATTATAAACGTTTCCAGCTATCTTCTCTCTTCCTGTGGACTCAATTCTGAAGGCAAGAACTCTGAATCTGGCGTTGTATCTTTACCCTAAACCTGGACTCAGTAAACGCTCGAGAGTAAAGACCATGCCAGCGGCCACGAATTAACTGGCAAACGTATGACGTTGCTGCTGGGCGTGGGCTGGGGACAACTTACCAGCGCGTGCGTCAATGCTTTCAGGCCGGGGGCCTCCGAGACCTTCGACGCCTCCAACCAAGCCCTCCCTGCTCCAGTGGCCCGCAGGGCGCAATCCCGGCAGAGGGAGAGCCGCCACCCCCTTACGGGCCCACGGAACAGTGGGCGCCCGCCGGACCCTGCCAGACCCCCAGGAAGCCTGGGGCAGCGGTGGAAGCCTCACGAGCTCCCGGTCCTTTGCGAAGACCGAACCACCGCGCCGAAGCAGTCCGGGCCCTAAAGGGTGCCCGGAGCCGGCATCAGCCACTAGTGCTTCCGGGTCGGGGCCCAGACCCCGGCCTCGCTCGGCCGCTGCGGGGCCCACTGGGTAACGAGCCCGCCCGCGCCTGCTCCCGTGCCGGGTTGCTACGTCAGCCACGACGCTGACGGGCAGGAGGCACAGCCAATCGCGAGAAGGCGGCGCCGGGCCGTCCGCCGGTCGAACCAATGGCACGTGGCGGGGCGGGGCGGTCGCGGCCGTAGAGCGTCGTGAGGAGCCGCCCTGCCGGGAAGGAGCTCGAAAGGGAGTCGGCGGCACAAAATGGCGGCGGCGGCGGCAGCGGCGGCGGCGGCGGGGACGGCCACGGCCGGGGCTCCGGGGCCGGCGGCCCCCGCGACAGCGGCCGGCACGCCGGGCTCCGGGAGCGCGGTCCCCGCGTCGCAGGGGGTGCTGATCGGGGACCGGCTGTACTCCGGGGTGCTCATCACCTTGGAGAACTGCCTCCTGCCCGACGACAAGCTCCGCTTCACGCCGTCCATGTCGAGTGGCCTCGACACAGACACGGAGACCGACCTCCGCGTGGTGGGCTGCGAGCTCATCCAGGCGGCCGGCATCCTGCTCCGCCTGCCGCAGGTGAGGGAGCGGCCGCGAGCCTCAGGCTGAGGTAACCGCCGCGCCGGCCGGAGGAGGCAGCCGGGCCCTTTGTTGGCTGCGAGGCCGGCCCAGCCGGACCCAGGCCCAGCGCCGACCCCCGACCCCTCTCATCCCGCCTGGGACTTGTGTCCAGCGCTGACCCCTGACCCCGACCCCTTAGTCTCCGCCTGGCATCCGGGACCCGCGACGAGCGCTGGCCCAGCTTCACTGCTACGGCCCACCAGAGGTGGCGAGGGAGGCAGGGCAGCAGGTCGGGAAGAGCCTTTGTGGACACGCAAGAAGTTTTAGTTTTTGGTTCTTTGTCAGGGGCCTCCTGAAACCCAGTGACTTAACTTCGAAGTCCTTGAATTATGCGTTTGAAGAGGATGGAAATCTTTCTCTTTTGTAGGTGGCTATGGCTACTGGGCAGGTGTTGTTCCAGCGGTTTTTTTATACCAAGTCCTTTGTGAAGCATTCCATGGAGGTAGGGGCTTCCTCTTGTTGTTTCCCACAGAAATGTGTTGACGGAAAAGCTGGGGAGTTGTCTTGCCGGGTAGTTCAGAGGAAGGAGAACGTGGTCGCAGTGTTGTACTTGAGGGGTTGGGAAGTCTCCTGTGCTGTAGCGGGGTTTCTCCTAAGTGGCCTTTTTCTCAGGGTACACCTCCTCTTTGCCCTCAACCGACCTTCTTCAGCTGTTGGAGACTCGTGATTGGAAATGTCTGTATGTTGCATTGCTTACGTTCCAGCACGTGTCGATGGCTTGTGTTCACCTGGCCTCCAAAATAGAAGAGGCTCCAAGACGGATTCGGGATGTCATCAATGTGTTTCATCGCCTTCGGCACCTGAGAGAGAAAAAGTGAGTCTTCAGGGCTGTCCTGAACACTCATCCCCTTGTTTTTACGGTTATTTAGTTACACTAATGTTCCTGAAACAAACTTAGGGGTGTGAAGTCTTAAACTTGTGCCCAGAGGAGGCCTGGTGCCTCGGGGGTGTCCAACAGACACTGTTTCATGAGTGAAGGGCCACGGGTAGCGGGACAGGGTACTGTGTCTACAGTTTTGGTCTCCTGGCTTGCCCACGTCAGGCTCTGAATGCTCTCAAGCTGGGTTCTCAACCTCAGCACAGTTTATGTTTTGGGCTGGATGATTCTTTGTTGTGGGAACTGGCCTGTGTCTTGTAGGATGTTTAGAAGCCTCTTCGGCCTCCACAGTAGATGCTAACAGTTCCTCCCTCAGCTGTGACAGCCGGAAACTTCTCCAGACATCACTGTGTGGTCTTGGGACAGCAGAGTTGCCCTCTGTTGAGAACCACTGCCTGGACCTTGGCCTCGACTTTCCCATCCTAAAACTGACGGGAGTCCTTTGTAAAACACAGTCTCAGCTGCTTAAACGTTTTGTTTCCATTGCTTCTTTGTTTTTTTGTTCATCTGCAACACATACATATACTTTGAGCTGGCGAAGGACGTGTGGTCCTTATGCGATGAGGTTGGCAGACCCTCCCTGTGCTCTGTCCGTGTTTATCACCTATAAGCAGAGCATGTGGGGATTGTGGAGACGGGCGAGTAGGTAGCTTAGGCTTGAGGAAGACTTTGCGGGTTTTGTTAGTTAGAGGAAGTGAGCTTCCTAAGTCCGTCTGTACTGTGTTTATAGTTGGTTGTCACTGCTTGGGGG
Organism: Vicugna pacos; assembly: GCF_048564905.1. Lineage (NCBI taxonomy): Eukaryota > Metazoa > Chordata > Mammalia > Artiodactyla > Camelidae > Vicugna > Vicugna pacos. Next base: position 67,074,109 of record NC_132999.1, read on the forward strand.
TAATCATGGGACTTAATGCACTGTTTCATTTAACCCTTATGCAGACCACGTGCTTTGTCTTTGTAGAAAGCCTGTGCCTCTGCTGTTAGATCAAGATTACGTTAACTTAAAGAATCAAATTATAAAGGCGGAAAGGCGGGTTCTCAAAGAGCTGGGTTTCTGTGTCCACGTGAAGCACCCTCACAAGGTGGGTATGCAGCCCAGCTGCCACGTCAGCCCTCCTGAGTCCCTGCTCTATTCTTACGCAGATTAGAAACTGAAGAGGACTGAATGTCCTTGACTTGGTTTTCCAGTTTATATTTCTCATCTGAAAATGACTGTTTGCTCATTAGCCTTCCTGTATCATGATAATTTTAATAGTTGTTTTTAAGAGTTTTGGGAATTACATTTTTTAAGTTTGAGCTTTCAGAAATAGTGATGAACCTGTAAAAATGCAGTCTGTCAGTTTACATTTTCTTTTCTCAACAGATAATTTTCTAAAGTAGCTTTAGTGTTAACTTTATTTCTTGTTATGGAAGAACTGGAGAATTCTGGGCCCTTTCATTTGGAAATGCACTAACATGGCGCTGCAGGCTGCTCTGGTTTAGAAGCATGCAGTGCCGCGTGTACCTTCCACGTTACACTCAGACACAGGGCTTGTTTTTTTTTAAAGAGTGCTATTTTCAAGTTTCCATCCCCCTTTTATTGGCGGTTTCCTCATATCTCTCTTGCTTGTGTGACTTTCTGGCATTAATTCAAATTCTTGGTAAATTACTCCCCATAGATTTAAGAGCTTTTTCTTCATTTGCTGAAAGTGTTTTCACACCATGTTTTGTTGGCGACTGGGGTACGGAAATGTTCAGGGCAGGCTAAGCTCCCTGGTGGAAAATGTGTCGAAGACAAGAATGAGTATCAGCCGTGCACCGGCAGGACCAACTACGGTGCAGCTAGGTCCTCACGCGTTTTCGTGGTGCCTGGCTGCAAAAGCAGGTGGCAAGTGCGTCTGCAGAAACTGCCCTCCAGCCGAGCTGTGCAGCGGGCGTGTGACCAGGAGCCAGCCCTGGGATCTAGCCTGAGGCTCTTATTTGCTGCATGGACGCCCTCAAGATCTGAATTCTGGGTTCCCAAGGTTCTTGGTAATAACTGCCTGACCCGTATCTTCCAGATAATCGTTATGTACCTTCAGGTGTTAGAGTGTGAGCGTAACCAACACCTGGTCCAGACCTCATGGTGAGTTGGCCTTCCTTGCTTTACGAGACCAGCAAGGGCAGTGCAGGAGTGTGTTGATGCGAGGCGCTTGGGCAGGGGGTAGTCAGTCCCATGACGTGGTTGTGGGCTAGAGTTGTCCGAGTGCCCAGTGTTCCTGCCGGGTAAATTCCAACCAGCCTCCCAAATAACAGGCACTGGTGTAACGGTAAGGTGGCCCATCCCCTCCCCGACCCTCTGGGAGGGCGGTCAGTGGCTTCCCTTTGGGGGCCGTTGACTTGGCACCTTAGGGTCTTCCTTACAGGTGCCATCCTGGACTTAGTGGTTTCATATCTGCTGTGAAACTGCTTTTAACTGCTTCCATTAAAGAGAGTCCTGTGGGAGAAGGAGGGGTTATAAAGCTTCCCTGCAGTTTGGGGATTGATGGTAACAAAGCACATGCTAGAAAGGGGCCTGAAAGTGGCAGTTCAGTGCTGGGTGCTTTGTGAGTTTCCATGGAGTTAAGTCTGTGAGGGTCGTAGTTATGCTGCCTGAATTGTCTGGTGCTGTGCCGTGGCTAATGGAGAACCTATTTTGACTTTTCTTTTCTGTACTCTTTCAATCAAAGGGTAGCCTCTGAGGGTAAGTGACTAAGACTTCTCCTCTACTGTCCAAGCGCTTTGGTGCAGGGACAGCGGCCGTCCTCAGCCAACCCAGTGCAGGCTCCACCGAAGGCCGGCTCTAGACGGTGGTGTGCGCGCGGCAGTGTAGTGCTGGCCGACTGCTGCCGTGGCTCTGACGGTTGTGCTTCTTGTTAACCTGTCGTGCTTTGGTAATTGTATGACTAGAGTGATAACTGTCTTGACTTGAATTTTGTCCTTTAAAACTGCCATACCTGTGCAATAAAGATGCAATACCTTTGTCTTTAAAAAATAAAACAACAACAAAAACCTCTACAGAAAGCTGTACAAATTGGCTGATGGGAACTCAGAGTTTAGTATGGGAGGATATTATTATTTCTGGAAGTGCTAAAGTTACTCTTTCCAGCACCTAAGTGTTGACACATTCTAGTAAAAGGTGTGCATCTTTAAATAATTTCATGACACTTTATTGTAACTTATTTCAAATATAGCAGTTAAGTATATGTTTTGAGGACTTTTTTTTTTAGAACCTGGAAGTTCTATTTGAGTGTTAAAAATATTTTTTTATTAGAACCCAAAAGTTACTGATGGTTATGTTTATATAAAATGTTTGAACTTGTTTACTTGCAACTCTCTGGGACATTTGGCCTTGGCACCATCACACTGGCTTTTCTTTGGTCACCTCTTGGTTCCTGGAGCAGAGCTTCAGAGCCAGGTGCTGCCAGTGGCATATGTAGAATTTATCACTGAGAAATCTCTCCTTGGGTTTGTACATCAGTTTATCTGGGATTTAGGGCAGAGATAACCGGGGGTTGGGGTGGGGGGGTTCAGTCAGATCCCAGCATGACATGGCTCACCTGGGGGTGTGCCTGTCACTGGGGTGTGTAAGCACTAGATATATGACCTATTCAGCTGTTTTCTTGTGGAATTGATCTTCTGTTTTTGCAATGTTGATAAAGTTAATGAGAGATCTGATTTCGGTCTAGTAAATCTTAAAGAAATATATCTATATGAAAATGTTGAAAATGTAGCCAATTTTAAAACTCTTTAACTTTTTAAAAAATGCAAGTGTTTTGTATTTTTGTATGTTTTAAAATACGATAAAGTTTTTAAAATGTACTGACTGTGATGAAACTTGTATTTTGTTCTTTTATCTGCTCTTATGAATGTTCACTTTAAGACTCCTTGTTGAGATGGGACAATTTGGAAACAGTTCTTTCATAACCCTGAGAAGAGGGTTTCCCTCTGGGCATTGAGCCCTCCTCTGCAGACGCTCCCGTGCACCCACGGGCGTTTTCCCTTTGCGAGTGGACTCCGTGTGGAAGAAGGCGGCCAGGCTGTGAACACCTCTTCAAGGAAAAGGACACAAGAGGACCTCTTGGCTCAGAAAGGCCCTCGCAGGCTTTGTGCTCAGCCCATTCTTTTGAGTTTGCATGTTTCTCTGCACTACGGATTTTGAGCATTTAAGGCTCCTTAATCAAACACGTTGAACTGCCACAGTAGACATCTTTCTGAGGCACTGACTTTTGCATGAGAGCAGGCTAGAGGTTGAGAGGGAAAAGTAAAGTTAAACTCGGTTCTCTTTTATAGCAACACGTGTTGTTTGACATTCAGCCAGCTTTTAAAATTTTTTTCAGTAATTTCCCTGTCCTCCTGTCCTGTATTCAGAAAAAGCAGCTGGACTGTTTCTCCATGAACTTGTGAGGTTCCCAGGACTGTCTAGCTTTAAGGCCTGGCAGTAGACTACGTAGGGGAGTAGTGACTTTATGTAGATGATGCAGATGGGTATCGTGGGCTGCCCTGGGGTGTTGCAATTCTTCCTGCGTTTGGTTTTCAGGAATTACATGAATGACAGCCTGCGCACAGATGTTTTTGTGAGGTTTCAGCCTGAGAGCATCGCCTGTGCCTGCATTTATCTCGCCGCCCGGACGCTGGAGGTCAGTGGGCCACCATGGGGGGTTCCAGTCTGCTGCTTTCACTAGCCTCCAGTAAACTTTCATGTCATGTACTCCAAATCAGGCTTCTTGGTGCCAACAAGAAGCCTCCTTGTTGGTGTCCAGCAGGCTTGTGTTGTAGCACCCTGAGAATTTTGTTGGCGTTGAAGGAGAGTATCACAGTGGTATTTGTCTTTACAGATCCCTCTGCCCAATCGTCCCCATTGGTTCCTTTTGTTTGGAGCAACTGAAGAAGAAATTCAAGAAATCTGCTTGAAAATCCTGCAGCTCTATACTCGCAAGAAGGTTCTGGTTTTTTTTTTTTTCATGTAGTATGTTGGTTGTGTTTGACTAGAGGCATCCGGTTCTGAACTGCGGGCTCTGGCTTTCCCAGGTTGACCTGACACACCTGGAGGGTGAGGTGGAGAAGCGCAGGCATGCCCTCGACGAGGCCAAGGCACAGGCCAAGGGCCTCCTCCCCGGCGGCGCCCAGGTGCTGGACAGCACGTCACGGTTCTCACCTGCCCCCAAGCTGGGTGAGTGTCGGGTATGAGTCTGCTCCCTGCGGGGGTGATCCTCTCCTTCAGATTCCTTTGGGAATCGCAGCTAATCTGAGCACTCTGCAGGCTCCAGCGTCCCCATGAGCGCATGGTGATGTTTGAAGTGAGGCAGGCGTTCCTGGAGAGTTGGTTTTTGTATTCATCAGGAAGGGATGTGAACAGGCTTTCTGCAATGCAGTTAGTTTGTGTTTTGCTGAAACTCTCATAAATCTGGGGCAGGAGATGGTGTCAGCTCCTAGAGTTAAGCGTGATGCCCGTCCCCGGTCCCTGAAGCGAGGCAAGCGAGGCCTGTGGCCTTTCTGTGTCCTGCGGTTCTGAGTCTGGGCTGGGAGCAGGGAGTCACAGTCAGCACAAGCCAGTCTTGCCTGGCTAGCCAGTTCCCACCAGAACAATTGTGTGATGGCCAGGTTGTAACTTATCGTGCTAATTCTAGCAGAGTCCCCCAAAGAGGGGAAAGGAAGCAAGCCTTCCCCGCTCTCTGTGAAGAATGCCAAGAGGAAAATGGAGGGGGTAAAGAAAGCCAAGGTGGATAGCCCAGTGAATGGGTGAGTACCCAAGTGCCCTGGTGGGCTGTTGGGCTGTTGGGCTGTTGGAGCGACCACGTCTGGAACTGCTCCTGCCCTGTTCGCAGCTTGCCGAAGGGGCACGGGAGTCGCAGTCGGAGCGGGAGTCATGAGCAGAGCTACTCGAGGTCCCCATCGCGATCTGCTTCTCCCAAGAGGAGGTGGGTGCTGCTGGGCTCACGGGGGTTGCTCCTGGAGGGAAGCTGTTTCCCTAGGAGGTGAGATTGTCAGGGCAGGGCTCACTGGCTTGACGGTACTCTCCTGCACAGGAAAAGTGACAGTGGCTCCACATCTGGTGGGTCCAAGTCACAGAGCCGCTCACGAAGCCGGAGTGACTCCCCACCGAGACAGGCACACCGAGGTGCTCCCTACAAAGGCTCCAAGGTGAGGAGCTACCGAAAGTCCAAGGACTGCAAGTACTCCGCCCAGAAGCCTCACGCATCTCGGAGCCGGAGCTCCTCCCGCTCCCGAAGCCGCTCACGGGAGCGGGCAGACAATTCAGGAAAGTACAAGAAGAAAAGTCACTACTGTAGGGATCAGCGGCGGGAGCGGTCCCGGTCTTATGAGCGTGCAGGCCGCCGCTACGAGCGGGACCACCCCGGGCACAGCAGGCACCGCAGGTGAGGCGTGGGGTCTTCACTGAGGGCTGCTCTCTGGCCCTCGGTATGCACACCTCGGCGTGACCGGCCCTGGGCCGCAACATCGTGGAAATGGTGTTGATGCTGGGCTTTGCGATGAACTTGGAGATGGAGTCAAGAGGCCGGCCGGGTGCCCTTTGGGTTGTCCTGGGCCCAGCCCACACCTGGTGGCAGCACAGCCCTGTGCCTGCGGAAGCCATGGCAGGTGCGCTCGTCCTGGTGGTGCGGCTTGGTGCTAATGAGACTGTCCCTTCACTCCCATACCAAGGCCCAATTACGTCAAACCGAGAAAATGACTTTCTGAACCTTTGCCTATATTAGGTTGTACCTACATTTGGACTTCGCAGTGTTTCACGGTGAGAAAACGGCCTTAACAGCCCCTTATTCTCTGTCCATGTTGTAAATAAACGTGTTCAGTATGAGTTAAAGCTATATATGAAAACTCAGAACTTGAATTCTGTCAGCTTAAAACTTGTGTAGAGAATTCTTGATTTTTAAAATGTGAAGGTATTTAGATCTGTGTTGAAAGTCATATATTTTTATCTGTGTGATGCTGAGTGCAGGCCACCAGCTCCTAAATAGAGAAGTTTCCTATATACGCATTTTCCGTGGTTGAAAAACACAATTCTCTCTACTCAGGACATTGGGAACGTTAAAGAATTTGTAGTCTGTGCTCTGCTTGCTTGTCACCGTGCACGGCCCGCGGTACCCGTTCTAGTGGTGCGTCTGCGCTGCCGCCTCTGATCTCATTAAAGTATTGGATTTTGTACTGAGTTCCATGCGCCTGCTCTTCTGTGAGGCTTGTGATGGGTCTGAGCTGTCTGCCTGTTCTGACAAAGGCTGCTGCCCTTGGGGTGAAGGGAGGGTTTGAAAAGGATCAGATGGTTCGGAGCCCCCTTGCGCCTGAGAGACATTGGTTTATAACCCATTGCAGGTGTCTGTCAGGCTGGCAGCATCCAGGAACAAGGCACCTGGAGGAGTGTCACCCCTGGAGGTGTCCTCCCTGGGAGTGGATTGGTGGTGCAGGTAGGCACGGTGGGCCTTGGGGCTGTTTCCTGGTCCTGCGTGGGTTCCATGCAGATCAAGGGCTGTTGGAGCCTCTGTCAGCTCTCCCCAGTACTTCTGTGCAGGTGGGAGGCATGGACTTCCTGATGCCAGTGTGCCTAGAGAAAGGTGCCTGAGGTCAGTACAGCCAGGATGTGAAACCGACAGGGTTAGCACCAAGGGTCCACTTTTTTTTTAAACTTCCCTTACTTATATTTATTCTATTTGGGGAGGGTAATTAGGTTTATTTATTTATTTTAGGTACTGGGGATTGAACCCAGGATCTGGTGCATGCTAAGCACGTGCTCTACCACTTGAGCTATGCCCTCCTTGCAGGTGGCTCACTTTTTTTTTTTTTTGGCATCTTTAATACAGGTTTTTTTTTTAAACATTTTTTATTGATTTATAATCATTTGGTGGCTCACTCTTAAGGACCAAACCATAAAAGCCTGGGGAGGCCATACAGCTGGAGTGAGAGGTGGGCTGTGGACATGTTCATAGACCTTCCTACCTGGGAGCCAGAAGCAATCCCTCCCACATTAGGGCATAGTGACAGTTGCAGACCTGGGCCTGGAGCCTGAAGTTTCTGCCCTCCCACTGGCCTATCCATCCCTTGCTTAGCCAGGTTGGGGCCTGGGGGTGGCCAGGCCTAGCCAATTCCTGCTAAGACTCACCGGAAGACCCTCCTACAGGGCAAGTCCCTGAGCAGAGCCAATGGGACTCTTCACACATCCCTCTCCTACCAGGCACCCCTGCTGGTCCACTCGGGATCTTGCCCATCCTAGCCAACCTCAGCGAGGACAAGGAGCCTTCTGGACTAGGCAGGTACCACGGTACTCTCTTAGCTCCCTACCCTGAGGAGCAACACTGGGTCTTAGGCAAACCCCATGCTCCACGCAGGCTGCTTTTGGTTTTTGGACAAAAACTTTCCACAGTCATAGGATAGAAACTTGTTTGCTTTAAGGAAGGAAAAAGAATCCATCTATGCAAAAGCGTCATTTTATCTATCCCGCGCCAGATGCGGGGTCTCCTTCGCTTATCCGGACTGGCGGAGAGGAGGCTGCAAGACAAGGAGATGGGGCGACGGGTCCCGAGATCTCCCGAGTCCTCCCTGACGGCGCCCGGCTCTGCCGCCTACGCCTCGCACGGCACTCCTAGTGTCCAGGTTGGGGGACCCAGGGCCGACCCGCCGTCACTTGTCTGCCACCTTTCCTCCCATCCTCGGGAGGGGGGCCAGGGCGGAGGGAGGCCGGGCTTTGCGAGCACAGCAGCTGGTTGTCCTTTACCCGCTGCCCAAGGCGCAGTATCTCCGGCCACTTCCGTCGCCCCACGAACCCTATTTCCGGCGCCCTTATAACGTCCCTTCCGCAGACCCGAAACGCCACTTCCGGCCGTCTACGGGCCGCTGGCTTGTCGGGGAGCGACGTGAGTTCGAACCACGAAGGCGCGGAGAGCGCCCCCTTGGGATTGTGGGAAATGTAGTTTTCTAGCCTTCCCAAGGGCCAGGCGGAGCTACCGAGCTGTGGGAGGGGTTGGGGTGGAGACGGGGCGGGCGGCTCCTCAGACGGAAACCATCGCTTTCTGAGCCCGGCGAGGTCTGCGCAGACTCGGAGCCAGGCGCCGTCGTGGCGCCAGGGGGCGCTGGGTGTAGGAACTTGCTGGCGGCGGAGTTGGGGGCGGTTTAGGGAAGGACCGGAAGTGCTGAGCACGGCGGCGGAATGGTCGGTTGAGTCGCCGGGCCGGGTTTCGGGAGAGTCTGCGTGAGGACGCGGAGCGCGGGCTCCAGGAGCAGCTGAGAAAGCAGCGGCCGGAAGGTGGGGGCGGCTCAGGGCTTGGGACCCGAGCTTGGACACCGCCCGCGCGGTGGACGCCTCAAGGTGAAGCTGAGGCTCAAGCCGTGCAGCTTGGGAGCGGCGGAGGCGGGGGTTTTGAGGGAGGGAGCCGTGCTCCAAGTAACGTCCTCATCTTAGGAGAAGGTGGTGAGGGTGATGGGATGCTGTAGTCGGGGGCGGGACCCGAGTCCCCAGGGTGACCTTGGCCGCACTTGTGTTCCAGCTCCTCTGAGCACCTTGGGCCGCTGCCACACACACACCATGTTCCTGGTTCGCCTGACTTCGCAGCTGCTCAGGGCTATTCCCCGGGCAGGTAAGAGGCCTCCTGGACAGATGGGCGGGATACTCACGTGGGTTAGGAACGTGCGTCACCAGTTGGAGGCGAGGGCCTGGCCACACAAACCCTCTCTAAACATCCAGGCCCTACAGAGGGGATGTCTGGGCCTGAGAATGTCAGTGAGGGTCCAGTCCAGTCTGCCTTGGAGGTTTTGCTCCCCAGTCCCGGTCAGGCCTCATGGCCGTGCACAGGTCTAGTGTGACCCTGGGAGTGGTAACTGTGCCATCCTGTTTCCTGCAGGGTGCAGTCGGCCCTGGCCTGTCTCGAGGGTGCTGGGCAGCTATGCCTGCAGGCCTCACTACAGCACACAGCCAACAGGCCCAAGTGGGTTTGTCTCCCTTCCTGGCAAGCGGGTTCACCTGGAACTTGAGGAGATGCTGGTCCCCAGGAAGATGTCTGTCAGCCCCTTGGAGAGCTGGCTGACCGTCCGATATCTCCTGCCCAGACTGGACCCTGGGACCCAACTCTATGAATGTCCAGCTAGTCACGTGGGCGAAGGGGCTGAGCAGGGGGTCAAGGAGGTGTGGGAAGCACCCCAGATGCAGTGCAAAAACATACTAAAGATCCGCCGGCGGAAGATGAATCATCACAAGTACCGCAAGCTAGTCAAGAGAACACGGTTCCTGCGGCGGAAGGTCAGGGAAGGACGCCTGAAACGGAAGCAGGTGAGTGTGGGGCCCTCGTCCCAGAGCTGGGCACAGTGGTTGAGATGCAGGGCTGTGCACAAACCTGTAGGTGGTCCCTCCCTCTGCCCTCACAGATCAAGTTCGAGAGAGACCTGAGGCGCATCTGGCTGAAGGCGGGCCTGAAGGAAGCCCCTACAGGCTGGCAGACCCCCAAGATCTACCTGAAGGGCAAATGAGTCTAGTGTCTCTCCCCCGCCCGTTGCTGCCAACTGTAATAAATTTTCTGAGAACTCGGCTGTCTCTGCTGGCCTGGACCCTCTTCTGCTGGGTGTGAGCTGTCTTGGGATTGAGGCTAGCGTCAGCCTCTGGCATTGCAGGAGGCACAAGGGCTCTGGGTGGCAGAGTGGCAGTCCCTTCCCCAAGTTGACCCTTGTCCTGGTGCGTGGCCTGCGGGAATGATGGTCTCACTGTTTATGAGTGAACATTGTGGGAGAAGCTGTGAAGAGTTCCAGCCCTGCTTTCAGTGCAGACTCTTAATGACATGGAGGTGGCAAAAGTGCTGAGGGACAAGCAGGGTCTCAGTGCCCAGACTGAGGGGGCAATGTCATTAGGGTACACAGTTGACTCTCAGTCGGGTGAAAACCCAACTATAGCTTGTAGTCAGCCCTCCATGTGGTTCCGGATGCAGCCAGCTGTGGATTGTCTGGTTCTGTAAGTGGACCTGCACAGCTCAGGGTCAGGGAGGGCCTCACTGGAGAGGTGGGGAGGGGAGGGAGGCAGGGCAGGCACTGTGTGCTCTAATGGCAGACAGTGCTCTGCAGGCCCCTTGCAGGGCCTCTGGCCTGCCTGCTGTGGGCTTCTTGGCCTCTGCCACTTCCTGGGTCCCTGAGTAGGGGTGGCCTGCCCTGTCAGGTTTAAGGTTGGGCTGGCTATGGAAAGTGTGCTGGTGAGAAGCCCGGAGCCTTAGCGTCAGCCAGTGACTGCCAGTGATTCCAGGTTCTTCCTGCATGGAGAGGAACCTGTTGTCCCTAATAGGGGGCCTGGAGGGGCCTGTGGGCCTCTGTATGTGGGCTGGCGGGGCTAGGCTTCCGGTGGGGAGACTGGTCGGAGTGCCATGAACTCAGGTGAGGGTTGCTTTCATCCTTAGCATCTCTTCCACTTCTCACATCTGGGTTCAAGGAGGGGAGACAGGTGCGTCTTCCCTGAGCCCTGGGGAGCAGTGTTTTTGGAGGGCCACAGCTCTCCTGTTGCTGGGTTCCCTGTCACGCTGCGCACTGGGGCTGTGGGAGCTTGTTGTCTTTTGTCAGAGATGTGTCTGGGGTCTGGCTTGGGTTCCCTGCCCATTGGGCAGATCTCGGGAGGGCTTGGGCTCGGGCTTCCCAGCAGTTTGCCGGAGGGAATGGTGTTAATAACACCGATACTTCAGTGAGCCAGGTGGGTCCCTGTCCATCAGGGACGATGGACTCACGGATGGGCCGTGTGTGGTGGATATGAGGAGGGTGAAGCTGGCTGTTACTGGAGGGGACCTGAGGCCACTGAGGGGGCAGGATGGCTTCCACTGGTGGCCACAAGGAGGTAGCTGTTGGGCTCCTGGCAGCCCCTGGGGTCTTGACTGGGGACCAGGACAGCTAGGATCACAGGCATCCTTCCCGGGTCTCATTTTCCTCAGGTGTGGGTGGGGCAGAGGTCCCAGGGCCAGGCCCTCAGGGGTGGAGTGGACCATGCCCTCCTGGTGCCAAGTCTGGCCCCAGCTCCTCTGGGCCTCCCAGCAGGGCCTAGCCTGCCAGTGATGCCCTTGGCCGACGCCCACGGCTGCTGACCAGTTGCTCCCAGTGTTTCCTTCCAGCCCCGCTGCGGTAGCTGCCCCGTGGCTCACCCCGCCCTTCCCTGGCTGGTGGGAGGAGAAATGGATGCTAAGTCTGGAGACAAAGCCTTGGTCAGGAGCTTGGCTGGGGCCATAAGTTCTGGGGGTGCAACCGGCCGGCCTGTGCCAAGAGGCGCAGACCCAGACGCCTGGGTGCTGCCAACTGGCAGAGCACCACAGGGCCCTGGCATCCCGGGCACCTGCTCCAGCCTCCTCCACCCTGGGGTGAGTGCCAGCTGGGGGGCCCCCAGGAGGCAGGCTGCCCGTGGGCTCCAGGCCACATGGACTCACCAGTCCTCCAGAGCAGCAGTTCTTAAGTGGGCATTCGGCCACATCTGGAGACGTTTTTGGTTGTAAAACAGTGGGGGTTCTGCTGACAATGATGGGTGGAGGCCGGAGATGCTGTTAAATGCCCTTCGGTTCACATGGCAGTCTCTGCCCGAGAATAATGAGCCCCAGATGCCAGTGGTGCTGTGGTCGAGGCTCCTGCTCCAGATGTCATGGGTCCTGTCGAGTCAGCTCCTGAGCCAGCCCAGCCCCACTTGGTCCCCTCAGTCCCTGCCCCTCCCTGCCCTGCTGGGCCTGGACCTTGATGGCCTGTCCCTGCCCGGCCTGGGTGTGCAGACTTCACCCTGCCTGTGGCTTGGATGCTTCGGTCCAACCACAACCTCAGAAGGCAGTTTTGGGGTTTTATTTTCACTCTGCAGCCCCTCCTCTCTTCCCTGTGGTGCCTCCACCCTCCCCCAGCCCCTTCTCCCTGGTGTTCCCTAGTTCTAGCCCTGATAGCCACTGACGGGGCAGCCTTCAGTGAAAGGCTCGTCTTTGTGATGTGGTTCTGGCCTGTGATCTGCCCCTCTCCCCAGCCCGTCCAGCAGTGCATAGAGGATGGGTTCAGTCAGGGAGGCCCCATCCAGGGCCCAGCTGATGAGGGTGGTCTTGGGCTCTTGCTGGGGATCTGCTTTTTGAACCCAGCTTGGGGCACCTCTGTGAGCTCAGCTTTATGGCTCTGCTGCTCCGTACCTGGTGCACAGCAGAGTCTTCTGGCCTGGATGTCTTCGCCGCACCGTGGGCCCGGAAGGAGCCGGGCAGACTCCGGCCCCGTGGGAGGACGTGAGGCTGGGTACCAGGCCCTGGGGAGGGTGGGCACGGGCCCTGGCCACCTCAGATGCACCAGGCAGGGTACAGCACACACCTACGTGCACCCCCCAAACCCCATGCTGTGAGTAGCGCTCCCCACCATTCAGGGAGCTGGCGAAGGTGCTGGAGGGCCATAGCGTGGGGCAGAGGCTGGAGAGAGGCTCCCTCCCCGGTGTGGCCGAGGCCCGCTGAGCTTGCCCAGAAGGACACCGGAACCTGGGTGGACTGAGGGGTGGGATATTGCTCTCTAGGACTGAGTTTTGGAAAAAGCCCCTGGAGAGTTAGTCCAGGGTAGAGGCCAGAGGGCAACCTCCCCCGCTGCCTGGCTGGGCATCCAGAGCCCACCTGGGTGTCGCAGGGCGCTGCTGGGCCATCTGCCGGAGAGGGAGCGGAGCCCCATGGCCTTGGGCCTCACCTGAGGTCACGTGTCGGCCGACTCTGCCACTTTGGGGGGGGGGTTGTCTCTGTGGGTTGGCCTGTGTGTGTCCTTGGAGGACCCCTCCTTGAGTAGGGGTAAAAGTCCTGCAGACCCCGGATGGCCAGTGGGCAGCACCAGGCCCACAGCCCCGCTCGCCTCAGCTGTGGTGGCAGCAGGGCCATCAGGACCCTTGAGGCCAAGGGGAGGGGAGGCATCAGCCCTTGGGCTGGGCATGAGCTTGTGCCAACTCCTCGGGCAGGATCCACGGTCGGGGGGAGCCAGGTTGCCAGGTGGCATTAATCGTGCACGTGCCTCGTGGAGTGTAGGTTGGCCCAGCGACTTTGGGGACACAGGACAAGGGTGACTGCCCTATGACGCTGCACCACGAGCCCACAAGCTAGCCTACCTGGGCCGGCCTCGCCCACGTTGATGGTCTGCAGGGCAGGGAGGAGACTGACTCAGCCTGGAGTCCTGCTGAGCATAAGGGGCCCCAGAGACCACCAAGACCGGGTCCTGACCTGGAGCCCTCGGGGGCTGGGGGTACGTGAAAAGGGCTCTTGTGCCCTCTGGGCTGACACCTGCTTCTCCTGAAGCCAGGCACTGTCCCCTACCCGACGCCTGTTGAGTTTGCTTGGTCTTGTTGGTTTTGTTACTTTGCTTTTACAGTTGAATTCTCGTTTTAAAATTTCCGGCCAAGTCAGACTGTGCGGCTCAGCGTGGAATTGTTGGCTCCTGCCTCACCCACCTCCTCATCTCCTCATCCACCCCAGGTCTGTCCAGGCGCCTTGGGCTGGTGCCCCCTCCTCTTACAGTCACAGCACAGCGACACAGTCACCTCCCAACATCAGTAGCATTCACACAAGGCCTCATGGGCCAGCATGCCAGTGTCCCCTTCTCACACAACTGTTTGTTCTCCAGTTCTGTTTTTTCTTTTGTGTGTTTTCCTGTGCTTCTATCACTAACTCAGCCCCAGACTTGCTGGAGGGATTTGAAAACTGTCAGTTGGGTCCAGCTCCTCAAGTGCCTCTTGTTCCTGTGCAGTCCTTCCTGGCGCCCAGCTAGGCTACGCTGGGCCCTTGAGGGCACCAGCAGAGTCTACCTGGGATACCCATGGCCTCAAAAGCTGGAGCCGTTGTTTCTGGAATGCCATGTTTTCCTGTCTTGTGGTTTACCTTCCTTTCCATGGAGTCCATCCTATAGTAGCTTTCCCAGAAAAGGTGTGTGGGAGATAGATCATAGAATAAGAACTGTGTTTTTAAGAAATTAGTAATTGATGCATCTGAGTGATTCCCTCTACTACAGGCACTGTGCTGGGTTCTTCCTGGGAGTTCTCTCACTTCACAGCGAGCCTGTAGTTAGCCTTGTTTGGTAGATAGGGACCCTCAACTTACCCACAGTCGCATGGCTGAGAAGCCGTGACTTGGCTCTAAGTCTGTTTGACTCCAAACTTAATTTGTTTTAAATTTATTTTTATAAAAGTTATGCCTCTGCATATCTAAATAGTGTAATAGTTCAACAGTGCTTGAAAAAAAAGCTAGTCTCTCCTCCCCACACCACCTTCCCAGAGGCAGTCTCAGCCCTTTCAGATGATTCTTTTGGTATTACAATATCTCTAAATTGGAGGATTTTGGACTTTTTGACCAAAACTCAAAATAAGAAATACATTTTATGTATCACTACCCACACTTGAAAAATTAAAAAAAAATACATACCTCTCTTCAGTGCAGTCATCTCAGGTGTTTTCTGGTCTACTTCATTAAAAAATACTATTTCCAATCCATTAGACTGAGTTCACACTTGCTAATCAAATACAATTCTCATGTCCCTGCGTTTTGTTTTCATTGCAGGTGTTACCTGTTGGCCTCTCTTGTGCTGCCCCCTCCATCCCTCCTCTGACCTGGCGGCCCGTGAGTCGGGGTGTGTGAAAGTCTGTTTACATGACTGACCACGGACGGGCTGGCAGCTGTCGCTGCTTTTCTTTCCCTCTGCATGTTGTTTTCCCTGGTTTTCTCTCTTCTCTCCGGTTGCTCTGGTTCTCTGTGCCCTCGTCACGGTTTCAGCACCAAGTTCTCAGCCCGGCTCGCAGGAGCATCCGAGGTTTGCTCATCTCAGGACAGAGTCTCTTCCTGGACTTCCTGCTTGTCCAGCAGCGGCAGGCCCGCCGCACTTGGGCTCAGCTTTGTTCCTGGGGCATCCCGCAGACACTCTCTCCTTCCCTGATCCTTCCGTTTTCTTCCCCTTACTTTGCAAGAGCCCGTCCTCCATAGTTTCCTGCGGAAAGAAACACAAGAGAAAATTTTGCAATTTTGCAAATCTGCAGATGTCTCTACTGGATCCTGTTTCTTGGTTGACAGTGTGGCTGGATGTGGAATTCTAGGTTGGAGATCGTTTCCTACAAAATCCTGCAGGTCTTGCTCTGCTGTCCTCCAGTTCCCAGTGCTGCTGATTAGAGAAGTAAACTTGCTTTGAGGCCAGCTCCTTTGTCAGTAGCAGACTCTCGAGGCCCTCGTTCCTTCATGCCAGCATTCCCAGTGGCACACTTTAGTGTGGCTCTTTTCGCCCCATGGAAGGCCGGTTCAGCCTGGGCTTGCCTGACCTTCAGCTCTGAGGCAGTTTCTTGAACTGTTTTCTTGAACTGTAATTCCCTCCCCTCCATTTCTGCTGTTTCTGAAGCTCCTGTTATTGGATGATTTTCTCTTCTGTTTGCCATTTCATGGGCACCTTCAGCATTTCCCTCTAATCCACTTAATGAATTTTTTTCATTTCTGTTACCTTCTTTTCAATTTTTTAGAGACTTTCATTTTCTCAGTGTGTTTAGCATGCCTGGTTGTTTCCTGGGTGTGACGTCGCCTCTTCTGGGAGGATGTTAATGAGACGTCATTTCTCTGCTGACCCCCCCTACCCTGCAGCCTTGTTCCAGGCGGGCTTCTCTGCCTGTTGGCTTTGGCCTCCATTTCCCACACTAGTGGGCCTCCTCTGCTGGCGCTTCGTTGTCTGCTTCTGTTTGACAGTGGGGTCCACAAAGCAGGACCCCCAGAAGTGGCTCTATGTGCCCTTTCCCACTTCAGGGGGAAGCCGGGACTCTGGCGACCAAGTAGGGTTGCCAACTTTAGCAAATAAAAATAGAGGACCCCTTGTTAAAAGTGAATTTCAGGTAAACAACAAATAACCTGTCAGTATAAACGTGTCCTGTTCAGTGTTTACCTGCAGTCCTGACATGTGAGGCATGGCAGGGCGGGCAGGAGGGTCCCCGTCTCCATGTCAGAGGCTGCGGCCAGCTCGCAGGGCTCGGGCCCGCTTGGAAGTTTCGCTTTCCGAAGGTGGGACAATGTGAGCTTCCCAGGGGTGAACCTTTCACTGCACTGGGTTGAAACACAATTGTACTGAAGTCCACTGGGCAGCCGTGGAGGGTGCAGAGACCAAGTCCCAGGGTCTCTCACTTGCCGAGAATGTGATTAGATTCTTGGGTTGTATGGCCGGGAACATTCTCTGAGCATGTCAGTGGAACTCCCTGTCTTCCTGGAAACCAAAATGTTGCATATGATTATGAAGCTCCCGTTCTGACTAGCCTACCTACACCGAAAGGCTCTTGCTTAGATTTAAAATGGAGAACATGCAAATTCCATGAAGAAAAAGGAAACTGAACTTCTGCCTTAGAAGTGTTCACCTTTTGAAAAAAGTTACTTTCTTGCAGAATCCACAGCCAAAAAAAAAAAGAAAAGCTGGAACAATGGTTGTCACGGGATAAGAAGCCAACGTCACCAAGGAGACTTCACTTCATAGAAGCATTAATATCGTCTAACTGCTGGGATGGGAAATGTGGAGTTTTACAAAGTTGTATGAGAAAAAGGCTAAGTGATATTTTTCATCAAGATGACCCTGGACAAATTAGACGCCTTCCTAATTCTGCCTTGAACGGCTGTGTCTTTCCCCTGACGTCATGAACCGTGTGAGACAACGGAGGATAGTATCATGGGTTTGGGAAGAATCAGGTTTATTTACTTATGCAAAGCTTACTTAACTTTCCTAAATTTCCTGGTTTGGTTTTATGTCTCAGGTAAGTTATTTTTTTCCCCCAAAATACTTAAAATCATATAGATGTATATGTTTATGTTTAAACATATATTTTTAAAATGTTTATATTTCACTAAAATAACTGATCTCTTTTGTATAGGATTTACTCCTGTAACCCAGATGGAGCTCTGAATTGTCTGCATGTCATTTGTGCACCTGTCGCCGAGGTGCACCTGTGCAGGGATTACAGCACCCCCCCCCCCCCCGCCTGGCCCTCACTGTGCGATCTTGCTGCTCCTCCCCCAGGGCTCCCTTGGGTCTGGCTGTGACCTGCTCTTACCAGTAGAAAGAGGCAGATGCTTCCAAGCTCTGGCCGCAAGGGTTCTGGCAGCTTCTATCAGTGGAAGGAAGCCTGGCGTAGGCGGCCAAGCGACAGGTCACGTGGTGGGAAGAGGCCGCGTGGACAGAAGACCTGGGTAGTGGCCGCCCCGACCCCCAGTTGCTGAAGTGAAGCCATGGGGCTCGTCAGCCCCCGTGAGCCACCCCAGCAGCACCATGTGCCCCAGGACCTGGGCAGCCAGGGACCCTCCTGCGCCTTCCATGAGGGGAGCCATGCTCCTGCTTTTTCTCTGTAAATCATTTGGAATTCTCCTGCATGAAGAATTCCATTTACGTGAGCAGCCACTTATTTCTGGGAGTGTGACTTTCCATTTCAGGTTACAGTCCAGCACCCCTGGCTCCAGCTCTTGGCCCTGGGCCCCCACCCCCTAGTTCTTTTTTCTTTTTTCCCCCAACACTTCCTTTCCAGCAGTACAGGCTCTCCAGGTTTATTTAGTATGTTTCCTCCCAGCCCTAAAGGCAGCCATTTCTCCAAGGAGCCCTGGTTCCTTTGTTGGAAAACGATCTTAGAAACCAAGGTCTGGAGCTGGGCACGCTCACTGCTGCGGGCCTTCGCAGACAACAGAGGTGGCCCTGCATCAGCACATCCACCGCCGTTTTCACGCGCCTGTGTTTGTGTCTGCTAACACGAGTTCGTCTCATTGTCCCCAGCTGTTGCCCAGGGCCACGTGGGTCTTCCCAGCCCCTCTTCTTACCCTCTCGTGTAATCGCTCAGTTCCGTGTTCCTGTATAGAGTGTCAGAGCGGATAAACCACAGCCTCGGGGAAGCAACTCTGTCAGCTCAAATGAAAACACCATCCCTTACCGACTCACCAGAAAGTCGGTGGACACGGGCATCTTGTGGGTGAGGTGACTCACATCTGATGGAAGTAAATCGATGGTTCCTGACTCCTGGCTACAGAAATGATGAAGCGATAAGGATGATGAGGAGATCTTCCTGGCGTGACGGGAAAGATGGAAATGCAGAAGCCACCTTGCCACCCGGGGTCTGGCTCCAGTTCATGAGCAACGTGAGCAGTGTCTGCACGTTGGTTGGCTGGCCTCCCCGCACCTTCTCAAACAGAACAGGCCAGTGGGGAGAGCACAGGTGGGCTGCAGGGCGCCACGGGTCAGGCTCCGGCCACTGCAGTAAAGTGAATGCCATGACAAAACGAGGCACACAGATTCTGTGGTTTCCCGGCCTATGTAAAAGCCACATTTATACCATAATCTATTAAGTGCATAACAGCATTATGTCTAAAAAGTGCACATGCATTAGTTAAAAAATTTGTTATCTCTAAAAAATGCGAACCATCATCTGGGCCTTCAGTGAGTCATGCCTTTCTTGCTGGTGGAGGGTTAAAAATGTGAGAATTACCAAAATGTGACACAGAAGCACGGGGTGAGCAAGTGCTGTTGGGAAAACGGCACTGGTGGGCTTGCCTGACGCAGGGTCACCACAGACCTTCAGTTTGTAAAAATGCATCATCTGTGAAGCGCAGTAAAGTGAGGTGTGCCTGTTCCCGTCAAAGACACCACGCAGGAAACCGCTTGCCGAGGGTTTGACCATGACTGCTAAAATCCTTGGTCTTGGGTTCTTGATGGTTTCTCAGGGTGAAGGGGTTGCCTGGTCCATGAAATAATGCTTCTGTGTTTCCAAGTGTTCTTGTCTGTATTTTCAAATCAGTGTCTCGATGCATCAGTGGTCTCTCAGCCCCATCTCAGCGTGTCATCTGACTTGTGGGCCTCCACCAGCAGGGCTGAGAGCCCCCTCGGGACGCACAGACCATCAGACATGGGATCTGGAGTCCCCTGGCCCATGGAGTGAGACAGTGCCGTAGCAGACCACCAGGACTCCCGAAGAAGGACTAACACATGCGCAAGTGACCACCTCTGGGAAGACAGCAGTGTGAGGGTGGATCGCGGGTGCTCTGGTCTGTGGGGCAGCTCCGCCCTCTGGCCTCCGCCTCACGGTGACAGTGGATCGGCACGGTTCTGGAGAAACCTGAGGGGAGCTGTGACTCAGCAGTCTGCCCACAAGCCAATCCTCAGCTGAGACACCAGTCCCTTTCCTTGTAAGACTTGTGCTTTTGTCTTTTTAAGTCCTGCCCTTGCTTTGTCCTGGGAAGCAGTTGTGTCTGTCTCCTGTTGGCAGCATGAAAAGTCAACACAAATTTAGCAGCTTCACACAGCAGGCTCGTTACCACGCAGCTTCCATGGGTCAGGCTCTGGACGTGCGTTTACCGGGAGCTCCACCCAGGGTCTCACGGGGTCAGACCCGTGTCAGCCAGGGCTGTGTCCTCACCTGCGGTCCTCTTCCAGGCCCAGCTGGGTGGCTGGCAGAACCCGTTCCTCGCAGTTATAGGACCAAGGGCCGTTTTCTTCTTGATGAATGAAGTGGGTGGGGCTGCAGCCTCAGGTTTTGGCCACACAGTCGCCTCCATGAGCCCTTTCACCACATGGCTGGTGGGAGAAGCTGACTACTCGGCTATGAGGGAAACTCGGTCTCTGTGAGTGACAGCCCCGCACCTCTGTTGTGTGGGTGCAAAGGACTACCCCACCACAGTCTCCCCTCCCGCCACTCTAGGGGAGGACCTTGGAGTTCTGTCCACCACCTGGCCCTTGGAGGGTCATTTTCCTGGTATGTTCCTGTAAATCCTGGCAGCTCTAAACAAACTATCTTGGCATTTCCTGCATCACCAGACCACATCTCTCCTGATTGTAAACCCCTCAGGCCTCATCCTGCCGGGTGTGAATGAGAGCCAGGCCACAGCCCTGCAGACCTGTGCGCCAAGCCCCACCCTCCCTCCCCCTACAGGCAGCTTCCTGGGCGCTGGCCTGGCTGTCCACTTGTGGGGTCGCTCCCTAGGAAGCTGTCCCTGTGAGTCTCGCGTTTCAGATGATGCCATTTATCTGTGAGCAGGCCTCCTCTAACAGCCCAAAGAGGGCAGGAGCTTGGCATCCAGTTCGGGGCTGACTCCCAGTGCATGGCACACAGTGGGTGCACAGGAAGTGTTTGCTGAATGTTGAACAGCACATGTGAGCACGTGTCTGTGTGTCAGGTTGTGCTCTTGAGTGCCTGTGGTTTTTCCTCCCCATGAGCCTGGCTGCCTGGAATGTCCGAGTCCCCAGGATTGGAGCCAGACTCTGATTCTCAGGCTCAGTTGGGCTGGCTGCCCCTCCTCGTCCTGTCCAGCCTCTACTCCTAGGAGAGGGGATGTGGGTCTGGCTCTGGTCTGGCTGGGGCTGGCCTGGAACTCAGGGGGACCACAGTGATGTTGGTGGCTGTTCAGTTCCGATCTGTTCTCTCTTGGGCTCTGCTTCCATCTGTGACTACTTCCTGCCAAGGACTGGGGAGGTGGGCTCAAGCAGGGAGAGGACGGGGCAGGGAAGAGGGGTTGCAGCATTCTACTGCAGTGGTGCAAGGGGGTGGGGGTCCTCCTTCAGACTTCTGCTTTTGGGCTGAGCTGAGGGCTGGATCTGCAGCACAGGGGCGCCACCAGGCCTCAGCACAGGGCCTGAGGCCAGGGAACCTACTGGGAGAGGGAGTTTAGGGTGTGGACCAGGCGGGGAGCGGACCCTGTCCCCTCCCAGGCTGCGGGGCCGGACCTGGTTCATCTCTGCCTCCCTCCAGCCCTGCTTGGACATCTTCCCTCCACGAAGGAGAGACAGCCTGGCAGCCAGAGGCAGGAACAGAGGGCAGAGGTGGAGGCCAGCGCAGTAGAGACCAAAGGAGAGAGGCAGACATGGGTGGGGGCGCAGAGGAAGGCTGGGAGGGAGGCTGCAGTGCTAATGTAAACCAGTTAGGAAAACAGGGGGAGAGGCCAGGCCTCAAGGCCAGCCAGGCAGGGCTTGTTTTTCCAGAATGAAAGGCCCAGGGAGGAGCTAGAGTGGGGTGGGGAGATGAGCCCTGATTCCAGTTTGGAAAGGGCTCCGCCTCCCAGGGCCTGGATCTTGCAGAGGGAAATAGGTCCGTTAGGTTGGGGGTGGGGTGTTCTCCCAGCTGGTCCTACCTGTTATCACCCCTCACTCCCTCCTACTGCAGCAGCAGCCTCCTCCCCTTCCCTGGAGCCAGAGAGTCTGGCTGGGCTGGGCTCCTCGCTCGCTCTTCTGAGGACTTGGGGACCAGGGCAGGGTTCAAGAATGAGAATCCGGCCCACCAGGGCCTGGGACCTGTGACAATAATTCAGTCCAAATGGGCAGTCTGAAAAATGCATTGTGGCTTTCTGTGGTGATGTGGTGGAGTTTTTCTTTTCTTTTTCTTTTTTCGAGGTTTGCTTAACTAGAGAGAGTGGGTTTGGTACACAGTGCGAGGTCTGTGATTTCACATTTGTTTATGTGACTCTGTAAGTTTTCCCAGAGCTTCAAATTTGTGCCTTCTGTTGGGAAGGCTCCCATACCCCACCCCTTCCTTCCCTTCCTGGGAGCAGTGGGGGAGCTCCTGGGAGCAGGGCACCCAGGTCTGGACGGGGTTTCATGGGCACCACGCTGTGCCCCTGATAGTGAGCAGATGGGGGCAGGGGCACCAGGACAGAGGGGCACTGGGCTGGCCCCACTCAGTGCTCAGGGTCCCCACCCCTCATCTCCCCGGCTAGCTCTCTGGATGGTGCAGTTGACGTAGACAGCAGTGCCCATCCTGTTGTCTGGAGGGAGCCCCCCTGTACCTCCCCAGGGCTGGTGCTACTCTTATCCCCACTACACAGATGAGGAAATGCAGCCCCCAGAGGAGACGGGCCTGCGCGGGTCATCACGTGGCAGCCTGGGCTCCTTGGGGGTCCGACCTCAGGATGCCTTTCTTCTGGCCCCCAGTGGAGGGATGCCTTGGGCCAATGTCCCCCTACAGAGGAGGGGGCGAGGGGTGCTCACCCCAGAACCCCAGGCCTGCAGTGGCCCCAGAGGGGCCCTGTGTGTCACAGACATCTACAGGGTATCCAGGGCCATGCCTTCAGGCTTTGGGGCCCTCCTGCCCCTCCGAGGGCTGAGCTACTGCCCCCTTCTTCAGGACCTGAGCCAGAGGGGGAGCCAAGTCTCTGCTCTGACTCCCCTCACCGTCTGGGGCATAGTGGCCAAGGCCCTACCCCTCCCACTAGGCCAGCTAAGGATCTGGGGAGGCCAAGAGGCTGGGCAGGAGCGAAGAGGGCGGTCGGTCTGCAGGGCTCCGTGATGTCATGGCGGGTTCTGAGGAGGGGGAGGGGGGCGGGCTGTTTTTCTGGAGAGTTAGAGCCTGAGCGAGACAAAGCGGCCAGAGGGCCAGGCGGGCGCCATGGAGCTGCGGGCCCAGGTCCTGCTCTGGAAACTTGTGCTTCTGCAGAGTGAGTTCGGGTGGGTGGGGGTCAGGAGGCAAAAGCAACCAGTGGGGCTGAGTGAGTTTGTGTTCAGGGCTGCGCTGCCTGTCTCAGCTCCAGCCCGGGGTGGGGTGGGAGGAGGGACGCCCCACCCCGAAGGGGACGGGTCTGGGGGCCTCAGAGGGAACAGGGCACCATGATAAGGCCCCCAGATCAACACATAACCTCCCCTTGCACAGAACTGGCCCCAGAGGGCCAAGCAGGGCAGGGAGGCTGAGGCGGGAGTGGCTCCTCTGGGTCCCTGCACACCCATTCTCCCGTCTCCCGGATGCCCCTCAGGCCTGTGCTGCTCTGCCGTCAGGAGGAGAGAGGGCTGGGGTACCAAGGGGAGCCTGGGAACCGGGGGTCGCACAGGGTCTTCTCTGGCGCCCTCTTGGGTCCTGGGCCCCTGAGCCCGCCCCCAGGGCTGGCCTGCTGACCGGGCACATTCCTGCGTCCAGTCCAGGCGCGCAGCCACATCTCTGGTGCAGGAATTTGGCTTGTGGGGTGGCAGATGGTGGGGTCACTTCCCACATCCAGGCTTCTCATGCTTTAGGAAGGCCGAGGGGCTTCTGGGGTTGGGCACCAGTTGTCAGAGGACCCTGGAAGGCAGGTGCATGTGTCACACTGGATATGCATGTGCAAGGAGCCCCCCAAACTGGCCCGAGGTGTCAGGCCCTGGTGCTCTTGTGGCCTTGCTGCAGTGTTGGGGATGGTGGCCACCACACTCCAGAGCTGGCCTGCCCACGGTCTAACCCTGGCTCCACCCCTCATCCCCCAAAGGGCCAGCTGCTCTCCCCACACCCCAGGCAGGTGGCCATGAGGATTGTGTGGGAGCCTGGGAGAGGTAGGGGGAAGAGACCCTCACCTGTGTCCTCCGGGCTGCTCTGGCTTTAACTCCACCTGTTAAGTGGTGTCATTAGCACCACCTCAGCGAGGACTGTAGAAGGGATCCAGGGGACCAAGTGGGGGTCCAGTCTGGGTGGGTGACCCTGATGTAGAGGCTCAGGTGCCCCCCTGGCCCCAGTGTGACTCACTCTCCCTCTTCTTCCAGGCTCTACTGTCCTTCTGTCCTCAGGTTAGTGACCGCCCTCCCTGGGAACTCCATCAGTCCTTCTGTTGTCTTGCTTGTCCCACCCTGCACCTGGACTCTTGGGCCACACCCCTCCCCCAGTGACGCTCCCTTCTCACCAGGGCCGTCGGGGACCGCGACCGCCGGCAGCTCCGTGGTGTCCGAGTCCGCAGTGAGCTGGGCGGCCGGCGCCCGGGCCGTGCTGCGTTGCCAGAGCCCGCGTATGGTGTGGACCCAAGACCGGCTGCACGACCGCCAGCGCGTGGTCCACTGGGACTTCAGCAGCGGCCCAGCCGGTGGCCCTGCGCGCCGGCTCGTGGACATGTACTCGGCGGGCGAGCAGCGCGTTTATGAGCCCCGCGACCGCCGCCGCCTCCAGCTGCCTCCCTCCGCCTTCCACGACGGCAACTTCTCACTGTTCATCCGCGGTACGGGTCATGGAACCGCGGCGGCGGCCTGGGGGCTCCGGGGGCGTGGGCAGGGTCCACGCAGCTCACGGCTGCGTTTTCTCCCGGTGCGTAGCGGTGGAGGAGACGGACGAGGGGCTGTACACCTGTAACCTGCATCACCATTACTGCCACCTCTACGAGAGCCTGGCCGTGCTCCTCAAGGTCACTGATGACCGTGAGTGTCCCCCTTCCGCCCGTTCGCACCCCCCTCCTGGCTCTCTCCCGGGCCCGGGTCCCTAACCGACTCGCTCCCCCAGCCCGGGCGGCCGGCGCGCACTGGGACGGCGAGAAGGAGGTGCTGGCTGTGGAGCGTGGGGCGCCCGCGCTGCTGACGTGCGTGAACCGCGCGCACGTGTGGACCGACCGGCACCTGGAGGAGGCGCAGCAGGTGGTGCACTGGGACCGGCAGCCGCCCGGGGTGCCGCATGACCGCGCAGACCGCCTGCTCGACCTGTACGCGTCGGGCGAGCGCCGCGCCTACGGGCCGCCCTTCCTGCGCGACCGCGTGGCGGTGGGGACGGACGCCTTCGCGCGCGGCGATTTCTCGCTGCGCATCGACCCGCTGGAGCCTGCAGACGAGGGCACCTACTCCTGCCACCTGCACCACCACTACTGCGGCCTGCACGAGCGCCGCGTCTTCCACCTGAGAGTCACCGAGCCCGCCGCCCAGCCGCCCCCGCGGAACTCGCCGGGCAACGGCTCCAGCCACAGCAGCGCCCCCGGCCCAGGTGCAGAAGGCCGCCCTGGGAGCCTGGGGAACGTCTCCGGGGAAGGGAACGGCGAGGCGCGTTTGGCAGCAGCCAACCTCCCTGATCCACTCCTGTCACACATCAGGAACCTGGGTGTGAGCGGAGGGGAGGCCCCGGGGGCGGCGGCCACCCGTCCCTTACCAAGACCCATGCGGCGCCGCTGGGGAGGCACGGTCGGGGTGCACTGCTCGGTGGGTCTCGCCGGGCGCTCCCTGACGCTGCCCCCGCACGGCCCCAGCAGACCCCACGCTGGCGCGCGGACGCAGCGTCATCAACGTCATCGTCCCCGAAGGCCGAGCGCACTTCTTCCAGCAGCTGGGCTACGTGCTGGCCACCCTTCTGCTCTTCATCCTCCTGCTTATCACTGTCGTCCTGGCCACCCGACAGCGCCGCCGCGGAGGTGAGCCGAGGCTCCACAGCGCAGGGCCTGAGCCCAGAACTAGGAAGCCTTTCCCGACCCGAGGTCTGGGGTGTGGGGGCCTGAGCAGAGGGCCCAGTGAGCCCGGGTGCTGGGTTTGGGAGGGTTCTTCTGGGCTAGGGGAGCAGGGGAGGGAACGAGGCTGACCCCAACACGAGTCTCCCTCCCCAGGCTACGAATACTCCGACAAGAAGTTGAAATCCAAGGGGTGAGTGCCCCTCCCAGCTCTCCCCGGGACTGGGTAGACCCACCCACTACTCTAACCTCCCACCACCCTCCTCCTCCAGGAAGGACGTGAACATGGCAGAGTTTGCTGTGGCCACAGGAGATCAGGCTCTTTACAGGAGTGAGGACATCCAACTAGGTGAGGGGCCCCGTGCGACCTCAAGGGATAGACTGTGCCTCCCAGGCCTGTGGTGGGGGAGGCACATCTCTGGGAGGGCCCTCACCCTGCTCTCTCCGGGTACCAGATTACAAAAACAACATCCTGAAGGAGAGGGCTGAGCTGGCCCACAGTCCCCTGCCCCCGAAGAACATCGACTTGGACAAAGGTGAGTGGAGTTGAGGGAGGGAGACCCCTGCCCATCTCAGAGCCGGCTGGCACCCCACTGCACCTGCTCAGAACGCCAAGGCACCAGCCACACCACGGGCAGGAGTCCCCTGCCACCTCAGTGTTCCAGATGCCCCCGAGCAGTCCTCCTGGATGTCTGCCCTATTTCCCCTCCTCCCCCTGCAACAGAGAAACAGAGGGCAGACACCCACCTGTCCCCTTGGCTTCCAGAGTTCAGGAAGGAGTACTGCAAGTAAGGTGATCCCGGGCTCCTGGCTGGGCCAGCAGCTCTGCCAGCTCCTGCCTGTCCGTCTCGGAGGACTCCTCCTGGCCCCTATGCAGCTCACCTGGCCCCCCTTCCAGCGGCTGGTTCCGCTGTCCTGGAGCTTGGCCTGGACTGGTGCAGCGTGAGGCTGCCTCCAGACCCCTCTCAGGAGCCACCCTGTCCTCACCAGCAATAGTGGGCTCCCAGGGACTGCGGGCCCTGCAGCTGTGCCCTTCAGCACCCTCGGCTGGTGCCCTTCCCTCCTCCTCCTCCTGCAGCCACCCCCCTCCCAAGTTTTCCTGGCTTCTGCCTCCTGGGGGCCCGGAGTCCCACCTCTGCAGGGCTGGGGGTGGGAAGACACTCTTGGAGGAGCTCAGGGGGAGTCTCAGAGCTGGGACTCGCCTTGGGGCTGGCACTCCCACCCTCCTCACCCTTCCTTGGGGAGTGCCTGCTGGCTCCCCTAGGCTGTACTGTGTTACCTGCCAGCTGCCGTGGCCTCTGCACGGGAACCTGAGGACTGCATACTCCACGCCGTGGGCTAACATCCCTTTGTGCTGCCCCGGGCCCCCTGGTGCTGCCCTGGGGCCCCTTCTCTGCTTTCCACCCTGCTCCAGCCCCGTTTCCAACAAGCTGCCTTGACAGTCACTAGGCTCCACGTGACTTTTGACCCTGACCCCCTTCCCTTAGCTCCCTGGGCTGGAGTCCGGGGGTGAGGCCTCCTTTGACTTCTGTTTTGGCTGAGGACAGGAGGGGGTTGAAGATGCTTTTAGAGTGGCCAGAGCTGCCACTCCTGACACCCCACATTTGCTCATCCCAGGGAATTGCCACCGTCACAATAAAGACCACACCTGATTTTTAGACTTGGCCCCAGGTATGTCTCTTCTCTCTCCCTCCATCTCCCTGGGGGGCAGAGTCTGGGCCTTGGGAACCCCCAAGTGCTTTCCTTCATCTGAAGTCACACTGTCATCACCCACACATTGGGTGAAGGTCTAAGAAGGGCGACGGTAGTCGATTGTATGCACTTATTCCTGGTTGGGAAGGAGTTTCACATCCTCTTCTGAGGGTTTATTTGGACGTGGCGGCTGTGTTGGTGGATGTGAAGGTAGAGGGCAGACTGTATCAGTTTAGTCCTCTGAGAAGGGACGTGGACACTGAGATGAGATTAGATGTACGAGGATAAACGGGGAGGAAGCAGATAGCAGGAGGGCATTCAGACAGGGGTGCTGGCAGCACACGAGGGAAGGGAAGGGAGCTGCTGGGGGAAGAAACCCATTCCTCCAACCTTGACCTCATCCTCCAAAGCCCTCCCAGGACAGCAGGGGGCAGGAAAGAGTGACTGTCACCCTACTTGGAAAATCCAGAGCAGTGTGTTGAGAGTGTGCGGATTCTGACCTGCTGAGTGAGGAAGCACCAGATACCACATGGGGTTGGGTCGGCAGCTGGCTCCCCCAGTATCCCAGCTCCCACTTTGGGAAAGTGAAAACCCCAGGGTCCTTTGATGAAGGCACAGTTTCAATACCTCACACAAAGAACTAGAGTCACAAAACTTGTTACTCAGAGATCCTGCTGTTGGTGGGGACGGTGCCCAGTGAGCTAGGGGAAGGGCAGTCTTACAACCAGGCCCCTGGTGAGCAGGAGATGGACAGGAGGGTAGTGGGCATCTATGACTTATAAGGTGGTTGCGGCGGCAGTCACTGACTTTCACGGGCTCAACTCTGGTCATTTTAAAAGATGGCCCAGAAAAAGCAAGGTGGTGGAAATCCTTATCTAAATGACCCGACTCCCGGTATGGGCAGGGTCGTCACACTGTGAAGTGCCTGGGCAGCAACTCAAAATAGCTGTTTTCTCATCACGCTGACCCCATGGTGGCAAAGGCAGGGAGGGAGGCTGGGACGAGCAGCTGTGGCTGGCTTCAGAATGTGCCTCCCTCCCAGCCCAAGGACTCCTGGCCCCACAAAGCCACACTGCCACTGGACAAGGCACCTCCTGTAAGAGTTCAGGCTGTGGTCACAAACTCACCCTCCTTGAAGGGACCCAGCTGGACCACTTCAGCACTGGCGCTGGGATTGGCCTCTGGCCTTTGGTTACCAGCCTCTCTCCTGTGACTTGGGCTGTTTCAGGTGGGAGACAGAGGCTTGGGGGCTGGAGTGCAGCTGGGGCATCAGATCCCCTGCATCTGTGTGACCTGCAGCCATTAGTGTTTGGCCTGGGGGTGCTGGTCCCCTGGTGAGCTCTCATGGCACCATTTTCCCCCTTCCCTGAATACCCAGCAGACAGCCACGAAGGACCCTTCCTCTAAGGCCATCCTGCCTGGTTTCCTTAGATTACCTCTGGGGACACTGAGACCCAAGAGGAGAAGGCCCAGGCTTTGCTGGGTGGGTGCCAACCTCACAGAGCCCTGCTCTCCTCATCAGAGCCTAGGGGAATGGAGGTCAGGACCCACGCCCTAGGCTCACCGGGGGTGGTCCCTAGCCTAGACTTATGGCCAAACTCTGGTTCCTCCAGTCAGTGATGGACTAATAAGAGTCTTTTCTTGTTCTGATCCACTGCCTGCGAATGGCCATGACCTGGTATGCAGGAGAGTACCAGGCTCTGCCAGCCTTGAGGGAAGTGCTGGAGACAGGTCTCAGGGGCATCACTCTCAGGCCCTATCCTAGGGCCTTTCCCCTTCTTGCTCTGGCCAGCATGGGCCTCCTAGTGGCCTCAAGTTTTCCTGCTGGGGTAGGGGAGGGAGAACAGCCGTCCCCAGTGGGCTGGACCCCTCACACTGCGTTTTCCTTGCCCCATAGAGGACCCCAGGCTGGTTGGATGGACAGGAGCCGGGGAAAAAGTCCCTACACTGGCTGTCAGGAGCACCGTGCCCAGGCACCTCCTGCGTGCGTGCGTGCGTGCACACGGCTGCCCGTGCTGACCCCCACTGTCGCCTGAGCATCACAAACACGTGTTCACACTTTCACTCCCACGTCCACATGGGCATCTGCATTCACTTGGCTTCTATTTCTTGAAGCCCCCGTAGGACCTGGAGCGCCAGCTCCAAGCTGGTGCGGGGGCGCAAAGTGACCAAGTGTCCTCAGTTCCAGCCCGGACACAAGAATTCCCGCGGTCTCCCGCAGCCCGCCGATGTGACCTGGGCGCCTCCGGACTCTAAAGGGATGGAGACCCGGAACCGGGCCGCGCGGAACCCCTCCGAAGACTTCCGGTGGGGGAGCGACGGGCAGACGGGGTGCGGAGCCTCCGGAAGGTCCCCACCCACCTTTTCCTCAAGGGGTGCCCCCCAGACCGCCCATAGGCCGAGAATCAGGGACCCCAGGACGCTGGCCTGCGCGTGTCGGGGGCGCCCGGGGCGTGGGCCGAAGGCTCTGAGCCCGGGACGCAGGCAGGGAAACCCCGCCACCCACGCGCGCCCCGCCCAACCCGCCCGCGCTTGCGCAGCTCCACCCCCTCGCCGCGGGCCGTCCGCTGACGTCAGGCCCGCGGCTCTCGGGCGCCCCCAGCGGCCGCGAGCAGCCGAGCCTGCGGTCCCTTTAACGCGCGGCCCGAGGGGGCGGCGGCGGGGCGCACGGACGCGGCGGGCCTCGCGCCCTCCCTGCCTGCGTCCCGGGCCGGGGGCGCATGGGCGGCCGCCGGCGACAGGGCAGCAGCCAGGGCGCGCGCGGGACCAGGGCCGAGGCTGAGGCCGGAGGGGCGGGCGGGGCCGGCGGGGCCGGGGCGGCCGGGCGGGGGCGGGGAGGCCTGGTCGCGGCCGGGCCGGGAGCGTAGCGCGGGCGGGGCGCGGGCCGGCGGCGGAGAGGCGCCCGCGTCCGAGGCCCGGGCCGCGCCTGAGCGCCGCACCATGGCGGAGACCAAGATTATCTATCACATGGACGAGGAGGAGACGCCGTACCTGGTCAAGCTGCCCGTGGCGCCCGAGCGCGTCACGCTGGCCGACTTTAAGAACGTGCTCAGCAACCGGCCCGTGCACGCCTACAAATTCTTCTTCAAGTCCATGGACCAGGACTTCGGGTCAGTGGGCAGCGCGGCCTGTGCGCGAGCTCGGGCTCGCGTGTCGGCACCTGTCTGCGCCAGGCGGGGCATGGGGATCCTGGGGCTGCGACCCGGTCGGTGCCTCCACGCGCCTGCTTGCCCTAGTGCGGTGTGTCCCACCTGTCTGTGCTCAGAGAGGGGACACTGCCTGGGCCCCTGACGGCCTGTGTAGGAGCCTGAGAACTCAGGGCCGTGGACCGGCGAGGGTCCTGGCTTCTCCGCGCACCCTGGGCCTTGTCCTGAGCTTGTGTGATCTTCCGGTATAGGTCTGTGGTCCAGGTCGACTTCCGAATCCCACTTTGGCACCTGTCAGCTTCAGAATTCGCTGCCCCACGTCTGTGGAGGGCAAATGTTGGGGGATGGCCAGGAGAGCTTGTGATTCGTGGAGCTTGGAATCAGAAGAGTGTCCAAGGGCCCGGGGAAAAGGGTTGGGCAGAGGGCAGGGTGCCAGTCACCCAGTGGGTCCCCTAGTTAGCATGGGGGAAGTGAGGTTAGCTGGGACAGGGGCATGGATCTGTCTACTGGGATCTGTAGAAGTTTCTGGAGGCTCAAGACAGCCTCCTCCTGGCCTTCTACAGGGTCCTCAGGACAGGGCAGAGGTCAAGGGTCACAGGGGACCGTGGGATGTCATCCTGCCCACTCCTGCCCTGGGGTTGCTGGCCGCAGGGCCTCTGCTCCTGCTGAGCTGCTCAGCACTTGGGTTCCTCGGAACAGCCCAGACCACCTGCTGACTCCGGGCTGCCTCTGGGTCAGCGTCCCCACATCAGCCCTTAGCAGTGGCTATCCTGGCCGAGGGGACATCCTGTTTGTGCTGGGCTGGGCTTTTGGAATGGTGAGTGGTGAGCAGGAGGCTGGCTGTCCGCTGGAGGCCTGACCCAGCACAGTCACGGGTAACCTGAGTCCCTTGCTCAGCGGTGCTGGGGGGCTGGGTACCCAGAGGCCTCGTGGGCTGAGCAGGTGTGCCTGGGCGCCCTCAGGCAGCCTGTGTCCTTGTATGTGGCTGAGTCTTGGGGCTTTGACATTGAGGCCGTTTCCTGGATTGTATAGTTTGCATGGGCCCCCCAGGTCAAGCTAAGACCATCTGTGGCTCTCAGGGAGGCCTAAGGGGTGTATAGACAACTAGATTCTCTTGGGCTTCTCCAACACCAGGGAGAGGCAGAGAGGGGAAGGTGTGCCCTTGGCAGCCTGGGAAAGCTGGAGGCCCCAGCCCTACGGGGCTCAGATTAGGAGCCGCCCCCAGGCTGGGCTCTTCAGAGTAGGACATTGATTTAGGGAGTCTGGTCCAGGCTGCCTGGCCTGCCCTCACTGGGCAATCTCTCACTGTCTCACTCCTCTGGGTCTGGGCTGCTTTGACTGTAAGCATTAGGTCTATGGAAGTGAACTTTTCTTTTTCATTTAGTTTATTGTTTTAGCAAAAATCACCAGAGTCGCACATGCTCTGTCACAAACCCAAGTCTGCAGGAAGTGTGTGGCATGGCATATGCCCAGCTCGCCCAGGTTGCTGCCCTTGAATGGTGCTCTGGGGTGCATCCTGCCTGATACGACATTGCTCTTGTGTCTGATAGCCACTGAGCTGCAGAGACTCCACACCCACAATGTACACTCCCAGCAGAGGGCAGGTCTGCTGTGGGGTTTGCAGGACTTACGGGTGCCCTGGCCTTGGAGGATGGTGGGCAGGCAGATCTGGGTCTTGGAGTATGCATAGGAGTTCTTCAAGTTGTCAGTTTTGCATGGCTGGGATGTGGGGGAGGAAACAGGACTAGGCTGGTAGGCTGGGGTGGGGGAAGGATTGGGGTGACTCTGGAAGGCACACAGGCAGACAGAACAGGGGAGGCTCACCTTATTCCACTCCCTCACCCACACCTCCCGCCAGACCTCTGGTTCATGGCCTGTTGGCTTCAGAAACCTGGGAGAGGATCTGCCGTCTTTCTCCCCTTCTATGAGATCTGCCTACAGCACTCCAAGCTTTATTTATTCTATATGATCATTTCTTGAGTAGAATAATTTCTTCTGGGAGGGGCTGATTAGTCACTCACACTTCAGAATAAATGAGAGCTGGAGGCTCAACCTTGGTACCTCATGGATGTAGCTGGATGTTTGAGAAAGAGGGCAGGTCCTGGCTGGGCTGGGTCAGTGACCCCTGCATGAGAGGGGTCACCTCAGATTGGGGACTGTGAGGAGTAGCTGGTGGGCCTGGGCTTCTTGCCCCAACCCCTCCTCTCGCTGTGGGCTGGGCCCTGAGTTCCTGGGGCCTCTGCTCACAGCCACAGCTGACCAGGAAGGGAAGGGGGAGTCTGAGGTGTGGCCATGGGCTCTGGGCTGGCCCTGCTCCCCATAGGCATCTTTGAGCAACTGAGTGGAGAGTGCTTTGCCCACCTTGCACTTTTCCCATGCAGGTCACAGCTGTTCTGTCCCAGTGAAGCTGGGGAGGGTCTCTAGACCTGTGGTGGTCTCGCCTGGAGATGCCAAGCATTGGGTTTGGTGAATGGCTTTGCAGCTGGGGTCTGGGCCTGGTGTTTGGGCTGGGAAGCAGAGGCTGAGGGTCCTCAGCTCACAGATTTCCACTACCGGAGTTGTTCTGCTGTTTCCAGGCCTGGCTGCGCTTGGCACTAAGCTTGTCCGCCTGGCAGGGGACCTGGCTCCTGTGTCTCTGGGCCGGGAGCTCCGGTCCTGGGGCCAACTGTCTGTGGGCCGTGGGCGGTGTGCTGGGGCCTGCGCTTGGCCTGTCCCAGACTGCCTGCAGCCTCCCTCTGCCCTCTGCAGCTCTACTGTCACTGTCACTGCCCCAGGAGTGTGGGGAGAGTCCAGACAGGTCACCCCTGTTTGTGGCAGCACGTGAAGGACAAGGTCCCCTCACCCTGCAGAACCTGAGCCGGGTCAGGAGGCAGTGAGGGGACCTGTGAAAACGCCGAGGGAACTGAGGAGCCCTGACTCATGGGGGGACTCTGTGCCTCTGGGGACACAGCTGGGGTCATCCTGCTGGCCTGTGGCGTGCTGTGGCCTCTGGGAGCCTGAGGGTCCTCCTGGGCCCTGGGCTCAACTCCAAGAGCCCCACTCTGAGCAGATTCCTGGCCGGGGCGAGTCTGTGGGGGTGGCGGGTGGGGCTGGGCAGCCCAAGTTCCAGGTTAACCGGGCTCTCGCCAGGAATTCTGAGGTTGGGGGCAAGATGCCAGCAGGGGTGCCCTGGGTGACCACACTGAGGGTGTCTTCACTGACCGCTGCTCCTGAGGCCTGCTCTCCCACCTGGTGAGGCCCGGCCCAGGAGGGAGCCCCGAGTTGCTTGGGGGCATTCCCCATGCTCCCTGAGGCCCCCCCGACCCCACCCCGACCTCGACCCTGTCCCAGGCCATCAATCGACAGCATTGTGCACCTGTGCCCTTTGTCCTGGAGGCTTGGGTGCCTGCTGATCTGGCCTGGCTGCCTCTCAGTGCCCCAGCTCCCAGGTAGAGGGCCGAGTGCTCTGTTGTGCAGGCTGGGAGACATGGGTTTCTCAGGCTGGGGGTGTTGGGGAAGCAGGGTCTCTGAATCCTGGGAGGGGCATCCGTGCTTAGGTGGGGTGCACAGAGGCCTTGGGCAGCCCTGGGTGATGGGTCCTCTGGAGGTGCTGGCCACCTGGGCGGTAGGGGCTCAGGGTGCCCACCTCTGAGGGAGCCAGGCCAGCCCTGGGGTGTGGAGGCTGGGTGAGGCAGTGGGTGAGTCAGGAGGGTGGGGGCATGAGTGCGTTGGGGGTCACCAGCCGGGCCACCTGGACAGTGAGGCGGGAGCCAGGTCCCTCCCAGGTCTCTATTGCTGTTGTCACTCAGAGATGGTGCTCTGGGCCTGCTGGGTCCCCCGGAGGGCTCGCTGCAGCCCCCTATGTGCTGGCTGCAGTTGGAGGACCCCAGGGGTCTCCAGGCCACCTCAGGTCTTCCTGTGGTGACCACCTTCTGTATGGCCTCCTTGGCTGGGTCTTGGGCAGGGTCACCGCCTCCCTGGACCTCAGCTCTGCGGGACTGTGGTGCGTGAATGGGGGCAGCAGACACAGTGTCTACTCCTGGCTGGGGAGAGGAGGGTCCCAAGAAATGACTCTTTCTGCCTGTTGGGGTGTGCACCCCATCTATGCGTGTGTGGCTGCCCTGGGAGGTGTCTGGGGGTCACTATAGGACCCTGGTGGGGTGCCCCCTCCCTCCCGGGCTGGCCCCATCTCCTCCGTCCTCTCTGCCCAGATGTCTCAGGCCCTCTCCCAGTGGGCGGGGTAGCTTGGGTCCTTGCTCCCTGGGTGGGAGTGTGGGTGCCAGCTCTGCAGGAGCCTCCTGACACCTGCTGCCTGGGACTAGCCGAGTCCAGGGGTCCGGACCCAGCAGGCCAAGAGGCTGCTTCCTGCCTGGTCTCGTAGCTCTTGTTCCTACTCCAGGCCCAAGTCCCAGGCATGGAAATCGCGTTGTGCTGGGCAGGGCTGGGCTCCAGTGGGGTGGGGCCCCAGGGCACCTTCTGCTGCAGGCCCCGCCTGCCCGCCCTGCTTCCTGGGCCTCCAGGAGGCCGCAGTGTGGGATATGCCTGGGCCACAGCCACTGCTGGCTCTGCCCGGGGCCCCTCCCCTGCTGCCCTCCTCACCCCTCTGAACCTGACACCTGGACCTCCCCATCCTGTTTCTGACCCCAGGGTCATTGGCCTCCTTCCCAGCTGGTGTTGCCCTGGCCTTCTGCGACCTGCCTTTCCCACCTCCACAAACCCACCTGACAGGGCAGCATTTAGGGGTGGGCCAGGCTAGCCCCTGGGCAGTGGTGTGGCCAGTGGGGCCTGCTGACCTCCAGGACCTGAGACTTCTCAGTGGGCCTGGCTGGCCCTGTGCCTGGCTACCCTTCCAGGTCTTGAGTTGGGCTGATGCAGTGGGTGGGGATCCGCTTCTCTCTCCCCAGCTGGGCCAGTTGGCCAGGAGGACGGTCAGTGTCCTTGGAGTGTGAATGCAGGGGTTGTGTGTGCTCTGCCATCTTGACCTGCTGACGTCCTCGGGGTCTCACCAAGCGTGCGTCTGTGCTGAGGCTTGCCATGATCCAGGCCCTGTTCTAGGCTGGTGGGGTGGGTTCGGGCAGGAGGAAGCCGGACAGAGCCCTGCCCTGAGGGCCCACCCCTGTGGGGTGCACAGGCACAGAGCCAAGTAGGTCCTCATGTCGTAGGGGTCCCAGACAGGGACTCCTGGTACTGGCAGGTTGGGTGTCTGGACCCCCTTAGACCTGGGCCTTGGGAGGGGTCCTTGGAAGGATGCTGAAGGCTCCCAGGAAGGGAGCATGCTGGGCAGGGCACCCACACAGACTGGCATCTGGGTGTGTGGCTGAGGCCCCATGTGGCATGCACCCTGGCCATGCTGGGGGCCCTACTCCAGAGCCCACTGTGGGAGCGCACCTAGTGCGACAGCCTCATGCCTACATCTGCCGACAGGGTTGTGAAGGAGGAGATCTCCGACGATAATGCCAAGCTGCCCTGCTTCAATGGCCGCGTAGTCTCCTGGGTGAGTCTGTGGGACGTTGGCAGAGGGTCCTCAGCCCGGTAATGTGGGAGGAGGTGGTCACTTGTGCCTCGGTGCCCTGCTGGGGGCGCCCGAAAGCCAGCATCCCTGAGCCCTCACTCTTGTCCACAGCTGGTCCTGGCTGAGGGCACGCACTCCGACGCGGGGTCTCAGGGCACTGACGGCCATGCAGACCTGCCCCCGCCTCTCGAGCGGACAGGCGGCATCGGGGACTCCCGGCCCCCCTCCTTCCAGTAAGGGCTCTGGAGGCGCTGAGCCCCGTGCTCTCAAGGGGCTGGCTGCCCGCCAGGCCTGTGGCGGGTGGGGAGGGGCAGCTGAGCCGGGACCCATGGTCAGTAGGAGCTGGGCAGCAGAGGAGGGGCAGGCAGACAGGCCGGGGCGGGCCGGTGGGTGAATGGGCCCCTGTCAGTGTCAGGGTCCCACTGGACGAGAGGGGTGGGGAGCTCAGGGGGCATTCCAGGCACCTGTGGTCCGGCCTGCCCCGGCCCACTCCCCTCTTACTGGCACAGCCCGAATGTGGCCAGCAGCCGTGACGGGATGGACAATGAGACTGGCACGGAGTCCGTGGTCAGCCACCGGCGGGAGCGAGCCCGACGCCGGAACCGTGAGGAGGGTAAAGAGGCCACGCCCTTGACCTCCCTGGGGCCCCTGTGGTGCACCCATGCCCTGCTGACCCTGGGTATAGCCCCCCCCTGTCAAGTGGGGGTCCCTTGGTAGAGGTTCTAGACCCAACTGCCCAGGACCCTAGTGGCCCCCGGCAACCCCGCAGTCACCCTGCCAGCCCCCATCCCTGCTATCCCCACAGCCTCCCGGACCAACGGGCACCAGAGGGGGGACCGGCGCCGGGACCTGGGGCTGCCCCCCGACAGCGCATCCACGGTGCTGAGCAGCGAGCTGGAGTCCAGCAGCTTCATCGACTCCGACGAGGATGAGAACACCAGCCGGTGGGCGTGGGTGGGCGGGTGAGCCGGGAGATGTGCCCAGGTGCATGCGTGTGTCTGAGCGCACACATGTGCGGGGAGGGGTGCACAGCGCGGGGCTGAGCCCTCTCCTGACGGGCCCGCCCCTGTCCCTGCCTTCTCCTCAATTTTGTGGAGTTGGGGCCGGGAGAGGGCGACCCCTGACTCTGTGCACCCCAGGCTGAGCAGCTCCACGGAGCAGAGTACCTCCTCCCGCCTCATCCGGAAGCACAAACGCCGGCGGCGGAAGCAGCGCATGCGGCAGACAGACCGGGTAGCGTGGGCCGCGAGTCGCGGGTGAGCCCTTCTCTGGCCACGGGCCCTGCGCGCAGCCCCTCACCTGGTGCCTGTCCTTCTGTCTGTCCATCCACAGGCCTCCTCCTTCAGCAGCATCACGGACTCCACCATGTCCCTGAACATTGTCACCGTCACGCTCAACATGGGTGAGGCCCCGCGGGGTCTCGGGCTGGGGTCCCTTGGGGGGCGTGGGTCTCTGGGTGGGGTTGCAGGCCTTTGGGGACCCCCTGCTCACCCCACCCCCCTGCAGAGCGGCACCACTTTCTGGGCATCAGCATCGTGGGCCAGAGCAACGACCGGGGTGATGGCGGCATCTACATCGGCTCCATCATGAAGGGTGGGGCTGTGGCCGCTGACGGACGCATCGAGCCCGGCGACATGCTGCTGCAGGTGCGGGCCGCGGGGAGCTGCTGGGGGGCCGAGGGGCCAGCTCCCCGACCCACCGCGCTGACCCCTCCCCCAGGTGAACGACGTCAACTTCGAGAACATGAGCAACGACGATGCGGTGCGGGTGCTGCGGGAGATCGTGTCCCAGACTGGGTGAGGCCTGTGCAGGGCGGGGCTCCATGGGGCAGGGGAGGGGGCAGGGCTCTGCGGGGCTGGGTGGGGCCTGAGGGGCCTCACCGGTGTGACCCACCCACCCCACAGGCCCATCAGCCTCACGGTGGCCAAGTGCTGGGACCCGACCCCACGGAGCTACTTCACCATCCCGAGGGGTGAGTGAGCCCATGGGGCTGGCAGGGCGGGGGGTGGGGGCGCCGGCCCAGCCTGAGGGCCTTTCTCCTCTGTGCCCCGGGCTCTGCTTTTTCCCCCACTGTTCATCGTCTGTTGCCACGTGGCGGCCGCCCAGCTGACCCCGTTCGGCCCATCGACCCGGCTGCCTGGCTGTCCCACACGGCGGCGCTGACCGGAGCCCTGCCCCGCTACGGTACGAGCCCTTGCTCCAGCGCCATCACCCGCACCAGCTCCTCCTCACTAACCAGCTCTGTGCCCGGCGCTCCGCGTAAGTGGCAGTTCACGAGATCAGGGGACTGAAGCGCCGGGTGAGGCCTGGCCGGCCGCCCACCTGGCATGGTCACACTCGAGAGCCAAGCCAGCCTTGAGTGTCTGTGCTGCGGCGCCCACCCGGGTCTGACCCAGCACGGACCCGTGGGCCCCCTTTCTGTGCGGTGGGAGTGGAAGGTGCCTGCAGGGGCTGGGCCCAGGGGTCAGCCATGGCTGGGGTCAGGGGAGAGGTGGGTGCACGCACATGGCCCCCACTCTGCTTTCCTGCCATTAACACAACTAACTCCCCTGAGCTCGCGGGGGGAGGGGTGGAAGAGGCCTGATCTCTGGCCCGAGAGCGCTGGTCTGCAGGGTGGGGGTGGCCTTGCCCTAGTAGGCCCTGAGATCCTGATGAAGCACCGGCAGGGTGGGAGACAAAGGTCCCCCCCACCCAGGCCTGGCCCTGCGGGGTCTGTTGAATGGTGGTATGGGCCTCACAAGTCTCGGCTTTGCAGCCTGTGCTCCCTAGTAGCAGACTCTGGCCTCTGCGGGGCTGCAGCAGGCAGGGCCTGGGGTCTGTTTCTAGCTCTCCTCCACCTGTCAGCCACTCGGGGCTGAGGAGGGCGCCGTGCCTTGCAGAGCTGGAGGAGGCCCCACTGACGGTGAAGAGCGACATGGGCGCCGTCGTCCGTGTCATGCAGCTGCCGGACTCAGGCTTGGAGATCCGAGACCGCATGTGGCTCAAGATCACCATTGCCAACGCTGTCATCGGTGAGGGTCCCCTGGCTGGTGGCGGGGCAGGGCGGGGTAGCCCTGCAACACTGTCACTGCGAAGGCCCTCCGTGGGCTGGGCGGTCCTGGGTTCTGTGCCCTGATGCCTGCTGCGGCCAGGGGCGGACGTGGTGGACTGGCTGTACACACACCTGGAGGGCTTCAAGGAGCGGCGGGAGGCGCGCAAGTACGCCAGCAGCATGCTGAAGCGGGGCTTCCTGCGGCACACGGTGAACAAGATCACTTTCTCCGAACAGTGCTACTACGTCTTCGGGGACCTGTGCAGCAGTGAGTGGGGGGCTGCGGGCCGGGCGTCCCTGATGGCCTGCCCACCCCAGGCTCACCCACCCCCACCCTCCCCTCCCGCCAGATCTTGCGGCCCTGAACCTCAACAGCGGCTCCAGTGGGGCCTCGGATCAGGACACACTGGCACCCCTGCCCCACCCGGCTGCCCCCTGGCCCCTGGGTCAGGGCTACCCCTACCAGTACCCAGGGCCCCCGCCCTGCTTCCCGCCCGCATACCAGGACCCTGGTTTCAGCTACGGCAGCGGCAGCGCTGGGAGTCAGCAGAGTGAAGGTGAGAGCCCACAGGTGCCCAGCTCCCTGCCTCCCCACCGCCTGGCTCTGCCCTGTGTGCCCACCCCCTCTGCCCTGTGTGCTCCCACCTGCTCTGTGCTTGGGCCCTGGGGGGCTCCCTCTGAAAGGGGTGAATGGTGGAAGGGGGCAGAGGAGGAGAACCCGGAGGCTTCAGGGGTTGCTTGGGGGGTGCTGGTGTTTTAGCTGGTGAGGCAGATGCAGAGGCCAGGAGGCGGTGTGAGTGGGGATGGGGGCATGGAGAGGTATAGAGGCCTGGGGTGGGGCAGCAACAGAAGGGCCCCAGGACACGTGGAGGATGGACACCTCCCTCGGGCACCCGCAGCCTGGCAAGGAACTAGAGGTGGGCAGCTTCACAGGCAGCTGGAGCCGGATGCTGGGACATGTGGAGTGCTGAGCAGGGACGTTGGAGGTGTTCCAGAGGAGGGGGCTTGTTGGAACAGTGTCCCGAGGCCCAGTAGGGGTCGATGAGGCCCATGGGTGCATGCCCACAGTGTCTGGGGGAAGGTCAGGTGGCTGGCCTAGCAGCCCCAGAGAAAGGCTGGGGGAGAGGAGAGTGATTGGAGGGCAGCGGTGTCTGCCAGGTGGCTGTGCCCAGTGCCTGTGGACCCTGGACAGGCCCAGCTGGCAGGGGGCACGCCCTGGTAGGTGGGTGTGGGTGCCCGGCCAGGCCTGGTGTGTGACTCATCTATCCCTTGCTTTGTGCTGAGCAAGCCTTAGACTGAAGGACTAGCGGAACGGACCCTCGGGGCCGGTAAGCCAGGGTCCTGCCCGCCGTCCCTCTCGGCACGTCCCCAGCCACTCAGCGTCTTCAGGTTCCCAACGCTTCCTGAGAGTCAGGACAGGCTGAGCCGAGCAGCTGGCCAGGGCTCTGGGGTCAATCATAGGCGGGTCTTTGGGCGGGGAGCTCAGGGTGGCCGGCAGGTGTACCGGGCACACGGGGCCTTCTCTGCACCTCAGTTTCTCAGCTGCAAGACCAGGCCCTCAGTTCAGGCGTTGGGGTGAGGTGTTGGGGCATCGTGCTGGCCCCGGAGCATCCCTGCCTGTCTGTACCCCCTCACCACCCCCGCCTGCTGTAGCTGCTCTGCTTCCCTGGGCGGGGCTGGCCCAGCCCTCACGTCTGCATGGCTGCCCCCCAACCTTCCCCGACCCCGGCTCAGGACCACCAGGTTCTGCCCTGGGCTGCCCTGGCCACGGCCAACTGTCCTGGAACTGACTGTCCCATTCCTCTCCCCCTTTTCTCGACCCCAGGAAGCAAAAGCAGTGGGTCCACCCGGAGTGCTGGCGGGAGCAGCCGTCGGGCCCTGGGCCGGTCGGCTGGAGCCGGGGGCAGCGGCAGTGAGTCAGACCCCACAGCGCCAAGTGGGGCAGGCGGCAGTGGCTGGCGGGAGCGTCCGGCTAGCCAGCTCAGCCGGGGCAGCAGCCCACGCAGTCAGGCCTCGGCCGCCGCCCCAGGGCTCCCCCCACTGCACCCCCTGACAAAGGCGTACTCTGTGGTGGGGGGGCCGCCTGGGGGGCCGCCTGTCCGGGAGCTGGCCGCTGTCCCCCCAGAGTTGACTGGCAGTCGCCAGTCATTCCAGAAGGCCATGGGGAACCCCTGTGAGTTCTTCGTCGATATCATGTGACCGAGGAGAGAGTGCCTTCAGCCCGGCCCTGCTGTGGGGCATCCGGTGGCCCTCCTGCTCTGGCAGGAGGGCGCCGTACCTGGAGCTTGTGTGGGCTTGCCTTAGTGGCCGTCCCGGGTCAGACCAGCCTGTGCTTCTGTGCCGTGGGGTCTCGGTCTAGACAGAGAGTGGCAGCAGGCTGGAGGAGGGGGCGGTGAGGGCAGCCCGTCCGCTCCTGGTCGTAGCAGCTTGCATCTGTGCAGACCCTCACTGGGGCCTCCATCTCCGTGTTCAGGCAGGTCTGACCTGCCACCCCTTGGCGTGGGCCTTGGACCACCCACTCACCCCAGAGCTGTGCACAGGGCCTCAGACCGAGCTGAGAGGTGGCTGCTGGGCCTGGGCCCCCCTCTTCACTCAGTTCACAGGCTGCACCCATCTTGCCCAGGCCCGGGGTGCCCTCTCGGGGGGATCAGAGTCCCCAGTCCCCTCTGTGGCTGCCTAGGGTAGGGATCTAATTTATTTATTTATTGCCTGGCCTGTGTGCTGTGGGGGGTGGCAGCCAAGTCAGCCACTGCCCCTGTCCCCTGAAGCGGAGTTTGCATGTCCCCCCACCTGCACAGGGGACACAGGTTGTGTTTGAACATGTGTGGGAGGATTGGTGAGGGGGAGACAGACCGAGGGGCGTATCTCGGTTGGTGGGATGCGAGACGTGACTCTGAGGGGCGAGAAGCACAGGGCTGCTGCAGGGCTGGGTCTAGGGCCAAGGGTGACTGCCCACTGCATACGCCGCTTCGTCCCGGCGTCTGGCCTGCATACGTCTGCACTGTAGATACCGCATCGAGTCGGGGCGTCCGTCCAGATAGTTAACAGAGCTGCTTCCGTGTAAATGCTATTTTAAACATTGAAAAGCATTTAATTTTGTGGGGCTGGTGTGTGACCTTTGTCTTTTCTCCCCCACTTTTGGAGACTGGGGTGCTGGGGCAGGTCAGCCTCCCCAGGACTGGCTGGGTGCTGCCCCGAGTGCAGCTAGGTGAGCTCCTGGCCACAGCAGCTCTGGTGGGGGGTCTGCATCTGGTGCTGGCTCCTGGCTGGAGAGGGTCCTGTGGCGGGCACTGGTCTTGGTGCTGACACCCCTCCCCCGTGTGGGCTCTGTCCGTGGTGCTAGAGTCAACAGCTCTCATTCTAGTGGCTGGGGCCCACCAGGGAGA
This sequence comes from Vicugna pacos, assembly GCF_048564905.1. Taxonomy (NCBI): domain Eukaryota; kingdom Metazoa; phylum Chordata; class Mammalia; order Artiodactyla; family Camelidae; genus Vicugna; species Vicugna pacos. The sequence continues at coordinate 67,116,032 of NC_132999.1, forward strand.
GAGAAAAGGAGGCGGGGTGCTCCCTCCCTCCTGAGCAGCCCTCTGTCCCACGGTCAGACACATGCCCCTGCAGAGGGGTCAAGACGACCCCAGCCCACCCACCCACCACCCACTCCTGTGATGCTTGGAGAGGGAGCTGGGTGGGGGCCTCAGGTCGGGCCCAGCCAGGCAAGTGATGCCCAGCTTGGCCTTCAAGTGGTTGGGCCAGGGGCTTTCCTGAGTGCTCAGCATGGGCTGCAGGGGCCCACAGCAGCCCTCCACGGGCCTCTGCCTGGAACAGTCGGGCTGGGTCACCTGTGCAGGCCAAGGCTCTGCTGGGACAGGGAAAGAGCCTGACTCTGGGGCTGCAGGTGGTGAGACCCCACTGGGCCGAGGCTCCTTGTGCACACTGCTGGCCTGGAGGTCACTGTGGGGTCAAGGACAGCAGAATCTAGGGGCGGGGGGGGGTCTCTGCAGTCTGGGCACAGTCTGCAAGTTGCTGTGTAGGGACTTGGTGTGGGCCTGACTAGGTCTGAGTTCACTGGGGTGAGGTCATCAGGTCAGGGGTCACTTGTTCTTTCCCTGGGTCTCCTCCCCACCCCAGCTGCCCCCGAGCCCTCTGCTGTCGCCCAAACCCCCGCTCAGGAAGAACTCGGGGGTGTTGAGGTCTGGCCGCCACAGCAGCAGGTAGCACTTAGGCAGGTGGAAGGTGGCCAGGATGCCCAGCGCACAGAGGAGGGTGGCGCCCATCTGCACCGCGGGCTGGAAGACCACGTGCACGTTGGCAAAGAGGGGCACGAAGGAGACCCAGGTGATGAAGTAGGCCAGCATGGCAAAGGTCAGGCTGCGGGCGCCATTGTAGTGGCTAGGCCGGCTCTGCACCAGGAAGGTGCCCAGGAAGCACAGGAAGGCCAGCGTGGCGTTGACGGCGTGCACGAGGCCGAAGCTGACCCAGGAGCGCACACGGCAGTGTACCAGCGCCTCTGTGGGCAGCATCTGCCAGTCCGTCACCATCTCCGGTGGGAAGGCCACCAGGTACCAGGTGCAGAGTGCTGTCTCCACCAGCATGGCGAGCAGCACTGCCAGCCAGGCCCACGGCCCCCACAGGAGGCTCTGCAGCCAGTCTGCCCAGCCCGGCGGCAGCTCTGACCTCACAAAGATCTCAGCTGCCTGCAGGAAGAGTGTGCTCAGGCAGCCAGTGAGTGGGAGGTGGAGCAGCAGCTGCTGGGCCAGGCAGATGGTGGGGCTGGGCCGGCCGGGGAACAGGAGGACACTGAAGCAGACGAGGCCCAGGCAGACCAGGCCAAAGCAGGCCCGTGGCCCACCTGAGGCCCGCACCAGCGGGCTGTCCCAGTGCCAGACGAAGAGTCCCAGGGCCACCAGCACCAGGCTCAGAGCCAGGCCCAGCACCACGAGCAGTACCAGCACAGCCGGCTCCCCCCACGCCAGGAACCTGTGCCTGCGGGGGAAGCACTGGGTGCTCCGGTCCGGGGACCACTGGTCCTGGTCACACTGGATACAGAGGGGTTCATCTGAGGTGTGGGAGGAGAGAGGGGTGCTGGGGGCCACTGGCTTATCCCAGACTCACCCCTGCCATGGGCTGTGGCCTCAGAGCCAGGCCTGTGCTCCTGACCCTGCAGGGACCCTCCCCCTCTCCTGCTTCAGCGTGGGCAGGCCCCCTCGGCGGGCTCACCTGGGTTGCGCTGGTAGCTGCCAGCCTTGCAGTCCACACAATCGTAGCAGCAGGAGTGGAAGCCCTTCACACGGCGCACCTGGCCCTCCCTGCACTGCCGCGAGCACTGGGACACCGGCTCCTGGGACAGGGTGTTGGGGCTCAGGCTCTGCTAGGCCTCAGCAGAGCTATGTGTCGCTGGGGACATGCGCCCCGGTGCTCACCTCGTTTCCCTGCGTGTGCCAGGACATCTGGGAGTGTTGGAGCTGCAGGCGGCCGTCGAAGGTGCCCACGGTGTGCAGCGAGGGCGTCAGGTCCTTCCAGACCCACAGCTTGAGGTCATAATTCACGCCTATGTTCCCGCTGCTGTCGAACCGCAGCATCAGGCCACGTGCGTGGAAGCTCAGGTTGTACATGTTCTCCAGGAGCTAGTGGGAGGGTTGGAGGGTGGTGGGTCTGGGCAGGGAGCCGCCGCCAGTCCAGAGCCACCCCTGCCCTGCCATCCCTTCTCCTTGGGGGCTCAGGTCACATGCACAGCCGGCCCAGCTCCCATGCCCTCACCTGCCAGGGCTGCACGGGCTCCCGCTGGGGGCAGCCTGAGGCGTTGCAGAGCAGTGCATTGTGGAGCGCCTGGGCCACGCCGTACACGGCCGCATAGGCCGCAAACGTCCGGTGGTGCAACAACGCAGCTGACACGTTCTCCAGTGTGATGTGGTCACACTGGGGACAGCGGGGTCCCACCACGTGGTCCTCCAGGCCTGCCTGCTCAGCGTCCAGTGAGGCGCAGAAGGCAGGATCGGCAGCCAGGGCCAGGCGTGTCTGCACGTAGGATGAGAAGTCGGGCATCGGGGCGCCCTGGTGCAGGAAGCCGAGCACGGTGCCCACCTGGTCCATGCCAGGCAGCGTCATGACCAGGTCCGAGATCAGCCAGGCCTCACTGGCCACCCACACCTTGGGTGAGAGTTTGCAGTGGATGCTGTAGCTGAAGAGCATGCGGGCCGAGTGGGCGGAGGAGAACACCACCACCACCTGCACGCTGCTCTGGTTCACCCGCTGCAGCAGGCCCTGCACTGAGCCCAGCCTCAGGCTGTTGGCGTAGGGCAGTGGCACCAGGCCCTCGTGCGCGATGCAGATGCCCCTGGCGGTGGCCAGGCTGGAGAAGAGGCTCAGGCCCTGCCGGCCATATTCATCGTCACTGCCCACGGCGGCCACCCAGTTCCAGTGGAACTCCTGCAGCAGCTCCACCATGGCCATTGCCTGCACACGGTCGCTGGGCACCGTGCGGAAGAAGGAAGGGAACGTCTCACGGTTGCTCAGCCGGTCGATGCTGGCGCCATAGCTGACCTGCAGGGCCGGGTGACAACTCCTGACACGGTGGCTCCCGAGGTGCCCGTGGGGGGACACGGGAAGAGACGGGGGCGCACCTGGGGCATGAGGAAGAAGCTGAAGAACTTGCCGGTGACCAGGGCAACCTCCGACGAGTGGGGCCCGATGACAGCCAGCACGCGGGGCTGGTACTTGGTGTAATCACAGTAGGCGGCGATGCTGCGGCTGCCCGCCTTGGCCAGGAACACCAGGCTGGGCTTCATGGCGACTACGGGCTCTGAGCACGTGTCAAACAGATCGTAACCTAGGCGCAGCCCTGGGAGCAGGGCAGACCCATTGTTGATCTCCTCCACAGCCATCTTCATGGCCAGTGCCCAGAGCAGGCCGAGGGACGAGAACCTGGGGCCACAGGGGCGGAGGTGGCTGACACCGCTTCCTCGTGGGGCACACCCAACCCAAGCCACCCAGCCTGGCCCCCCACTCCTGGCCCCCCTACCTGCATTCAGTGGTGTTGGGCCATGTCTTGTCGCCCAGCCTTGCATCCTCGGCCGAGCCCAGGGGGAAGAGCCCGCCCAGCACATAGTCCCCTGGCATGCTGAGCTGCTGGGACAGGCACAGAGGGGCCCCTGCCCCCAAGCCCAGGAGAGCCGTGAGACCCAGGAGAGCCATGAGGCCCGGGAGAGCCAGGCGTGGCATGGCAGATGGCAGCTTCCAGAAGGGATGGCAAGAGGGAGAATCGAGTGGGGCCCCAGATATGGTGAGTCAGGGCAGGGAGGGGCGGAGGATTTGTTTAGCAAAACATTCGCCCGTCCTCACCTGCCTGCCCAGGGCCCCGCAGACATCCTCTACTTCCTGGGCCCCCCAGCTTTGCTCACATTGGACTGTTATCCTGATACCACCACCAGGCTCTGTGGCCAACAGTGATCCGGGCATGCAGGCTCTGGGCAGCCACTGACCATGCCCTTGTTACCTGCCTGTGCCCAAACCCCTGGAGCCCACCTGTTCCTCGAGGGGAGACGGTCATGCAGGACCTGTCCACCAGAGGGGCGTGGAGCCTCCAGTTGCCTGTGGGACAGGCTTGGACGTTCCAGTGCCCCAGGGAGTAGCCATAGAAACAGTGTCTCCAGCCCTGGGGAGGCACTGCGGGCGAGGGGCGGGCGCTGGAGCGGGCAGGTGCCTCCCCGTGGGAACAGAGCTCACAGCTGGGCCTGTGGAGGGTGCATGCAAACAAGGGAGGAAATGCCACAACCAAATGGGCTGCTGCAGCTGGGCCAGCACCAGGTGTGCACAGGGACCTGATGGACAAGCTAATAGCTCCCCCAGGCCTCTGGATGCTTGGCGACTGGTCTCCCCTGGCCTGGGGCTGGGGCCCTCATGCACGTGGGAGCCGGGAGCCAGGAGCCGGGGCAGGCTAGCAGCAATGCCCCTGGGGTGGGGTGGGGGGCCTACCAGACATTTATGGGATGTGGTCTAGGAACCTGGTCTTTGCCTGTCCCCACTGCCCTACGGGGAGGGCCCATGCTGCACAGCACATTATGGACCCACGCACACACACACACATGCAGAACGCACACGATACACACGCGTGCAGAGCCCACATCTGCATGTTTGTATATGCGCATGCACACATGTGCAGCCCTCACTCTCTGGCCCAGGCGGGCCCCAAGGTGTTCTCCCAAGCCAGTCCCTTTGCTGGCACCACACAGGGTTCTGGTCCCTCCTGGGTGGACAGAGCTAGACAGGCCGCAGCCAGAGACTTGGAGGTGGCTTGTGTTGGATACTGCTATTCAGTTCTGATCTCTGGGCCATGTCCAAAAGGACCCTGCTTGACGTATGTCCTCTTTCCATCCAGGCCACTGACACAGAGCAGCCCCCTTCACTGGCAGCAGCCCAGGCAGATCTTTATTCTCCCCATAGTGAGTGTGGCTGGCCTCAGACTGCCCTCCCAACCCAGCCCTTAGGTGATTCTGTGACTAAGTCTTCTCACCTATGAAATGGGGACAGTAATGTGGGCCTTGGCAGGGGTTAGGGGGGACCAAGCTAAAGCCTGCAGAGATCCCTAACACGGGCCGGGGCCTGCCTCATGTTCCTGTGCCTGATACTGCCCCGAGAGCCTGGACACCCGTCCTGGCGTGCAGTATCTGTTCTGTAAAAGCAGTTTATTTACACTGGTAAAGCCATCACCACATTACAGCTTCTAAGGGCCCCCCGCCGTGGCTCACACTTATGTACACCTGCTGTGGATACCATCCCTTGGCACCCAAAGTCCTGGGCTCACAGTGAGAAGCCAGTGGGAGAGGCCGGGCCCTGAGCACAGGGTGGTGGTCAGGCTGGGCAAGGGGTCCAGGCTCCTCCCTCGTGCTAGGTCACCCTGAGTTTCTGGAGCTCCCTGGGGGTGGGGCGGCAGTGGGTAGGGAAGAGGGAACAGAGCATCTGGCTGGACTCTGGGGAGGGAGAGGCCAGCAATGGCCCAGAGGGGTCCTAGGCTCCTGGGGGCTCTCGGGCTGTGCTATACACACTCACAAGCTGCAGGAGGCAGTGACTGTGTGCAGGTCTGCAGAGGTGGGGCAGGCCTTCCCTCGGGCTCCAGGTCCTGCTGTCACAGCCGAGTGCAACCAGGCCCCTGGCTAAGGAGGAGGCGACGGGCAGGGAGAAAGCCTGCCATGCTGACCACTGCCCAAGGAGTTTTCCTGTCCTGGGGATGGTGGCCTGTATGGAGAGGCCCAAGGCAGCCCAGCTGGGCAGATGCCGCGTCCCAGGGCCTGTTACCTCCCCCATCTCACAGACTTCACCCCCAGGTTGGTGCAGCTTTCCCACGAACACTGATGGTAACCCACTCCCTTCTCCTGCACTTCACCCACCTGGGCGAGGCTTGACTGGACACGTGTGTAACACGGCTGAGGGTAAAGATAAGGTGCCCCAGGGAAGGGAGAGGCCAGGCGTGGAGCAGACAGCCAGTGCCTGCCTTCTGTCGCAGCCCACCCGTAGCCCGTGTGCAGTGGCTGGAGGTGCGGTCCGAGTGGCTCCCGACAAGCTCAGCTCACAGGAGGACAGTGATTTTCCCAGCCCTGGGGGACCCAGAAAGTTCCATGGTGGAATGACGGACAGGTTCTGCCCGTCCCAGCCCAGCTCTGGATGAGGGAAGCCCACCCTGCCCGGGCCTGTCAGTCCCTAGGGCAGGTCCAGCAGGCCGTGCTCGGCGTAGAGCTTCTGGGAGACGTTGTAGACGCGCTCGATGAAGGGCAGGGCCTCGTCCAGCATCTCCACAGCCTGCTCGGGTGGCCCCACGTTCATGGTCTCCAGGAAGACCTTGCGTGTGGGCAGCGTGCAGAAGGCCACGGTGACGGCCCGGCGGATGATCCAGGGGTGGTAGGCGGCCAGCGAGGCATTGTAGGAGTCGGTGCAGAGTGCAGTGGTGCTTGCATCCTCGGGGCTGGTGCGCACACCCTCCAGGAAGAGCTGCAGCCAGTGCAAGGCGCGGTGTAGTCGAAGCACAGTCCGGCAGCCTGAGTTGGGGTGGCGGGCGCGCTGCTGCAGGTCCACTAGCTGGTTGCCCACTTCGTACGCCACCATGGACTGCAGGCTGCTATAGTGCTCCCGCTGGGGGCCGCTGCGCAGGCGCTCCATGGTCTGCAGCTTCGCCACCACGTCCTTGGAGATGAAGGAGAAGACGGTGCCCAGGCCGCTCAGGAACCTGCGAGGGAGGCAGGTGCTCAGCCAGGGCGGGAAGGCTCAGCACGACTGGCCAGGGGCAAGCAACAACAGCAGGCCGGCCCCCAACAGGCCCGTGCCTGCCAGTGCTGGTGGAATGCAGGTGGCGCCCACCGCAAGTGTGGCTGGACCCTCGCAGGGCAGGGGCCCTTGCACGCACCTGACAAGCCCCCTCCAGCCGGCGAGGTAGTGGTCCAGCAGCACCTCCTCCTTCTCATTGAGACACTGCTTGAAACTGACCAGGACAACTTGGAGATTGAATTCTGACTCCAAGGCATCCATTCTTCAACAGGAGCTGAAATGCACAGAGTTGGGTGGAGGGTTGTCTCCCTGTGAGTCAGCTCAGTCTCTGGGTCATTGTTTTGGACAGAAGCAATTGGACAGAAACAGCTGGGATCCCGTTGCTCCCCACTGAAAGCCCGAGAGAAGCCCCACCCCAAGGTCAGCCCCTCCTCCGCGAGCCCACCGGGCTGTACTCAGGAGCAAGCTCGCAGACACACGACCTGGCCCTGCTGTGCCCTTTGCCAGAGCACGTACCCACAACTCATAGTCCCTCCTGCCACTCGGGCTTGGCAAACCACTGCCACGCCTTACTCGAGGGAGGCATCTCTGCTCAGCTTTTCTTGCTTACTTGTTCATTGTGTCTTACTGTTATTATGAGAAGCATTTGCTGAGTCCCCACCCAGAACCAGGCACACACTCAGGTGCACTGTGAGTGCGACAGACAGCCAGGCCATCCTGGGGCCACAGTCTAGTGGCAAACGTCTGTGTATGTCGGGTAACAACAAAGATAGGAAGTTCCAACACGGTAGGTAAAAGGACAAGTACCACAGAGAAAGAGCCTGTGGACTGAGGTGGGAGCATCCTTGTTCAATGCTGAATCCCAAGAGCCAGAGCAGGGGCTGCAAGGTCAGCATCTGCTGACAGATGGACAGACACCAGTCTTTCCAATCCTACTGTACTTACATGTCTCACACAGAAGGGCAGCTGGACCAAAGGTCTTCCCACATTCTCAAGACATCCACAGGCCCCTCCCCATGACCACACATTAGTGGGTGTTCAGGGCCTGCACTGTGGTGTGGCTCTAGCAGGGACTTAGCTGTATCTCACCTCACGTCCAGGACAAGTTCTTACCCCTTTGGGCATGGGGTTTCCTGTGCCCTTGGTGCTGGGAGTCCTGTGGGAGCCCCAGTGGGAGGAAAGCTGCCCAAGCTACGGCGAAAGCCAGGCAGGAGAGAACACCTGGGTGCCTGAACAGGTTCTGCCTTCCACCCCGTGGGCAAATCACACACAGTCCTGAGACCCAGTCCTACAACCTGGGGGGGAATGGGCCAGCACACCCTGCCCTGGCCACCACCCAGGCTGCTGGGAGCATCTGATGAGGCCCAATGGGTACCGAGGCCCTGCAGGCCCCACGGGCTGGCCGCATGTCTGGCTGCAGGCCGAGAGCCCAGAGGTGAGCTCATCCACCCTTCAGGTGTCGGGGCAGCAGTGCCTGGCCTCGGGAAGAGGGCACTCCCGAGACTGTCAGGACACCGCTCCTCTCTCTCAGAGCCTCAGGTTTCTGTCCACGAGCGGATGGCCTCTGAGGCCCTCAGGCTACCTTCCTGGTCACCAGACATCCTGCGGGCCTGGCCTTCCTGCCCAGAATGCGAGCCAGCGGCCAACAGGAGGTGCCGGAGCCTTTCAGAGCTTGGAAACAACAGGAAGGGCAGTGGCGGTGCAGCCCAGATGGGCGGCCTGCCAGCTCTGGAAAGGTGATGCAGGGCACCGCCACGTTTCCCCCAGGGTCAGCCCACAGCCCCAAGGTCAGGAATCGTCCGGAGGCCGGCCTGAGCACCGGAGCAGAGTGGCTGACAGCAAGCTGAAGGCCCCCAGGAAAAGGAGGCAGCCCTCCCTGCCCTACCCCTCAGGTCCAGAGGGTGGGAGCGGGGCTTTGTCCGGGAAGTCCTGCAAGTCTCTCCCGGGAAGGGGGCTCAGGTGGCGCCGGGCTCGCTTGGGTGGGACCCCGGTTCTGGGCGGGTCCCGCTCTAGCTGGGGCCCAGGAAGAGACAGGGACCTGGGGTCCGGGCAGGCGCGGGAGCCGGGTCCTTGGCTGCCCCCTCCCGCGCCCAGGGTCCCGCGTTGGCCCCTCGGCAAGGCTCAGGCCGGCCCGCCCGGTTCGGTTGGGCTGGGTTTCCCCACCGCCGGCCGGAGCCGGCCGCACCCCCCTCACCTGCGCCGCCGCCGCTCACCTGCGCCGCCGGAGCAGCTGGGGGACCCCGCGGCCCCACCCCCGGCCACCGCCTCGCCGCCCGGGACTGGCTGCCAGTCGACCAATCAGAAGTCCCGACGCGCGGGCCCGCGTTTCCGGCGGGCTCACCGGAAGCTGGCCCCGTTGGGGCTGCGCCTGCGCAGAGAGTTGCCGCGACTGGGGCGCGCGTGGCTGGGTCTGAGGTCCTGCCGCCGGGGTCTCGCGGGGTCGTGGTGGTCCCGCCGGCTCGCTGAGCGCGAGCGGCAGGATGCCCGAGATCAGGGTCACGCCCCTGGGTGAGTGCCGCGCGGGAGGAGCGCCGAGGAGGGGCCGTGGGAGGGCTCGGAGGGCAGGGCGGCCGCGCAGGCGCCCACCCCGGGCGTCCCAGTGCTCCCTGCGCGCCCCCTGTGCCCTGCGCTGGTGCTTCAAGGCGCCTGTGCTCCTGCCTCTGCTTCCTCGCCAATCCCTGCCCTTCCACCTCCTCCGTCTGTCTCGCGCCCTGCTTCCCCGCAGCCTCCTTGGCCCGTCGGCGGTTCACCCCGGGTCAGCCCTTTTGCTTGACAGCTGCAGCGTTAAGAAAAAAAAAAAGATTTTTGCAAAAGACGTAGGTGTACAGTTTAAAGGCCCAGAGAATATAGAAGGGTGCGAAGGAGTCCACTCAAAGTCCCGTGTCCCAGGAACGACTGGGGTTATCAATTTGGTGGCCAGCCTTCCAGATGTGTCTGAGTACTCTTCGTGTACACACGCTCGGTTCTGTTCGGGAACCTGTCACCTTCTCTGGGCCCTGCATTGGGAGCATGTTCGCGTTGGGCTGCCCCGCGCAGCTCCAGATCCTTTCTTCTGGCCTGAGGTCTCCCTGCTGAATAGCCTACCCAGCCCCCACTGTGGGCACTGAGCTGTTGACAGCTGCAGAGAACACTCATGCCGCTGGTCTGCGGGGTCAGAGCACACATCTCACGCTGCCATAGTTGTGGTCACCCCCACGGCCTCTCTTAGCTGTCGGCTCAGGGCACCCCACTCAGCTGCTAAAGCCCCACACTCTCCCTAGCTCCTGGTTCTTCTCCAGGGGTTTCTGCGGGATCCTCCTCCCAGCATGCCTTTTTCCCATTTGGCCCCTTTCTCATTGCTCATGTGCCTGTGGGCTGGTCCTGGGATTTCTGTGACTTCACGTTCTTGTCTGTAAAGAGGGGTGGCCCTTCCACTTCCCACAGATATTTGCAGGGCTTCTGAGCTGGGGATGGCTCTGGGCTGGAGGGGCAGCAGAAAGACGGCTGAGACATTGCCATCTGGGTAGGAACAGGCCAGGCCTGTGAGAGACTTCGGGGCCACTGCTTGTGGCTGAGCTGCCTGAGGTGGGCAGGCGAAGCCGTCACCTGCTGTGGCCTGGTCAGCCGTGTGTGTGGTGCTCACAGAAGGTTCAGGTGGCAGCAGAGGGAGGCTTGTGGGTTTCAAGATGGCAAGCTTGTCATTTGCTGTCATCAGGCCTTGCAAGGCTGTGTTCCTTCTGGACCCCTAGACCCCAGAGGTGACAGATGGCTGTGTGAGGTGGCTGGGATTTGCCCCACGGTGGCTGGGGCATCTGGGCAGGGCTTGGAGGTCAGGAACATGGATGGGACTCAGGTTCAGATCTGGGCTGGTAAGGGGACAGTGGTGGGGCATCTGTACTGCGGCCATTGTAGTTGGTTGTTGCTGAATAGGGGAGCCGTGTTTCCCCGTGGCTGCCCTGAAGCCATATAGTGTCCCTCTGCAGTGGCACCACCAGGAGCTGCCTGATGCCTCTTGAGGGCAGGGGCCCCTGCAGCTCCAATGTGGCCCTTGCTAAGGTTTTGGAATGAGTGGTGAGGCCCCAGGGAGACTCGACTTGCCTCTGTTGAGTGCTGGGACCAGTGTCCAGCAACCTTACTCAGCCCCTGGCCTTGAAGATGCAGGTGGGCCCAGGTGGGTGGGTGGCTGTGCAGCTGCCTGGAGAGGGGAGTGGCAGGGCCTGAGGCAGTGGGGAAGAGCCCGAGGTGGCCTTGGCGCCTTGTCCCCTCCCTGTGCATTTCCCTTCTCCATGTGTGGAGGTGGAGATGCTTCTCTCACACGTCCACACAGCAGCCACAGAAGTCTGTTTCCCCAGCCCACTGAGTGTTCTGCAGGGTGAGGGGCCCAGAGCATCCTGTGGAGCAGGCGGCTTGGCCTTGGCCTTGGGGCTGTCCTTGCAGGGGCCGCGGAGGCAGGCAGCACCTCTCACCCGCCCTCCTGTTCAGGGGCTGGCCAGGATGTTGGCCGAAGCTGCATTCTGGTCTCCATCGGGGGCAAGAACGTCATGCTGGACTGCGGGATGCACATGGGCTTCAGCGACGACGTGAGTCCTGGGGAAGGTGGCCCAGAGGCACTCGAGGGTGGGCAGCCATCGCCCAGGCCACTTCAGTCACCGCCAGCAGTAGGACTCAGGCCTTGGAGTCTTAGGGTCTGTTACATGGAGTGGGGATGGTCTGAGCACGTGAGCATTGGTAGGAGGCAGGTGGGTCTGGGATCACTGCATCCCTGCGCAGCCCCCCACCATCACTTAACAGGCGGGGCACCCTGTGTTGGGGGTGGGTCAGTGCAGGGCTGTGTGGGGCTGGCTCGGTGACTGCAGGCTGGGCTTCTGGCTGGGTTACTGGTCTGGCAGTTTGACCCCCTCTCTGCATGCTTGGAGGCTGTGCATAGTCAGCAGTCCTGGAGGGCCTGTGGGGTGGGGGGGGGCAGTGTCCAGGGTCAGCCTGCACCCTCATCCCCCTGGGGGCAGCTCCCTCCAGCTCCTGCAGACCCAGGCAGCCTGCCCGTCCTGACGCTTTCTCTCGGCTTGGCAGAGGCGCTTCCCTGACTTTTCCTACATTACCCGCAACGGCCGGCTGACGGACTTCCTGGACTGTGTGATCATCAGGTGGGCGCCTGACACTGCCAGCTCCTGCCTTCCCCGCCTCCCGGGCCCTGTTGGGGGGTGTAGGCTGAGGGCTGCCGCCAGCCCGGGTTCTGTCCCAGGTTCCTCACCCTCGGGGCTGGCTTTTCCACTGCTGGACACTGTGGTCATAGGTGTTCATGGCTGCTCCTTGGTGGGCAAGGCCGGCCTCGTAGAGCCAGGGGGTCCTCTGAGCTGTGTGTGCCTGTTGGCTGTACCTCTCGCCCCAGTGCCATGGGAAGGAGCCCCGGGTGCCCCAGGAAGATGGGCAGCAGGCGCTTGGGGGCCACCCCACCAATAGTGCGTCTCAGCTGCTGAGCCCAGGGCTTGGCACTCAGCCTCTCAACACTGTTAGCAGCAGTGACCATACCCTCCTGGCCAGTCCTCAATCTTGCGGGCCTCCCCAGGTCCTCAACCACTCTGCTCCTGACCTCCAGGCTCAAGGTCCAGCCTCCCCACCCCCACACTCCCCTAGACAAACACTTCTGGGACCCAGCCCCCCTCACCACCCTGACCTTCACCAGGTGGCCTAGATGACCTCAGTGGCCTCTTGCCTGTCCCCACCCCCCACACCTGCAGCTCAGGGACCTGCAAACCTGAGGCAGCCTTGTCCCCAGCTGGGGGTCCCTGTGGTCCTGGCCCCTCCTTGGACCTAGGCTTACACCCGGTGGGTCGGCTCCGCCTGGGGACGGGCACAGCACCGCTATTCCCCCTGCCCTGGTGCCTTCCCAGGCCTCATCCTGTTGCCAGCCCTTCTCTGTCTTCCCGACCGCCACCCAGGATGGTGACTCAAATACGCTGTCCCCCAGCGCCTTTCTGTTTCTTCCTGGGACGTGACGTCTGACACGTGTGGTGCCTGGAGTAGTTATTGCTGTGCTGGACGTTCAGGGTCTAAGTCCCAGGTGACAGCAGGGTCACCTCTCTTGCCCCTTCCTCACTCCTCAGTGCATACTTAGGGCAGAGTGACACACAGCAGGCACTCGGAGTGGAGGAGAGTGAGTGGCTGACCTTGAGCCCGGGCTGGCGCACAGGGGCGGTGAGGGGTGGGGCTCACTGGGGAGTGGGGCCCCGGCTGACGGGCAGTGCACCCCCAGCCACTTCCACCTGGACCACTGTGGGGCACTGCCCTACTTCAGCGAGATGGTGGGCTACGACGGGCCCATCTACATGACCCAGCCCACCCAGGCCATCTGCCCCATCCTGCTGGAGGACTACCGTAAGATCGCCGTGGACAAGAAGGGTGAGGCCAACTTCTTCACGTCCCAGATGATCAAGGACTGCATGAAGAAGGTGGTGGCCGTCCACCTCCACCAGACAGTCCAGGTCAGGGCTGCAAACACCCCACCTTGTACTCTCTTCTGTCTGGCCCCAGGGGCAGCAGCACTTGGGCGGGGCCCTTGCCGCTGCTCCAGCTCTGAGCACCCTGGGGGCCAGGTCAGAGGCTCCCCAGAGCTCCCGTTCGCCGGTGGGCAGTGCAGGCCAGCCCGGTACCGGGCAGTGGAGTCTGGGCTTCGTCTCAGTGGCTGTTGTGCGCAGGTCAGTGAGGAAGTGAAGTGTCGTAGGTGGGAAGTGACATCAGCTTTGGTGAAGTTTACCCCAAAGGTTGTGGATTTGTCTGTTTCTCCTTAGTCTTGGCTTTGCTGGTTATTCGGTTTTTAAGTCTGGGGCCATCTGATCCTTCTGGTTGAACCCTTCGTCACGCGAGGTTCAGCCCCAGCTCCCCACCTTTGGGGGGTGTTTGCACAGACGTCCTTTCCTGACTATTTACTTTGTCCTTCCTGCAGCATGTTTTATTTGTGGTTCTTTGAAGAAGCACATGGTTTGTGTTCAGTCCAGCCTGTTAACCTGTCCCTCAGGGGGAGAGTTTGGACTCTGCACGAATAAGGCAACTCTGGGAGCCTTCTACCATCTGCTTCCTGCTTGTCCTGTCTCTTCTGTTATTTCCCCCAGTTTATTGCTTTTTTCTGGATTGATTTAAAAAAATTTTTTTTTTTACTTACTGTATTATTCAATTTTTTTTATTTTGGGGGGAGGTAATTCGGTTCATTTATTTTTTTTTAGAGGAGGTACTGGGGATTGAACCCAGGACCTCATGCATGCTAAGCATGTGCTCCACCACTTGAGCTATACCCTCCCCCCGCCGATTTTTTAAGATTCTGTTTCTCCTCTAATTTGGTTAGTAACGATATATTGTTTTGTAATTTTTCTGGCGGTAGAGATTACAAAACATCCACAACAACAAAAGTCTAAGGTACTTGGAACTTAAGACTCTTTCCCGGACACGCAGGCCGTGCCTCCGGGTGCTTGGATTCCCTCGTGTGTGCAGCCGGCACAGCCTCCTCCTGCATGCTGGCCACGTCAGGCTCGCCAGCTGCCCACTGTCTCTGCTCCCTGCATCCTTTGCTTCTTGTTTAGGATAATTCACCCTCTGCCTGGGGACGGCAGGTGCGGGTCTGCTGGTGATGAATTCTCAGATGGGTTTATTTCACCCTCGTTGAAAGACTGCTTTCATTAGGGTGACCATTACTTTCAGCGCTGTAGTCTTCCTACCTGCTGTTCAGAAGAGAATCTTTCTCGGGCTGCTTGGAGGAGGGTGTTGTTCCCCATGGGCTGTGGCGGGCATGTGGTGTGGACCCCCCCTCTCGTCTTGCTGAGCCTGCTCTCATGCGGGGCCTCCTGGATCTGCAGTTCTGCCTGCTGCTCTCCTCCCAGCTGGGCCCTGTCAGCCAAATGCCAGACCTTTCTTCCCCACACCCTCCCCATCCTGTTCCTCCATGCTCTGAGCTGGATATCCTCTTCCGGACATCTTGGTTCATTAATTCTCTTCTCAGTAACATGCTGTTAAACTCATCTGTCAAATTCCTTTTTAGAAAGCTTAATATATAGTTGAGTTACAGTATTACATGACTTACGGGTGTAAAGCACGGTGATTCAATTTTTAAAGATTATACTCCACTTATTGTAAAATATTGGTTATACTCCCTGTGTTGTAAAATGTGTCCTTGTAGTTTATTTATTTTATATGTGACAGTTTATTCCTTTTAATCTTCTACCCCAGTCTTGCCCCTCCCCCTTCCCTCTCCCAACTTGTAACCACTAATTTGTTCTCTGTATCTGTGAGTCTGCTTCTTTTTGTTATATTGACCGTGTTACATCTTTTAGGTTCCACATACAAATGATATCATACAGTATTTGTCTCTCTCTGTCTGACTCATTTCACTTAGCATAATGTCCTCCAAGTCCATCCATGTTGCTGCAGATGGCAAAATTTCTTTTTTATGGCTGAGTAGTACTCCATTGTATAAATATCCCACAGCTTCTTTATCCAGTCATCAGTCGATGGACACTTAGGTTGCATCCATGTCTTGGCTATTTCAAATAATGCTGCTGTGAACATTGGGGTGTATGTATCTTTTTGAATTAATGTTTCCATTTTTTCAGATATATACCCAGGATTGGAATTGCTAGGTCATATGGTAGTTCTGTTTTTAGTTTTTTGAGGAACTTCCATACTGTTTTCCACAGTGGCTGCACTGATTTACATTCCTACCAACAGTGCACGAAAGTTCCCTTTTCTTCACGTCCTCACCAGCATTTGTTATCTGTGGCCTTTTTGATGATGGCTGTTCTGAGAGGTGTGAGGTGATATCTCATTGTGTTGGGTTTTTTTTTAATTTTTATTTTTTTGGTGGGGTGTAGGTAATCAGGTTTATTTATTATTTTAATGGAGGCACTGGGGATCGAACCCAGGACCTTGTGCATTCTAAGCACGCACTCTAGCACTCTACCACTGAGCTATACCCTCCTGTTCATTGTGGTTTTGATCTGCATTTCCCTGTATTTGATTTGACTAGGGATGCTGAGCATCTGTTCACGTGCCTGTTGGCCATCTACACGTCCTCTTTGTAAAAATGTCTGTTCAGGTCTTCTGCCCATTTTTTAATCAGGTTGTTTTTTGGATGTTGAGTTGTATGAACTATTTATATATTTTGGATATTAATGCCTTATAGGTCATGTCATTTGCAAATATTTTCTCCTATTCAGCAAGTTGTCTTTTCATTTTGTGGATGCAAAAGCTTTGTCTAATTAGGTTCCATTTGTTTATTTTTGTTTTTATTTTCTTTGCTTTAGGAGACAAATCCAAAAAAAATATTGCTACAATTTATGTCAAAGTGTGCTCTGTGTATGTTTTCCTCTAGGAGTTTTCTGGTTTCTGGTCTTATGTTTAGGTCTTTAATCCATTTTGAGTTTATTTCTGTATATGGTGTTAGAAAACATTCTAATGTTGGTCTTTTACAGGTAGCTGTCCAGTTTTCCCAGCACGACTTACTGATGACACTCTTTTCTCCATTGTATATTCTTGCCTCCTTTGTCATAGATTAATTGACCATAAGTGTGCGGGTTTATTTCTGGGCTCTCTATCCTGTTCCATTGATCTATATTCTGTTTTTGTGCCAGTACCACACTGTTCTGATGACTGTAGCTTTACAGTGTCATCTGAAGTCAGAGAGCCTGATTCCTCCAGCTCCATTCTTCTTTCTCAAGGTTGTTTTGGCTATTCACAGTCTTTCGTGTTTCCATACAGATTTTACAGTTATTTGTTCTGGTTCTGTGAAGAAAGCCATTGGCATTGGACAGGATTGTGCTGCGTCTGTAGACTGCCTTGGGTGCTGTGGGTCGTTGGATTCTTAGTTTGGGTTGTTATCATTTCTGGCTTTAAAATTCCTACATTGTGAAAAGTGATTTGTAGTTTTTGGCCGACCTTCTCAATCCTCCTCTATCTCTGAATACATTGGCCACAGTCCTTTGAAGTCCGCGTCTGAGAACTTCAGGAGTCCCGAGTTTGCTCCTCCAGACTGTTACTTCTCTTGGTTTCGTCCCTGTTGTCTCATTTCTGGTGTCTGGTTGCTTTTGATTGAGAACTGAGCTTCGTGTGTGAAAAACAGGGACAACAAAAGGCTTAGAAGACGTCGTCCGTGTCCGTGCCCCACCTCCCTGCCCCTCTGCCATCCTCCCTTAACCAACCGCCTGCCCAGCACCACCTGCAGACCTGAGTTCAGCCCTTTTCTTCGTAGGTGGACGATGAACTGGAAATCAAGGCTTACTATGCAGGCCACGTGCTGGGAGCAGCCATGTTCCAGATCAAAGTGGGCTCAGAGTCTGTGGTCTACACGGTCAGTGGAAGCATCTGGGGCACAGGAAGGACCGCCTGGCCGGGGAGAGGGAGGAGGCACCCTCCTCACTGCCACGTCCTTTGCAGGGTGATTACAACATGACCCCGGACCGGCACTTGGGGTAGGTAGGCCGGCTAGTGTGTCTGTTTCACCCTGTGGGGCCCCGGCAGCGCAGCGACCCTCAGGGGTGTGCCAGGTTCCCAGGGATCAGCTCGTTGCCAGCCCCCCTCAGGTGCTGCCTGTGGCGTCTGACTGCTGGGGCCTGTGCAGAGGGGCAGGGGCTGGCATCCAGGGGCTGCTCCAAACCTGGCCACCGTGAGCCCTGTCCACCTGTTCTAGAGCTGCCTGGATCGACAAATGCCGCCCCAACCTGCTCATCACAGAGTCCACGTACGCAACCACCATCCGAGACTCCAAGCGCTGCCGGGAGCGAGACTTCCTGAAGAAGGTTCACGAGACCGTGGAGCGTGGTGGGAAGGTAGCAGCCGTGGGGTGATGGGCACCAGGCAGGGCTGGGCCTCATGGCCCCCAGGCCTTTCAGCTTCCCCTGGCAGGTGGTCAGGGGCCAGGGTGCTGTGTTGCGGGCATAGAGGGAAGAGGTTATGCTCAGAATGGGAGGGAAAATTCACCTTTTAGATCCTTCAGTGGGGGTTCGTTGGCTTTCATGTCTCAGATCCCAGTGAAGGGCTGGCCAGAGCGTCTGCCATGGTCACTTTTGGACAGACTGGCTGGGGGCAGAATGTGGGGGGCTGTTTACAGTTCAGCCATGCAGATGCCAGGCCATGACCTCAGTAGACACAGCCTTCAGCCATCAGAGCTGCCAGCAGGGCTGGTCTTCACAGCAGCTGCTCCCTTAGAAGGCAGCCACAGGGAGCCACTGCCACCACTGTGCTTGGGGGTGGTCAACGTGGCCAGGGTTCCAGCCCGAGCCGCCCTTGCCCTCCCTACCCTCCCCCTGCAGGTGCTGATCCCCGTGTTTGCTCTGGGCCGCGCTCAGGAGCTCTGCATCCTGTTGGAGACCTTCTGGTAGGTGCAGCCAGGACGGCTTCTGGAAGCCCTGGCCTGCTGGCCGTAGGGTGGGAGGTGTCAGGGAGTGGCATTCCTTGCACTGGACTCAGCCTAGCTGAGGGCATGTGGGGCCCCAGGCAGGCCCTGCCTGGCAGCCTCTCCACCACGTCCTGCCCTGGCTACAGGGAGCGCATGGACCTGAAGGCCCCCATCTACTTCTCCACGGGTCTGACGGAGAAGGCCAACCACTACTACAAGCTCTTTATCCCCTGGACCAACCAGAAGATCCGGAAGACCTTTGTGCAGAGGAACATGTTTGAATTCAAGCACATCAAGGCCTTCGACCGGGCGTTTGCCGACAGCCCTGGTCCGATGGTGCGGCCGGGGGATTTGCCAAAAGCCCCGGTCCAATGGTGCGGTCAGGGTTGGGGGGTCCTGCCAGGCTGGGGCCCTGCCTGCAGGTCATGCAGGGAGCGCGATGCCCCCGTGCTGGGAAGCAGGGAAGTCAGAAGGCTCTGAGGGCAGGTGGGGTTCTGCTGCCCTGACCACCCGCCCCCACTCCCGTCCGCAGGTCGTGTTTGCCACACCAGGGATGCTGCATGCTGGCCAATCCCTCCAGATCTTCCGGAAGTGGGCAGGGAGTGAGAGGAACATGGTGCGGGTCTGGACCCCAGGGCCAGGCCCTGGAGTGCTGGCGAGGTTGGGCAGGGGTAGGGGGGTCAGGCTCTCCCTGGCTTGGGGACATTGCTGCTTTCAGGAGGTTTGGTACTCTGGGCTCTGGTGTCCGACCCAGGCAGCTCAGACTCCTGCTGCATCTTGGTCCATGTGTACCAGGCAGGGAAGCCCTCGGCCTCCTGAGCAGCCATTGTGGTGTCAGGCCTGGGCACACTTGTGCTGAGACCCTGAGCGTCCCTGGGTCTGCGTGAGGCCTGGAATGGCAAGGGGCCTCTACCAAGGAAGGGCTCAGGTTCAGACGGGCAGAAAGGGTGGGCAGGGGGGTGTCCTTGGAGGAAACCCCGAGGTGGGAAGTGGGAGGCCTGTGGGGTCCAGGGCAGCAGCCAGCACCATCCCTCCCTCCCTACAGGTCATCATGCCTGGCTACTGCGTGCAGGGCACCGTGGGCCACAAGATCCTCAGTGGGCAGCGCAAGCTGGAGATGGAGGGTCGGCAGGTGGTGAGTCACCCCTACCCTGCCTCCCCCAGCTCTGTGGAACCCCTGCTGGGCGGGTGGGGCCTCAGAGCTGCCCCTGTGCTGACAGCTCGCATGCGTGCTGTGACACTGCAGCTGGAGGTCAAGATGCAGGTGGAGTACATGTCCTTCAGTGCCCACGCAGACGCCAAGGGCATCATGCAGCTGGTGGGCCAGGCGGAGCCAGAGAACGTGCTGCTGGTGCATGGCGAGGCCAAGAAGATGGAGTTTCTGAAGCAAAAGATTGAGCAGGAATTCCGTAGGCAGCCCATGCGAGGGTGGGCATGGGTGAGGGGGGGGTTCAGGCAGGGCCTGGTGCAGGCAGGGCCAGGCCCCCTGGACTGAGGCTCTCTCACCCCCTGGCCCAGGGGTCAGCTGCTATATGCCGGCCAACGGCGAGACGGTGACGCTGTCCACAAGCCCCAGCATCCCTGTGGGCATCTCGCTGGGGCTGCTGAAGCGGGAGATGGCACAGGGTATGTGGGCAGGGCACGCTGGGTGGGGCGGGGCAGCTGCTGGGCAGGTGGCCCCACAGACAGCTCCAGCCCCTGCCCCTGCCCCTTCCTCACAGGGCTACTCCCGGATGCCAAGAAGCCCCGGCTCTTGCACGGCACCCTGATCATGAAGGACAGTGTGAGTGCGCAGCAGTCATGGGGCAGGGGCGGGGGCGGGGCCTGCTCCCAAGCTCTCTGACCTGCCACTGCCCTGCAGAACTTCCGGCTCGTGTCCTCAGAGCAGGCCCTCAAGGAGCTGGGCCTATCCGAGCACCAGCTGCGCTTCACCTGCCGTGTGCACCTGCACGACACACGCAAGGAGCAGGAGACAGCCTTGCGCGTGTACAGCCACCTGAAGAGGTGGGCGCTGCACCCACCCCTCTGGCCCTGGGGGGCAGGGTGTGAATGGGGCACAGGCAGAGTCTCACCAAGCCTCCTTGCAGTGTCCTCAAGGACCACTGCGTGCAGCACCTTCCTGACGGCTCCGTGACCGTGGAGTCCATCCTCATCCAGGCTGCCGCCCACTCAGAGGACCCAAGCACCAAGGTGCTGCTGGTCTCCTGGACCTACCAGGTGAGCGGCCCCTGGTAGTGGATTAGGACAGGTGGGGTCACCCCATCACCCTAGGCTGCCTGGGTGGGGTGGGGGGGAGGAGCCAACAGCCCCCACTTGCCTTTGGCTGTAGGATGAGGAGTTGGGAAGCTACCTCACGTCTCTGCTCAAGAAGGGCCTGCCCCAGGCCAGCTGAGGCCCCACTGTCAGGCACCCGCCTCTGCCCTTTCCCAGCCGAAGGGACCTGGTCTCCACTCCAGAACTGTCTGCACCTGGCTCTGCCCTGGCCTAGCCAGATGGACCTGGCTCCCACCCCAGGCTCTGCCCTGTGTCTTCGATGTGGAACCTCACCCGTGGGGAAACCACAGGGCCATGCACCTGCCCAAGCAGCTGCTTTTGGCCAAAGAAATACAGGGGCCAGGTGGCCTCTTCACCTTTTATTTCTACTCCTGGGCCCCCGGAAGATGGTTAGGGGCTCCCGGGGTACTGATTTCCATTAAAAACAGAACCACAGGCTGCCTGGGTGTCTCCCTTCCTGGTGCTTGCACCTATCTCCTGCAGGTGCCTAGGGAGGTGGGAACTTGGGGCAAGCACAGACTGACAGGAGGCAGGGGGCCTCCTGTGGCCCCAGGACAACACAGGGCTGGCTCCAGCCTGGCACAATGGTGTGCAGAGGGGGCAGGGTCCAGCAGCTGGGCCTAGCACGCCATGGCTGCTGTGACCTTGTCTGGGCATCCGGGGGTTGTCAGGACTTCTGTGCCGTGGACTCGGAGGGCGCATGAGGCTGCATGGGGGCAGACCCTGCCGACAAACTCCAGGTCATTTTCAGAGCAAGGCAGTCTCTGCAGGGGCTGGGCCAGAGCCTTCAGCATGGCTACGGAGCCCCTGCCTTTGCCCCAGGATTCAGAGCCCTCTTAACTTATGCTGCCTTCTGGAACCCCCCTCTCAGCCTCCCTCCCCCACCGGAAACTCCCCCATAGGGGCCATGTAGGAGTGGAGCTTGGACTGAGGGGCTGCGGCACCTCTATTCAAAGCTGCCTGCCTGCCTGTGGGCTACTGGTCTCCAGCCTGAGGTCTGTTGGCTAACTTGGGACCTCCCTGCCCCCTGGGGCCTGGCTTTCCTATTGCACACATGCTGGATTCCTGACTGCTGGGCTAACACCGCCACTGAGAGGCCTGGCCCCAGCAAAGACCCAGCCTTGGGAAGGG
Source organism: Vicugna pacos (assembly GCF_048564905.1). Classification (NCBI taxonomy): domain Eukaryota; kingdom Metazoa; phylum Chordata; class Mammalia; order Artiodactyla; family Camelidae; genus Vicugna; species Vicugna pacos. The sequence goes on from NC_132999.1 coordinate 67,137,505, forward strand.
TTGGTCAGGGGTAACAAACAGGGACCTTCTCAAGCTGCCACCTCTTACCAAGGTCCGGGTAGAGCACTGACTTCAGGAATAAGCCATGGGCTGGGGCCACACGGGTCTGGTGTCTGCCCAGGGGGTCCCGGCTCTCCAGAATTGCTTTAACTTGAGCAGGTGTCAAAGCCCCCAGCCCCACAGCCACCAGCACAGCTGTCATCCTCCGCACCTGTGACCCAAGACCAGACTGCTGCAGCTGCCCCAGCCCTGGGCCCCACCCCCGGGAGGGCCCCAGGACAGAGCCCACCTGTCTGTACAGGAAAGACTGGCTCTCAAACTCCAGGCTCCAGAACTGCAGCTTCCTGAGGGCAGGGGCACCTGTGACGTCATGGCCTCAGGGCAGCCCCATCCTGTAGTGTGGCCTCAGACAAGGAGGAGGACAGGGCAGGGGGTGGGGAATGACTGGTTCCCACCCTCCCCTTCACCCCAGAGACCTCCACTGACCACCCCACCCCACCAGTTTGGTGGAAGAGACTAAAACCAGAGAGGGGACACTTGTGAGAGGGAGGGACAGGAGAACGTCCTGGGGGCCTCGGCTGTGGGGATGAGGCCCGCAGGTGGAGGTGCTGCCGAGGCTGCGGTCCTGCTGTGGGCTCTGGCACAGCTGAGGGAGAGGGTGCAGCCAGCCAGTTCATCTCCCCGAGACTCAAGCCCCAGGTCTTTGGGTCCCAGGCTGGCTGTGCAGAAACCCCTCCTCCCTTCAGTGCTAGCCCTAACTGGGAAGGTTCTGAAAGTCAGTAGCTGTCATCTGGCCAGAGGCCCCAATACAGTGCTAGAGCCAGGGGCACCAACCCCTGCCAGACTGGGCTGGAACCACTGGCCTGGCGCTTCCACCCAGTGGAACCTTTTCTGCAGCTGCCAGAATCTATAGTTGGCAGCTCCAGAAAGGACCCCAGCCTTGGGGGAGGGCACAGTTGCAGACTTTGGGTGTGTTGGGGCCATACCATTCAGCTGACCAGCACGTCCTCCCCGACAGCCAACGCGTGCCCCGGGAGCCCCCAGTCCTGCCTCTGTACTGCCCTCATCAGGGAAGGTACTGGAACTAAATCCAGCCTTTGCAGCCTCCAGACCAGAGTGCAGGCTGCCCTTCCTCACCTGCTCTCCTGGGGGAGGACAAAGGGGCTGGTTGGATCGGGAGACACTGAGGCTTGACGCAGTGTGCGCACTGAGCTGGCGGCTGGGCTGCCCGCCGACTGGAAGGCACTGAAGTCATGTGTACCCAGGAGGTGCTGGGCGGCCTCCCGCATGGCAGCCACATCCAAGCAGCTGTAAGGAGCCAGGTGAGAGGTCAGGAGTGAACCACCAGCCAGGTGGGTCTGGCAACCCCCTCCTGCTCAGTCTCATACCCACTTACTCTGCCCGCAGTGCCCAGCACCGGTTTCGTTCAAACACAGACAGCTGGTCAGGCCTGGGGCAGCCAGTAGCCAGGCGGTACAGATAGGTCCTGGACGTGGCTGCGTAGCGGGCATGGAAGTCACTGGGCACACGGAAAGCCTGCAGTACCCTGTGGGAGTCAGGCCAGGAATGACCCCACCACCTGTTCAAGTGACATCTCGGCATCTCCCCCATCACCCGCAAGAAGTTCTGTCCAGATACAGTTTTTCCTGACCTTCCGCCTCTACCCATAGTGCAAGAGTCCCGGGAGAGCCCAGCAACACTCACCGGATGGCCGGGTGCCTCAGGTGGGTGTTGAGGGCCTCCGTCAGCTCCTCAGGGGTGAAGGGTGGCTGGCCTGAGCGGCGCTCGATATCCAAGTGCGCCGCGTTGCTTAGGGCGTGGACTCCAGCATCCGTACGGCTGGAGATGGTGAACTTGACAGGCACGACCGAGTTCAGCCGCTCTGCGGCCTCCTAGCGGGACATGGCGTCCGCGAGCAGAGCTCCCATCTGCCCCTCCCTGGCGTCCCCCTCCTTCATCCCGGGCGCGGGCCAGCGGAGCTCACCTCCAGGTAGTTCTGGACCCCGACGGCGTGCTGGGCACCCCTGACGGCCGCTACTCCGCTGCAGAAAGGGCGAGCGGAGGTTAGCGCGCCGAGGCCGGCCCGTCCCGTGCTCCACCCGCCCCGCCCTCTGCAGCCAAATGTGGCCGTGCAGTCTTCTCCGGGCCAGGGCCCGAGGCCAGAGGCGCGGATCCTAAACTTAGCTCCCGCCCTCTCCTCTGGTGCTGGCCGGCCGCCGCTCTCCTGGTCAAGCTCGGGTGCTCCCCACGGCGCCAGGCTACACAAGGGGGGCCCGGAGGACGTACTTAAAGTCTGTGCCCAAGTACTGGAAGTACACGAGGTAGCGTACGCGCACCGAGCCCGCGGCCAGGCCGACGCCCATGGCCAGGCCGGACCGGGCGGAGCGGGACCCAGCAGAACCGGAGCCCGCGGAGCGCCAAGAGGGCAGAGGCCGCACGTGGGCCTGCGTGCGCGCGCACCATGGCCACGCCCCCAAGGCAGCTCCCGCGCCTGCGCCTGCGCTTTCGCCCCGCCCGGGCCGTCCCGCAAGGCCGCCCCGGGCAGGAGAGAGGAGGCGGGGCCAGACTTAGGGAGCAGGTGCAAAGTGCCCGCCCAGGGGAGAGGCAGCCACAGCTCAGCGCAGACCTTCACGCTGCCGCGCCCACTCACTCGCCCGCAGCCTCCCACAGCGGTCCAGCTGAGCGCTTGTTGCCACCCCCCGGGTTGCCCAACGGCCGGATCGTCGGAGCGATCGCGGACCGACGGCCCTCGCGACTGTTGCTGGGCCCACCTACCCTGCCGATCCGCAGCCCAAAGGGGGCGGGACGTCGGGGCGTTTGGCGACGCTCCCCGGTTCTGACAGCGGGCGGCGAGCGCGGGCGGCGGACTTTGACGACGCTCCCCGGCGGTGACAGGCGGGGCGGGCCGGTGGCGCGGCGGCCTGGTTTCGGGGCGGGCGGGCGCCGAGCGCCGCGCGGGCGGGTGGACGGGCGGGCCGGCCGGGGATGCCGCTCGGGACTCCGCGGTCCTCGTGCCAGTGAGCTCCCCGCGCCGCCGCAACCATGACGGTGGAGTTCGAGGAGTGCATCAAGGACTCGCCGCGCTTCAGGTGAGCACCCGGGGCGCGGAGCGGCCCTTTGTGGTCGGCCAGGTCGCTGCCCCTGGGGGCAGCCTCGGCTGCCGGGGATGGGCGAGGGCAGGGTCGCCGGTGCCGCCTTTGTACCCGGCGCTGGGGCTGGCGGCGAGAGCAGGAGGACCCGCCTTGGACAAAGCCCGCAGCACAGCGCCCGGGCCTGAGAGCCCGGAACAAAAGATGCCCCTTGTGCTGGTCGCCTCGCGCGAAGGGTGCGCGCGTGGGGCGGGGCGGCCGCTGTCACTGCCACCTCTCCGTGAGAGTGTCCACCCCGCTTTGTGTCTGCACCTTCGTGCTCGCCACCTGTACAGGGCTGATTGAGACCTTGCCGGGCCCTGCAGTCTGGCTCTGGCTAGGGTCGTCAGGGTGCACAGGGCTTCTGCCCCTGGAATCTGTCTTGGTCCGCATGTCCAGAACAGTCAAGAGGGACAGGCAGCTGGAGCTACGTCTAGGGTCTGGGGCAGCTGCTTGGCAGGGATGACCTAGGCGCCTGTAGGGGTGGGGGCTAGCTGAGCAGACTGGATTCGAGGTATTGGTGGAGATTCTAGGCTGTTCCCAGTCCTGGGTTTGTGCTTTTAGTCTTTCCTGGGAGTGCAGGCGTGCTTATCTGTGTGGACAAGTTCATGGCGTGTACATAAGCTTTAACGGGGCACTTCTTGCGTGCCAGGTGCACATGTGTCAGTTCTGCCCCTCTGCGCCCTCCCTTGAGGTGCCAGACCCTGGACATGAAATGTGTGGGTGATCTGCACCCCTGAACTGGCATGCTTGATGCAGGCGTGCAGACTAGTGGTAGGTGCACCATGCACATGCACATGTCACCTCTTGGTGTGGATACATATCCGTGGTGGGTGTTTATCACGCAAGTATGAGTGTAGGCACTAAACATACGTTAATCTGTTCATGTGTCCCAGCATGGGGTACGTATCTGTGCATGTGTGCATGTATCCATGAATACACGATCTGTGTGAGCACTGTGCTACTGTGTGCAGGCACATTTGATTGCACAAACACATGTCTTCCCTGCTTCTGTGCACACTTTGCAAATGCATGTGTGTGTGCTGGGTCTCTGGGTATGTTATCAAGAGGTCCTGTTGTGGGTGCCCGGCAGGTCTCAGCATCAGTACCCTTGTACCTGAGACACTGGAGCCAGCCTCTTGCACAGCCACCTCACAAGGGGTCAGCAACAAAGATCTGGGAGGGCTGGATGAGGGGTTAGGGGGTCAGACCAGAGAGCAGCCCCAGGCCCTGGACAGAGGGCTGGTGGCCACCCTCCATGTTCTCCCATCTTCTGTTCCTCACTGAGTGAGAGGTGGGGTGAGCAACTCAGGCCTGATCCCATGTCTGGACCCATGATCCTGGGCCCCCACCCCTGCCCACTGTCCTCCAGAACCCAGCTGTGGGAGGAGGTGTAGCCAGGGTCTCAGCTGGGGGCCTGGTCCTGGCCCCTCGATTGGAAGCCCCGTGTTCCCCCTTCCCCTTGTGGAGGGGCCCAGGCCCACTTTGCCTGGTTGGATCCAGGCTGCCAGCACCCCATTCACCTCCAGGCCTTCCCTTCCAAACCAGCCTGCTGGTCTGTGGCACCTGCAGTGGGGCAGTGGGTGCAGCCACTGCCTGGGGTTTGGCAGGCTTCCTTTGAAAGTGCCCAGCCAAGCCTGGGGGTGGGGCCAAGGAGATTCCCCAGACCTTGGCCACAGAAGCTGCATGGGGTGGGTTTTGGGGTTGGGCTAAAATTTAATGGGGCTTTGAGGACCTTCTGGAGTCCCCCTGTCCACTCACCATCAGGTGCTACGCTGAGGATGTAACCTGGATTTCATGGCAGCTGGGAGGGGCAGGAAGGCCTAGGGTGGGGTTGGGTGGGAGAATGTGGGCCGCAATGTAGGGCCAAGTGGCCCCAACCCTGGGAAGGGGGACCCCGCCTATGCACTCTTGACCTGGGGAGAGCCCCATAGCCGCAGGATGCAGGTGACAGGGTGTGAGGGATCCAGACTCTCAGACAGGCCTGAGGTGCCCCCTCCCCTGGGTGGGGCTTCAGGAGCTGAGTCACGGCTCTGATGGGGGAGCAGATCTCATCCCCCTCCCCATCCTCCAAGCTACTGAGGAGACCCTAGAGGGCAGGAGAGGAGGCCTTGGTCTGTGGTCCGTGGGGATGGGGAGGGGAGAGCTGAGTGGTGTGGGCCCTCAGGACAGGGCCCTCTGCTGACTGCCCACCTTGCCCCCATGAGCACATCTGTCAGCATCCAATGCAGCCCCACCCTCACCAGCTCTCTGGGGACCTGGTGCCATCCCCCCAGAGGTGACAGCTCTTCACACAGCTGCCCAGGGCCTCTGGGGTGGCTGGGACGCCAGGAGCTGTGTCTCCTTCTGCAGTACCCTGTCCTAAGTGGGTGGCGCTTCCATACCTAGGGACCCTCAGAGAGTCAGGGAGAGGCTACAGTGGTGGTCATGGTCCCTGAAGTCCGAGCCTCCTGGAGACCCTGTCACAATTGGCCAAACCTCAGGCCAGGGCATCCTGCTGGGGCATAGGCCACCACCAGTCCAAGCAAAAGTCCCCTCTGACCCCTCCCTGTTCTGGAACTCAGAGTCCCCTAGGCCCCTAGGGAAGGAATGGGGCTGCTCAGAGAGGAGGAGGTCCGGGGGAGCATCCATTCTCTCAGTGGCACTCTCCCCAGAGCCCCTAATTGAGGGCATGCTGGGCTACCCACCATGCGGGGGACTAGGTCCCTCCCCCAAGGGAAACCCTGGAACACGCCCCTCCCCTTACAGTCACGGGTGTGGGGGGCAGCGAGAGCCGCTAGACAGATCTGGACAGCCTCCTCTCTGCTTGACTCACCCTAGACCTGGCCCTGGAGGCCTATCTCCATCCCCTGGCCTGAGCCCCACTGCCCACTGTCCTTTGCCCCCAGGAGGCCAGATGGGCCCAGCTTGCCAGCTGAGTGGGTTGGGCGGGGTGCTGGGATACTGGCCTTATTTCCCTATTTCCTGTTCCCGGAGCATGGAGGGGGTTGGTCACGTGTGTGATCCATCTGCCTCTCGCTTTCCTTCCGGGATTCTCTGTCCAGTGGCTTCTCTGGTGATGTCATGCGTTAACTCTTCCCTCCCTGGCAGCCCCATTGTCAGGCTGCCCCAGAGGGAGTGGGCTCCCTCAAGGTCTGAACCCCCTGCCTCCAGACAGACAGTGCCCATTTGGTATTTTGAGGTTGGGGGAGTCAATAGGAGGGGGAGCAGTCCCCTGCAGCTGGTCTGGGGTCTCACGGTGCCACAGAACAGACAGGCCTGCAGGCTCTGGCTGAGACAGGCCTGCCCCAGGGTCCACCTGTCCCAGGCTGGGGTGGGCTGCAGCAGGAGCTGAGGGATGGGGGCATCCAGTGGGGTCTGGGGTCAATTCTGAGACCTGAAGAGGTGCAGGGGCTGGAGGGGGTGACCAGTGAGGCTTGGTGCTGGCCCTGCATCTGCACCTCCACTGGGGCTGTGGCCCCTCCCTCTGTCCTCGGGGCTTGTCTGACCTCCCCCCAGCCCTGGGTTCCAGACCCCAAGTGGGAGCATCACAGCCACCTGGCCTCTTCTTGCCTAGGGTGGTGGTGGTCCCGGCAGCTCTGGAGTCAGGGACCTGGGTCCTGTTTTGTGCCCTTCCCATCCCCACGCCACCCCAGGGCGGTGACTGCCTCTCCCAGACTTGTCCTGGTCTGTCTGAGGGACATGGAGGCAGGTGGGCCTACAAGAGCCAGTGGCCATCGGCAGAGCAGCCCCCTCCCACCACAGACCCCTTTGAGGAGGCGCGCAGGTAGATGAGGCCGGGCCTAAGTCGGTGGGGGAGGCCCTCTGCGGGTGAGTCTCCAGCTACCCTGTCCCTCTTGCAGGGCAACTATCGATGAGGTGGAGACAGACGTGGTTGAGATCGAGACCAAACTGGACAAGGTAAGGGATGGGGGCCTGGGTGCACACCGAGGGTCCAGGGCTCTTCTCCCTGTCCCCATGCCCAGCCCTGGCCCAGCTCACCCACAGCCACCAGTGTGGGTGTACGTGTGTGCAGGACGTGGGTCTGTCGCTGGCCCCAGCTGTGGTCTGCCATACCCATCCCAGGGTGCACCTGTGTCTGCCCGGGTCTCATCCTACCGAGCTGAGCAGGGGTGGGCTGTGGTGGGGACAGTGCCTCTGAGTGACTGGGTTAGGGGCCCAGGGCACAAACAAGGGAGGGAGGAGGGGCAGCACCCTTCAGCTGCCTTGCTGGCTGGTCCCACTGACCCCTGGCCCAGACCTCACGCCCACCCCAGCCCTGGGTTACCAGCTCGGGGTTTCCCCGTCCTGCTCTCACCCCTCACCCTGGAGCCAAGGCCTGGGCAGCCCGAAGCTGTCCTCCCGGCACCAAGCGGGCTCAGGAGGGCAGGCAGGCAGGCAGTGGGGCTCCCTCCCCTCCTGGGGCTGCTCAGGGCAGCTGTGTCCTGGGCACTGCTGGGCCCTGAGCTGAGTTCCGGCTGTCTGTGGGTGGCCCCGCCTGAGTGGCCTGGCCTCTCAGTGGTGAGGGCTGGGGCTCACTGGTGGCGTGGGTGTCCCCTCTCCTGTCTGCAGCTGGTCAAACTGTGCAGTGGCATGATCGAGGCCGGCAAGGCCTACGTCACCACCAACAGGCTCTTCGTGAGTGGCGTCCGCGACCTGTCCCAGCAGTGCCAGGGCGACACTGTCATCTCGGTGAGGGGGCAGTCAGGGGCAGGCACAGGCAGGCAGCCCCCTGAGGGTGCCCGGGCCCTGGCAGGGCTGGGCTGCAGGGGCGGCTCTGTGGCCTATGGGCGGGAGGTGCCAGCCACTTGGGGGCATGACTATCCCATCTGAGCCAGGGTCTCCCCTGCCCCCAGGAATGCCTGCAGAGGTTCGGAGACAGCCTGCAGGAGATGGTCAACTACCACATGGTAAGCCCTGGCCGGGGTGTGTGTGTGATGTGTGTTGGGGGGGGCCGGATTCCTCATCCAGTCATCCCGTCCCAGACAGCGCCTCCACAGGCCTCCCTCATGCCCCGCCCAGCCTGGAAGGCTCCAGGCTGGCTCAGAGAGAGCTGAGCTGGCAGGGGCGGACTGTAGGGGAGACCACGGTGATGCTCCTGCAGTCTGGGGCTGGGAGGCACATTGCTCAGAAGCTGCTGTGTCCCAGGTGAGGGCCAGACAGCCACTGGGGAGGCACCTGGATCCCCCCGGGGCTGAGGGCAGTGGGGTTTTGGGGTGAACGAGGCCTTAGAGGGTGACCCAGGGCCACTGGGCAGGGGTCACTGGCCAGGTGGTGGAAGCCTCTCCTGGGTGGACCCCACAGCTACTGGATGTTTCCCAACCTCTGCTCCCTGGCCTGGGTCTGGGTGACCTTATGCCCCTCAGGGTCCCCCACATGGACACACAGGGCCGACTAAGGCACACGTGGGTGGTCAGACTATGGTCTGGGAACCAGAGCCCCAGACTAAACAAGGGGCCCCCTCCCCCCCCGAGGAAGTTCAGAAATAAACCAGCACAAGACAGCTTGTCCTGTCCAATCTGTCTGTTTGTCCATCTGCTCCTGGTTGGGGCTCAGCCCTCTCCCCACATGAAGGGGTCTGATTCTGAGTCCAGGCAATGTTGTGGAGAGACCCCTCCAGCCCCCCACAGCCACCCCACTCTGCTCCCCAGGTCAGACCCCTCAGGGGCTCTGGCTGTGTCTCTGTCCTTTCTATTTCAGGGCTGGTCCTCCTCAAGGTAGCCTCCCAAGACCAGGGCAGTGGGTGTCGCTTGGTGCCGTGTGTGTGTGCCTGCCTTGTCCAGGCCGGTATGGGGGCGCCAGAGGAGGGGGTCCATCTGGGACAGCTTTGGCCTCTAGTCTGGCTGAGAGCAGAAGCGGGGAGATGTGCAGGTGATCACAGCTGTCACCCCTGGGCGCTGACCCCAGCCTGGGTTCTGCGCCTAGTACCCTGGACCCTGTGAGGCTGGTTCTATGAGGGTGACCAGCTGGGGCCCAGTCAGGGCTGGGTGGGGCTTTCCCTGGTTCTCACCTGGGGGTCAGGGACCTGGCCTCTGGGGTCATGAGGGGATGGACCCCTAACCCCTCCACCCTCCCTTGGCCCCCAGATCCTGTTTGACCAGGCCCAGAGATCTGTGCGGCAACAGCTTCACAACTTTGTCAAAGAGTGAGTGCCCCTGCGGCCCTCAGGAGGCCTGGCCTCTCCCGGCCCTAGGAGGGGCAGTGGTGACACCCATGCTGGAGTGGGGAACACACACAGCTGTGCTTGATCTAGGAGGGTCCAGGGCCCTGGGCCCAAGGCCTCCAGGTTCTGGGTGGGGGTCTCAGCAAGGACAAAGGCTAGGCTGAGGAAACAGTGCCTGGAGGGCAGGGCGAGAGTTCACCTAGCACAGAGGGCAGCCAGGAGGGCAGCCAGGAGGGCCTCAGGCAGGGAAGCGTGAGGCCAGGGACAGAAGGGTCAGGGTTGTGGTGGGAGGAGGTGGGGGCTTGGCAGGGGCCTGAGCTTAGCGCCTGTGTGCGCAGTTGGGGACCCCTGAGTGGAGAGTCTGGAGTCCAGGGTGGGGCTGGGGGTCACCCCAGACTGGATCAGTCCTGGGAGTGAAGTGGGAGAGGGAAAGTGGGGCCCTCAATCGGGGAAGGGGCCTGGACGGGGAGGGGACAGTGATGGTTGCAGGGGTTGGGGGCCTGGGGCTCAGAGGGGACAAGGGGGGCTCTGGAGCCTGGGAGCAGAGGGAGAGCATTTCATGAAGATGGGAGACCCCACATGCACCCCACCTCGGACCCCTGACCTGACACCCTCTGGCCTCCAGGGACGTGCGAAAGTTCAAGGAGACCAAGAAGCAGTTTGACAAAGTTCGGGAGGACATGGAGCTGTCCCTGGTGAGGAACGCCCAGGCCCCGAGGCACCGGCCCCACGAAGTGGAGGAGGCCACAGGTGCCTTGACCCTCACCCGAAAGTGCTTCCGCCACCTGGCACTAGACTACGTGCTCCAGGTCAGCTGCTGGCGTTGGGTGGGCGCGGCTTCTGTGTCCCTACAGACAGGGAGCTGATGCCTGGAGGGGCTCCTGCGGCCTGAGAAAACCTGAGATGCTGTATCTTAGGGAAGGACATGGTGAGGGGGGGAGCTGATGCCCAAGCAAAGACCCAGAGTGGGGGACTGGCCGGGAGACAAGCCAGGGCTTTGGGCTTTGGGGGCGGAGGCCTTGAAGACCTTTCTGAGGTGGGGCTTGGAGGGACTTGGAGCAGGGGTGAGAAACCTTGGCTTTGCCTCTGGGGGGGACCCAATGTCCTGAACTGGAGAAGGACTTTGGAATCATGGAAGGATGGGACTGGCACCAGTGCAGGGAGCTGAAGTTGAGCTGAAGGTCTTCGGGAACCACTGGCCGCCTGAGTGGACTCTGCAGCAAGATATGGCCCGTGGCCTACCTCGGCCCTGACACCCTTCACCTGTTCATTCCTCTCCTGGCAGATCAATGTCCTCCAGGCCAAGAAGAAGTTTGAGATTTTGGATTCTGTGAGTGCTGGGTGAGGGGTGCCCTTGAGTACAGGTGTGTGCTGCAGGTGTGCTGGGTGTGGGTGCACAGGTTTGGGATCTGTCCCCCCGCCCCACCTCTGCCACTAAGGGTGGGGCCTCACCTGTGCCTGCCCCCCCCCAGATGCTGTCCTTCATGCATGCCCAGTACAGCTTCTTCCAGCAGGGCTACAGCCTGCTGCACCAGCTGGACCCCTACATGAAAAAGCTGGCGGCTGAGGTGAGCCTGCGGGGAGGGGCACCCAGGCCAGGGCGTCAGGGGAAGGGGTCCACTTCCCTCCCTGTGTCCCTCCCTGTAGCTGGACCAGCTGGTGATCGACTCAGCAGTGGAAAAGCGGGAGATGGAACGCAAGCACGCGGCCATCCAGCAGCGGGTGAGGCCCTACAAGCCAGAGGGCCACTGCCCCTCACCCATCTCCATCCGCTGACCTGGGAGGCCCGCCCCAGGATACAGGCTCCATCCATTCCCCAGGCCCGCCCATTCTGCAGGCTGACGCTGATCCTGTTTGGAACGGCAGTCAGAGGCCAGGGTCCTGATCCCTCAGGGGCCTCAGCCCAGTGGAGCGGTCACTTAGAGGCCAGAGCCAGCCCCTTCAGCCCACAGACGCTGGGGCTGGAGCTGGGACGGGGTGTCCTCCTGGGGCCTCTGCTCACCTGTCAGACAGCTGTCCTGGCGCCGCCCAGGGCCGAGGGGCTGTGGGCGGGCGCTGCTATTTCAGAACCAAGCAGAGCCTGGCAGGGCGGGGGCAGGGCTTCACTCACTGGCTCTCTCTCCCTCCTCCTGCCCCCTCCTGCTCCCGCCCACAGACGCTGCTGCAGGTGAGTGGGCGTCCACCCTGAGGGGAGGGGAAGCCAGGTGGGCGGGGCCTCTGTCCTCCCCGCCCCGCGGCGTTTCAGCACCAAGGACACCTCCGCCTGCCCTGCGATCGCCAGCGAGAGGCTAGAGGTGGCTGAGCTGGGACTGCGTTCCTTTCTCGAGCAGCTGCAGCTGTTTCTTCCTGCCCCCCCACCCCCGCCAGGAGAGCAGGTGGCTGGGCCTTCTCTCCCCCTGCCGGACACACAGGACAACACTCAGTGTCTCCCTAGCCTGCGTGAATGGAGCTCTGTCAGGCTGGCTGGAGCAGCCCAGCTGGCGACATGAATAGGGGACTCAGGATGGGGGAGGCAGCTTCCTTCCTGATCCCAGAGCCTCCTGTCTCTGCAAGGCTGGGAGTGGGGCTGGAGCTTTCGGCCCCCAGCTGTGATGTGTGACATCTGTCCCCACCCCACGGGGGGGCGGTTTGGGCCAGGAAGTGGCTGAGGAGACCCTCTCACCCTTGGTCTTGGGGGAGCCTGGGAGGGCAGCAGTGTCCTCACGGCAGGAGTGGGTGCTCACGGGGGACGGGCTCCAACCGCCCCCAGGACTTCTCTTACGATGACCCCAAAGTGGAGTTTGATGTGGATGCGCCCAGTGGTGTGGTGATGGAGGGCTACCTCTTCAAGAGGGCCAGCAACGCCTTCAAGACGTGGAACCGGTGAGGGAGGGCCTTTCCTCCGGGTGCGGGGCCACCGGGTGGATGAGAGGGCCGCCCCACCTGACCTCTCCTGGCCCATCCGCCCACCCAGGCGCTGGTTCTCCATCCAGAACAGCCAGCTGGTCTACCAGAAGAAGCTCAAGGTGCGCTAGGCCTGGGTCAGCAGCAGCTGGGCCTCCCCACCTTGGCCCGGGGTGGGCGGCTGGCAGTGGGGGGTCACAGGGCTGAGGACACTGATGGACACCAAAGCCTGAGCAGTCAGGGGACAGAGACCACTTAAGCCTCAGCCGGTTTGTATCTCTAAAGCAGAAGAACAAGCGGGTGGTCAGTGCAGGGCCAGGGCTGCGTGCTGAGTGCCAGGGTCACAGTGGTGCTGCCCACAGGACGTGCTGACTGTGGTGGTGGACGACCTCCGGCTGTGCTCCGTGAAGCCCTGTGAGGACATCGAACGGAGGTTCTGCTTTGAGGTCGTGTCGCCCACCAAGTGAGGAGGCCCAACCCAGGGCAGGGGTACGGCGGGAGCCCCCGCCTGCCTGGCCTGACGGTCCCCTCCCTCCAGGAGCTGCATGCTGCAGGCCGACTCAGAGAAGCTGCGGCAAGCCTGGGTTCAGGCTGTGCAAGCCAGCATTGCGTCAGCCTACCGGGAAAGCCCGGACAGCTGCTACAGTGAGGTGGGCCCTCCCAGCACCTTGCGCATGTGTGCACCTGTGTCTGGGGAGGGAGAGGGGCCCCGCTGGGGAACCCAGGGCTAGGGCTCCCTGAGGGCTGAGTGGTACTCGCCCCGCCCCCAGAGGCTGGACCGCGCAGCATCCCCATCAACGAGCAGCATTGACTCTGCCCCTGACTCTCGGGAACGCAGCGTCAAGGGTGAGAGTGTGCTGCAGCGGGTGCAGAGCGTGGCTGGCAACAGCCAGTGTGGTGACTGTGGCCAGCCGGACCCACGCTGGGCCAGCATCAACCTGGGTGTGCTGCTCTGCATCGAGTGCTCAGGCATCCACAGGTGGGCCCACTGGGCAGTTGGGCTGGGGCATGGGGGTGGAGCCACGCCCTGACTCACCCCTGCCCCTCACCATCCAGGAGCCTGGGTGTCCACTGCTCCAAGGTGCGGTCCCTGACTCTGGACTCATGGGAGCCGGAGCTGCTGAAGGTGTGTGGGGGGCCATCGCAGGCACCAGACCACAAGTGGGGGGGTGGGGTGCAAGCTTGCTGGGGGGGGCTGTGAGCTGGGCTGATGTCTAGTGCAACCCCTCTGGCAGCTGATGTGTGAGCTTGGAAACAGCACCATGAACCAGATCTACGAGGCCCAGTGTGAGGGGCCGGGCAGCAGGAAGCCCACAGCCAGCAGCCCCAGGTGAGGTGGTGGGCAGCCTGGACGGGGTCGGGGCGGCCCAGCCCGTAAGCGCAGGCTCACGTCTTCCCCTGGTCCAGGCAGGACAAGGAGGCCTGGATCAAGGATAAATACGTGGAAAAGAGGTTCGTGCGGAGGCCACCCTCAGCACCAGCCCGGGAGGCCCCTCGGCGCTGTCGCGCGCAGAAGTGTCAACGCCACCACAGCTCCCCCCGTGTCCCCACTGCCCGCCGCAAAGTCCGGATGGAGCCCGTCCTGCCTTCTGTGGCTGCTCTGTGCTCAGGTGGGAGGGGGCTTGTGGGTGTGCCCCAGCTCACAGACCTGGCAGGGCTGGGGAGAGGGCTTCAGCGGTGGGTGGGCCACCAGGCCCTGGACCCCTGGGAGGCCCAGGTGGGTGGTCAGGAGGAAGGCGGGCAGGGCTCACTGGTGCTCTGGAGCTCTGCCCGCCCCCAGCATGGCTTGGTTCCTGCCCTGCAGCAGGCTCTGTGGAGCCCAGGTTCCGCAGAGACTCCCTCTTCTGCCCAGATGAGCTGGACTCCCTCTTCTCCTACTTCGATGCAGGGGCTGCTGCGGCCGGTCCACGCAGTAAGTCTTCTACTGCCCACTCCTAGCTCAGCCGGGGCAGCAGAGTGGGGGCCAGGCATGGCTTGTCCAGAGGGTGGATGAGTGGCAGACAGCTGTGGCCACTTACGCAGGGCCTGGGAGGACAGGCGTCCTTGCAGGGGGGAGTGGCCTGGGGATGGGCAGGGTTCGGGGGCGTCAATCAGGGCTAAGGGGATGGTCTTGAAGAGCTGGGGGTGACTTGGCCACTGACTTGGAGCCTGGGGCCATGACCTTCGAGAGTGATGTGTGTGCATGTGCTTGTGCTGCATGCACACAGGAGTCTGCACATGAGGGCGTGAGGGCACAAGCGGGTATACATGTGAGTGCATGTGCATATGGGTGTATATGCAGGGGGTGTGCGTGTGCACGCGTGTGCTGAGGGCCCCATGTGTCCGCAAGTGCCTGTGGGGGCCGGACAGCTGTGTGTTGGACCAGCTCCCGAGAGACAGTTGTGTGCATCTTGGAGTTGGGGGCCGATGCTCCAAGTCAGGGCCCTCCCCTGAGGGCTGCCTGTTAGCGTTCTTCAGCAGCCACTGGCAGGGGCACACAGGGAGCCTTCCTGGGCAGTGTGGGCAGAAGGCATATTCTGGGGCCAACGGCTGGCAGGGCTGATGGGGGTGGCAGGGGTGCCCTCGTGCAGCAGAGGGCGCTGCCTCACCATCCCTAAGCCTGGGGCTCTCCTGGGAGGGCTGCCCTTGGGCCAGCTGGACCAGCGTTTGCTCACTGCTGCTCGGGGCCATGTCTGGGGCTCGGCAAAGACCCCATCTCTGGGCAGTGACCTTCCAGTATGCACCGGTCACAAACAGATCTGCCCGAGGCTGTGATTCAGCTCAGCCACACTGCTAGGGCTGACCTGTGAGAGGGTGGGCTTCCACTTGGGACTCCGCTCCTGGAGGGGGCGACCCTCGGCTCCTTTGAGCTGTTACTTGATTTTCTCCGCTTTCCCCACAACCCTGGGTAGAGCTCCTGTCTGCCCCCTGGTTGGGGCTGATCCTGCCTGTGATGGGTGGGGTTCCAGCCTGCCCCTAGGGCTCTGGGAGGAGTCAGAAACGCTCAGCACCTCCTCTACCTGCGGGCCCTGCAGGTCTGAGCAGTGACAGTGGCTTAGGGGGCAGCTCCGACGGCAGCTCTGATGTCTTGGCCTTCGGCGTGGGCCCTGTGGTGGACAGCGTCACCGAGGAGGGTGAGTGCGTGCCTCCCCCGCCCCGGCCCCGCCCATCCCTACTCCCCGCTGCGTCACCGCCCCTGACGGATCCCCTCCCCGCAGAGGGTGCAGAGTCGGAGGAGTCCAGCGGTGAGGCTGATGCTGACGGAGAGGCGGAGGCCTGGGGCCTGGCAGACGTGCGCGAGCTGCACCCCGGGCTATTGGCGCACCGTGCGGCCCGCACCCGCGACCTCCCTGCGCTGGCCGCGGCGCTAGCGTTCGGGGCCGAGGTCAACTGGGCTGACGCGCAGAACGAGGGCAAGACGCCTCTGGTGCAGGCCGTGTTAGGGGTAGGTGGGCACCGGTCTGCACCAGGTTTTCTCAGTGTCTTCGCAGTGTGCACGCAAGGGCCCTGGTCCTCTGCTGAGGACGGTGCTTGGTCCCGTCTGGGGTGCCCAGGGTGGCGTTGGAGGTGCAGGGGCCCTGCGAGGGACCAGTCTGAACCACCCCCGGCTTCCCAGGGCTCCTTGATCATTTGTGAATTTCTCCTGCAAAACGGAGCGGATGTGAACCAAAGAGACAGCCGGGGCAGGGCGCCACTGCACCACGCCACGCTCCTTGGCCGCACTGGGTGAGTCGTGGGTGCCCCACTCCCTGCGGGCCCGGGTTGCCGCCAGTGCCTGCCCTGGGCCCGTCCTGACCTGTCCCTTCCGCCCTCAGCCAGGTCTGCCTGTTCTTGAAGCGTGGGGCGGACCAGCACGCGTTGGACCACGCGCAGCAGGACCCACTGAGCATCGCAGTGCAGGAGGCCAATGCAGACATTGTCACACTGTGAGCGCATGCAGGGGCGCTCGGGGGCGGGTGGGGGTAGTGCAACGGGGGAGGGGCGGGGAGGCGAGAGCGCCTCACACTGCCCTCCTCCAGGCTCCGTCTGGCTCGCATGGCTGAGGAGATGCGTGAGGCTGAGGCGCCCCCAGGGCAGCCAGGCTCCTTGGCGGGCAGCAGTCCCACCGAGCTCCAGTACCGCAGGTGCATCCAGGAGTTCATCAGCCTCCACCTGGACGAGAGCTAGGGCGGGCCGGGCCAGGCAGCGGCGGGACCCCTGCCCGACCCCCACCTGCCCTGCCGGGCTGCAGCCTGGCAGGCGCCGACCATGGGCCCATTTCCAGAGAGCCCCGACCCTGGGGTGCTCCCGGGGCCCCTGCGCCTGCTCTGCCCTCCTTGGAGCTGCCCCGACCCCCAGGATGGGGAGGGAGGCAGGAAGGACCCAAGCACTGAGTCTTCTGAAGTTCCACGTTCCCCCGGGAGATGCTGCATCATCTGGTGCCCCTCACCCCACCCAGGGACCCTGTGTCTTCAAGTGCCCCTTCTCAGGGGGCCTCGGTTGCTCATGTCACAAACCACTCTCAAGGCCCCATGCCACTTTGTACCCCTCCTGCCTCCCAGGCCTGTGTCACCTCGTGCCCCTCTTTCCCTGGGGCTCATGCCACTTTGTGCCCCAGTCTGCCCTCAGGGCCTGTGTCACCTCATCCCCCTACTTTACTGCCCAAGAACACTGACCTGCTAGCTGGGTCCCTCCTACACCCCCAGCCCCTCCACTAGGCCCTGGGGCTGGCGGCTGGCCACCAGCACCCTTTGAGGGCAGAAGGGGCATCCCATCCAGGGAATCAACCCGTGTACCTCACTTAGTGACCCCAGCATCCAGGCTGGGCTTCTTGGGTGCTTGGGGGAGGGGGTCCTCTGGCCTGGGACCTCTACCCTGGCTGGGCGGGGGCATCCCAAGGCCACGTGGCTGGCCACGCAGGCCCTTGGGCCGGCAGCCCCACCCATCCCCGCCTCCTCTAGAGGCACTTGTCCCAGAGCTGGTGACAGGGGCATGGCTCTTCCCACCCCTGCATCCAACATTCTTTGTCACGGACTGAGTGGGTTTTCTATAAGGACCTCATTCTCACTTTGTCTTGTGTCTTTTCTCTGTGGACTCCAGGACCACCTTGACCCCCTAGCTCTGCCTGCTGCTGGGGGGAGGCCCCTGCAGCTCGGCCCTGTTCCTCGCCAGCCCTGCCCTCCCCTGGCTGGGCCCACAGGTCCTTGCTCACCCCCCAGGGCCCTCTGATGCCTTCTGCATTCCCCTTCCCTGGAGCCCTGGGGCAGTGGCTGGGCCTCTCCCCAGCCTGGGCCCTTGGCCAGGCCAAGGCCAGTTGGCTGGTCACTATGCAAAGGCTGCCCAGGGAGGCTCCATGGGCAGCAAGGTGGGTGCTGACTGGGCCCCCAACTCCCTTACCTGCTGGCTGTGACCCCTAAAGAGCAGAATTAACTCCTTCCTCTCTCCCTGCTTGAGCTCTGCCCTCACCTCCCACCCTACTGCCTGCATCAAGGCCTTTGCCTGGGCCTCGGCTGGTGGGATCCGCCTCCGCTCCCGATCACAGTTAATAAATGGCCGCTTGCACCCGCTGCCTTGGCTCACGCGCCTCACTCTGCTCTGTCTCATCTGGAGAGGGGGTGTCTCTGGGTCCCCCGCTGTCCCCAAGGGGTGGCCCTGCGTGGGGCAGCACCAGTGGTACCCCCAAAAGGATGCAGTAAATGAGAACCTGATGATCCCTCCAGGGCCCTGACAGTGGCCTGGGCTCCTCTGATTAAAACCAGCTCCTGATAACCCCAACTCCCATTCCCAGTTCCTCTGCCCTTCCCTGGGACGGATGCCAACTGGCCAGGCTGGCCTGGGCCTGGGCAAGCCCTGGCCCCCATCCTCCTGTCCCCCTCTCCCGCAGCCTCTGTGGCTCCAAAGATGTGGAGGTGCAGCCAATGTTTTCAGCTCACTCAGGGAAGGGCTGGGGTGGCAGGCGCACACTCTAGCCACCAGGGGGAACTGTCCTGACTTCTGTTGTGAAGCAGCCCAAGGCCACTGAGTGCCTGGGCCTGGCCCAGCCCTTCCTCCCAAGGCCCTGAGCTGAGGGCGGCTCTGTCTGATGCCTGCACACACCTACACATAGTCGTAAACTGATGTATTGACGCACTCAGAGACACATAGACATATGACACTGACACTAAACACAGACACACTCCCATGCGGAGGTATACCCGCCCCCACACGTGCACACACTCATGCACGTGGGTAGATATTCCATCACAACTGAGATGTGGAATTCCAGAGTGGTGGGGACACTGCCCTCCTGGCCCCGGCCCTCCGTGAGGCCACCACTGGGCAGATTAGTGGGGCCAGTGAGGGGCCCCATGTACTGGGTGCCCGGGTGCCTGCCTGCTCTAGTGTTGCTGCTTCCTGGGCCCTGGGTTTGGCTTGACTGGCCAGGGAGGGCCCTGTGGGGCTGCACCAGCCCATACTGGCCAGCCAGGAGAGCCCACTGACGCCACAGTCCCTAGGATCAGACCAGGCTCAGGCTGGCTCCAGTGTCAGGTGTCTCTGGGACCCACCCCTGGCCTAGCTCTTCAGCTGACACTACTGCCAGAGCCCCGGCAACGTTGTGGGAGATGAGGTCAGCCAGGCCCCTGGACGTCTGATGTGCCCCCAGCCACAGGGCAACTGGCTGGCCTCTGGCTTGGCGTGGGCGCCCTCGTGGCTGCCCTGGGCTGGCCCCGAGCCGCGTGGAGCCGGCGGCAGCACAGCAGGAAGGTGAGGGCCGTGGCATCCAGCAGGAGCTCCAGCACCTCCAGGACTGAGAGGACGGAGGAGCCGAACCACAGGCTCCAGAGGCTGCCCATGGCTGAAAGCAGCCGCGGCACCTGCGGGCGTCGGCAGGTGTCAGCGGGCCGTGAGCTGGGCGCCCGGGGTGGGGGCCCTGCTCCCTCCCCCACCCTGGGGCCCTGGCTGGCTCACCGAGTAAATGGGCGTCTCGTCCACTGTGCGGTAGTTGAGCTCCTGGTAGAGAATATTCACCTTGGCAAGGTTGCTCCTGGAGCAGGACAGAGACGAGGGAGGGGCTGGGCCCTGGACTGACGCTGGGCCTCCTCGGGGAACTGAGGGCCGAGGACGGCAGGGGGCAGGGCCCAGACATGAACTCTGGAGGACGGGTGCACCCACCTGGGGCTTGGGCTCCTGTGGCCTGGCTTGCCCAGCACGGACAGGATCCAATCCTGCACACGGAAGGCTCGCTGGGGCCACTGTTCCTCCCAGCCCCAGGCACAGCGGGGCGGGATGAGGGCAGCACCGTGGGGACACAGGCCCGTCTAGGGAGAGCTCTCTGCCCGTGAGGCGTACCTGCTGGCCCGCCCCTCACCCCACCCCTTCAGGGACTCACGGCTGACTTGGAGGAAGGCCACCTGGAGGTCCCTGCAGAAAGCCTGAACGAAGACTCCCTGGGAAAGACAGAACTCGTCACAGCCCTGTGCGGTGTCTGGGCCATGCCCTACCCAACACCTGCTGCTCACCTGCAAGGCCTGGGGCAGCGGGAGGCGCAGGGAAGCCGGTGGGTCCCCAGGTCCCTGTAGAGGCGGTAGAAGCAGTGACCTGGGGAGAGGGTCACAGGTGAACCTGTTAGGAGCCACCCACAGGTGGTGCGGGGGCGCCAGTGGGGGGGCAGGGCGAGGGCTCACCCCAGGCCGGGTGCCGCACGTAGCTGCAGTACTCAGCCCCCGCAGGCAGCGGGTAGAAGTAGTAGCCGCAGGAGCAGGTCTGCACCATCAGCTGCTGGAAGCAGGAGACCAGGCAGGCCTGGGGGGACAGCAGGGGACTGGCGCTGGGAGTCCTGGAGTGGCCATCCCTCTCCCAGGGTGCCTGCTGCCTGCCCTCCCCCAGCCCCTGCCTCCCTGAGCTCTACTTCCCCTGATTCCTGACCTCCTTGCCCTGGCCTCCCCGACCCTCACCCCCACCCCCTCCCTGGGCCCCCTCCCGGGCCTCCCCCGACCAGCCCAGGCTCACCTGCATGGTGTAGGAGGCGTTGTACAGCAGCGGCACGTCCACGCCTTCGGTGCTGTCGGTACATTGCCCGTAGGGGCTCCCGAGCCAGTGCACCTCGTCCTGGGGGGAGGGGTACTTCAGTCCTGCCAGGCTACCCTCAAGGCCCCAGGGCTGGGCATGGAGGTCGGGAGCCTGGAGGCTGGGGCAGCCTACCTCTCGGATGCCAATGGTGGTCTCTGTCCCTGGCCGGACGCTGAAGCCTCGGTGCTCCAGGAAGGGGGTGTGGTCACGCTTGTGGATCATGATCTTGATGCCGGCCTCCGTGGACAGCAGAGGGAGGTGGTCCTGCTGCTCAGTCCTGAGGACCAGGCTGATCCCTGGGGGAGGCTCAGGGTGAGGCCATACTGGCCTGGACACCCCCACCCATACCCGGCCCAGGCCGGCACTCACCATGGGTGATGCCCGGGCACTGTGTGGCCCAGATGCCATCGAAGGTGTAGCAGCTGCCGTAGGTGGGGTGGTGGGATGTCTGGAAGTGCCTGGAACGAGCGGCCACGCTCAGGCCAGCACACCTCCTTGACCCCTCACCCTGCTGCTTGCAGCCCCAAAGGACCACCACCTGCCTTATTTCTGGAGGGAGCTGTTCGGCCACAGACCACTGGGTGGGGCCGAGGGGAGCGGCTGGCCGCCAGCCTGCACTCACCGGGCCTGGCAGTCCTGGCCGTCATAAAGGCAGGAAAAGATGAAGCGGCTGCCAAGGCTGCAGTGATGGTCCTCATGGGCAGGGGGCAGCAGGGCCAGGATGTTCACATAGTGGAAGCGGTACCACTCGCGGGCAGCTGTCACGCCTGAGGAGTAGGCCCGATGGATGCAGTCACCGCCAGAGCTGTTACACTGTGGGGTGTGGGTCAGTGTGGAGGCAGCCTGCCCCCGAGCCCCACAGAGAGCCCCAGAGGGCGATGGCATGCCGGGCCCCCCCAGGGCCAGGACACTCACCAGTCTGAAGCCCACTCTGTTCTGGCCGCCCAGGGGGCTTAGCTTCTGTAGGCGGACCCCGCGGTCCAGCTGGAAGTGGGGCTCGGGGCCCAGGTCTTCGGCCGCCAGGGGGTCCTGGGTCTTGCTGACGCTGACCCCATACAGGGAGTAGATGTTTTCCTGGGCAAAGTCGTCCAGTGCCTGCAGATGGCGGCGGGCTGGGCGCGGCCTGGGCGCAGAGTGAGGGAGGGGGCCAGCAGAGTCAGAGCCAGCCCCCAAGGGCCCTGCTGTAGCCACAGGCACTGACGCTGAAGGGCATCGAACAGGACAGCAGCCCCCACCCCCACCCCACCGTCCTCTGGAGCCCGGAAGGGAGCTCTGAATCGGGAGCCAGGGCTGCAGAGGGAAGTCAGACCCCCAGCCTGGCCTGGCCCCCAACCTGGTGACCCCACCACCCTCTGGTGTGTTCACAGCCCCTCCCTGTCTTTGCTCCTGCTGCCTCCTCACCTGGAATGTGGCCCTGCTCCCTTCTCCAGGGCACCCGTGATCAAAGTCCAGCTCCAGGCTGCCCTCCCGGAGAGCACCCCCACCTCTCCTCCCCCTCCCTAGGTTGGCCAGTGCCTGTGTGTCGCTGCAGGGTGGCACTGGTCACACCAAGCTTCACCTGCCCATTAGCTCCGCCCCGGGGCACTGGAGCGGGGCAGGTCACCCATGATGGGGGCTTCATGAGCCAGCAGGGCTCCCACTGCGACCGCATGTGGGGAGAGCCCCAGGCTGGCCCCAGCCCTCACCGGTGTGGGTTCATGTCACACAGAGTGACCGACGGGAAGAGCTTCCGCTCCGAGTGCAAGGACACGGTCATGATGACTGGGTAGCGCCAATACTGCTCGAAGAGGAGCCCAAACTGCCAGTAGAGCATGCCCAGGGTGCCCACGAGCAGCAGCCCCCAGGACACCGTCTTGAGGCGGTTCTGGCTGGAGCAGATGAGGCGGATGGAGCCGTGGATGGTGGTGTTGGTGCAGAAGAAGGTGACCAGCTCTCTGAAGGAGGCATGGAGCTCCACTAGCCTCTCCCCACACTCCTCCTCGAGCTTCCGGGTCCCAGGCCCTCCACCAGCTTCTGGGGCCCTGGCTCCAGCCTGTGTCAGAGAAGCGAGCCTCAGCAGGGCTTCAGCTGCCCGGCCAGACTCCCTCCCCAACAGGTCTCCCCACCCCGGCCCCTCGGACCTCCCCTCTCTGTCCCTGGGACTCCCGGTCAGTCGTGTCCCTCAGCCCCAGGGGCTCGGCCCAGCCTGTGGATGCTCAAAGGAGGCCCGTCAGCAGCTTGTCTATGCTACAACTGCCCCTGAAGCCATCCCCCGGTGACACCTGGCAGGGCACTAGGTGGCTTCCTCAGGCACGTCCTATCGCGGCCAGAGCTGAGCCTGGGCGGTAGGGTCAGGGACAGCAGGGGACATGGCATCTGGGCTGCGCCTGGCCTCATTTACAGGAGGCTTGAGGCTGGGTGGGTCTCTGCTGCTGTCCGACAAAGGAGAAGAGGGCCTCTGTGGAGGGGCAAACAGGTGACCTGCTTGGGGTGGGCCTGGAGCCCCATGTTGGGAGCTGACTTGACGATGGCCTCCACCAGCCCTCAGCAGCCAGCACAGCCACACTTGACCAGGACTGATGGGGCCGGGCAGGTCTGGCCACATCTGGGCCGAGGGTCGGGGGTCAGAGCTGAGTGCTGCTCGTCACCGTGGGCCCGGGCTGGGTGCACTGTCCACTGAGCTAAGCCCCCAGGGACACTCCATTTGTGGGCCTTGGGCAGAGACTGGCGGGCCAGACAGTGATGGGGACCTGAAGGACAGAGGGGAGTGGACCCAAGGTCTGCCTGGCTCTCAGTGCTCCCCTGGAGGCTCCAGCGTCCCAGGACCCAGATGCCCGAGCCCACAACGGGGACATGGGGCCCTGACCAGGTCAGGTCTACTGGCCCGGTACACGTGCTGAGTCACTGCCTGGGTTTCCCGTGGACTTTCCATACTGTCCCCATCTTGGTCTGACTCTTCAGGCCTTTGTGCACCTGGGTGCCGTTTCCTGGGCTCCAGCCCGCTCTGGCCACCCAGTTGCACCTGAGCTGGCACCTGAGGAGGGGGCTGAACCAGGAAGCATCCGCTGTACCTTGGCCAGCACCTGCTGGCCCCATAATCCCCAGTGGGCTGCTTCCCTGAGCTCTGGTCTCAGATGTGTTGGAGCAAGCCAGGCAGCTGCATGGGGCCCCAGCTATGAGGTGGTGGTGGATCAGCCTCGGCCTCAGGTTTGGGGAGGCAGCCCGGCCAGGAGCCCTGCTGGCATGGCGGCCGGTGGTGGGTCCCATGTGGCCCAGGGCAGCACCTGCACCTGTGTCCCATGATCATACTGAGCCCTCACAGGTAAGGCAGGACCTGCAGCCACGGGATTCAGGTGAGGCAAAAGGGACTCCAGAAGGTTCTTTTTGACCCCAGTAACCACATTTCTCTTCCCTGAGACTCACACAACAGACCAGGCCCCTCCCACCCCAGTGGGGGCTGCCAGGGCAGGAGGAGGGAGGCTCTGGAGGGCTTCCTTAGATGGGGTGGGGCCCAGACACTGGGGCAACACGCTGGGGCGAGCGCAGGCACCGCAGGTCCCAGATGCCTCGGCCGCGGCAGGAGCCGGGTGCACGGCCCCTTCACCCAGCACACACGTGCACACACATGCGTGTGCACACACTCCTCTCCCACACAGCAAGCCCTTTGTCAGTTCAGTGGGGCTGCACAGTGAAAGGCGTGTACAAAAGCACTGCCCTCGCCCTGCGTGTGCGTAGGTTCCAGCTGCCATGAGGAGCGCAGCCCCTCCACTTTGGCTGGGGAGACCCGGGTGATGGCCTGCTGGCTGTTCCGGCCAGGGCTGGGGAGCCCACCTCAGGGCCCCGGTACCTCGAGGCGGCAGCCTCCCTGTGCAGGCGCCTCCATCCTCCTGCTGTGGGTGACTGGGATGATGGCAGTGCGGCGACGGCTCTAGCTGTGAGAAATCGGGCTGTGGCCCGACACTGGCCAGGCAGCCTCCTATGTATAACAGGCTGGGCGTGGGGAGAGGCAGCAGGGAGGGGCCTAGCTGGGGGCAGCCACACCTGCTTTGGTCCCGGAAAGGGAAGCCTTCGGGGGCCAGGAGGGAGTTCTCCCCACCCCACACCTCCACCTCGCGAACCTTTCTTGCCCGATTCCTGGGAGCCAGGTCTGGAGCCCTGACCCTGGCTGGGCATGAGGAGCTTGGGGTCTCTGGAGGGGAAAGGAGTACCTGTGTTGGGCTGAGAGCTGTCTGGATGTCCCGTCTGCCCTCCCCTGAGCAGACTCCACTGGCTCTCACGGCTACTCCTGCTCCAGCAGACCCCACAGGCCCTGATCCTCCCCTCCCTGCCCATTCTCCTACCACGCCTGCGGGGGGTGCCTGCTTGCCACCACCTGCCTGGCTCTGACCACTGGCGTTGGTGGCTAAGGGTTGCTGGGCAGGGGCCTCCATTCCCAGGACACAGGTGCCCCTCAGGACCAGCACCTAGCCCTGAGACAGGCGCTGATGGTGGTGACAAGCTGGGCCCTGGTGAGGAGACAGCACCTGTGACGTGCCAGCAGACCACAGGGCACCCACAAAGACAGCACAACACATGCTCAGAACACATACCAGAGTCAAAACTGCACCATCTCTGAGGCTGAAACCCTCAGCCCAAGTGTGGTTGTGTGAGGCCAGATGGTGTGCTGAAGGCAGGACAGCCCCTAGCCCCACTGGCCCCACGGGGGGACCCAACATGGCCCTAGGATGACCCAGAGACTTTGCCATCCCAAATGACCAGGCCCCCAGTCTGGTCTCAGGTTTTAGGGGTCACCTTCCCAGGCAGGCTCTGGATTCCTGACACCCCACCTCAGATCAGTGCTGAGGACCTGGGCTGGGATGAGGAAGGGAGCCCTACCCCACTAGGCCCTTCTGGTGGGGCCTTGGCTCTGAGGAGGTGTGAGGTCACCGGCCTCGTGGCTTTGGAAGGAGGAAGATGGCCAGTGGGGACACCTGGGAGAGGGAAGTCAGGCTTGGGGCAGAGCTGAACCTGGACTCATCTGGGTGTGGGTGCGAATCACAGCTTTGTCACTTACCTGCTGTTCGATGCCCAAGTTACTCAACCTCTCTGTGCCCATTTCCTCAAGTACAAAGTGGAGCTGAGTTTCCCCTTCGTGCTCAAGGCTCAGAGATGATACCAACTGATGTCACTGGTGTGAAGACTTCCCCCCTGGGCCAGCATCAAACCCCCAGACTCACACAGGCCTGGGGTGTCTTAGGCCCACTGTCCCTGAGTGACCTTCCTTCAGAGGGGGTGGGCCAGGTTACTGAGGGGTAGGGGGCACACTACCCTGGGGGAAGCCTCTCACGGAAGAGGAAAGTCTTTAGAACTGGAGTCACCTGTGTCTCCAAGAGTCAGAAAGGTTGTTAAGATGAGCCGCAGGAGCCTAGGTCTAGCCAGAGGGTCCTGGGCAGCCAAGGGCAGCTTGCAGGCAGCAGGAGCCTGGTCTTCCTGTGTTGGAGTGACCCTGGCCAGGGCCCGGAAGGGCTGCGATGCGTCATGCCCCGCGAGGCTTGAGGCACATCCAGGCAGGAGGCAGAAACCCACTTCCCTCCTTCTGAGGAGGCCGCCCCAGAGCACGGGACGGAGGGCACAGAGACTGCGTCCAGGGGCAGCAAGGCTGGCAACCACCACCCTCTTCCTGGTGAGGCCCCCGGAGGAGCAGGAGATCCAGGCTGGGGCAGGACAGGGCGTCCCCAGCTCCAGAAATGACATGGGCCCGTGGGGCCACTCCGTGATGGCTGTGTGTTGAAAGGATTAGAGAAGGGACAGGCAGAGGGCCCTGCATCCCTGCCCTCTCCCCAGAAGGATGGCTGGCCCCAGCCCTGAGGACAGCTGAGTGCAACCCTGCTGGGCCCAGGGTACTGAGGCATCCGCTTCCAGGCCGGGGCTGCCCTGCAGACTGTGGGCACCTGGCGTCTGTGGGACCCGGGCTCAGCTTCCTCACTTGTGGGTGTTCCCGTCCTCGGGGGCAGCTCAGAGTTGGCCCTGGGGGTGTGCCAGCACAACCTTGGGGGTGAAGTCTGAGCCCAAGGACTCCGTGTGTGCCCTGGTAGGCTGGGGTCATTCTCCCTGGGCCTGGGGTTGGTCCACCTGGAGTGCCTCCTGCAGGCAGGTAAGAGCCCTCAGTGGTACAACTGCAGTGTTGTACCATCCGCGCCCCCTAGGCACTGACCGCGGGGCCTCCTGTCACCACGGAGGGGCTCCTCCAGGTACCAGCAGCTGGGGCGGGCATGGTGGGGGCTCAGGGTCTGGCCACGTGTCTGCCTCCCACCTGTGCTCGAATCCCCTGACACCTTGGGGTGGCCTCCCTTACACAACTCTCCACAGGCTGAATAAAAGCAGCTGGGCCTGCCCTGCCTGGGGGTGGCAACGCCCTGGAGGAGGCAGAGGAGGGAAGGGGGTGCTGAGAACTTTCTGAGTGCAGCAGCAGGAGGTGGGTCTGGGGACTGCCAGCCTCCCCAGAAGGAAGGAGGGCCAGGGCCAGGTAACACTGCAGGCTGGATTCCCACAGGCTGACTCACCTGGTGATGGACTGGTGGACAATGGGTACTCCTCTGCCCAGGGCCTGGGGCCAGCCCTGCAGTGGCCACTAAGATCCTGCCTGAGGTGCTGTGGGTGGGCCAGACTCAGAGGTGAGTATGGCCACTCACCCACCCTCTACCAGTGGCCATGGCTGGCCCTCTTGGTCCTTGGAGTCCACTGGCAGCTGTCATGTGGTCAGTCACCTTGTTGACTGGCAATCTATCTCAGGAGGCAGGCAGGGTCATGGTCAAGGGTGAGAACTTGGGATTTGAATCCCAATTCTGCTGTACAGATCCACGTGGCTCTGCCTAGCGACAGCCCCCCTGGCTCCATCCAGGCTGATGACCACAGTCAGGGCGGCATCTCCCCAGGGACAGCCCAGCCCTGACTTGGCAGGTGGGCGGTGGGGAGTGTGCTGGCCTGCCCAGACCCCCACCCATCTGCCATCCTCATGGCCTCCAAATGTTCCCCAGGCAGATGTGGGGTGGAGACCACAGCTCCAGGCCCTGTGGTCAGGGCTTTCTCTCGATGCTGTCCTGGGAACAGTACCCTCTGCTCCCAGGGCCTCGCCTGCCACCCCACCTTCCTCCTCTGCCTCCCCACCTTCCTCCTCTGCCTCCCCCGCCCCCAGGGCCAGGGAGGGGACCGTGGGAATGGAAAGCCGGCCTCAGTGCAGCGTCCACTGGTGCATAATGACCCTATTCATGGGTTGGGTGGAAAATTCGATCGGGAAACAGTGCAACTATTTTTATGAGGACAGTTCTCCCAATAGGCAGGGCCTGGGCAGGCTTGCCCACGGCGGACCCCACCTGGCACAGGTTCCAGCAGGGCTCCGGGTCCCATCGCTCACTGTGGCCACACAAAGCCACCTGGGACCTGAATCTCAGGGGCCCCGGGTGGTTCTGCCACTGGGGCCTGGGGCCCCCGCGTGCCTCCCACACTCTCCTGTTAAGTCGGCACAAGAACTAGGACCCCCCAGACTGGACTGGGCCGATCCTTAGAAAGGGGGCCGTAGGGACAGTGGAGGTCCTGGTGAACCCGGGCGGGGCTCACGCCGGCGCCGCGGGGGTCACCCTTTAAGTGGGCCTGTCTTCCCGGGGAAGGCCGGAGATCGTGAGGAGGGAACGTGGGGGTCCGGGACCCTTGCAACCGGTGACTGCCCCCGGAGCCACCAGCCAGCCAGAGCTATGGCGGAGGGATGTTCGAACCAGGAGGCCATGGCTGGCGAATCAGACCGCCGCGGGGCTCAGGATCCGCCCCGCGGAGCTGCCCGCCAGTGCGCACGCGCAGACTGTTTCCGCCGCAGGGGGCCGGAGGCGGCAGCGAGACGCCGGCTACGTCCGCCTGGTCGCCTAGAGCGGCCACCCACGGCGAACTGCGCCCCGGAACCGGAAGTGGGGACGGTCCCGCCCCTCTAGCGGCCATCTTGGAAGCTGAGGAGGAGGCGACGGCGGCGGCGGCGGCGGTGGTCAGGTGGGCTCGGTCCCGGCGCGGTGCGGCTGTGCGGCGCGGGCCCCACTCTTCCGCTCCCTGCTCCGGCCTCGACCACGGCGAGCCCGAGCGCGGCGGCGGCCCACCTGCGGCGACGGGAAGAGGTGAGCGCGTGCCGCGGGCCTGCTCCAGGGCCTCGGCCGCGCGTCCGCCCTGCCGGAGCCGGCCCGAGCGGCGGGCGCGGGGCCCCTCGCACGGTCCGTCCCCGCCCCATCCACGCTCGCGGGGCCCGGCTCGGAGCTTCCGTGCGCGGAACCCGAGGTCGGTTACGGCGGGGCGCCCGGGGCTTCGGGCCGGGTCGTCTTTCGGCCACCTTGGGCATTCTGTTAGCCACACGGTTAATGTCCCACGGAGGAGTCTCTTGTTAGTGGCAACCTTGCGGGCACCGCTAGGACGAGCCGGCGTAGAGCTTGGTTTGTAACGTGTCCTGGGAATCCGTGTTGGGGCAGGATGGCTGCCTTGAGCCTGCCGCCGCTTCAAACCCTGAGCAGTTGGGACTGCATACTGCTTCACAAGTCCCACCACGAATGAGTGTGCCTAAGGGCGTGCGCTTTAGGTGGTAACTGAGGGAAAGTCCAGGCAGTAAGAGTGGGAAGCGGAGTCGGGTGGTTCCATCGCCGGCCAGCTAGAGCGGGCCCTGGGCAAGTGCCTCAGCTGTACCCTCCTGTCCACATCTACTGGTTATCTGCGTCGTCTCACCTCTGTCCAGGTGTAAGGGTGTAGCCTCGTTTCTAATTAAGGCCAGTTAGCTGGCTTGTATTTAATTCATATTCATTCCCAGCTACTTGCCCTGTCCAGGCATGAAACTGCTACAGAGAGGTAAGGCAACAGCTCAGTGGGAATGGAGCTAATAAGTACACAGAATACACCACGAAGGTGGTTCAGGGCTCTGTACTTTCCACGTGAGTGACCTTTCGTGTAATTTACCTTAAACAGAAAGGAATTTCAGGGTCTCACTTAATTGAAAAGTCCAGCATGTCTTCAGGCAAGGTTGGGTCCTGGTGCCTAGAACTTGTAGCCAGTAACCTGCATATCTCGGCTGTGCCTACCTCTGGGCGGCTCCATTCTCAGGCAGGTGTGTGAGTGGTGGTGGGGCTGTCTCCGTCAGCCTGGGCTTCCGTCCAGCCTGTGAGCAGTCCTGGTGGTGACGGAAGAGACTTCCGTGAATGTTCTGGCCACTGGTGTGTCACGTGCCCGTCTGGCGGGCCAGGCCAAGGTCTCTGCCCCAGCATCACTGGAGTGCGCGGACGCTGAGCGGGAGGACATCTAGAGGAAAGGGAATAGGGTGCTGGCAGAACAGAGACTGCCCCAGCGTGCACTGAACGCACTGCGATGTCGCTGTCTGTGGGTTGCAGACTGCTTTCCTTTTGCTTTTCTGTACTGAAATTTTGCATGCTTACTATGTTTATTGTTTTGTTTTCTTTTTTAAAGTCTGTACCCTATTTTCTTCAATGCAATACACTCTGTGTGCTCTGTCTGTGGAGACTTGGTTTCAGGGGTGCCTGAGACACACTTCATGACCTGTGTGCATGCTGTGGACGATATATGTGGGGAAAACTGGGAGAAACTGTCTCACCTGAAGTCACCTGGACAAGCCTGAGGGCACTGCTTTGAGTGAGGCAAGAGAGGGGTCATTAGGAAGCCCTTTCCTTTTAGTGAACTGAGGAATTGAATCTTGAGTAGAAGTCTCAAGATTATGCCTTTGAAAGCAAGAGAAGAGTTCATTTGTGACCAGCCAGGCAGAAACTGTTTTATGTAGTTTGTATGACTGTCCACTAACCGTGAAGCGTCCAGTCCGACCAATTAACTGAATCCATACACAGTTGTCTTTGAGTTATCCAGGCAATTGTTTTGTACATGGATGAGTGTTAACTTTAGGGTAAACAGCTGAGAGAAACAGAACAAGTCCTGGGTGGTGGTCCTTCTTGGATTGTTGCTGCGTTTGTGAGTAGGTGACACCTGGCCTATTCAGCTTCTTGGGCCGGAGCTTGGGCGCAGTGCTGTGCAGGAAGCACTCCCTTCCAGGCTGGTGTGTAGCCTGCTCCTGCTACAGGCACACCAGTGGGGTCTTCTGGGCTCGACAGGCACCTGTGTGGGGTGGAGCTGGGTTGCAGGGACGCCTTAGTCTGGGGGAATCAGGGAGGCTTTTAAGAGACTAGCTTTCAAGCTAGGCTTGGGAGGGCCTAGGTGAGTTTTTTTGCCAGTGGAGTCTGGGCTGGAAGGTAGCTGTACGGTGAGGGTGAGAAGGCCATTCGGCTCAGGCCGTGTCAGGGGCCTTAGGAGTCAGGAACTAGAGGGCTGTCTGGGACTGCTCTTTAGAGGACTTTGCAGCCAGAGAGAGGCATTGACATTTATGTGCTTGGCTCTGGGTGAGTTCTGAAGGGTTGCAGTCAGAACTGTGTGATGAGAAAGTTAATCTGACTTCAGTGTACAAGGTGGCCGGAATGGGGAGAGGCCAGAGCCTGGAGGCCAGCAGGAAGTCTGTTGTGGTAGCTTGTGGGAAGACGGACGGACCATGCTTCAGGGTGTGTGTGGTGGGATGGGAAGGAGGGGGAGCGAGAAGCCGAGGTTTAGCAGAGCAGGAATCAGGTCTGGGCCATGATGTGTGCTGGAGGACCCCCCAGGGGTGCAGTGAGGGACTGAGCCCTCGTCATAGTCTGGTGGGAGAGTGCTCTGAGGAGAATTCAGCCAGGCCAGGGCCATGACCTCTGGTGGGGTCATGTGGGCAAAGACTGACGAGAGGGAAGGAGTGAGCGTGTGGTGGTCCCTGGGAGCTGGGAGTGAGAGGCCCCAGGCTGAGTGAGGAGGCGGGCATGGTGAGGGAGGTCTGAGTGGAGATCCTGGCCACCGATGCCAGGCGCTGCAGCAAGGTGGGTTGGGAACACTCGGGCAGAGTGTGGGTGCTCAGAGGTGAGCGGGCTAGGTATGGCTCTTCCCTTCCTGTCAGATCCGGTCTGTGTCCCCTCCACCCTGGATGCGCTTTCTGCCCTTTTCCATCTCTGTGCTACACACTCTGCGTCATCTGTCTCCACCATGGCTTGGACCAGTGGCTTTCACACGTAATTTTTCGTAGAACTTTTTTGCTTTTCCATCTTACATTGTGTGAAGTTGTGCTTCTCACACGAGAGTACTACTAACGTCAAGTGCTAAGAAGTACTAACGCTAAGCAGGTCTAGTTGGAGCTGCTTTGGGGCCTGTGAGAGTGGGGAGTCCTGTCTTCCACATCCCCGCCCCGCTTCCCACCTCTGGAGCATAGCTGAGGTGTCCCAGGGTTCCCTGCTCCAGGCCACGTCTCTTCTCTTGAACAATGGCCGCTCCATCACTCCCGGTCCCCCGCCTTTGGTACTGTCCTGCCTTTCCTGTCCCTCCTACGCTGTCCTGTCTGTCCCATCCGTCCTGTGCTGAACCACCAGAGTGACCTTTCTAACAGAAGATCTAATCTGCCTTAAGACTTGAGCCTAAAATCTTTCTGAAGTGCTGCTTGACGGCCTGGCCTTGCCTTCCTGGCCAGCCTGTCAGCTGCCAGTCCCTGCTTTGGCTCCTGATGCAGTGACCCAGTGCTGTCCACCAGACACACCTTGCTGTGCTAGCGTCTGCCCACCTGTCGTTCTTTCTCCCTGGAAGGCACTCCTGCCCCTCTGCCCAGCATGTGCGAGTCTTTCAGGGGTCTCCATCTCTTTCTCCAGTGTCAGAGGCTCTTCCTCCACTCCCCATTCCTCCCACCCTCTTGTGACCAGTGGTAAGCAGGCTCTCACGGGGTAGGGGCTCGTTTCTGTGGCGTGGCACTGCCCAGCCCTGAGCTGGAGGCACGGAGGTGGGGGCATGTTTCCGTGGGTGCCCCTCCCTGGGCGTGGCGCTGCCCAGCCCTGAGCTGGAGGGACGTCCAGGGTTGCTTGGGTGCATCCCCCTATGACCCTTGGAAATGGACGTCTTTCTTTCCGTCTAGTTCTTTGTGGGCAGGAGTGAGGCTGCAGGGTTTTCTTACCCTTTGCGTCTGATGGCGTCACGTAGGCGAAGGTAGTAGCCGGAAAAGGAGAACCTGCCAGGCCTGCCGGTGTCTGAGGGGGTGGGCAAGTCAAGATGGCCCACGGGCCTGGACTCTGGGTGGCTAGGGTGAAGCCAGCAGGAGTGCTGGGTGCAGACCTTATGGCGGACCCAGGGCGGCTGAGGCTGTGGGTGGCGAAGGCGATCAGGGCCTCTGTTCTTTGTAAACGGCGGTGTTTGCTTTCCACAGATGAGCAACAACAGCAGTAAGAGAGCTCCAACAACAGCAACCCAGCGACTCAAGCAGGACTATCTTCGAATTAAGAAAGACCCTGTGCCTTACATCTGTGCTGAGCCCCTCCCTTCCAACATTCTTGAGTGGTAAGGCGCTGTGTCCGCCCTCAGCTGCACCCCCATCAGCTGGGTTCTCTGGGGTCGGGCTGGGTGGGCCCATCACAGCGCGGGAAAGGGGCCCCTCACCCTTTTCAGGTATGAGTGGACTCTGAGGCCTGCAGACACTCTGGTCATCATCGTAATGCATAGCAGCCGGGGATGTGGCGGGGCTCTCCTTGACCCCTGCACGCTGGGGCTGGAGGGAGGGTCCTTCCTGCGGGAGCACTGGGCCTGTAGGGTCTGTAGGGGAGGCTTTGGGCCTGCAGATCTCCCGGCTTTTGGAGGAAAAGCTCCGTGTGTGGATGCTTCTCCTCTGCCCTTTGCTCCTTGGTGCCGTGCGTGTCCTGTCCTCCCTGGAGAGTTGGTGACAGAGCCTCCAGGGTCCTGATGGCCGCACTGCAGGCCTCATGGGCTTGTGCTTATAGCAGCTCCTTCCTGCGACACTGCCGTGCTGCCAGGAGTGTTTAGGAGCATTTTCTCTTTGTTTGGAAGGTATTCTATTTTATTTATTTTTAACGATTCATTACTTACTTTTTTTTTTATTTTGTTTGTTTTTTGTTTTAGGGGGAGGTAATTAGGTTTCTTTCTTTACACAAAGATGCTGAGGAATTGAACCTTGGACCTGTGCGTGCTAAGCACACGCTTTTAAGCTGTACCCTCCCCTGAAGGGTTTTATGTCTTAATCTTAACAAGAACTTTTAATTTTTTTTTAATCCAGAGAAAAGAGGTTTAACTGAGTTAAAAGGAAGTGTTTTCCAGGTTGGAGAGGTGTTCAAGGGTTCTGGGTCTACCCTCCTCAGCTTACAGAGAAAGGCCAGCTCTGAGTGGGATGGAGGGTTCTCAGGGGAGGCTGGCAGAGCTCTCCCTGCCCCCAGATGACAGAAACCAGGTGTGGTTCCCAGGACATCATTGTCCGATGGAGGACAGTTCTGTGGTAGTTGATACATCCTTATTGTGTGGGGAACCCCTCCTGCAGC
The DNA here is from genome assembly GCF_048564905.1 of Vicugna pacos. Taxonomy (NCBI): domain Eukaryota; kingdom Metazoa; phylum Chordata; class Mammalia; order Artiodactyla; family Camelidae; genus Vicugna; species Vicugna pacos. Next base: position 67,171,032 of record NC_132999.1, read on the forward strand.
TGAGTTGGGTTCCAGGTTGTATCATGTGCTGGGAGGACCTGCCGCAAAGGTTTATTGCAGTGAGAAGACAGAGCAGAGCCAGTGAGGGAAAGAGGTGCAGGGTGGGGTCCACTGGAGCTTGTGCGTCCCGTCACCTGTGACAACACGTGTGTGGTGCTGTCTACCAGGAAGCCCCTCCGACCTGGCAGCAGCGTTTTCGGTTGAGGCCGGGGCACGGGGCACCCCTGCCTGGTGTCTCCTGATATTCCAGACTCCCAGCAGGAAAGCAGGCTTCCTGTCAGCATTAACCACATTGTTTGCGCCAACAGATTAGGTGCCATCGAGATGGTGTGACTCCCCTGGATTCCAGTTCCCAGCTGCCAGTTGAGGACAGAGTGAAGGGCCCTGTGTGCAGGCCCTTCTGCTCGGCTATGGTGGTCTGTCCTCTCAGCTGGGAGAAGAGAGTGCTTTTTGGGAAGAGGCCTGGCCTCCCAGTGTTTCTCACTGTATCGCCCCAGGGCTGCTGGACGCTCTCGGGGCACTGCTCACCAGTCCTTCCCAGTGTCCTCACACTTGGCACAGGAATCGGGAGCAGTAACCAATTAAGGACCGTTCCCATGTGTGTTCATTACCCGCTGACGTGGGATGACAGTATTTCTTGAGTGAAATATATCAGCCAGCCGGTAGCAGGGCTGGTATGATCCCCGATGTCAGAATATCCTGGTGGGAAGCAGTGTTTGGAGGGACCAGCATGTGTGCAGTTTTGTCTTATCTGGTATTTTTGGTTAGTTCTTTCTTCTTTGTGCACTTCTGTTTTCTTTGAAAATTTACAAGCTCAAACCTTTCTCGACGTAGAGCTGAAGCCTCCTCTATTTGTGTGGAAGATGGGAGTCCAGGGTGGCTGCTCCTGGTTGAGGCTTCCTCCGTGTGAGGACTGGTGACAGTCACGGGCTGTCCCGGTCCCTGCTGCCAGAGGACAGCCCCTCTGAGGCTGTCTGGTTCTTCCAGGACATTGGTGCTGGGGGCACAGCCTCCTCACGGCTATGGCTGTCCCGGTTTAGCTACAGCGTGATACTGGGGCACACTGAAAGATACTGGTTTTCAAGTACATCTCAAGAATAAATTGTGCAGTTAAAACTTGTTTGATTTTTGGTTAGAGGGGATTAGCTTTTTGCTTACTTTGTTGTGGCTGCAGAGTATTTTGTGAAGATTTGGAGGACACGGTCTCTGATCCGTTACGGCAGCACGAGGGACTGGAGAGCTTTGGAGCTGCGTAGCCGGGCTGGGTTTGAGCTTCACTTCACTGCTGAGCATCGGGTTGGCCCTAGAAACCCTGGCCTTGGGGTGACTCAGATTTTGGAGTCTTCCATCACTGAAGCCAACTGATTTTCTTTCCTTCCTCAGGCACTATGTGGTCCGAGGCCCTGAGATGACCCCCTATGAAGGTAAGTCTTTGCCCTGAGTTATGGAACGAGAGGCAGCTTCTGTGCCCCCAGCAGACCACGCACCTTCTGCTTGTGAACGCCACTCTCTGTGCATGTGTGTCAGTTGTGAACACCACTCTGTCTGTGTGCATGTCAGTGAGACGACTGACTTGGAGCTCGTTGTAGTTTTCCCCAAGTCCTAGAAGTGTTTGCTCAGAGGATGGTTTTGCAACATGTCTTGGTCTTCAGGGATTTTTGTAAGTATGTCCAGTGTCAGTGGGATCAGAGCTCTGAGAATGGACTGGATAAAAGTAAAATGTGGCTGGTATCCTGCTGTTTTTCAGGCCAGGATGTATGTTGTCAAAGGAACAAAAGGTCATTTTCTGAGTGCTCACTCTTCTGAGCCGTCTGAGTCAGCCGCGGGCCCCAGTGTGGATAGGGCGCTGGGACATGGGGGCTGCAGGACCTGCTGGGTCAGGTGATGCCCCCAGTGTCCTCTGGTGTCTGCACAGTAGACCTTGGAGCTGGCAGTCAGTGAGTCTCCGGGGGCTTGAGGGGAGCCTAGTGCCAGCCCAGGGTTGGGCCAGGTTGAGCCCAGGGCAGAGCTGTGGCCAGGTGGGCGGTTGTCTGGCCCCTGGCCCCTGACTTCAAGTGGCCAGAGGGGCACACTCTTGTCTATGCACGTGTAGGGGGTTGCGTACGATGTCACTGGATATGCTGCTGAGGAGGGAGTGTGGGCGCTCTGGACCCTCAGGAGCACCGTGGGCAGTTTGGCAGACGTGTCACCAGCCTTACGGGACTGGTCTTCTGGCCCAGGAATCCCTGTTCTGGGATGATCTGTCCTAGGGAAACCCGCGTGCAGGAGCGTATCTGTAGGCTGGGTATGTTACTAGAGTGTTATATTGGGGACCCCCAAATGCCCGACAGCAGGGTGATGAGTTTGGTGATGGCCTTGTGTGGGGTTCCCAGCAGCAGGGCTGAAGCCAGGCTGCGGACAGCTTGTGCACATCGTGGTGAAGTGCCTAGTGAACACGTGCTGAGTGTTTGCCCAACTTGAATAGACCTCAGGGAGGAGCAGGGGTCTCTCTCCCAAGCAGGATTGTGCTAGGTTTTTAAGTTTTTTTGTTCTCTGTGGTTTTAGTATTTTGTCAACAATAGCGAACATTTATGGTGTAACCAGGCTCCCCACCCCCACCCCCCAAGACCAGCCTGAACTGTTGCTGGTGTATGAGGCTGACGCCTGCACAGGGGTGGATGGAGATGGCGGGGGAGGAGGTGTGTAGGGGCTGGGACTGCAGGAGACCCTTGACCCCCCCCCCCAGCCCCTCTCATTCTCAGTAAAAGTCCCTGCCTTTCCAGACCCAACATCTTGTTCTTGTTGCTGCGTGTTTCTCTGCTGTTCCTGGTCCTCAGGCTGTGAAAATTCCAGACCTTGTAAAGAGTCCCTTCAGAGATAGGTTTTCCCACTACCCCCTCCCCTCCACGGCCCCTCCCCTCCCCCTCTGCCCCTCCCTCCCCCTCTGCCCCTCCCCCCTCCCCTCTACTGCCCCTCTTCCCCTTTTCTCCTCAGCACCTGTTGTTCTGCCCTCTCTTGCTGCCTGTCCCCTCCTCAGCTCGGCCACATTTTGTTCCCTGCAGCTCCACCCTCTGCTGACTGCCTTCATCAGGGTCTCCTAGGGACCCTCAAAGTTACCATGTTTGATAGAGGGCCCTCAGGCCTCAGTGTCTGGACCTGTGTGGACTCTGGCCTCCCCTTCATTTGCTCCTCTGACTTCTGGATGTCCTGGCCTTTCCTTCCCAGTCTCGTGGCTGCCCTCCCACCTCCACGTCTGTCTGGCTCTGTGTTGGTTGCCCACTGAGCCTGTCCTTGCTCCGGGCTCCAAGCTGGTGCTGCTCCAGACACACGTCTTATGGTTCACATGGGCTTCCCGTTAGGCAATGTAGGTTTTACACCATCCCGTCAAAACCGTAACAGTTTTTTGTAGACATGCACAAGCTTATTTTAAAAAGTTGTTCTAAAACTTACATGGAAAAACAAAGGACCTAGAAGAGCTAAAATAATTTTTTAAAATAATAAGATGTGAAGAGTCACTCTGCCCGATTTTGAGACTTGCAGTGCAGTTCCGTTGATTGGATGGTATGGTGTCTGAAGGGAGATGTGGGTCCATGGGACAGAGCAGAGCCCAGGATCGCCCCTCAGAACTTGGGCCACGGAATTTCTGACTGCGTTGCAAAAGCAGTTCAGTGGAGGAAGTGTGGCATGCTTCTCCCTCGACCCTCCGAGCCCAGCCTTTCAGGGCCGTGGTCCTCTCGGTGGTTCCTGTCCCAGGATCTGGCTCAGGGCCCCCCCTGCCCCATCACCACCACCACAGACACTTGGAAAGAAGCAGGAAGGAGCTGCGGGCCAGGGGTCAAGTGCCCCAGAGGGCAGGCGAGTAGAGCCCTGCCTGGCTTCTTCATGCCCTCAGGATACCCCTCCCTGGATCTCTTGTCTGCGCTTCAGAGCAGCACATCTGGGTGTGGGGAGGGTGGCAGGCTTCCCCGGCCGTGTCCCTGCCTGCGGCTCTGCCCCTTGGTTCGCACCTGCAGGGTCCTGCCTGAGGACAGGCAGGTATGTGCGACCTCACCTGGCATGCTGGTTGCATTTCTCAGGTGGATGACGAGGTAGGAGGGCCGGGTCATTGCGAGTGTCCAGAGGCCTGTTTGCCGGTGGGTCCTCCTGCCCAGGAGGCCAGGTCTGCCTCCCCCCTCCCTCCCCTCCGCAGGAGGGTGCCCGTCCCCACTGTTGGAGCCATGTCCCAATCAGGCTGAGAAGTGCAGCGGGCTGCTCCCGCTCCTTCCTGGGAAAAGTGCCTGTTTGTGCCTCCTGCTCGTCTTCCAGTTTGGCTGTTCTCGCTGGCTCTGAGGGTGGGTGTGCTTTGAGTGCCCCTCTAGAGTTTGTCCCTCGGTCGTCGGCTTGTCTTCCTGTCGAGGTGGCCTTACAGGTGACACTGGCTCTGGTCAGCCCTCCACTACTGGCAGTGGGGGGTGGGGGGTGGAGCACGCCTCACCACTGGCGTGGCGCCGGAGCAAAGGCCTGTGGTGATTACGGACCTGTGTATCCCCATCCTTGGGGCGGGATGTGCTGGGGGGCCACAGGGAACCCTGGGGGGGACATGGCAGCGCCCCCCAGCCTCACTGTACGTGCACGCACGCACATGTGCGTAGGAGCCTGTCAAGTGCACTTCTGCTCATCCAGCCTGGGGTAGGCCCTAGGGTCTGCGTTTCCCGCAGCCTCTCAGGGCTGCCCTGAGAGCAACCGTGTGAGGCGCTGACTGGGGATGACCAGTGCGACCTCAGGCTGGGTGGGCAGGGGTGGAAGCTGTGAGGTCACCCGAAGCTCCGGGTGCTGGATTGGCTGGAGGTGGGGCTGATGGGACTGCTGATGGAGGGGTGTGATCTGGGGGCAAGGGAGCTTCCCAGATTTTACTCTGAGTAACTACAAGGATGGAGTTGCTGTTGGGAAACAGCATGCATTCCATCTTGGACCTGCTGGGGCAGTGTCACCTGGATGGTCAGCACACAGGTCTGGCGTTTGAGGAAGGTTCCAGAAGTCCAGGTGCAGGTGCCAGTTAGAGGGTCATTTACGGTACCGAGGGGAGAGCTGGTGGGGTGGGGGTGCTTGGAGGTGGTTGTGAGCCTGAGACGTGGTCACACAGCCCCGGCGGGGTGTTCGATGGCTGGTAGGTCAGGGATTTCACGTAAAGCAGAAGGAGCAGTGGGCAGGGTTGGGGGGGTGGTCAGACTCGTCTTTGTGTTTAAGGTGGGAGAGACTGGTGGGCTCACTTGCTTCTGGGTGTCGTTTGGTGGAGGAGAATCAGGTGGCACGGGAGAGACGGGACCACTCTTGGGGTGGACGTGGGGCCAGTGGAGAGCCTGTGCAGGGTCCGTCCAGATGCTCTTCTTGGGGAGGGGGTGCTTAAGGGTCAAGGAGGGGTGTGCGGTAGCCATGGAGGGCAAGGGCTCCCCCTTGGTTGGTGGTCACGATCCCCAGTGAGACCTCAGCAAGATGTGTGTGTTCAGGAAGGTTGGCTGGTGGGCTTGGGGATTGTGAGGCTGGTGGGTGGCAGGGCTGGGAGGCTGAGGGGAGTGTGGGCTGTCACGCTGAGGACAATAACAAGGCTTCTTGTGTTTTGATACAGGTGGCTATTATCATGGAAAACTAATTTTTCCCAGAGAATTTCCTTTTAAACCTCCTAGTATTTATATGATAACTCCCAATGGAAGATTTAAGTGCAACACGCGGTAAGGTCTTCCTGCGGTGCTCCTGAAGCGGACTGGGGTCGTGACGAGCGTGCACCACTTTGACTGGGTCCCTTTCTTTCAGGCTGTGTCTTTCCATCACGGATTTCCACCCGGACACGTGGAACCCAGCCTGGTCTGTCTCCACTATCCTGACGGGGCTCCTTAGCTTCATGGTGGAGAAGGGCCCCACCCTGGGCAGTATAGAGACGTCGGACTTCATGGTGAGGGTGGAAGCCAGGCTCGTGGAGGGGGGGCCTGGGCACCCCTGCAGAGACCTCCGCTCCGGGGCCCTTTTCCTCCTCAGCTGTCACGCCCAGTCAGGACGGCTGCTCCTTGGTGCCTGTTTTTTTTTTTTTTTGTTTTTTCTTTTGTTTTATGTGGGAACCAAGCCTAACGTGGTGGTACAGGAAGATAAGCAGCCTGTGAACCTGCAGGTTGGTTTGCTGTGCGGAGCAGGCTCATGGAGCGCCTCCCAGGGCAGGGCTACAGCAGCCCTCATAGTGAAGCGCTCTGTCTCAGAATGTGGCAGACTTGAAATTCGCCTTCAGGCTGATACTTCCCTTTTCTTTCTTCCTAGAAAAGACAACTGGCTGCACAAAGTTTAGTGTTTAATTTAAAAGACAAAGTCTTTTGTGAATTATTTCCTGAAGTTGTGGAGGTAAGAAGGTGAAAGTTGGCAGTTTGGCTTTCCCCGTGCTAGGAACACTTCAGTTCAGTTCTTTCCAAAGAGAACGTGTGCTCCCATGTGTCCCTGCGCTGCGGACCTAGAGCACGGGGGCGGGGTGCACGCGGGCAGCCGCAGCAGACCTGCCCCCTCCTCAAGGCCCCCTCCTCAAGGCACCTGGCTTAGATGGTGGGTCCAAGGTGGGGAGAGGTCGGGGGTCGGGGGCTGGGCCTGCGGAGGCTCTGGGTGAGCCGGGAGTGGTGGGAAGGGTCCTGGTGTGCGGGCCAGAATGCCCACTGGGAACGTGGCTGAGCCGCACAAGGTCGGGGCTGTGGTGTTTCAGCACCGCTGCGCCTGGCTCGGTCCAGGGTCGAGAGGCGCAGGCTCGGTGGTTTGACAGGTCACTTGGCTCTGCATCTGTAAACAGGACGAGCTGCTGCTGCCGACTTGGCAGGGTCTTTGTGGTTGACTCGAGACCCTTCCTGGTCCTGAAGGAACCAGTTTGTCTAGACCAACCCTTGTTTCTTGCTGTTTTTCTCTTAGGAAATTAAGCAAAAACAGAAAGCACAAGACGAGCTCAGTAGCAGACCCCAGGCTCTCCCCTTACCGGACGTGGTTCCTGACGGGGAGACGCACCACGGCCAGAACGGGCTTCCGCTCCTCAACGGGCACGTGCCGGGAGCCGGGCCGCACCTCGCAGGCCTCCAGCAGGCCAACCGGCACCACGGACTCCTGGGTGGTGCCCTGGCGAACTTGTTTGTTATAGTTGGATTTGCGGCCTTTGCCTACACGGTCAAATACGTGCTGAGAAGCATAGCGCAGGAGTGAGCCCCGCCGCGACCCGCAGAGGTGGTCGGAAACGAGGGACGCTGGGCCGAGCTCGACGCGGGCCGGCTGGACGTGCTGCCGGACACGGGCCCAACCCTTCTGACTCCTGGGGTTAGCTTTTTTAAAACCTTTAAAAGGAAAACAGAAACCAGAGTGTGTGGTTTGGATTTGGAGGAGACATGGGGTTCCCAGCCCCTGTTCTCGTCCTGGGGTCTGTCAGGGGCTGTGGGGCTCTGTGTCCATGAGGAGGCTGCACGCTTTGGTTTTATAGCTTATTTCCTGTATTATCTTTTGAACCTGTTTTAGTAACCTGTTTTTCATTTTATTAGATTTGGTCACTTAAAAATATAAAACTCCATGCCTATCCAACACTGCGTGCATTCTTGGTCTTGGGGACCCTGACTTAGCAGGCAGAGGCTGGCGTCTCGAGGGGCATGGCGGGGGCGCCCGGGGCCAGCTGGCCAGGGACAGCACGGCAGGTCGGGGACCTGGGCTTTGGTCTCGGCATTTAAAACACGTTTGTGTTCACTTAGAACAAAGCAGGTTCTAATGCGCGTGTGCTTCGATTTGCTGAAGCTGACAATCTGCTTACTTTCAGTGACCACAAGCTGTCGTCTTAACGCATCGGGCTGAGCTGCCTGGCCCTCTTGGTCATGCTGCCGGCTTCCCCTCACCCCGCAGCCTCCTCCAGGCTCCTGCGTGCTGCAGGGGGTCTTTCGGTTCCTGCGCTGGTGGAGGGTGGAGACCCCCAGCAGCCCCATGGGGCCCCACCCTCCAGGCAGGCTCTGTACACTTGGGGCTTCCCTTACACTTGGTCCAGATCTTTGGTTTGCCCTAAAGATAGGCTCGCACATTCCTTTTCACAGCTGATCCATGTCAGGTTCCTTGAAGACGACGTGGGGGACTGGGCGTCAGAGGGAGAAGCTACTGGGAAGGATGTGGCTGGGTTCAGGGCAGAGCCGGCGGGCTTCGTCTCAGATTTGGGACCTGTGATTCCCTGGATTGCCGATGTCTTCCTGGTCCACGTCTCTGCTTAATGAGTTCACCTGCACGGTGTTTGGAAGGTGCTGTGTCTGGGAGCCACCGGATGAGACGCTGTGACCTCGCTCTGGAGGCTGGCAGGAAACAGCAGTGTAGCTGGGCGACTGTGCATTCTTGACATTCTTTATTTTTGGATCAATTTATTTAAAATTGCTCTTTGATTTACCACTTGTGTGTATTCAGCCTGCTTTTGTGAAAAGTTTTGCATTATATCTTTGTTCCTAAATTTTGTGCTCTTGGAGTCTTGAAACGTGACTGCCTCTCGGCCCCGCACTGGGGTAGCCTGTGGGCGGGCGCTGGCTTGGCCTGTGGGCGCCTCAGGCACTGTGTCTGCCACTGCACTGGCGTCCTGTGACCAACAGTGGACCCTGGTGGCGGTGCTGCACTGCTGGGCCCAGATCCCCACGTGTGTGGCTCTGCCAGGCTGTGCTGGACGCTGGACCTCCCCTCTGTCCGCTGCCGGCTTGTCCAGACACTCCCATGTTTCCTGAGGCTCTTCCTTGGGAGTCAGAATGTTTAGCAAATAGAGTTAACTTGATAAACGTTGTTTTTCTTCTATGTGTGAAATCTCAACTTTTAAAAACCCTTGGTCAGCCATGGGAGCAGATCCGAGCTGTACAGAGCCTTCCCCTGGCGCCCATGGCAGCTTGCTGTCTGACGTGACCCGAAATAAAAGATCTTGTCCCGTTGGGCCTGTGTCTCTCCCCTAGAAGTCCCCTATGCCTGGGTTTGAGGGTTCGTCCGCTCCTGGGTGCAGGGAGTGAGTGGGGGCCGGGCTGGGGGCTACAATGTCCCTTCCTCCTCGGGGAGTCAGGGTATCAGGATCTTGGGTTCCGGGCCGGGTGGGTGAGGAGGACCCGCAGCTGTCCTGAGCCTTTCCTCCGTGGGGCAGTTGGTGGCTGTGGCCGGAAGGTGTGGACGACTTTAGAGGCTCTCTTTGGTTGTTACCTGGGTGGTCCAGCACCCGCTGGGGTGGTGCCGGGTCCCGGAGGACCAACCCCTGCTGTTGGTCTCCTAGGAGGAGGCTAGCACAGCTGCAGTGTCCACAGGCTGCCTGTCACGGCTGCGAATTGCCAGCGGCACACTCAGGCCACCAGGATGCAGGTCACGTCGAGGGTTCCAGCCCGGTGGGGCACAGAGGGGTCTTCCGCAACGTGACCTGAAGGCACAGACTTGCCTGCCAGACACTTGCAGGAGCTGAGACTTTAAGAATGAGCTCAGGATTCCCTGGGACTGGCCACTGTTGTAGAGGTGGCCGCCTCTACCTGAGCCAGGAGGGAGCATACGTGTTCTTGGGGGGACGGCACTCATATGGTCCCCACCTGGCTCATCTCTGGGGCGGCCCAGCCCTTAGCTGCCAACCGTGGGCGTGGCTTGTGGCTGGGGCCTCCTGACCCGTGGGTCTTGGTGGGGTGCATCCCCATCCTGAAGGGGCAGGGTAGGGGGTCTGGGGAGGCACAGCCCCTCCCCTTGGGCAGTGGAAGTGGGAGGCGGGTGGTCAGCGGGGGTTCCGCCCCCATCCACGCCCCTGGGCTGGCCTGGGAGCCCCAAGAGGCTGAGGATCATCCCACGTGAGCCTTCCCTGTTGGAGCCCGCCAGCTCTGGGGAGGAGGGGAGGATTTATTTGGCGGCCGCAAGGGCGGCAAGGGCACTGCTCGCGAGGAGAGAGAGTGGAGATCGGCAGAGCCTGCAGGGACGGGACAGGACGGGAGTGCGTCCTACGGCCTTGTGAGGCAGCCCCCACTCGTCCTGTGCAGACATGCACCCGTGGCGGCCAGGTGTCCCCCGGGGCTGCGCCCCTATGCTGGGGCTCTGAGTGCGTCCTGGCGCCTGGGCTCACAGCACTGCACTGCCGCCAGGGTCCAAAGCCGCCAGTCAACATGCGCTGGGCTTGGGCCACCGCCATGGCCCTCCTCTGGCCGCAGCTCGAGCTCCTCAGGGTCGTCGGGGCACGGCGGGAGCCCAAGAGGCTGCGGCAGCCTGGCCAGCGCCTGGTGTCCCCCAACGCCACCACGTCCAGCAGCGAGGGGCTACCAGGCTTCCCCAAGGTATGCGTGATCCAGGCGCACGTGGGCATCATCCTCCCCCAGCAGGCTGTGCCCGCGGGGCTCTCCTCTCTGGGCCTTCCTCCCTGTCTGTGTGGGGTGGGGCTTTGGGCAGGAACCACAGCAGCAGAGCCTAGGGAGGGGCTGAGGGAGCAGAGGGGCTTCTCAGCTGGGCTACCCTGAACCCTTTGAAGCCCCGAGCAACCTGCTGCCATTAGGTGTAACAGCACTCGGGGAGGAGCCCCAGGCAGCTGGCTCAGACCCCGCTGGAGCCTGGGTGCCCCACCACTCCCGCTGCAGCTGCCGCCGCCAGGGGAGGCCCAGGCTCCTGGGACCCTGTGCTTCCTGGAGGTCCCTGCCCTGACCCCCTGCTGGGTAGCCAGCACCCACTGTGGCCTCTGGCAGGGGATGTGCTCCAGGCCTGAGAGTCCTCCAGTTTCAGCCTGCCCCTGGGGTCCCCTCTGAGAGGAAACTGAGCCCTAGGTCCCCACACTCTTGGGCTGGGGATCGCCTGAGGGGTCCTGGAGCTGACTGCAGCAGCACAGGCCTGCCGGTTGCTGGACTGGGAGAGGAACCAGGCCCCCTGCCAGCCCCCAAGCCTTTGATCCTGGGCTGCTGCCTCCCAAGGGCGTCTCCGTGGCGGCCAGCCCGGCTGCTCTCAGCCCACGCGGCCCGCTGGAGCCCGAGGCCCTGTTTTCCAGATGGGCAGGCTGAGGAGAGTGAGTCCTCGGGCCCTGCAGGCAGGGAAGGGTGGGTGGCCAGCTGGTTTGGGGCAGGCATGGAAGGTCTTGGGCAATCCCTGCCAGTCTCCCAGGGGAGGGGTCCTTGGTGGCAGTTTCCACCCTGCCGGCACCCCGTGCCCCTGCCCTGTGGCAAACAGGTGGACTTCTGTCCAGGAGGGGCCTCCGTGGGGGCTGTCCCAGGCCATGCGGCACTCGCCCAGGATGGCCTGCCCCAGACTTCTGGACGCCTGCCCTTCCTGTTGTGGGTGGCTCCTCCTCCACCTGCCCCCTGGGCCCTCAGACGTGGCTAGGGTCGGTGGCGGCCAGAGGAACAGGCAGACAGCAGCGGTGCGAGGACCGGAACATTCGAAAGCTCTTGGCTCCTCTCCCTTCCCCGTTGGGGCCTAGGTCAGGGTGGGAGGTGCTCCCACCCCCTCCCCCCCGAGCCCTCCAGGGTAAAGGCCTGTCTGGTTTGCTGGGAAGGAACCTTAGCCTGCCCAGGAGCCAGCCCTTTGTTGTGTTTGGGGCTGAGGACTGGCCACTGGACTGGACCTGGGCCAGGACCCCTTGGCTTGCCCTGCCTGGATGGCACTCCAGAGTGGCCTTGTGGCAGTGGCTGTCTCCTGCCAGGCCAGTGTCTACTATGCTCCTGGCCATTTTGTGGACTTCCTGTTTGAGCTTGGCATGCGGACCGGGCTCATGCCCCCTTACTTAGCATGCTGTCTCCTCCTCTGACTTTGGGTCTGGGGTGCTCCTGCCTCTCCCGTGGTCCTGGTGCAGAAACAGGGCTTAGAAGGCATGATTGGAGGGCTGGGCCACGTCTCAGGTCAGCTTGGCCATGCCCTTCTCGGCCCCTGCTCCAACAGCAAGGTGGCCAGGGTCCGAGGCTGAGGAGCAGGGCCAGCTGGCGTGCCAAGGCTGCCAGCTTGCACACTCAGTGCTCAGTACAGAGTAGGGCCTGTGACCATTCCTCCCTGGACCAGTGTGGCTCTGGAGCTCCAGGGAAGGCCCCTAGAAAACTTGCCCCTGCCCACCACTGCCTGCCTCTGCCCCATGTGTCCATGTGTGTGCCCATCTGCTCGGAAACAGGGTGCAGCAGGAGAGGCTGAGGTTGCTCCAGCACAGAACCAGACCCGAGGTCCTCAACATCAGGATCTGGCCTGTGTCCCCGGCATGGCCAGCAGTGCCCTGTAGCCATATTCCTTGTGGGTGCCGAGTCCTGCCTGGGGCTCCTGGGCCCTGAGATTCCCCAATCTCTGCAGGGGGTAGTGGGGCAGGACCCAGCGGGGCCTGGCGGTCAACACACTAGCCCTGTCCCCCTCTTCAGTTGCCTGAGGCCTCAGGGCCTCAGTTCACAGATGCCCACATGACATGGCTAAACTTTGTCCGGCGCCCAGATGACGGGGCTGCAAAGAGACGGTGCCGAGGCCGGGACAAGATGTCGGTGAGCCCTGGGGTCTGAGCCTGGGACAGGTGGCTCTGGGTCCCATCAGGATCCTCATTTTCTCCTGCCTCCTCCCAGCGAGGCCTCTCTGGCCCCCCAGGGCCTCCTGGGCCCCCGGGACCCCCTGGACCCCCCGGCGCAGAAGTCACCCAGGAGGCTGTGCTGCGGGAGTTCCGGGAGATGCTGAAAGGTGGGCCACCCCCACACCCTCTCCTCCCAGAGGTCAGGAGGTCACTCTGGAGGTGATCCCACGCTGACCCCGAGCTGTCCCCACAGAGGCAACTGAGCGTCGGTTCTTGGGGCTGCTGGACCCCTTGCTGCCCGAGGGGATGGGCAGATGGCTGGTGGCCGAGGCCTTCCACTGTCGGTTGAAGGGCCCGGTGCTGGTGGATGCGAAGACGCTGGTAGAGCTGCAGGGCTTCCAAGCCGTGAGTGGGTATTGGGGGTGGGCCTGGGTGGGGGCCGAGGGGCCAAGCAAGCCCTGGTTGCCTCCAGGGGCATCCCCTGCGCACACTCATGACCAACAGCGGTCAGCTTGGAGACAGCATCCTGGCTGGGCCCCCACAGGTCAGCAGGGCCCACAGCTACCACGAGGCGGCCCCCAGGCATACACATGCAGTGCCAAGACTTGGAGTGGGGTCTGAGGTGGCCTGGAGGCAGGGATACCCTCCCTGGGTGGGGGTGGGAGGGCTCTTGGGGCCTACGTCCCATGCACAGGTCACTCCTCCATCCTGCCCAGGTGGGGCCTGCTGGGTTGGGGCTGTTGGCCACAAGCCCTCCCCCAGGCTGGGTGTGCAAGTTGTCTCCGCAGCCTGCTCTTCCCTGCTTCCTCCAGCCCGCTGCCCAGGGCGCCTTCCTGCGGGGGTCAGGCCTGAGCCTGGCCTCTGGTCGGTTCACAGCCCCAGTGACTGCCATCTTCCAGTTCTCTGCCAGCCTGCACGTGGGTGAGCGGGGCCGGGCCAGGGTGCGCCCATGTGGCGGGTGGGTGGGGACTGGCTCTCGGGGCCCCAGGCCTGGGTCCCATTGTAGAGATGCCTCCTGCTTCCACCCCAGCTCCACTGGGGGCCTGGACGAGTCTCCACCCCAGCCTCCCCAACCTGCCCCAAAGCCCCCCAGCCCCCCCGCCCCGTGCCCTCTGCTCCATCCTCCCTAAGGGTGCTGCAGACAGGCCTGTCTCCGCAGACTGCAGGGAGCTGCAGGGCAGGGCACGGCTGCGGGCCCGGGACACGGTGCGGGTGCTGGTCTGCATCGAGTCCCTGTGCCATCGCCACACGTGAGTGGGCCCTCGTGGGGGTCACAGGGGACATCTTGAGGGGGCAGGGGACCGTCTTGCCCATGGAGGGTGCAGGGCTTCCCCAAACACAGAGGACTGTGTTGAGCACTGGGGTGGGATCACCCGGGTCTCTGGGCACTGGCGTGGGGATGTCCCAGCCCCACAGCCACTATGCCCTCCTCCTCCCCCTGCTGCACCATGTCCAGGTCCCTGGAGGCCATCTCTGGCCTGGAGAGCAGTGGCCGGGTCTTCACGGTTCACGTGCAGGGGCTGCTGCAGCTGCAGGTGAGGCCAGGGGCCAGTGGGGCAGGAGGGGTCCTGAGCCTTCGGCCTCAGCCTGGGCACCACCCAGCCCAGCAAGTGGATAGACATTGGCCCTGTGGCCACTGAGGACCCCTGGGCCCCACCTGGCTTGGGGCGGATGCTGCCTGGTGGGGCCCTGAGGGTGGTGACGTCCACTGTGGGGTGTCTACAGGCTGGACAGTATGCCTCTGTCTTCATGGACAACGGCTCCGGGCTGGCCCTCACCATCCAGAGTGGCTCCAGCTTCTCCGGCCTGCTCGTGGGCACGTGACGACACTGACAGGGCCGCAGGGGAGCTGCCCTGCCACATTGCCCTCTGGTAGACCTGTGGTTATCGCAATAAAGAGCCCCCAGCCCTACCTGTCGCCTGGTCACTGTATCATCATGGGGGCAGCTGGGGAGAGGGCAGGGGCCGAAGTGTGCCATGGAGGGACCCGACCTCAGGACACTCCTTGGGCCACAGTGTGGCTCTGGGCTTTGCCCTGAAGGCAGAGGTTCCAGCTGAGCACCCTGGCAGCCCAGGTGCAGCCCCCATGGCCCCTGCACCTGCTGCGGGCCATGTTTACTCTGTGGACAAAGACAGATGTCTATCCAGGCCCCTGCTCAGCCCTGCCCACGGCCTGGGACCTCCCCTCCGCTAGTCCAGGGCTGGTCCAGCCTTGGGGGGGCAGCAACCTATGTTCACCCACAGGACAGTGGCCAGATGCCATGTGCTGTGCTATGAGGCGGGCTGCCCCCAAGAGGGTCCAGTCCTGTGGGGCAGGTGGGGAGAGGACGTGCGCGCAGGCCACCTGCACCATGTGTAAACCTGGAGGGCATCCCTGCGGCCTAGGGGCGCAGAGCTCGGCATGTGTGGCAGGGAGCTGGGGGTGGTCTAGCGGGCTCTTGTCTCCTTGGTTACCCGCTAGGAAACTTCTCGCCACTTTCTCCTTGACCCAAAGACAGGATCAGAGCTGCCCAGATGGGCCTCTAAGGCCCTGCCTGCGGGTCATGCGGATTCGGGCCCCTGCCCCCACCTCTTGTGGCCCCTGGCAAACCCAGACCAAAGAATGTAAATTGGTCTTGGGACGTCAGGGTCTCTACAGAGTGGCCAAGATACCATCTCTGGTTGGCACCTGGGCCCTGGGCAGGTGGTCTCACCTGGAGAGCGGAGGCCAGGCCCCTGACCCCTTCACGCACACCTGGGGGATGGGGCTCAGCAGAGTCTGGAGACCCATTTCCAAGGCTGAGCAGGGAAGGGCAGGGGCTCCAGGGTCTGCAGGCTCAGGGGCAGGGGTAGGAAGTAAGGCAGGTGGAGGCTGGAACCTGAGGGCTGTTACCCAGCCACTCCCCCTGGGACTCTCCCCGCAGCCGGCTGGGTAATGAGGCAGGAAGACGCTGGTGCCAGGCGGGCGCCAGTCCATGCAGCAGCGGGCTTGGCCGCTGACCCGTCCCCAACTCTCTCCCTGGTTCCCCTGGGGTGGCAGCAGGGGCTGAGGGGCCTGGGGAAAGTTCTCTGCTTCACAGTGGCTGCAGGCGCCAGCCAAGTTTGAGTGGAATGTTCTAGCCGCCTGCAAGGGTGAGACGTGAATGCCACACTGGGGTCGCTGTTGGGAGGCTGGGGGTGGGGGGAGCGGCACGCAGTGAAGGCAGAGGCTTGGGACGAGGTCACTGCCCTCTGCTTCCCATTACATGGTCCTATGTGGGGCTCTGGGAGCCCAGGCCTCCTGGGGCTGCTGTCCGGAGTCCAGCTTGGCCGCGGGCACCAGTGAGTGTTCCCCACCCACTTACGTGGGGAAACAGAGGCTGTGCATTGGCGGGACTACCCAGGTGCAGTCACTGGGATGCTGAGGGATGGTGGCCAGCGCCCAGCCTGGGGCCTCGCTGCACCCGGGGGCTCTCCTGACGGTCCTTCAACACCAGCCAGTGTCCCCACCCCAGCCAGCCCAGAGACCTGCTACAGGGGCTGTGATGACAGAGATCGGGACCTGGGCCCTGTGAGAGCGCCAGTAGGGAGGCAGGAGATAAGGAGACGAGAGATGAGGAGAGGAAGGGTAAGCCGGCCACCCCAGAGCTCCCGCAGGCAGGTGGCCAGGCTGGGAAGGGGTGGGCGGCGGGGGGGAGGGGGCTGCCCCGACACCCTGGCTCCACTGCCCCCCACCACCTGGTCTGTCTCATTTTTGTCCCTGTTTCTGCCCCCTAATCGGAGGTCATTAGTCACTTAGCTGTAATTCCCCTGGAATGTGCAGTTTCCAACTGAGCCCCTGGGCTGGGGGTACAGGAGCAAAGAAATGGGGGGCCGGATAGGCAGCAGTGGCTGCTCTAGGAGGGTTGGGGAGTGAGCTGGAGTGGCCTGGGGTTTAGGCCCCAGGCCCAGACTTGCCCTCAAGGACACAGGCTGGGCTCCCAGTGCAGACAAGGGGCTAAGTGCAGGGTGAAGCCCCTCAAAGCCCACTCCCTGCCCCAACTGCATCATTTTCTCAGCCACACCATCTCCCGGCGACTGACTCAAGCTTCAGTGCTCATTCAGCTCCCAGGGTCTGCAGCACCCCTAAAGGGCCCTGGGCCCTGTGGTCACAGCCACCCAGCCTGAGCAGGGGGTTCTGTGGGTGGTTTGCAGGAGCTGTTGCTGCTCAAGGCAGGGGGCTCAGTGAGGGTTCCGGGGATGGGGGGCCTGGGGATCAGGCTCTTTCCCTGGCCTGGCCTCTCTGGTTTGGGAGCTGGGATTCAGGGTGGCCGGTGCAGTGCTGGACGGCCTCAGCTTGAGCCCTGTCCCCAAGCCCCACACTGGAGCAGTGAGAGGTGCTGGGCTGACCTCACCGGCCCTTCTAACGCTCACTTTCTGGAACCTCTAGTGGACCCTTCTGCCTGCCGCTGGGGCTGGGGACTCGCGGTGCAGGGGGCTCCCGGGGGGGTTTCCTCTGGTTCCCTCCAGCCCTGGCTTCCCAAGTCCTGGTCCTGGGACTGCAGCCTGGCCGCACCCGACCTCCATCCTGGCCCCGAGGCTGAAGCGGGCCTTGGCCTGCTGGGAGTGGCCATGACTCCACGTTGGGTCAGAGCCTGCCCCCTGCACCCCCGTCCCCCCGGCGCCCTCTGTGCGCTGTCCTGTTTGAGAGCAGGCAGGAATGGGGGTGTCTGCCTGAGGACAGTGGCAAAGTCCTCTCGGGCTTGGCAGACTGGCCCCACCTGGGTTGTGGCGGGAGCCAGGAGGGCAGGGGTGGACAGGAACCTCATGGTTCTCTCTGGGGGCTGCAGAAGGGACAGGGTAGGGGATGAGGCTTGCAGAAGAGATGGCCACCTGGCCTGGGCTGAGACACCTGGGAGGGTGTGGACCTCAGGGTGCAGCCAGGACATGCTGGCCCTTTGCGGCCGGGGCCTGGTTCTGGGTCTGACTTCATCCCCTCCAGGTAGGCCTGGGTTGGGGGTGGGTCTGCTCCCAGGGCTCCTTGGGCTGCCTCTTCCTATCCTCAGCCAGACTGGATGTCCTGGCTCCTGTGAACTGGGCCAAGGACCAAGAGTGGCTGGAGAGTGTGGGCATGTAGGGGGCCTAGGTGGACATGTCCTCTGGGGGGACGTGCACCTGTCCCTGTGCTGACTCCCAGTGACCTAGTGGTGGCTGTGATGGGGACTGTCTCTGACGTGGGGTCTGAACAGAGCTGCACGAGTGGTCCCGGGTGTCTGTGTGACGTGCTTGGGTGGAGTTTCTGTGTGTCCTCTACCTCTGCCCTGGGGCCAAGGCTTTCTTTGCTGAGCTGGAATCACCAGGCCCCTCAGGAGCAAACCCAGAGCAGACTTCCAGGCTCGGGAACGGCTGTGGTCAGGGTCCTTGGCATTGGGGAGACCCGCTGGTGTTGGTCCAGCTGGGGAGGCTGTCGTGTTGGACAGCTGCACTGGTGGCCACAAAACCCTGGATCCTAGGGTGGGGAGGTGCTGCTGCCCGGGGCCTGGAGCCGGACTCACAGTGATGGGTGATGGCAGCGGCGAGGGGGGCTCCCACCCCCTGTCCTGGGAAGCTCCTTGGGGGCAGCAGGAAGCCTCACTCCTCCCAGGCCTCCAGACTGCACGCAGAGCTCTGACCTAGGACCTGGCTGTGTCCCGGAGCCCTAACTCACTGGCCGGGCTTGGCCAGTGAGTCCTCTGGGCTCCGCGTTCAGGCTGCTGCAGGCCCTGCCCCAGGTCATCCAGGTGCTAGATCTCCAGCCTGGGGTACCTGAGCTGACCTGGGAGCCGAGGTCTCCAGCAGCCTGGGGTCCCCCAAAGCCCAGCCCCTGGAGCTGGGTCGAGACAGGCTGGGAAGCATGTCTGGGTGCTGGGGACACACCCCTGACCCGCGCCCGAGCCTGCCGCCGCCATCAGCACGTCTGCCCACCTGTGTGTCTGATGGTGTGCGCAGGCAGGCCTGACCTGGGGTGGGGGCCTGGGTACAAAGGGCCTTTGTTTGGGAGCACCTGGGGTGCAGCCCTGCTCTGGGGCAGTGACTCACGGGTTCCTCTGGGGCGAAAACACCAGTTGTGCAACAGCTGGCCTGTCACACACACCTGGGGCGGTGGCAAGGGCAGGAAAGCCCGCTACCTGTGCCTGCAGTGCAGCCCCTCCAGGAGCCAGGCGTGTGTGAGAACAGGACTGAACAGGAAGGGGTGTCCGAGGGCGGATCTCCATCTCAGAAGAGAAGCGTCTCCAGAAGCAGCCACTCAGCCCCTCACCACCCACACCAGGCCGCAGTGGCAGCCGCAGTGGCAGCCGCAGCCAGGCCAGACCCGAGAGACTCCTCCAGACCTTCACCGTGGAGGCTGCCCGACCCCTCCTCTGGGGCCGGAGGGGCGGGCCGGGGGTCCGTCTGGGGACACGGTCTGAGGGCCAGATGCAAGGACTCCCGTCACCGTGTGCTGGGGCTCGAGCCTGGCTCTGGTCATCCATCCGTCCCTCTTGGTGTGGGGTCAGGTGGGGTGGCCATGGCAGGGGGTACAGGGGCCCCTCAGGGGCCAGGCTGCCGAGACCCTCAGACGCCACTGGAGGCAGGGGCTGGGGCTTGGATTTCCTTCTGCTCGGATCACCGGGCTGGGTCAGCGAGAGGTGGGAGCTGGATGAGGGCCCTCCCTGGGCACCTGTCTTTCCAGTAGGGCCCTGGAGGTTCAGCCGTTGCCTGTGAGGCTCACTTTACGGGACAAATTTGACCACTGCTCAGGCTCCCATGGCTGCCCTCTGGCTCCTGGCTCCTCCCTAGTCTTCAGCATCACCAGCACCACAGTCGGCGGACCCCTGCCTCATGGACCTCGCTGTCCGGCAGCAGGGACCCTGGGGCTGTGGGCAGGGAAAGTGCAGGGACCCGGGGCTAGGGACGATGGGGCACCGCCTGTGAGCCCAGGGCACAGGTGTGGGTGGAGGGCCCCTGATATCCTGCCGAGTGGCCAGGCCAGCGGCTGCCACCTGCTAACCCCCCTGCCCCCACTGCCCAGGCCTCTCCAGGTTCCACGTCCAGATGCCCACCTGGCTACCGGAGCCCCCTTCCCAGGGCTGGGGGTGTGCTCTGGGGTGGCTGTCATCTCCGGGCTGCAGTGGAGACCCCTCTGCAGAGACGCTTAACCCTCATCACCCCCTGCGTCCCCACATGCCCCCAATTCACCCCCATCCAGCCGAGACTGGGTCTCCTAGGAACAGCTCAGGCAGATCCCACCAGTCAGGTGGGGCTGGCTGGACCCTCTGGGAGCCTGCTGGTGTCTGGACAGGGAGCCGCACCTTGGCTGTCTTCTGACATGGGCCACTGGGCCTGTTGACCAGCATAGAGCCTCCCAGGACAGGTCTCCCTGGCCCAAGTCTGAGGGGCCCTGGGGTGCCCTGCCCCAGCCTCTTAGGAACTGCTAATCTTTCCTGATGTCACTCCTTTCCCACATCTTGTTTCCGGCCCCCCAGGAGCTGGGAGGGGCTGTGCTGCATCAGTGGCGACTTGGCCAGACCTGGGGCCTGGGCAGAGTGCGGTGTTGGAGCCACGGTCCACAGGGTGCCCACTGAGGCCATACTGGAGGTCTCTCTGGTCATTGTGGCCTGAGCAGAGGCCTGAGGCTGGCTGGCAGGGAGGCAGACAGAAGAGGCTGCTCCAGGTCACTCCCCGCCTCCCTCACCACCCTCCAGTGGGCCCCACAGTAGGGGAGGCTCAGGGTTATTGGGAAGGAAGGGTGGGGCAGATTCCAGAGACCCCCCCAGCAGAGGAGGGACCTGAGGTCCACGTGGGGTGGCGGGTTGTTTGCTCTTGGTGACCTCTGAAGTGGTCAGTGTGGCTGGAAGGTCGCCTGGGTGCAGTGTGGCTGTGGCAGGTAGTGCCTGGGCTTTGGCAGGAGGCTGTGAGGTCTGCAAGGGGGTGATGGGGTGGGTGGGGGGCCAGCAGCCCCATCCACAGATGCGTGGGGTCAGGCACCCCAGGAAAAGTGGTCAGGGGAGGGTATGGGGGAGGGGGAGGGGTGGTGAGCAGGTCTGTGGCGTGAACGGAGGGTGGGGCCTGAGGGGGCCCCAGGCTGGCCGTGGTGGGTGCCCACAGAGGCCAGGCGCCAGGTGAAGGGTCTCATTCCAGCTCCTGAGGCTGTAAGGATGGCCCTCCGGGTGGGGATGGGAGGTGACCCCCTGGGCGACCCAGGAGTGGAAGGTCTCAGGAACGAGGAGGCGCATGGGATGGACCGCGATCCTTCAAGAGCCCCCTGTTTGCTCCGGCCTCTGCCAGGCCTGGAGGTAGCCTTTCATCTGCTCCCTGGACTCACAGTGGGAAAGGGATTTCAGCTCAGCCCAGAGCATCTTGATGAGGAAGAGAAACAGCCCAAGCCTCCCTTCAAGACCGTGGAACCAGAGTGCAAGCACAAAGGAACAGTTAAATGCAACCTTGAAGTGAAGGTCTCTGAAGTTCCCCTGGGGGCCCTGTAGGGGGCTGGCACCCGGCCTGCTTTTTGTCTACCTGCAGCCACCTGCCGCATGCTCCCTGGGGCCCTGGATGCGAAAGTCAGCAGTCTCACGGTGTGGACAGGGTGTACGGGGGCAGGTGGAGGCCCCAGAGGACGGCTGGCCACCCCGTCAGACCCTGCAGATCATGGGCTGGGACCCAGCCGGTGGGGGTGAGGGCCAGGCCTGGCGGATGGAGGCAGCCTGAGGGACAGGCTGTGGGAAGGCCTGGTGTGTGGCTGCTGCAGGCCGCGTCCTCCCAGCCCAGGGGCTGGACATTGCAGGCCTGCCCAAGATGACAGGGTCTGTGCTGATCCCTGGGAGGTGGGGAAGGTTGGGCCCAGCCAGTGGCTGAGGCATCTGTGGTGCCCTGGCAGGTGCCTGCCTAGCACCTGGAGTTGGGAGGCAGAAGGCAGGTGGCCTCCAGGGCCCCGGTGGGGTGAAGCACCACACACTGGGGGCTTCAAGCAACGGAAATGCAGCCTCGCACGTCTGGGGCAGCAGCTGAAATCGAGGGCTCAGCAGACTCCAAGACTCTGGGTGGACTCGGCTGGCAATCCTGGCATCGGGTGGCCGTATTGCTCCGAACTCTGCCCAGTGGCCGGGGCCTCCTCCCCCCGGGCCTCTGTCTTCTTCTCCTACAAGGACACCAGCCCCTCGCAGTAGGGCCCTGCCACCTCCGCTTACCTTTGTCACACCTGCCCAGACCCTGCTTCCCAATCAGGCCACGTTCAAAGGTCTTGGCGGTTGGGACTTCAACTTGTCTTTTGGGGGACACATGGCAGCCCGTGGAAAGGCCCTTGATTACCGTGACCGCAGCCAAGCCTGGGCCCCACCTGGGTGGGTGGAGGTCTGTGGATGGGGACACGCCCTAGGAGACCCACACACTGCAGCCCCTCGCATCCTGAGGCTGCAACCAGGGAGAACTGGGCAGCCGTGCAGGCCTGTCCAGAGGACCTGGGGCTGGCTGAGTCCGTGGCTTCAGGTGCCTGGCAGCGCCAGCTCTGCCTCCTGGCCTGCATCTACTGAGCGGCTAGGCTCAGCAGGTGGACAGGTGAAAGGCTCCTGGTCCCGGGTGAGTCTCACTCCTGGGGCAGCACAGACCCAGGGACATCCAGGCACACAGGGGAAGGCCAGGGAAGGCGAGACTACGGGGCAGGGGCGGTTGGTCGGTGATCTGAACTGGCCTCCCTGAGGGGTGACATCTGAGTGAATAAGGGATGGGGAGGCCTGAGGTAGGGGACACATGAGATGGGCAGTGGGGGTGAGCAGGGGACGGGGAGGGCAGAGGAGGCTGCAGCCAGGAGCAGGGGTGAGGGGCCTGAGGGTGGGGAGGTGGTGGGGGACAGGCAGCAGGGCCAAGCACAGCCCAGGACATGATGGCTCGGGCCCCTGGGTGCCCTGCTCCCTCCTCCTGCTCTAAGTGCCAGGCTGGGTGGGCCCTGGCTTTCCTGCTGGCCCCCAGCAGCCCCACTGCTCAGAGCTGGGTTGGAGGTGAAGCAGGAGGCAGCATCCATCACCCCCACCCAGATGATGTCAGCATCCTGGGGGCTGCTGCGTTGTCCCCTCCCCATTTCCCTTGACCTGGACCTAGCAAGGTTCTTTGGGCACAGCTCCCTGCAGAGAACCAGACCCCTCAGGGTTGCGGCTCTTCCAACAGGAGGGATCTTTAAGCCTGAACATTTCGATTTTTGTCACGTGCACATGAAGCTGGGGTCCCGAGACCAGAACTGTGGTGACACTCAGGGGGCAGGGAAGGGAGAACGTGGGGACGAGTCGGAGCTGGCCGTGCGCACAGGGACAGGAGGGGCAGCTGGGCAGCTGGTCTCCCAGCTCCAAGCTGCACACCAGCCTGCAAGGCGGGGCCCGGGGTGTACCTCTGGGCTCACTTGAGGGGAGCCTCCCCCCTTTCTGTCCCACCTCTCCTCTGGAAGCTACGTATGCTGGGTGAACCCCTGGCCCCCACTGCACCCAGATCCTGCACTGGTCCTGCCAACTCTGCCACACCAGGTGGACCCAGACTTTGGGGGGTCTGGGGGTTAGGGTTAGGGTAGATAGTGTGGCCCCAGCTGTGGCTGTGTGGTGACCCCAGCAGTGCAGTGACACAGAACCAAGCCCGCCCCCTCCACCTGGGCTGTCCTGAGGGCACAGCCTCCTCCAGTCTCTCCGCCCTATGTTTCTATTCTATTGATTAGTGATGTAGTATCTGCTTTTAAACTAAGCCTTTAGTTTTGAGATAATTGTACGTTCACAAGCAGGCGTGAGACACTGCAGGGAGGTCCTGTGCGCCCCTCCCCCAGGCTTCCCCCAACCTACAGGACAGTATCACAACCAGGCCCCGGACAGTCAGGACAAGTGCAGGACATTTCTACCCCCACAAGGAGCCACCCCCTCCCTCCTTGAGCCCTGGCAGCATAATCTGACCCTCACCTCTGTGACCATCAGTCCAAGAACGTCACAGAAATAGAAAGACACGGCACATAAACTCCCGGGATTGTCCTGGGTCCTCGGCTGAGGCCTTGGACTCTCACGTCTCCATCATGCTGGTCCTCACACAGCCTGCGGTCTCTCCCCAAACCTGCTTTCTCCGCCAATCTTGGGGGCAGGGAAGGGCAGGACCAGTGTGCCCAGGAGGAGAGGGCCCCACCCAGCTCCCTGTGGGCTGTGTGCCCCACGAGGTGACCCCCGCCTGCTCTAGCTCTGATGGCTACTTAAGGAGAGAGACTGATTTGTCCTGTATCCTAAACTCCCCACTAGAAGCCGGTTCTGTGCTCTGACATCCCATCTCCTGCGAGCCTGCCGTCTTCTGAACCCTGGGCTGCCTGGGCTCTGCCTCTCTGTCCACAGGCCACACACACCAGACAGCGTGGACCTTGTGGTGCAGGTGGGAGGTGCAGACCAGGAGGGCTGCCTGGGGGAGGGGCCATAGGAAGGGACAGTGCCAGGAAGCACGGAGGGTGAGGGTTTGGCACCCTGGCTGAGAGAATCTACCAGACAGGAACAGGGGCAGGAGCAGAGAGGCAGAGGCTGGAGGAGAGCAGACTCCACCCAGGCCAGCGGCAGGCTGGGCTCTGTGAAGGCCACGTGCGGCCTGTCCACAGACTCCAGGACCACTGATAAGGGGTGGCCTTCGGTCCCTCTAGGAAGGGGCCCCACTTTCAGCTCCGAAGTGCTGTCTGAATCCTGACGTCGCGTCAACCGCAGGTGCGTGGTCAGCTTGGGGCACGTCTGTTGTTTTAAAACATTATGCTTTAGGCCGAACAATATGACGTTTCTAATCCTGTTGGTCAAAAATGGTTGCACGTTGGCACTTTCACGTGGTTCAACTAAATGTTACAGCTCACGAGTGCCCAGCCCCTCCCCCAGACAGGTGCCTGGAATGTTAAGATTTTTACCAGGAGTCTCAGACACTGGTGCCATGTGTTCCATGGCACTCACTCTCTGGCAGGACTGGGTGCTGGGCAGGGATCTGAGCATCCACCCTTAGCTCGAACGTCGGCTCTGCCCTGGCCACCTTGGCCTCGGCAAATTGTGCCACGTCTCCCAGAGCCTTCCCCTGTTCTGAAAAGTGGACTCGTGCGCACATCAGCTCCTCTGATGGTCTGAGGTTCAGACGAGATGTCCCAGGCAGATGGTCAATGGGAACTGGGTCCTGCTGTGGTCAGCATCCCTCAGGAACCTGTCCCTACCCAGGGGGGTGCAGGGCCCTGGTCTGCTTGCCCTGGTGTCTCCAAACCTGGATCCTCTACCGAGTCCTTGTCTTGCAGCGCGGTCAGTCCTGGCGCAAGGCTCACACTCACCTCATAATCAGGGCTGTCAGGTCTTGGGGCCTCTGCCTCAAGCCAGAAGAGTCACAAGCAGGTTACAAGCCACCCCTCTTCTTTCCAGCCCGAGGCCCCGAGATCTGGATATTCCGCTACATTTAGACAAAAATAACCAAACCTGCTGATGTGGGCTGACTGTTCCCCCAAATTCAGATGGAGGGAATTCGCCCAGACCCAGGGTGCGGTTGTGTCTGGATCAGGGACGGGTGGGGCTGCATGGTGGGATCAGTGTCCTGACAAGAAGGGACGTCAGAGAGCTTGCCCTGGCTCTCCCTGCACCATGAGCACAGCCGGATGGCGGCTGGTGCGCCTGGAAAGGCCCTCACTGGGCCCCGACCACACTGGCACCTTGCCCGCAGACGCCCAGCGCCCAGAGCCACGAGAGAGACAGAGACAGACGTCTGCTGTTTAAGCCACCTGATCTGCAGTGTTGTCCCGGCCGCCCGAGCTGACCAAGACACCACGGCCTGAGAAGGTACAAGAACGGCAGTGAATAGGGAAATCAGAAGCTTGTACCCTCTCGTTCCCACTGTCCCGGAACTGCAGACACACACATAACGGTGGCACAGCCTGGTGACCCAGCCAGAAAGTCCAACTGGAGCCAGAGTGAAGGTGCATGCGCTCTCACACCGCTGGCCTGAGGGGCTCCTGATCATCCCAGAGCCACTTTATTTTACTTCTGTGATGACCACAGCACTCACTGTTCACGTTTAATGGGGGAAAAAAAAGGCAGCCCCAACCTTCTGGGGACGTGCTAGGGTGCCATGAATGCCCTGTCTCCAAGGGGACATGCTGCAGCAACGCTGTCTCAAGGCAGACTTTGGGAAACCTTGTTAATACTTCCCAAGGTTCAATTTCCGGGACTGGGGCCCAGAGTCTAAAATAACAGACTAGCAAGTGAGAAACACTTACTCCATGTGGCCACAAGGAAGCTGTCAAGGAAAGTCTTTTCAGATACTGAGACAGTGAGATCGCCTTCAGTGCAAACAGGAGAGAAGCAGATGCTTTAAATGCTTGCATGTCTCAACACTTCAGCAGCCAGTGGTCTACAACTCAGGCTGTAAAAACATATTAAGCCACAAGTCCAAGTTCTGATAGAAAAGTTTTCTCTTAAATAATTTAAAACACATACAGACCTACGCACCCCCAACGTGAACTCTCATCATCACAAATTTACAAAGCTTGTGAATAAACTGCAGGTCAGTGCTGAGTTACGTGCACCATTCCACCCCAGGGCAGCACACAGACCGAAACGCCACGAATGCTGGTTCACACAAAGTGGAGCTAAATCCTAGACAGACGTGTGACAGCAATACCAACAGGAGACACAGGGTTGGCTGACTTGACCAAACAGAATGACAGCCATCTCCAGTAAAGCCGGTGGGTCCAAGTGCCAGGGCTCTGGGTCAGTCTGCGGCAGTCACAGTTCTCAGCACAGACCGATTTCCTAGGGGGGTGGTCAGCACAATGGATGCAGGACATGACACTGTCCCACCACAGAAAGTGTCAGAAATTCTTCTTTGGGGTCAGGTCCTGCAACTCCGGTCAGCTACAGCCTCTGGCTCCTTAGCCCTGACTCAGGAGAGGACAGTGAATGGACAGGTCTCCGTTGGGGCTGTCTGCTGGCGCTCCCACAGCCAGGCTGCTCCCTAATCCAGGCAATGTCCAAATGCAGGACAGGACCCTTCTACCAGGACATGACGCTAGCTCCGGCCTGCCCTAGGGGTCTCCCAGACCTGTGCTTGACTAGGCTGCCACGTATGGACATGGAGGCGGACTCCTGGGTGAAGACTGGAGCTGGGGCCTAGGAGTTATCCACCGCTGCTTGGCATCCACCCAAAGGCCCATGGCAGATGGGTAGCCCAGGTCCTCTAGAGGGCTGCCTTCATCCTCACAGCTAGCCAGAAGCTGTGGGCTTTGCCAGTGTAAGGCCGTGGGAGGCCATGTCAGCTGCTGCCCCACAGACCCCCCAGTGACTCTGTCCTGGCCTCCCCTGCACCCTCACATGCAGCAGGACTGCGTGCAGGCCGGGAGCCCTGCCATCCCGGGTGCGCGGGCCGGCTCAGGGCGGTGGTCAGGGGATGCCCTCCTTCCTCTGGCAGCACTGTGAGGGCGGTGCCGACCAGTCGTAGACATAGGACAAGCGCAGCTGTACCTCCCGCTTGCACAGGCGGCCCTCGCGCGCCAGCGTCTGGTGCTTCTCCAGCATGTCCTCCAGGCTCTGCTTGTGCGTCACCAGGTACTGGTTGCTGCAGCCACGGGACTTGTACTCGGTGTCGAAGCGAGGGTCGTGCTCCCGCTGCACGTCCACCGGCGCCAGCCAGGCGCCCAGAGACACGTCCTCGCTGTGCCAGGCGCGCAGGTACTCGCGGCTGAGGCGCAGGTAGTGCACGAGGTCGGCGGAGAGCACATAGCCGCCGCCCAGCGCGTAGGGCAGGTAGTAGTCGCAGAGCTGCCAGGCGGCCTCGCGCCAGCGGCCCCCTGGCCGGACACGGCCTCGGCCGGAGAAGAAGCCCCAGTAGAGGCGGCGGCGGCGTGCGGGTTCGCGGACGCGCAGCTCCGCCAGCAGCGCGTCCAGCCGCGCGAACGAGTCGTCGTCCGCCTTGAGTACGAACTCAAAGGCCACGTGCTCATCCAGCCAGGCCAGCATGGCCAGCACCTTGGCCGTGAGGTTCTCGTACGCGTCGCGCAGCGCGGGCAGCAGCAGCAGGTCGCCGTGCTGCTCCTGCTCGCGCTCCAGGGCGCGCCGCTCCTCGGCGCCTAGCCCGCCGGTGCCCACGACGAAGCGCGCCCACACGTCCCCGGGGCCGCCGCGCCGCGCCCCCAGCCACGTGCTGCGGACCACGCTCCGTCGTTCCGCCGCCCGCGGCGCGCTGGCCACCAGCACGGCCAGGAAGGCGGTGGCGTGCGCGGGCGCGGCAGGCGCAGCAGGCGCGGCGGGCGCGGCGCAACGCGCCAGGTAGAGCAGCGCGGCGCCGCCCAACGCCAGGCCACCCAGGCCCAGCGCCGTCCGGTGCCGCCACGCGAGCCTCAGCAGCTTCATGGCGCGGGGAGCGCCGCGGACCGAGGCCGCGCGCGGGGAGCGCCGGGGCCGCGCCTTCGGGCCACGTGGTTCCGCGCGCGCTCCTCATTGGCCGCCCAGGAGGGCGTTGCGGCCGCTTCCGCCCGGGGGCAAGATGGCGGCGCAGGCGTCGGCACAGGGAGGCCGCGCCAGCTCGCGCCGCCCCGCGGCCCGCCTCTTCCCGGAAGAAAGATGGCCGCGGCCTAGCGGAGGCCCGGGGAAGGCGTCGCGGGCCCTCGGGCGGCGCTCGGCGGATCCTGGACGAGGAGGAGGGAGGCCGGTGAGTGAGGGCCCCGGGAGGTGACGGCAGATGCCCGGCCCCGGGGCGGCGGGAAGGCGGAGCGCGGGCCGACGGGGGCTTCCGGCCTGGCCCCGGTGTCCACACCGCCGGGCCCCTCGGATGCCGCTGTCGGGGGTCGGTGGAGCCGGTGTCGGCGACGTGCGCTCTGTGCCATCTGTACAGGGCGGGCCGCGGCCCCTCGTAGCCGGGTTTGGTGGAGGTCTGAAAGCGCGCGCAAGCCTGTGACAGCTGGTTCAGCCGGTGGCAGTCGTTAGAACGCCGTGTGCGACTCCTAAAGCCTGTGACGGAGCTTTTAGGAAACGCGTTTGCGCTTTTCGACGACAGCAGTCTTACTAGTTTCCCCAGAACGGACACCGAGGATGGTCGGGAAGTATTGCCTCCACTTAGGCTAGGAGTCCTAGGTGGGGTCCCATGTCAACAGGGCAGAGCCTGCTCTGAAATCCCACCAGGGGCAGGAAGCGGGCAACTGACCGAGGTCCACTGACCCAGGTCCTCAGCCGTGCTGCTCTGCGTGTGTTGCGAAGCTAAATAAACGTGAACGGAGAAAAGGGAGTTTGCTTGGCTTCGTGATATGTATTATTTTGGCGGAGCCTCCAACAGGCCTCCACGAGAGGAGTTACCAGTTGTCTTGGGGTTACTTCTTGTGCAAAGCATCGTGTAGATAACATTTCCTGCACTACCCAGCAAGAAGGTAAGTAGAATCGAGGATTGACTATTCTTTCAAAAAGCAAAGCACAGTCTGTTGGACATGAGACGTGTTTTTATGGCCACGGTCATGGGGTGGCATTGAGGCTGGGAGGAAGCTGTCCTGGTTTGCTCCAGGATTCGGGAACGTGCACATTGGAGTGGGGCAGAAACGCCCGGCTTTGTTCCCTCAGTTTTGTTGAGTGCTTGCTGTGTGGGGAGTGTGGCAGGTGCTGGCACGGTGCCCACAGAGGAGGACAAGTGGGAATTTCAGTAAAGGTGGTCCAGGGGATGGTTACGAGAGCATAGGTGGTGGGTTCTAGTGGGTGCGGGTAGGTTGCAGGCCCTCACGGACGTGGAAGGAGGGACATAAGGCAGCCCTTCGTGAGAGAGTTTCTCCCTCAAAGGAACAGGCCAGCTGAGCTGGGAGAACAGGGTTCGACAGGCCCAGAGGACCGACGTGTGATGGTGTCCACCTGCCAGGGGTGATGTGGGTCAGGGGCAGGCAGGGGAGGAAAGAGGCATCAAAAAAGCAAGTGATGGCCACCAGCCAGGAAGAGCCCTTGTCCTGGCCCCCGGTGTGGTGTGATGGCTGTGCTGCCGACCAGCATGGGAGTCTGTTTTGCTTGTTGGAGGGCACTGTGGTTCTGGAATCCCTGGGCCTCAGTTTGGCTGCAGACAGCACCCTGACCTGGGGTGAGTGTTTCCAAGCCACCCTCTTCGGGCCCTGGGTGCCAGGGGCCTGCCAGAGGAGGTGGGGCCTCTGCGGACCTGACACGGCCAGCGGGTGTTTGCCAGGTGGATAGGCTCCAACAGAAACATGTTAGGGAAGGAAGGAGCTGCACTTCCCTTTTCAGTGATCCGTAAAGTGTGAAGGTCTCTGAGAGGCCCCGTGGGGATTGGGGAGGAAACCTGGAGAAGGAGCCCCAGGGCTGGGCTGGGGTCGGGGGTGAGGGGAGGCAGGCTGGCCCAGGTGGGAGAGCGCATGTGGGAGAGGCTGGGTGGCCCAGGTCCCTGACGTGGACAGAGAGGGGCCTCTTTCTTTTACCGCCAGGCCCAGGCACACCCAGGGTGACAGACTTCCCGGGCATTCAGGCCTTCTCAGTGTTCCTGCACGAACATGAGCAAGGATGCGTGTCTGTGTACACGTGTAGGGGTGTGTGTACGTGTAAATACATGCCTGCATGTGTGCATATGTGTATGCATGCACACGAGTGTGTGTGTGCATGCATGCACGTGCTGTGTCCACTTGTGTGTGTGTGCACAGGGGGCTTGGAGATGGGGAGTAGGAGGGGTGGTGAGCGAGCTTGCTGGGGTCAGCTTCAATGCCAGGAGGGACGGAAGCAGACAGTACTTGGAACAGCCGCCGTGGGCCTTGGGAAGGGGCAGGGTTCGTGGTGCAGGGCGTGCCTTGAGATGGGGCACCATCGTCTGAGTAGGAGGGCGGGCGCTGGAGCAAGGAGAAGTGGCGTGCCCTGCGCGGGTCCTGGGCACCAGGGACTCCTGTGTCTCCATGTGAAGTACCTGCTGGGGCAGCTCCATAAAGCGACAGCTGTGTCTGCTTTGTAGACGTTAACTCTGGTCGGGCTGCGGCAGCCTGGGGCTATTGGCTCACAGCTGCAGTGATGGCACCCAGCCTTCTGCCCACCTGGCAGTGGGCCTCACTGCCTCACTTGCCTCTCCCCTCTCTCCCCAGCTCCTGGCGACACTTGCAGGCTGTCCTGCAGCACAGACCTCGGCGGCCATGGCGTCCAGGCCGGCTCCCCTCTGCGGCCTGGTTCCTTGCTGCCTCTGGCTCCTGGGGGTCTTCTTCCTGGTGGACGTGTCTGCCCGGCCTGCCAACCACTCATCTGCTAGAGAGAGAGCAGGTAACAGGGAGGAAAATGAGATCCTGCCCCCGGACCACCTGAACGGGGTGAAGCTGGAGATGGACGGGCACCTGAACAAGGACTTCCACCAGGAGGTGTTCCTGGGGAAGGATACAAAGGGGTTCGAGGACGATGCAGAGCCTCGGAGGAGCCGGAGGAAGCTGATGGTCATCTTCTCCAAGTAGGAATCGGGTGGGGGCTGCGGGGTGTGCGGGGCGGCTGGCATTGGTCGCCCTGTCGGTCCAGGCCCGGCTCCACGGAGCACAGAGATGACAGCCCTACTTGTGATATGCCGTGGAGGCAGTGCTGTGACAGCTGCTCTGGGAAAGTTTGCCACGTTTGAGCTGTGGAACGTGCAGCCTGTGCTGCGCCCTGTGTCAGGAGGGACTCGGAGGGCCTGGCTGCCCTGCAGTCCCCACGGCCTTGCAGCTTGGAGGGCTGTGGGCTGGCCTGGAGGAGCGCCCGTCTCCAGCCAGGGCCCTGCTGGTCGTGGGGCTGTCGCAGCACCAGCCAGGCTGCCTGGCGGGCGGCCAGGACCTGGAGGTGCGCGGAGTCCGCAGGCCACGTGCTTGTGTAGCTGGTTAGGGCACGTGTGCCGTTGGCTCTGCTGGCGAGTCTGCCCGCTCCTGTGAATGCGTACGTGGAGCCTGCACTGTTCTGCTGACCTGGAGCCCAGGGCAGGTTGCAGCGGGTGGAGCAGGAAGCAGGGCCCACAGAGCAAGGGAGCTTGCGGCGGGCAGGCTGCCCTGTGCAGGTGGTGGGGAAGGCGTGGGTCTGGTCTGGGAGCACAGGGCAGAGGCCCTCCAGGTGGGGCCAGATGCTGACTGGGTCTGTCAGGCTGAGTGGTTCGCTCTCTGCACTGCTGAGGGCAAGCGAGGTACTAGCAGGCCGGCTGTGCTGCTCTCAGGGGCCCTGCCTCTGCCCCGGCCGGTGGGTCCCAGGCCCTCAGGGTCCTGAAGATGTGGTGGCCTCCAGGGTCACCAGTCAGGCTGGGACTGGCGGCCGTGCATTCCAGGCGGGAGACTGGTTTCCTCCTGGGCAGGGCTGGGCACACAGAGGTCACGTGGCCTGAGCCATTGGCCTCAGCGTCCTTGTCTGTGATGTGGGGCCCGCGAGGCCTGCGTCCTGGGTATTGGGGAGAGTCAGGTCCTGGCCCACAGTGCTGGCTTCTCCAGGGGGGACGGGAGGGATAATGGTAGAGAACAGGTGGAGGGCTGGAGGGCGGTGCTGGAGGCGGGGACAGTGGATGCCCCGATGCACCCACCTGGCTGGCCTTCCTGGGTGCTCCCACTTTGCATGGAGAAACTGATGTTGGCAGTTGAAGCGACCAAAGCCTCGTGCACAGATCTCACTGTCCTGTGAAGTGAAATTTTCGTCTGAGGGAACAGAGAGAAGGGCCACAGGGGCAGGTGGCTTCTGGGGGATCTGAAGGTGGTGAGGTGGGGGCCTGTCCTTGTCTCCGTAACGCCCGATGGGGCTCCCCGGGGTGGGTGTTGGCGGCAGCCCCTCCTGCATGGAGCCCTGGGTCCCTGGAATGCGGAGCTGGGAGCAGTGGAGCTGTCCTCGCCACCAGCTCTGGGTGTGGGATTGGGGTTCAGATGCTGAGTTCAGATCACTGGGGCTGCAGGACAGTGGCCCACCAGGGGCAGGGCGTCCCACTGGCCAGTGCACCCGAACTCGGGCCATGTCTGACCACGTTGTGCGTTTTTGTTGCACGTTCTGTGTTTGACAGGGTTGGAGTCGGGGAGTGTCTACTCCGTGTTCATTTTTTCACCCAGAAGTTGTCTACAGAGACTCCCACCTACAGCCGTCCCACCCTGCGGCGCTGCCACCGGCACATGGGGCCCCACATTTTTGCCGCACATCTGCTGCTCCTGCCCCCCTGCTCCCCGCCCAGAGCTGAGCAGTCGTGTGGTCTCAGCACCCAGCTTTGAGCAAATGAAAGTCACGCTGTCGCGGTGCTTTTTGTGCAGGGTGTTTGTTTTGGAATGATGTTCCATTTACAGGAAGGTTGCAGGCTGAGGCCCACGAGTCAGAGTTAAGATGGAACAGTGCTCTGTGACTGTTACCCACCCTCCAGGCTTCAGGTCCCTTGCTGCCCTGGGTCCCATCCGCGGCCCCAGTTTTCCATGACGTGACAGTTGAGGAGGGTTGCTCAGGTGTTTTGTGGACTGTCCCTGATTTGGGATTTGTTGAATGTGTTTTCTCGTGTTTAGACAGGGTTTGTGGGTTTTTGGAAAGAAGAGCCCGGAGATGAGGTGGCTCTCTGGTCACCTCAGATTGGAGGTGCCTGATGCCCCCGTGACGTCATGGGGGTGTCAGCCTGGCCACTGGGAGCTCCCCAGCGCCCCCGCCCGCCTGTTGTTTGAGCCGGCCCTTCCTTTCTGGCACCGCCAGCTACTCCAGCTTCACTTCATCCTGTGTCTCTGCCTCAGCCTGGAATCACCGAGTTCTCGGGCGCTGGTTCATTTCACCAGAGAGCAGGGTTTGGAAACCAGGCCTGGGGCTGCGGGGGTGGGTGCTGCTGCTGGGGGTCTTGTTGCCTGTGGTCCTCTCTGTAGACAGAGCTTGATAACATACGCACATGTGCTGACCTAGGAGTACACGGGTGTGTGCCAGCCCACGCGTGCACGTGTTTTCCCGCCTGTGTCCACAGTGCGTACATAGGTGCACACACACCTGCCTGCACATGCTGTCTAGTTGCCAGTATCTGTCAGTAAACTCGACTTTGCTCTGGTATCTGAACTCTGATCCTGCTACCAGGAGCTTGCTGGGCCTGTGTCCCAAGTGTCTGGGTCTGTGGGTTGATGTTCTGCAGCAAGGAGGGGAGGTGGTTCCCCTCCCAGCAGGCCCAAGACTGGGGGGTAGTGACAGTAAGTGGCAGCTGCAGGACCCAATGTCCCCCCGCGTCCCCTGTCTTCTCCTGCGTCATCACTGTTCATGGGGTTTCATGACTCTCTGTGGAGCCCCTCTGGCCATCCTTCTGTCCATTCGTCTGTCTGTCGGGGCCCTGGACCCGTCTGATGTGTCTCCTGTGCCTGCAGGGTGGATTTGAACACTGACAGGAAGATCAGTGCCAAGGAGATGCAGCAGTGGATCATGGAGAAGACGGCCGAGCACTTCCAGGAAGCCATCGCGGAGAGCAAGGTGCACTTCCGCGCCGTAGACCCCGACGGCGATGGTACGGCCAAACTGCCCTGACCCTGGGGGCCTGGGGCTGCCAGCAGAGGGCAGCACAGGAAGGCAGAGGGGCGGTGGGCCCAGGGACCGGGAACAGAGGACATGAGGTGAGAGGGGCCCTCGCTGGTGTTGCCTGCCAAGCAGACATCCCCACTGGCCTTCAGGGAGGACCGCGGGCTGGGCTCCGGCCAATCTACCGCAAAGCCGAGGCCCTTGCAGGAGGCTCGGTGCTTCTGCCTGTGCAGTTGTGGTAGCACGAGGGTCCTGACAGAAGCATCGCTCTTTAAAGACCTTCATTGTTAAACCTGCTAACAAGTCGGTGTGTTTTTTCAGGCCACGTGTCATGGGATGAGTATAAGGTGAAGTTTTTGGCCAGCAAAGGCCACAGTGAGAAAGAAGTTGCCGAGAAGATAAAGAATAAGTGGGAGCTGAACATTGATGAAGAGAGTGAGTGCCCCTCCCGCGCTGGGCCTTGCTGATGCTGTGGGGGTGGGGGAGGCAGGTGGAGTCATGCCAATGCCGTAGGGGTGACAGGTGGGCGTGGCCAACCGGGCGCTTCTACGGGTCCATTAGGCAGAACACCCAGGACCCTCCAGACTTGGTGGATGGGGGCAGCTGGCAGCCTGGCGTGGGCTTGAGCTCTGGGGAGGAAGTGGCGGGAGGTGCCAGAAGCACTGGGCGGCAGGCCTTGGCCAGGACAGGTCCCCAGTTCTGGATGAAGTCCAAATCCCGAGAGTCGGTGAGGTTGGTGGGGCATCTGCCTGAGGCTCGTGGAGGCGGGTGGGAGCTGGAGCCAGAGGTGCGCGGGCCTGGGCCTGAGGACAGACTCTCCCTCCCCTTAGCGTATCAGAGACGTTCCTTTAGAAACTGATAGAAAGTCTGTGCCTGATGGCTGAGTTCTAAACCTTTGTGCGGGTGACTGTCTGCAGCTCTGAGCCACCCTACCCTTCCCCAGGGCCTGTTTACTGCCTGTCCGAGCAGGCCTGTGGAGGCATTCGTCTCCTGCTCTTCTTTTCCTGGGGGGTCGTCCCCATTGTGGTCTCGTGGCGTCCAGTGTGCCACCTGCAGGATCTTCTCTGGGGCATCTCTGTACCTGTGATGCTGCCCTGTGTCTTGTGTCCGCTTGGCTGTTGGGGTGAGTGTGTCGCAGCCTCCTGCTGGTGTCCCACCGCCCTTCCTGCCTCTGCTTTGCGAGGGCTGCTGCTGTGTTCTTTGGTCCACAGATGTTCGTTGTTGTCGTTTTTAGATGCACTGTGGGCGCCACTCTCTGTCAGGGTGAGTGTTCGTAGGACTGGCCTCCCCGTCTGACATCAGGGTTGCAGCCTGTGCCTTCGTCCTCTTTGCATTTGCTCTTAGTTTTTAATTCCACTTGTGCCTTGCTGGTACACAGGGAAGTGATTGTCTTTTGTCTGGCAACTTCCTGTCCTGCAGCTTTGCTGGCATGGCTCAGTAGTTCCAGGATTTTTTTGTTGGCTCTTTTGGATTTTCCACCGAGGCGATCATGACATCGTTGAACAAAGACAGTTTATTTCCCACTTTTATTCCTTTTCTTGTCTTAATGCGTGAGCTTGGGCTTCCAGTGCTGTGTGAAAAGCAGCAGTGAGAGGGACAAGTCCTAGCCTTGTCTCTGAATTTAGTGGGAAAGCTTCGAATTTCTCGCTCTTGCATGTAATCTTCCCTGTAGGTTTTGTGGATTTCCTCGTCCAGTTGGCGGGTTCCCCTCTGCTCCTAGTTTGCTGAGAGTTGTGATCATGTCTGGGTGTTGGGTTTCGTCATACGCTTTTCTGCATCTGTTGACACGGTCATGTGGCTGTTCTTCACTGGCCTGGTGATGTGGTGGAGTTTATCAGCTGATTACAGATGTTGAGCTGACCTTGCTTTCCTGTGATAAATCCCGCCTGGTTGTGGTGTGTAATTTTTTATGCATTTCTGGACTTGATCTGCGAGTGTTCTGTTGAGTGTTTTGCTGTGTGTTCATGTGAGATACTGGTCTAGTTTTCTTTTCTAGTTTTGGTGTTAAGATGGTCTCGGCCTCACAGAGTGAATTAGGATGTGTACTCGCTGCTTCCCTCCTCTGGAAGAGGTTGTGCGGGTGTGTGTGACCTCTTCCTCATGGGTTTGGTAGGATTCACCCGTGAACCCCCCTTGAGCCTTCGTCTTTCTAAAGCATTTTGGTTTTTTAAGGACTACATAGAGTTTAGCTTTGTTTCGTGAGCCAGTTTGAATTTTTTTGACAACAGACGAGTTAAGCTCACTTAGATTTCTATTTCTTTTTTCCCCTTTCATCTTTTCCCTCTGCTGATGTTGGGATGAAGAGCCCCGGCTTCCCCTCTCTCAGCATGTTTCTCAGCTTTAAGCACGACCCTGACGGCTGTGAACAGGGCTCCCGGCTCTCGAGTTGTGCCGGTGGAGGCTGGCTGTTTATGGAAAGGTGGATTGGGTCTTACACTTTAATTTTTTTCTGCTTACTCTATTGATAACGCACATTTAACTGAATAGAGTCTAAGTCAAGAACAATCTACCCTATTCCTGGATTGGATAGAGACCCCTTTCCTAGTTCATGGGACGCTTCTCAACCACTGGCCATTTTTTCTAAAGTGGTTGTTGGCTCTTTCCGTATTTGTTCCCATGTTGTGTTTCTTTTGTTTGTTCTGTGGTTTGGATTTGCCCCGAAGGCATCCTTTAGAGCGTCTGGGGGCCTCTGTCCTCCTGCCCACATTGGAGAGTCGTTGCCAGCTTCCAGGGTGGCTGCCGGCTGTCTGCCTGCCTGTCTTCAGTGCTCCTTCCCTCAAGCGTATGGGGTCGGGGTCTAGACCGCTTGGTGTCTTTGTCCTCTTCTGGGACTTGAGCAGGTGAATTTGGGATTCTGCCCTCTGCCTGCAGCCCATTGCCCGGCCTCATCTCACACTCAGTCTCGGGGGGTGAGCAGGTCTAGGGGTCAGAAGTGCAGAGCAGCTGTCAGGGGGCTGGGGGTGCTAAGATGTGAGCTCGGGGTCATGCAGCACATCCATGTGGGTTTCTGGGGCCGCTGGCACAAGGCATCACGGGAAGGGGGTCCCTCCCAGGCGTCCCTCCAGCCTGGTGTTGCCGGCGTCCCTGCGTGTGGCCACTTCTCCCCAGTCTCTGTGACTCCCTTCACACAAGGACACCTGGGTTTAGGGCCCACCTGAAATCCTGGGTGATCACAAGATCCTTAACTAATTACAGCTGCAAAGACCTTTTATCCAAATCAGGTCCCACCGCAGGCTTTGGGGGGACATGGCAAGCCTGTGCCCAGCCTGTGGTCCCTGTGGTAGAGGGGTGGGGCACCACCGGTCACTCCCGCCTGCCCGAGGTGCACTTGCTGCCTAGAGCAGCCGCCCTGGGGCTTCTGTTGGTCAGAAGGCAGTAAGGTGTGAGGCAGCAGGCATTGAGTGGGGTCCAGCCATTCCCCCGCTGTGACCAGGCCAGGGCCTGGGCGTCCCTGTTCCCAGCTGAGAGCTGGCATTGGGACCCGGGGGTGGGATGGGGGAGAGAGCACTGTGCTGGCCTCTTCCTGCTTGCCTGGCTGGACACCCAGAGAGTCGCTGACCCCAGGGGCCCGCGCTCCCCACGGGGATCGCGGTGAGAGTGTTTCATGTCTGGAAACTGGGTTTTCCTTCAGAGCCCTGCCCCGTGGACAGCAGGTGCACGTGAAAACATGGGAAGGAACCAAGTCGTGCCTTTGTCCCTGCAGACAACGGCCAGCCTCACCACAGACTTTCCCCTTCCCCGGAGCGCCGCGAGTCAGGGGCAGTGCAGCGTCTGGGGGTCTGTGTCTGTGTGTGGGAGGGGTCTGTGGGGGGGGTGGGAATTTGGGGTGGTCTGTGTCCTGAGGGGTTGGTCTGTGTCTGTGTGTGGTGGTGGGGATCTGTGTCCAGGGGTCTGTGTGTGTGTGGTGGGGGGGATCTGTGTCTGAGGGGGTCTGTGTCCAGGGGTCTGTGTGTGTGGGATGGGGAGGGGGATCTGTGTCTGAGGGGGGGTCTGTGTCCAGGGGTCTGTGTGTGTGGGATGGGGAGGGGGATCTGTGTCTGAGGGGGGTCTGTGTCCAGGGGTCTGTGTGTGTGGGATGGGGAGGGGGATCTGTGT
The DNA here is from genome assembly GCF_048564905.1 of Vicugna pacos. NCBI lineage: Eukaryota > Metazoa > Chordata > Mammalia > Artiodactyla > Camelidae > Vicugna > Vicugna pacos. Next base: position 67,208,967 of record NC_132999.1, read on the forward strand.
CTGAGGGGGGTCTGTGTCCAGGGGTCTGTGTGTGTGGGATGGGGAGGGGGATCTGTGTCTGAGGGGGGTCTGTGTCCAGGGGTCTGTGTGTGTGGGATGGGGAGGGGGATCTGTGTCTGAGGGGGGGTCTGTGTCCAGGGGTCTGTGTGGTGGGCGGTGGGGGGATCTGTGTCTGAGGGGGGTCTGTGTCCAGGGGTCTGTGTGTGTGGGATGGGGAGGGGGATCTGTGTCTGAGGGGGGGTCTGTGTCCAGGGGTCTGTGTGGTGGGCGGTGGGGGGATCTGTGTCTGAGGGGGGTCTGTGTCCAGGGGTCTGTGTGTGTGGGATGGGGAGGGGGATCTGTGTCTGAGGGGGGTCTGTGTCCAGGGGTCTGTGTGTGTGGGATGGGGAGGGGGATCTGTGTCTGAGGGGGGTCTGTGTCCAGGGGTCTGTGTGTGTGGGATGGGGAGGGGGATCTGTGTCTGAGGGGGGGTCTGTGTCCAGGGGTCTGTGTGGTGGGCGGTGGGGGGATCTGTGTCTGAGGGGGGTCTGTGTCCAGGGGTCTGTGTGTGTGGGATGGGGAGGGGGATCTGTGTCTGAGGGGGGGTCTGTGTCCAGGGGTCTGTGTGGTGGGCGGTGGGGGGATCTGTGTCTGAGGGGGGTCTGTGTCCAGGGGTCTGTGTGTGTGGGATGGGGAGGGGGATCTGTGTCTGAGGGGGGTCTGTGTCCAGGGGTCTGTGTGGTGGGCGGTGGGGGGATCTGTGTCTGAGGGGGGTCTGTGTCCAGGGGTCTGTGTGTGTGGGATGGGGAGGGGGATCTGTGTCTGAGGGGGGTCTGTGTCCAGGGGTCTGTGTGGTGGGCAGTGGGGGGATCTGTGTCTGAGGGGGGTCTGTGTCCAGGGGTCTGTGTGTGGGATGGGGAGGGGGATCTGTGTCTGAGGGGGTCTGTGTCCACATCTAGGGGTGTGTGTGCTTCCGTCTGGGGCGGGTCCATGCCGTCTGCCTCCCTGGGGGCCAAGCTCCCTCTGAGGGGCAAGGCCCTTGGCCTCGGATGCTGCCTCGCCCGGAGCTGGCCCTCTGCACGCAGCAGTGCGTCTTGGAACTTTCTGGATGCGTGTGGGGGTTTCATGTGCCCAGATCCTCACGGATGCCTGTCTCTCAGCACAGGAAGTCCTGGAGAACCTCAAAGACCGCTGGTATCAGGCAGACAGCCCGCCCCCGGACCTGCTGCTGACCGAGGCCGAGTTCCTGTCCTTCCTCCACCCTGAGCACAGCCGCGGCATGCTCCAGTTCATGGTCAAGGAGATCGTCCGGGACCTGGGTGAGGCCCGTCCGCGGGACTGGGCAGGGGCTGCTGTCCACGGCCAGCCCACCCTCCTGGCGGAGCTCAGCACGGGCCAAGCCTGGGTGGGGGTGGCTGCCCGATGAGGCTGGTGCCACGTGGCTGTAGGTCCTGTGAGACATACCTGTTCAGGGTTGGGCTGAAACCTCACAAATGAAAACCTGGCAGCTGGACCCCGTCGGTGGACTTTTCTCCTGAGAGTCCTCGACAGCCCTGTGCCTGCTCGAGCCTGAGTATCTGCCCCCTCGCCTTGCAGACCAGGATGGTGACAAGAGGCTCTCGCTGCCCGAGTTCATCTCCCTGCCCGTGGGCACTGTGGAAAACCAGCAGGGCCAGGACATCGATGACAGCTGGGTGAGGGACAGGAGGAGGGAGTTCGAGGAGCTGATTGACGCCAACCACGACGGGGTGGTCACCATGGCAGAGCTGGAGGTGAGCGCAGGCCCTGGGGGCCGAGGGGCACCGAGCAGAGAGGAGCCCCCATGGGACCGTCCTGAGCCAGGATGGCAGGGTTGGTCTGGCTGTGGCTGTTCCCTTGGTTCCTTGGCCAGGGGACCTGGAGCCCCGGAGCCCATGGAGGTGCTAGTGGCTCCCTGGGGCCCTGCCCGCCAGTGTCATCCGCTTTCCCGCTGAGATCTGAGGCACCTGTGCTCGTCACCGGGTCGGGTGCCTGGGGTGACGCATCCACTCGGGCTCTGAGAAGTGGCGGCCCAGCGGGACAGCTTCTGAGTGTTGTCACTGGTGGTGTGTGTGGGTGCTGCGTGGGGCTTGTTTTTTTCCCATTGCTGGATGAGTCATTTCATTTTACGCCAGAATTCTCTGATCCCTGTTGATAGCTGGGGGCATCTCTGGTGTAGGGACTCCTTCCTGTTGGCACAGCCCTCCTGCAGCCGAGTCAGTCTGTGTCCGTGTCTGTGCGTGTGTGTGTGACCTGCGCCAAGGCCTCCCTTCTCCCTGCCCTGCCCTTCCATGGCCGGGCACCCTGACGAGGATGGGCAGGTGCCCACACGAGTGAAGGCTGCCTGACCCCGAGCCACATCCAGCCTGGCGTCCACCTTCCAGAACATTCCAGAACATGCCCACATCCCTGTCTTGCAGTTTCTTCCTACCAGCCTACAGGGTATTGTGAGTGACGCCTTGAGTCTGTAGTTGGTTAGTGTCCCAGCCCTGCTGCTGCTTCCCTGAGGCGGGAGCTGACCTAGCTCGGGCGTCCCCCAGGTGGTTCCCGGGCAGAGGCCCGAGGAGGGCGCCTGCGGGTGGAGGGGCTGACCCGGCGCTCTTGCAGGACTACATGGACCCCATGAATGAGTACAGCGCACTCAATGAGGCCAAGCAGATGATCGCTATTGCCGACGAGAACCAGAACCAGCACCTGGAGCCAGAGGAGGTCCTCAAGTACAGTGAGTTCTTCACTGGCAGCAAGCTGGTGGACTATGCCCGCAGCGTGCACGAGGAGTTCTGAGTCGCCCCGCCCCTCCCTCTTCCCCCCCTCCCACCTGCCACCCGCCTGCTCGACTCTTCTGAGACGTGCTGAGCACCGCGTCCCGCAACCGTGCTTCGGTTCCCGCGTAATCGCTGCATCTCGCTTCTGAGAACTCAGAGCCCTTCTGCCGAAGGCACTGACCACATCAGGGCCCCGGGCTTGCCACACCGTGGGAAATAACACAGCTCCTGCTGTTTCCTTGAAAACTGAAAGATTAAGATGATGTTTGAGTTGCTCTGCTGGAAACCAGCAGCTGGGTGCCGCTCCTCCCACTGTGTTGGGCGGGGCTGTGAGAATCATCTGGCCCATGGTGTTCAGTCTCCGAGAAAATGCGAGTACTTGTGACAGGAATCACATTAACTTACTTTAAAATATAGTTGCCTTTTTCTCCCAGCTTCATTTTTTGTGTGTGTGGGAAAAAAGCCATGTAGACGACAACTTGGAACATTTGTGGCCAGGTGGCTTCCACTTGAAGCTTTGCGGTGGGTGGTTTGGTTTGAATACTGGGCTCCCCGGTGCTTGCGATCATCTGTGAGTCAGGACTGTCGCGCGGGCTTGAGCGCCCCGCTTGGCAGCGACGGAAAGGGTGACACCGGGGAGAGGACCAGGCAGGACCAAGGTCCTGGTTGGGGGCTGCGTGTGAGGGGCTGGGAGACAGGGAGGGGCCTCCTGCAGAACAGGAGTTGGGGTCTGGGCTGCAGATTTGAAGTCAGGAGCCTGGAGTCCAGGCCTGGGTGAGACCACCTGGGAGGGTCCGGAAGGACGTGGGAGTTTGAGGTGGAGAGGGCATCTCTGAGGACAAGCCCTAGGCCCCCGGGATGGGGTGGGGAACTGGGGAGCCCTTGAGAACCACCCAGGTCCTGGCCTGGGGCTTGGTGTAGGGGACAGGGTGGGGGCGGCCTAGGGGACTGGGAGCCTGTGGACAAGGCTCTGTCCTCCACTGGCCAGTCCCGCTGCCACACCAGGCCTTTCTGGGGGTCAGCTGTGCCCAGTGGTTGGCTGGCATGTGGGGATGGGGGGATTGAGCAGTGAGGCTTTAAATGACTGAGGGAGGGTCTCTGATCTGTGCACCCACGAAGCTTACCACCCCACTGCCGCCCTCTCTGCCAGTCACCCCTCAGATCCCTGAGCCGTGGCCCTTGGCGCTCTGTGGACAGCACACCAGGCCAGTGGTGTGCTCGGGCCTTTGAAGGCCCTGCTGGGGCTGGGGGCTCCGGCTGGGTGGGCAGAGGGGCCGCCCTGAGCTGCCCACGTGACTAGCCCTTGCCACAGGGACCTGCTTCCGAGCAGCGTGGGGAGGCCCTGCCACAGAGGAGCAGGGCGTGGTGACACCTGGCTTGGTTTCCAGACAAACAAGAGGAAAGGCTGTTTTCAGAACGGAGACCAGCCTGCGTGGTGGGTGGGCGGTCCCTGTGGTGGGCCAGGCCCGTGCGGGCGGGTGGGCACGAGCCAGTCGGTGTGTGATGCTCAGACAGAGGTGTGAGCCAGCCAGGCTGGCTTGCAGGTGACGCATAGTTGTCTGTCCAGGGGTCACCTGCAAGCAGACCCCTGTCTGCTGCCTGGTGTCTGGGGCCTTGGGTGGCAGAGACCAGCACCGCCAGAGGGTGGGCGGCCCACACGTGGCCCCCAGCAAGGGGAGGGTCTGCCCTGGAGTGCGGCTCTGCTCCCCTGCCCTCCAGTCACCCCGGCCTCAGAGGCTGTGGTTTGTCTTTAAACTTTTTTCTCGCCATCAGTGGCAGACGAGGCCCGCACACGCTCACACATATACACACCACGCGTGTGGACAATCCACCCCTGCCCCGTGGACCCTGTCTCTGGGGGAGGCGTGGCCCCTGCCTGGGGGTGGAGCCAGGCTGAGGTGGAATTTCCCGCAGGTGGGCCGGGAGCTCAGCTCCTCACCTGTGCCCCCCCAGGAGAAGGGGAATTTCCAGCGCCTGTCAATTCCCCACCCCTATCTTTCCCTGCAGGAGGCCCCCCCACCCACCTGAACTTTAAGGTTAACTGTTAAGCAGATAATCCTGTCTCATGGTTAAGATTTAAAGGCACCGAAGGATACAGTATGGCCTCCGTGTTTCAGGGCCACCAGTGGTCAGGGCTTTGCACAGGAGAAAGCATGTGCACGCGCGCGTGTGTGTGCACCTGTGCTCTGCCTCACGCCCCGCAGTGGCTGGCAAACAGACCCCCACCACCGCCGCCTGTCCCAGGACTGCCTGGCCCACGTCTGAGGACACACGGCTCCGCGGGTCAATCGCACGGTGGCTCTAGCCTCTGTCCTACTGGTGGGTGTAGGGACTGGGGCCAGAGCGGGTGGTTTTTCCTCACGGGAGCCCCCGGGCACATCCCCAGGTGCTCACAGGAGCAGCACACACGGCTGGCATGTGCGGCCAGAGCCACGTGCACATGCACAGACGTGGCCCACACGCTCCCAGGCACATGCCACACCTGGGATACGGGGCTGGGCTTGGCCAGCAGCAAGCGCTGAGTCTGCTCAGGCAGTCTGGAGGCGGGTGCTTACCTCTCCCTGGCCTGGAGGCTGGATGTCCGAGACCAGGGTGTCATCCCTGTGTGTGGGTCTGTGCCCTGACTTCCTCCTCTTAGAGGGACACCAGTCACATTGGATCAGGTCCCCTTATGACCTCATCTGACCTTAATTGCCCCTTAGCGTCTCCAAATATAGCCACCCAGGGGTCAGGGCTTCCACGTGTGAATTTGGGGTGCTGACGTGAACTCACCCCTAACCCTGAGGTCAGCTGGTCTCTCACCAGCACGTGCCTGCACACACACTCACACACGTGCACACTCACTGTGGGCGCTGGTCACGAGGCATCTCACCCACCAGAACTGCTGGCTGCTGCATCTGTCTGAGCTGGGTTTGGACACTTGGGCTAGTGCCCACACTCTGGAGCCCTGGGCACTGCCATCCTCCACCCACTGCAGCTGATGCCAGGAGAAGGTCCATACTGCGAGGGAGCCTGTGCCCTGATCCTGTTCTGCCTCAGCTGACCCATGTGCTCTGTGCACCTGTCTGCGGACGAGGGGTTGAGGACAGGTGTGGCCAGGGCCTTCTGTGGGGGACTGCAGGAGCAGCTGCCGCTCCTCCTGAGGGGTCTGCCCTGTGCAGGGAGAGTGGGTGCCCAGAAGAGTTGAGCCACATGGACGGATCCCAGGACCATCCTGGTCCAGGCAGCTTGGCCACGCTGGGCAGGGCAGGGGGACACCCAGGACGCCTGGCCAAAGAGACCCCACTTTCTTGTGAAGCAGGAGTGGGAAGGGTCCAGTGTGAGGGGTGAGTGCAGACCACTGGGGTTGGAGGACCTGGCCTGGCCCTGGCAGGGCTGGGGCTGCAGGTCCCCACTTGGGGTGCAGCGGGGGTCTGGATCAGTGTCCAGCTGCCACCTGGACTGGGCCTGACGGCAGTGGGCCTTGTTGAGGGGTTGGGAGCCTTGGGGCCCAGGGCAGAAGACAAACCCATGGCTGGCTGGGAGGGGGCTTCCCAGACAAGCTGCCTTCCCACCACCAGCCTGGGTTGGGGTCACCAGCCCTTCCTGGGGCCTCCTTCCTCCTAGTTCCTCCTCCTGCCCTCCCCACCCCTCCCCCGCAGCCCTTATAGCCACTTCCTGCAAGGAAAAACCCCAGACTCCCGAGCTGCGGAGTCGAGAATGCGCGTGGGAGCCCAACCACCTAGGGCGCCTGGCTCAGCCCTCCTGCTCCTGGGGCTCGCGCTTGGCGCTGCGGCCCAGCCCAGCTGCGGTGACGGCACCTACCCCAGTGGCAGCAAGTGCTGTAAAGAGTGCCTGCCTGGTGAGTCCCCAGACATGGAGCAGGGGAGGGGAGCCTGAAGGGACACAGGATAAGGAGATGGGGTCAGGGGACACAGAGACGGGGAACATGTAGATGGGGAACAGGGTGGGGGGGAGGTGGGGACAGAGAGGGGCCTACGGATGGGTCACGTGGTGCAGGCGTTGTGGGGCAACTGGACTCGGTGACAGGGTAGGTGACACTCCAGGATGGTGGGTGACCTGGAGCCACCCCGGGACAGTGGGCCAGCCTGAGGCTGGGCGGCGGGCTGCCGAGGGAGCGCGAGGCCAGGCCATGCCGCTTCCTGACCCCGGCCTTCTGCGGCAGGTTATGGGATGGAGAGCCGCTGCACCAACTCCCAGGAAACAGTGTGCCACCCGTGCGCCCCCGGCTTCTACAACGAAGCGGTTAACTACGAGGCCTGCAAGCCCTGCACACAGTGCAGCCAGAGTGAGCCCCACTATGCACCAGGCCCGGCCATTCCACAGGAGACCACACAGGGTCCCACAGCCACAGAACAAACCCACAATGGGGTCTGCTCTGCCCTGGGGTTCCCATGAGGAGCTGAGGCTTCCCACAAGGCGCCTACCCCTCCAGAGGGGCCAGGGCCACATGGCCGGGGTGGGGGTGAGACCTGAAGTCAAGGGCCACAGAGGGTCCTGAGCAGGCTGGCAGGAGGGTAGCAGTTCCTGAGGACATGTGGCAGGAGGGATGGGAGAGGACTAGGAGCTGCCTGGCTCTGAGGGGGCTACTGGCCTGGGGGAGGCGGATGCCGACCCTTGGCCTTGGTCACCGGCCTGCTCTGGGGCTCAGGCCTCCCCACTGACTGTGCCCACCCCACCTGACCCCCAGGAAGTGGGAGCGAACCCAAGCAGAGATGTACACCCACAAGGGACACAGTCTGCCACTGCCGGCCAGGTACCCAGCCCCTGGAGGGCCACGGCTACAAGCGTGGAGTCGGTGAGTTCTGGCCAGGGGTGGGGAGCCCTTGGAACCATGTGAAAGGAGCGTGTCCCCCATGCTGTCATCTCCCCCAGAAGCCCTGCCCCAAAGCCTGGCCATGGACCCCTTCGCCCAGTAGGTCATGCCAAGACAGGGTACGGGGGCCCCCGGATCAGGGCCAGGGGGCATCATGCAGCTGGGAGGGGCTTCTGGAGGCCAAGCGCCCCCGGGCAGGGCAGATGTGCAGAGCCCGCTGACTTCGTTGCAGACTGTGCCCCGTGCCCACCAGGACACTTCTCGCCCGGCAACAACCAGGCCTGCCAGCCTTGGACCAAGTGAGTGTTTCAGGGGCTGGAGGACTCGGGTGGCCTGGGGTCTGTGCACCCGGACTCAGGTCTGTGGGTAGGGAGCTGCTGTCGGGGAGCTCCTAGGCCCTGCCCCCCGGCCTCTGTGCCCCCATTGTGATCTCTGTCCGCTGGCCCTTGACTCCCATGACCCCTGGTTCCCCCAGGGCCCCAGCCCCACAGCTCAGCCCTGGCCCAGGCTCCCCTCACTGGCCTTCCTGCTGAGCTGGAGTGGGAGGGCTGAGAGACCCCAGCCCAGGCCCAGGAGTGTGTGAGGCCTCCCTCAGTCACAGCTGAGAGCTGTGTCCTGTCCTCGCAGGACCTCCATGGTGGGGACGGGAGGAGAGGGCAGCGGGGTGTGGAGGGAAAGGCGCAGTGGGGACAGGTCTGGAGGGGCCGGTGGGGAGCAGGGTGAGTGAGGGATGAGGGCTGGGAGGGCCAAGGCTCCTGGGGGCCTGGTGGATCCTGGACTCTGTTGCTGCCGGAGGTGACCCACTGTGGGCCCCTCATTCCTCCCTATGACTCCTCTGATTGCTGGAGGAGGAGCTGGGGGGTACTCCGACCTGATCAACACCCTTGCCCTCCTCAGCTGCACCTTGGTGGGAAAGCGCACACTGCGGGCGGCCAGCAACAGCTCGGACGCTGTCTGTGAAGACAAGGGCCCCTCAGCCACACCGCCCTGGGAGACCCAGGGCCCCCCAGCCCGGTCCCCCACTGCCCAGCCCACCACTGCCTGGCCCAGGGCCTCACAGGGGCCCTCCACACCCCACACAGAGCCCCTCAAGGGTAAGGAGACCTGGCCTCGTCCCAGCAGGGCTCTCCCCCAACCCAGAAGGGGAGTAGGGTAGGGAGGGAGGGTTGGGATGGAGCCACCCTGTGGCCTCATTGGGGCCCCCCTGCACTGGGCCCCTTCTTCTGTGGACCCCACCCCAACAGGCCCCGCCTCCCTACAGGCCCCGAGCTGGCTGCTGTCCTGGGCCTGGGCCTGGGCCTGGGTCTGCTGGCCCCTGTGGCTGCCATGCTGGCCCTACTCCTGCACCACAGGGCCTGGAGGCTGTCACCCAACGCCCCCAAGCCCCCAGGTGAGTGCCCATGGTGGGGCCCCAGACCAGACTGCCTCCTGGAGGTGCGGGACCCCTGCCCACCTCCCACCTCTCGATCCTTCCTTCTTCCCAGGGGGAAACAGCTTCCGGACCCCTATCCAAGAGGAGCACGCCGACGCCAACTCCAGCTTGGCCAAGATCTGAGCTGCGTCCACCGTCATGGGAGCCGGCGCCCCCTTCCCAGGCCGGGGCCCCAGAGGGGCATCAAGGGCCCCCCAGGCGCAGGCTGCCCCACCTGTCGCCCTGCCCTGTGCCGTTTTAGGTGCTCCTGGGCTGGCCCCCTGGGCTCTGCTACGTATGCTGTGCATACTCCCCACCCGGGCGGGGCCCCAATAAACGACGTTGGCAAACGAGGGTCTGTGACTGGGCACAGGTGGGCTGAGGGCTGCACACCCACGGTGGGTAGGGTGTGGGGAGGGGCTCCTGTGGGGCACTCAGAGACCCCAGGGCTGCTGTCCCCCTGTCCTCTGGGCACATCCAAGTCCCTGTGCACTGAGAGTCAGGCAAGATCTTAATCCGGGCGAATGGACCCGAGGGCACTGGGGCCACTCGAGAGGGGCCGGCAGGGGCTGCTGGGCTGGATCCTAATGGAGCAGGTGGGAACCCTGAGGCCATGGTCCCAAAGGGCGTTTTAGGACCATCTGTGGGGTCTCTGGGTACCCCTTCCAAGAGAGGACACAAGTGTCTCTTTCTTCCCTGCTGGACCTGAGCACGTGATGACCCCAATACCCCCATCGACGCCTGAAGGGCCCTCGAGTCTGCCGAGGCCTGCTTGATGCCATCCAGGGGGACTCGGGCCGTGAACAACCCCCCTGGGAGTCCCAGTAGTGGGCGGCACCCTACAGTCCTGCACAGAAACTGGGGCTCCTGACACCAACGATTTGTCCACCCTGGGAGCAAACAGAAACATGCATAGCAGCTTTCTGTGCAAAGGTTCCAAGGTGGGAAACCCAAGTGTCTGAGGACAGTAGAGTGGGCTGGTAGTTGACCAGCACTGAGGGAGAGTGCCCGGCTCCGGCACCGACACGGGTCTGGAGGGATGGAGAACGCGGGAGTGAGTGGCAGGGGTGTGTCTCCGTGCCCCTCCCTGCACACGAAGTGTGAGGACTTAACCGGCTCACCCGAGCTAAAGGCAGACGCTGCACAGTCAGCCCCAGGGTGGCCATGGAAACCTCCATGGCCCCTAGACTTTTGCGCCCCTGGTGACCGAAGAATTACCATGAATCAAAATAAAAGACCACGAGGTGCTGGAGGTTTCAGCTCCACTCGGGAGAGCAGAGGCATGCAAGAGCCGGAGACAGCCTCTGCCAGTGCGCTTGGCCAAGATGCCTGCCTGATGCCCCTTCACGGCCACCGACAATGCGTGCAAAGAGGACGCAGGCCTCTGATGCTGGCAGATCCTCAGCGAGGCTACCCTGGGGCCCCTCCTGGTTTCCCAGGCTGGCTTTCTTCCCAGAGTGGCCCTAGAGGGCTGTCTCACCTCTCCTCAAACCTCTGACCCCTGACCCATCCCTTGGACCTCTTGGTGCAAAGGGGAGCTGGCGCTATCCGAGCTCGGGATGAACGTGTACTCTCTGCCCTTGCAGTGGGCAGCAAGTTGGCACCACTGATCTGCAGCCCCTAGCCCGGGCAGTGTGAGGCTGTGCAGAAAGCTTATGGGACCTGAAGGAGGGGCTGGGTCCTTGAGGCCTGGGGGCCAAAGGTCATGGGAAAGGGCTTCCTCCCAAACCTCCCAGCTGTTCTCCCAGCCAGAATCCCCACCTTGTCCCTGCCTGGTGGCTCCACCTCTGCCATCAGATAGATGGATGGACAGACAGATGGATGGGCAGATGGACAGGGGTTGGAGACCTTCTCTTTGCTTCAATGCTGCCCCTAAGCACGCTCTCCACCCTGTCTCTGCTGACAACCATCCCCCACCCCGCGCCTGAGCCCCGCCTGGGGCCCACAAGCACCCTCCAGTGTGCCCTTGGCTGCATCTTCCTACAGGGACCCTGCTCCAGGGCCCCAGCCTGGACTCTGCGCTTGGGGGACCCTCTCCCCATGAGGGCATGCTACTCATGTGAGCTGAAGCAAAAGATGAAAATGTGACAAGCTGCTCAGAAACTACTGGAAAATACAGACGAGCAGATAGAAATCACCCCCTGCCGCCCTGCCCTGTTCAGAAACTCCTCAGCCTGCGGCCGCGTGGGAGGGGCCTTCCGGAGTCTCGGGAACTGGAGAGCAGACTCAGGCCCCGGTCCTGACATCACTCTTGCCTCTTCGCTCACAGCCACCACCCCCACGGTCACGTGACCCTCCCTCTGGTTTCCTGCCACTGCAGGTGGCAGTCCCCCCAAGGCACTTGACCTGCAGACAGCCTGCCCCAACGCCTGCTGTGCCGGCCCCACTTTCAGAAGGGCCGACAGCAGGACCTAGTCTCACATGCATCATTTGTAGGGGACTCGCCATATTTTCTTGGGCGCTCACCAGAACTGCGGTGACCAGCAGACCAGCCCTTTAAACTGAGCAGGGGTGGAAGGCCCAGACCTGCCCAGTTCTCTACTGGGCACCTTCACCTAGTGTCCAGGGACGCCCGGACGGCCGGACGGCCTCCCGTTCTGTCCCAGTGCTCAGACCCACCTCCCGTCTAGGAGCTGAACCAAGGACTGGGGCAACCCTCAGGGGGGCCCTTCCGCAGTCCCAGCGGCCTCACCTCACCCCAGTCACCTGCAGCCACAGCTGCCCTGTAGACTCCTCCCTTTCCTACAGGACTGAGTTGCTCTTCTGAGGTGGTCTTGCACATCCTGGGACTTGAGAACAATCCTTGAGTCACAAATCGCTGACTCCTGTCATTTCCTTCCGAAAAGGACAACTGCTCCAGCAGGTGAGGTGGGGCTGCAGGTCTCAAAGGGTCTTGAACCAAGTCTCCTGGGTCTGCCCAGGTAACAAGGTCACAACCGTAACACACCTCCAGTCACACTCCTGGGACCACACTGCCTACCCCGCAGCATTCCCTGAGGTCTTCACCAGCTTCCCCAGTACCAGGCCTCAACTCCAGGGCCAAGTGACCCAGGAAGGCTTCCTGGAGAAGGCAGGGCCTCAGAGCCCCTTGATGCCACTTGGAGAACCTGAGGCTCAGAGAGATGAGGACAGTTCACAGTGAGTTGGAGGCTGAGTTCTCTGTGGCTCAGGACCTCTGTTGGGGGCCCTCCTTCCACACCCTCCAGGACTGCCGCCTTCATGTGCTGGGCTCTGGGTAGAACCTGCCCAGCAGTCAGAGCTGCAGCCTGGGCAGCCACCTCCTCCCTAAACGTCAGGGTTCAGTTAGTGCCCCGTCTCTCCCTGACAGCTCTTCCCAGCAGGTGTCTGCATGGCTGCAGCCCACAGGTGTGTGTATGTGGTGGGGGGGCTTGCATGTCTGAAGCCCGGAAAGGCCCAGTTGGCCAAGTTGAGGGGTACTCGTCCTAATTTCCAGAAAGTGGGGGCTCGTCCTGATTCCTGGAAAGAAGGGCATTTGTTCTAACCCTCAGAAGTTGGGGGGTCCTCCTGATCCCTGGATGAGTTCCAAGGCTGCTCAGGACTGGGATTCCAGGACTTCCGGCAGGTGGACAGGTGTGGGGTCCGGGCTCTGCAGGCTTAACTTCATCCCCCCTGCTCTGGGCATCAGAGAGCTTTAACAACCCCTGAGGAAGCTGGAGGTGGGGAGCAGACTCAACCAGGAGCCAAGAGGGTGCAGCAAGGGAGCAGTTCCCGATGAGTCCACTGTGGTGGGGGGTCCTGGCATAAGCTGTCCATGGCTAATGCCCAGTCTGAACGACTCAGGGCACCCTGCATTCAGCACCCATTCCTGCTGGCCCTCCCACCCCACCCCAGTTCCTTCAGACCTGGTGGCCACAGGTTTTGCATAGAAAACATTTCTGACACCCACCCTTTGTGCCCCAGCCGCGGTGTGGCTGGGGATAAGACCGGTGTTTCCCCTGACAAGGCACACACATCTGGGGCGTGTTTAGTTTTTGGACAAGAATTCCTGGGCCAAAGGGCATGATCACTTGGGAATCCCTCAAGGTCACTCCGAAACATGGGTCTCCTGGACACCCCCTCTTTCATGGTCACGTGCTCTGCAGGCTGTGATGGGACTCGCCCCCTTGAGGTTCCTCTGGGCTCCCTTGAATTAGAAAAAAGACTATTTTGTAGAGCAGTTTTGTGTTCACAGCAAAAGTGAGGGGAAGGTCTAGAGATTTCCCATATACCGCACCCCCGCCAGCCTCCCCCACGATGGACGCCACAGAGGGTGCGTTTGTGACAGAGGAGCTTGCAGGGACACAGCCTGGCCGCCCAGAGTCTCGCGTTCACACCAGGGTCGCTCCGCGCTGTGCTTCCTGTGCTTGGGACAGGTATCTCCCGCTGTAACCACACAGGGTCTCACTGCCCAAGATCCTCTGCCCGTGCCTTGGATTTTGAGTTGCAAGGTCTTGTGGGGAGGGGGTCCCCCAGAAGAACAATTTCTCCGGGCCCCCTGGGGCGTGGCAGAGGCGGGGCGACCTGCGGGGCGGGGTCTGGGAGTGTCCGGGGGGAGGGGCTGTCTCCTAAAACCTCGGCGCGCAGTGCAGCCATGGGTGCCATGGGGGCGAGGGGCACGCGCCTGGCCCTGTGCGGCGTTGCGCTGTTCTGCGCTCTGGGCCTGGGCCAGCGCTCCGCCCGGGGCCCGAGCTGCGGCCCCGGTCGCCTTCTGCGTGGGACGGGGACGAACGCGCGCTGCTGCCGCTCCTGCGCCCCGGGTAAGGCGGGGCCGGGGAGCCCCTGCGCGGAGGGCAGCAGCGCAGCACTCCCTCCCCATGCTCGGGGCAGACTGTTGGGTCCAGAGCCCTGGTCCCATCGCTGTCGGTGGGGTGTGTGTGGGGGGGGCAGAAGCATCCAGCTCAGGCCAGTGGCCTGGGGAGTGGGGCTGAGGTGTGGGAGGAGGGGCAGGGACCAGGGGTTTTGGGAGCCTTCCCCAAGCCAGGTCTGGGGTCCCAAGGTGGAGGAAGGCTGTGGCCCTTCCTGTTGAGTGGGTAGCAAGCCTTTGGCCATCACCCAGGCCACTTCCTGCCCAGTTTGGGGTTGCAGCCCCTCTTTCTGCCAGCTCCCTCCTCGGACCTACATCTGTGGGTGAGGGACAGGTGGAATGGGTCAGTGTGGGAACAGATATCTCAGGGAAGACATCCTCTGCCAGGACCTAGGGGGTGCGAAGGGGAGGCTTTCAATGTCCCAAGTCCCCTGTGGCAGGAATGGTGGACAGTGGCGCAGGGGGACAGGCGGGCTTCCTTGAGGGTCCTGGCAGCGGAGGTCAGTGCAGGATGGAAAGAAGAGGGGGCAAGTCTCCCAGGCTGCTCCCTTGTCCAGCAGGGGCAGCGCTAAGTCACAGCCTCCCTGGGTAGGAGCAACCTGAGGCATTTAAGGGGGCAGCCAGGCCAGGTGGGTTGGAGGAGCTTGGTGTCCAGGAAGAAGGGACCCAGCTGGAGCAAGCCAGGGTCCTGGCTCCCAGACAGCTGCTCTGCCCCCTGGAGCTGTCTGAGGATGGCGCCTTGGCTGCCCTGCCCTCACACTCCCATTCCCCTGGAGGGCTGGGAGGGGGCCACCTGGGGAGGGAAGGGCCTGGCCTGACGGCTGACAGGGCTGGCTGTCTCCTGCCCAGCTGAGGGGGTCTGTCCCGAGCAAGACTGCACATGTATCCAGCCCGAGTTCCACTGTGGAGACCCTCAGTGTAAGAGCTGCAAGCACCACTCCTGCCCACCTGGCCAAGAGGCGTGGCCTGTAGGTAGGTTGCAGGTGGAGGTGGCCCAGCAGCTCTGGGGGTTGACAGGGGCCGAGCCAGAGCTCACAAGGGAGCTCACAAGGGATGCGAGCTCCTGTGGGCAGGTGGGCACCAGCACTGGGGGTCCTGCAGAGCTCTGGTGAGTGGGCTGTTCTGCTGCTTAGCACCTCAGCCCAAATTTAAGTCACAGCACCCATGGTTCTTGTGGCTTCTGGGCGTCCTCCCTTCCTTCTCTTGGCTTGGGTTTCTCCATCCAGAGATGATGTCCCTCAGGCTGGTTGTGAAGAGCAATGAGGGTGTCCAGGGGCTGTCTGGCCCTAGGGCTCTGGCTTTGACCATCTGTACGGGGACAGTTGGATGAGGCCAGGCCTGCCCCCCAAAGCCCAGCCTGGAAGGAGCAGCTCCAGTCCTCTTAGGGCCTGTGTACCTGATAGGAGGGGCCTGGCTGAGCATGTGTGGGCTAGGGGAGTGAGAACCAGGGGACTGCGTGAGGTTGGGGAGCCAGGGCTTAGAGAAGACTGTGGCACCAGCCTTGTCCCTCTCTCTGGGAGCCTGGCCTCCTGCCCTCCAGCCTACCCGGCCAAGTGAAGGCCCGGCCAAGTGAAGGCCCAGCCTGGCTGTCACCTGGCCTCTGCTTCAAGCTCCCCACGTCCCACCTCCTCTAGTCTCTGTGGGCAGGTCCCTCCCCTCCCCCATATCCTATCAGAGACCCTCCATTCTGCCCAGAGTCACAGCCTGGAAGGAGGCACACAGGGACCTTGTTTATCCCAGGCCCTAGTCCTCTGGGCGTCAGAGACTCCTGTCAAATGGGTGAGGCTGTGGGGGTCATTCCACTGAGGACCCAGACACCGGATGGACCCCACCTCATTCCCCCCAGCAACCCCCGCAGCCTGTCTGTCTGTCTGTCTCCAGGAAATTTCAATTTTGGCTTCGAGTGTGTCGACTGTGCCTTAGGGACCTTCTCTGGGGGCCACGAGGGACGCTGCAAACCTTGGGCAGAGTGAGTCCTGGTGGGGCCTCCAGGTGGCTGGGGTCCAGGCCTGCTCTGCAGGAGGGGCCTCTGCTGTCCCTTCCGTGCAGTGATCCCTGGACAGCTCAGGGAGTGGGAGCTGGGTGGAGGGGCTGCTCAGCTGGCTGAGGGCTGACCGAGGGCTCTGTGTCTGTGTGCCCAGCTGCTCCCAGCTGGGGTTTCTCACCACGTTCCCCGGGAACACGACGCACAATGCCGTGTGCAGCCCCGGGCTGCTGCCTGATGAGCCCCCCAGCCTGCCGACTGTTGTCCTCCTGGCTGTCGCCATCTGCGTCCTGGCCCTGACCGTGGCCCAGCTGGGCCTGCACATCTGGCAGCTGAGGAGACAGACAATGTGGCCCCCAGGTCAGTTGTGCCCTGCGGTGGGGAGGGTGCCCCTGGCCTGCCTGCTGACCGCAGCCCTTCTGCAGAGACCCCGCTGCTCCTAGAGGCCCCGGCACCTGCACCTGAGGACGCCGGCAGCTGCCAGTTCCCTGAGGAAGAGCGGGGGGAGCGGCTGCCAGAGGACAAAGGCCGACCGGAGGACCTGTGGGTGTGAGGCCACTGTCCTCTGGCTCAGAGGGCCCCATGCCACACCCTCCCGGGAGCCGGCCCAGGCTGGCCCTCAGGAGCGAGGGCTCAGCGCCCGCTGTGGGGCCCTGGCTCTGGGCCCGGCCCTGCTCCCCTCGATGGCGGAAGCGGGTGGGGGATGGTGCCAGTGACTAGTGGCACAGACTGCAGAAGCAGCAGCAGCTGTGGCTGGACCCCAGGGGACACCAGACGCCACTTTCTTGCTGGCCCCACTGGGGTGGGGGCCGGGGCCCTTGGTTCCAGGACAGGAGGCTGTGGAACCACAGAACCTGGCTGCAGGCAGCACTCAATAAACTCTTGTCCAGTAACCTCAATGGACGTGTGTTGAGGGGAGGAGGGGACAGGCCCGGGGTCTCCCTCGTTAACACTCCAGTCCTAGGTGCAAGCGCTCAGCAGGGACCATGGAACTGGGGGGGGGGCGTGCTGTGCCGGACACCCACCCTCTGTGCCTCGGCTGCCCTGTCCAAACCCCTCTTCTGGCGGTCCACCTGACTCTCGCTGGGACAGTGAGGTCCTTGGTGTGTGTCTGGTCTCCAGACCACTGCTGCTCTGGACTCTGGTTCTGGGCTGGCCACACGTCCCACTGGCCTCTGTGGTGCACCTGCCTTTGCGTCATTGGGGCCCCAAATCCAGGGCAAGGTCAGTTTCTACACCCAACACTTCCTGGCGGATGAGGCAGATGCCGAGTGGCCTGGCTTGGCACAGCCCCCACCCTCTCTCCAAGCCCACCTGCTGGCCTCTACCACCTCACAGGACTATCTCCCCCTGGGCACGGTCCAGGGGTCCTACCCAGCAGAGGTGAGCAGTATTTTTCCTGCCTCCCGGCAGGGCTGACACCCAAAAAGCCTGATAAGGACTCTTTGGCATCCAGGGTGTGGCAGGCGGGCCAGTGGAGACCGGTCTCAGCAGCAGCACCCTCCAGGTGCCAGCACACCTGGCCACTTGCCTGCCTGTGGCCCCAGAGCTCTGCACCCGTCCCCACCAGGCCCTCCCCTCCCACCTGCGTGGCTACTTTGACTCACGGGCCTGCTCCCCATCCCAGGCCCAGTGGGTGGGTGGGCCTAGCTCACAGCAGACAGGTGGAGGAGAGAGGGACTCTGATTGCCCTTCACCCCACCCCTCATGGCACAGCCCACTTCTGCCACTGGAAGGAGGGGACTGGAGACTCCACAACTGCTCACATCCCTGAGCCCTTCTCCCCACCCCTGGGCTCCTAGGCCCTGGGCACTCCCAAGGAGCCAAGCAAGTGACCTCAGGGGAGCCAGCCAAGAGGGCGTTATGGGACATCCCTTGGCCGACTTCTTTGGGACCTGCCTGCCACCCGCCTCAGCCCCTCCTCTGTGCAGGCCAGATCTCCTGTCCTGCCAACCCCTCATCCACCCGCCTTTGGGAAGGCTCTCCTTGGGGCTTGCTCTTGTCACCTGGGTCACTTGACTGCGACCCACAGTGTGGGAACTGGGTACCCAAGCCTGGCTCAGTCCCCAGCTGAGGCCTAGAGCCAGATCAGCGAGGGCCTCGTGGGCAGAGCGCGTTCCACTGACTCAGCGCGGAAAGTCCTCTGGAGGCCCCGTGTGGGACCAGCGCCAGAACAGAACGTCAGTGTGGGGGCGACGGGGCTGACACAGAGCTGGTGGGGGATTCCTACCCCTAGGGAGGACAGGGATGGGTTGGAGTGGCTGGGGGAGTTTAAGGCCAGGCCAAGATGGGATGGGTTGGGGCAGGGCGGGGGTGGGGTGGGGTAGGTGCCTGGCCCAGGGAGCTCAGTGCTTTGGGAGAGCTCTGGGGAGCCACTGCCAATCGGGATCCACCCTCTCCCTCCACGTACCCTCCCCCCCCCCCCCCCCCGGCAGAAATGCCTCTGCCCTACCAGGCCTGCCCCTTACCCTGTCGTTCCCGGCTCCATCTGCTCACTCCTGCTCTCCCTCCTGAGGCAGCCTCCTCCGAGTCCCCAGAATCCCAAAATGAATCACAAAGCTGGGCCTGGAGCAGTGGTGCCTCAGCTCAGAGCCCACAGAACAGGGAGGGGCGTGGCGAGGCTCGGTCAGGGGCGAGGCTGGAGGGTCAGGTGGAGCCCCCGGGCACGGGGTGCAGAGGCTGCCACCAGGGGTTTGGGGAGGGGCGGCCTGAGCAGACACAAGTTGGGAGGAAAGAAACTTGGCGGGCTTGTGGGGCAGTGCCCAGGGCAGTGGGAAGCGCAGGAGACCCAGGGGTGCTGGTGTGTGGGGACTGGAGGGGGCTGGTACTGTCGAGGGCTCCCATCCCCCCCCAACTGAGCCAACCTTCCTGGGATCGGGGCAGGTATGTGCCCACCCGGGACACCAAGCCCAGGAGAGACAGAAAGGCAAGACTGCGCAAGCCAGCTCCAGGCCTGGAAACCCCCACCCCACCGGAGAGGCTCTCCAGCTGGTCCGGAAAACCACAACTCCTCCCCCGGGTCGGAGTCCATGGTGTCTGTTCAGTCTCAGATAAGGGCCCAGAGGCCACCCTCTGTTCCCAGAAGTGCTTCCGGCCACAGCAGTGTCCCACCCAGCCCCATCCCCTCACCTTGCTGACCCTCCCTTTGCTGAGATCTGGACTTAGCCAGCGTGGGACCCCCCCCCCTCAGCTGGACAGAGAGACCCATGGTGGGCATATGGAGGGGACTCACCTTGAAAAGAACTGGGCACCAGCTCCTCCCAGCCCCAGGGCAGCTTTAGGAGGCTGTCCAGAGGAGGGGGGCCCCTGACTGCCCCCAGGTGCTGGGATGTGAACCATTAATCAGATGTGTCCATGCTGCTAGGCCTGGCCACTCAGGGGCCCAGACCAGGATCTGGGACCGTCCCTCTCGCTCCCCTGCCCCCATGGTTTCCTGAGCATTCAAGAGCATGAGCACTCCTCCCGCAGCTGGGCTGAGCTCTGGGGTCAGGATGGGACTCCCTCCTGCAGGGACTGCCCCTTCAACTGTCCCCAGAGGGGTTTTCAGGGCCCTGGGCCCCCTCTTCCCATCGAGAAGTGGCTGTGCCTGGGGTGGAGAGGCAGACACCTCTCCAGGAAGTTTCAGGGGCTGAGGTGCTTTCCAGAGACAGTGATTCAGGCCATGGCTGTTTCAGACCCCTTTCTTGGAGACACATTCCAGAGGACAGGGACTGAGTGTGGCCCTGTGAGTCCTCAGGGCTGCGTGGGCTCTTTGACCAAAACAGACTCCTGACTGCCAGGGGCTGAGGGGGGCCCCCAGTGGGCTCCAAGGTGAGGGCCTCTAGATGGAGGCTGCAGGGATGTTGGGGGTCCCTGTGTGGTGCTGGGGTCAAAGCCAAAGACAAATTGATCCCTGAAACTTTCTGCAGGTGGACGGCACTGCTTGAGTTGTCCTCCCAGCCCGCTGGGTTCTAATAAGAACCCAGGACTCATCTCTGGAGGAGAGGGGGAGAGAGAGGGAGAGAGATTAAAGGGAGACGGGGTGTGAAGGGTGGGGAAGTGCGGAAGGGGGAGGGGAGACACTCAGCTTCTACCTTGGATCACAGTGTGGGCGCCCCGTCCTGGGTACCAGTGGAGGTGCCCGACCTCTGCTGTGCCGCTGTCCATCATTTGAATATTGGGGCACATCCTGACCTCCACATGCCCAGGTGCCCCATGGCCCACAGCACCCCAGACTCGGTCTCTTGCCCACCTCTACCTGGTGTCCTCATGGTTCTGGAAAGAACACTTTGGAGCCCGAATGTGGGCTGGGTAGGGCTGGGGGAGGATGCAGATTGGGGGGGAGGATGCAGATTAGGGGGTGAGGGGATGGGCCATCACCTCTGGGGATGAACAAACAGCAGGGAAACCCCATTTATTGACATTCAGACTGTTACGGGCATCAGGGGCCCACGAGTAGCAATAGTCCAGGCCTTTCGGGGAGCCCAGGCAGGGGGTACTTCTTGCCACATCACGGGTCCCCGTGGGTCATTGCACCCACTCAGGGCCCAGGGGTAATGGAAGCAGCAGGGACAGCCTCTCCCTGAGGATCAGGTCATCTCTGTAAACGTCGCCTTGACCGGCTGCTGGAACCGAGGGAGCAGTCCCGCTGAGGCCGGGAGGAGACCTGGAACGTCCTGGAGCAGCACTGTTGTCACCATGGGCCACTTCGTGAGCCATTGGATGGCGTGGGAAGAAGCCCCATGGGCAGGATGTGTGGAAGGGAATGGAGAGGCCTGGGGACTGAGACATGAAGAACAGAGGCCCTGTGGGGTTATCAGGAGGTGACCCCGAGGTGACATGGCTGTGTAGCAGCCTGGATGCCAGCAGGAAACTTGGGCCTGACCCTGAAGACACAGATGTGGGTTTTACGAAGACCTGGGTGCATTCAGCCCACCCCTGTTGGAGGCTGGTCTTCCCCTCTCCCAGCCTTGGGCACCCAGCTCGCCTGTGGGCTGCAGAGGTGGCTGTGCTGAACTCGAGCTCTCACGGAGAGACCACTAGACACATGGGGAGGGAACTCAGGGCTCCTGAACCCCAGTCACTCAGTGACAAGTGTGCTTCTGGCCTGTGGACCCTACACTCCAGGCCACAGCAGCAGGACAATGAGGAGGGTGCAGTGGTGGGGGCGGGGTGGGGTGTGAGTGACAGGACAGATCCATCCCTGACCAGGGCCCCTTACTGGCTCTGTGACCTGGGGGGACTGGCTCTACCTCTCTGAGACCCAGTGCAGCTCACTTCTCTCTCCCGTGTTCCCTGGCCACACACCTCCAGCGGGCTGGCCCAAGACTGCCATGCACGCTGCCCTCTAGTGGTGCTGTGGCTGTCGCACTCCTGGGAAAGGAATGGTGGGCTGGCTGCTAGGGGAGGACGAGCCCTGTTGCCCCCAAGGTCCCGCCAGCCCTCCACTGTGGAGCAGAGTGGGGGTCTCAGCAGCCCTTCCCACCTCAGGTGGAGCCTGCTGAGATCCGGAGCGTGGGTGGGTAGGGCAGGAGGAGGACCTGTGACTTGGTGGTGACCTTTTGGAGAGGTGATGGCAGGACCCGTGAAAGGAAGTGCGGGTGGGGGCCTTGACAGCTGGTGTGGGCCCAGGGGTGGGGCTGCCCAGACCCTGAAGTCTAGACTGGGGTGGGTTTGGGTTGGCAGGGGTAAATGGGGGATGATAGCTGGCCCAGGACTCTTGGTGGCAGGGGGCGTGGACACACCCGAGGCCTTGAATCTCTCGGGGCTAAGCCCACGAGGAACACAGGGACGTGCTCACTCAGCACAGCCCTCAGGGCAAGGTCCTGCCATAGCCGTGTCACCCATAGCCTGGGTCTTCCAGGCCCCTACAGTGCCCTGCCTGTTGTCAAGTCACAGGCCATCGCAGGCGGTAGAGAGCTCAGAGTCCTTCCTCGTGCTCTGAAGTCCTGGAAGGGAGCTGTGTCTGGGCAGGGCTGGGACCACCTGGGGTGCAGCCTCTTAGGAACAATCTCAGGTTTGAGGAAGCCCTCCTAAGGGGATCCAGAGGGTCCAGGCCCTTTCCTGGGGGACATCAGACAACTTTCTCTGGGATCTGAGCCAGGCAGTAGGGGTCACGTGGGTTGTGGGGCTGCAAGAGGGTCGGGATGACCAGGGACTTCGGTGAGGTATGGGAGGCCTGGAGCTGGTGAACTTCCCCAGACGCAGGCCGCCCATGGTGTGCAGAGTAAGGGACGCTGGGGCTCATCTCCCCTTCCTGCAGGCACTCTCATTCCTCGATCCCTGTGTCCCTGCAAGGACAGGTCCCAGCAGCGGAGTAGGGGCGCGTGGGGTGGAGGGAAGACCGTTGGGGTGCAGGGACTCAGCGAGCAGCGGAAGGGTCTTGGGGCCGAGTGGGCAGGAAGCCTGGGGCTTGTGGACGGCGTGCACGCGGACCCGCTGCAGAGGCCACATTTGTAACAAAGTAGCTTTTATAGGTCCCCACAAGGGCGCTGGTGGCCGGCCCACTAGGAGCCACGGTGGCCTTAGATCTTGCGCTCCTCCTCCGCCGACTCCGGAGAGGGCTCCCTCTCCGGGTCCCCGCAGCTCACTCCGCGCTGAGCGCTGCCGCGGGCCTTGGGGTCCCCGCCCTGGGCCCCGTCGGGGCCAGGGGCCGGCGGCCGGGGGCGCCGCGGCGCGAAGCGGGGGCCCCGGGGTGGCGCGGTCCTGCGCGCGCCCGGCCTGGGGGAAGCGTGGAATGGGGGAGGCGCGGAGGCCGCGGAGTCGCAGGCAGGCCAGGGCGGGGACAGCGGCGGGCGGGGGACGCTGCGGGAGCCCCCAGCGCGCCGCCACAGGTCCGCCTCGCCGTTGTGCAAGAGCACGAAGCGGCGCTGGGACAGCAGAGGCAGCATCTTCTGGCTGCACAGGCTCTTCTGGAAGGTCTCCAACGCCAG
This sequence comes from Vicugna pacos, assembly GCF_048564905.1. Lineage (NCBI taxonomy): Eukaryota > Metazoa > Chordata > Mammalia > Artiodactyla > Camelidae > Vicugna > Vicugna pacos. The sequence continues at coordinate 67,231,655 of NC_132999.1, forward strand.
ATCTAGGGAGGAGGAGGGGGTGGGTGAGGGGTGTTGTCGGGGGTGGGGGTGGGGGTGAGGAAAGGAGGAGCAGGGACCCAGCCTCCCGGGCATCACGTTTGCGGGGCCGGGGAGGGGGTTCCGGGAGAGAGGGGGAGGTGAAGGAGTGGTGAGGGGTGGGACCCAGGTGGGGGTGAGGTGTGGGTGGGCACCCCGGGGAGGGGGAGGTAGGGGCCTGAGCAGAGGGCGTGGCTGGGTTCTGGGGCTGGGCAGGGCCTCACCCAGGGTCTCCGTGACCACGGCGGGAATCACCTCTTTCAGGACTTCACAGTTGGTGTGCAGGGCGGGGTTGGAGTTCATCTCCAGCAGCCACACCTGCGCCCAACACTGGTCAGCAACCCTCTCCACTTACTTCTCGGGCAGCAGGAGGCGGAGGCCCTGGTCCTCATGAAGCCAGGCGACCCTGAGCAGGTCACTTCTTTTCCATGGCTTCACTCCTCCCCCATTTGCCCAAGGGTCTAAGACTCACTCTGGCCTTGGGGGCTGCCCCAGCTGCAGGAGCAGCAAAACCTTATGGACACACCACCCCCAGGGCCAGGGAGGGCACCAGACTGCTCACCCCAGGGGCCCGCATGCCCCTGGGACAGAGGGCCCCTGCCTGCTAGCCCACCACCACCCTGGGACACCTCCGCAGCACCTTGAAGTTTTCATCGATCAGGAAGTCACAGCCAATGAGGTCAAAGTAGCCCAGCTTGCACTCGAGTTTGGATTTGACGGCCAGGAAGCAGTGGGCCATGATCTGCTGCATCCGCTTCTGTGGGTGGGGTGGGGAGGGGTGACAGGATGTCACCTGTGGGCCCTGACTACACCCCCCAGGCTGGAACAGCCAAGCACACACATCTGTGCTCCCACTACTGCCCACACTCTTACACTGTAAGTCACAGGCTTATAGCCAGAAACTCCTTCGCTCTCATTTTATTCACCCAGCAGACAGGTGGCGCTCCCACTGTGTGGGGGTTACTGGGGCAGAGAGTGGGGAGCGCTCAGAAGTCTCTGCCCTCAGTTGTGACACGTAAGTCATTACACCCTTTGCACAGTGTACAAAGCTCTGTGCTGACAGAGAAGATGAAACAGGTGAGAAATGGGGGCCCTGGGGGTGGTGTGAAGAGGGGTATGGTCCGGGTGGGCCTCATGGAGGAGACAGTGAGCAGAGGGAGAAGATGGAGTGGGCAGCTCTGGGCTGGGGCTGGGACATCTGGTCAGAGCAGCAGCTGGAAGTGGGAGCATGCTCAAGGAGCTGGAGGAACAGATTGGGGCGGCTGTGACTGAGCTGAGCTAGGGGGCCAGTGGGAGATGAGACCGGAGTGGCACCAGTCACATCTCAAGGGTGTGGGAAGACCCTGCCTTTCACACTGAGATCAGAGCTGTTGGAGGGGGAGCACAGGAGGGCATAGATGACCCGTCCCTTAATAGGGTTCTTTGGCTGCTGTACTGAGAGAGGCTGAGGGGCCTGTCGCAATGATCCAGGTGAGAAATGGTGGTGGCTTGGGTAGCTGGAGGTGGTGGGATGGATGCTGGGTGTATTTTGAGGTAGAGCCAACCCAACTGATTGATGAAAGGATGGTGAGCTGTGAAAAGAGGAATGAAGGGTTATCCCTAGATGTTTGGTCCGAGACTCTGGAAGGATGGAGCCTGCAGAGGATGGGGGGAGGCCTGTGGATTCTGAGACCTCTAGGGGGTTGCTCAGGCCTCATAGTGTTGGTAGGCCATGGTTCAAGTTCAGGGGAGAGATCAGGGCCAGATGTTTAATGTGGTGTCTTTAGCACAACCATCACCAGTGGTTGTGAATACAGAGTAGAGCATCGGGCTGAGCCCTGGGCCCCTAGAGAGGAGCGGTTGGGAGCCGAGGAGCCAGCATGGGGGGTTAGAGGCAGCGAGCAAGTTTCTGGAAGCCATGGAGAGTGAGGAGCTGTGTCCAAAGTTGGCTGACAGGTCAGGGAGAAGAGGGCTGGGACTGACCCCTTTGGCAACACAAAGGTCACTGATGAGCCCAGCGAGCGTTTCAGTGAACAATAGGGTGAAACAATGCTGGAGCAGCTGCAAGAGAGACAAAGAGAGCATTGCAAAAGTGCCAGAGGAAAGTCATCTGAAGATAAGCTGCCGCATGAGAACAACCCCACACTGCACAAATTTGTCAGCATCGACCTTCTCAGAACCCTGGAGATTAGCCAAAGGTGCTCAGCAACCCAAAGAGTGTTTATTCAAGTAAAATCTTGAATCTTGGTAAAAACACCGAGCTTTTAACTTGCCTTAGTTTTATCCCCCACTACCCAGTTCAGCGCCAGCCTTGAAAAAAAAAAAAAAAAAGCCTGCATTTCCAGTACTGGAAATAGCAGAATGGACCTGTCCTGCAAAGAACTGTAGCTGTTTGTTGTGGTGCATCCAGTGATTCCTTAGAAGACCTCACCTGAAAAGAACTAAGGGAAAATATAAGGGCAATGTCTTACCGATTATCAGTGAGGAGACAGAAATCATAAGAGGGAGCCAGAAAGAAATTCCGGAGTTGAAAAGTATAAGAACTGAAATGTAAAAACATCACTAGAGGGGCTCAACTGTACAACTGAAGACAGGTCAATTGAGATTATCCAGTCTAAGGGACAGAAAGTAACAGGAATGAAGAAAAAACAAAGCTACAGAGACCTGTGGGACACAAACAAGCAGGCCAATGTGCAAAACAGGAGTTCCAGAAAGAGGAGAGAAAGAGGCAGGAAGAATATCCGAAGAAATAATGTCAGAAAACTTCCCAAATTTGATGAAAAATAACCTACACACCCAAGAAGATCAGTGAGCTCCAAGTAAGATAAACTCAAAAAGATTCCACCACATCATGAGCAAACTTTCAAAAGACAAAGACAAAGAGAATGTTGAAACCAGCAAGTAGAAATGACTTCTCATAAGAGATTCTCAATAAGATCGACAGCCAGTTTCTCATCAGAAACCATAGAGTTCAGAAGGCAGTGGGATGACATATTCAAAATACTGAAAGTAAAAAACTGTCAGTCAAGATTTGTAGATACAGCAAAATCATCCTTCAAAAATGGAGAAATTAAGACATTCCCAAGTTTAAAAAGTGGAGGTTATCACCAGTAGAATGTCCCTATAGTCCTTAAGGCTGAAATGAAAGGAAACTAGATAATAATTTTAATTCACAGAAAGAAATAAAGAGCTCTCATGAATTAACTACATAGTTAAATCTAAAAGACATAATAGGGGGATGGGTATAGCTCAGTGGTAGAGTATATGCTTAGCATGCACAAGGTTCTGGTTTCAATCCTCAGTACCTCCATTAAAAAAAAAGACACTATAAATGTATTTTTTGGTAATTGCTTTTTTCTTCTAACTTATTTAAAAGACAAATGCATAAAGAAATAATTATAAATCTATGTAGATGGATGCACAATTTATAGAGTTGTAATTTGTGACAATAACAGCATAAAGGGAGGGACAGAATTGTATAGAAAGAATGTTGTTTTTTAAACACTGTTGAAAGTAACTTGGCATTAATCTGAACTAGATTGTTATAAACTAAGATATTAATTCTGAGGGCAACAACTCAGAAAATAACTAAAAAGTGTATAATAAAAGAAATGACACTAGAAATGGTACCCTAGAAAATATCTGACATAAAAGGAGACAGTAATGGAAGAACTGAGAAACAAAAAAGACGTGACATATAGAAAACAAACAGCAAAATAGCAGACATATATCCTAACTTAGCAGTAATTATATTACACGTACATGGACTTAAACTTTCCAGTTAAAAGATGGAGGTTGGCAGAATGCATAAACCCCCATGATATGCTATCTATGAGACTCACTTCGGATTCAAAGACACAGTTTGAAAGTAAAAGGATAGAGAAAAGATACATCATGCAAACAGCAGCCAAAAGAGAGCTGGAATGTCTATAACTCGTATCAGAGAAAATAGAAGTTAAGACAAAAATTGAAGACATTAAAAAAAAGGACGTTTTATAATGATGAATCAAGAAGATACAGTAATTTTAAACATACATGCACCTAACAACAAAGCCTAAAAATACATGAAGCAAAACCTGATGGAATTGAGAAGAGAAATGAGTGATTCAGTAGTAACAGCTGGAGACTTCAGCATCCTAGTTTCAATGATAGAACAACTAGACAGAAGGTTAACAAGTAAACAGAAGACTTGAACCTTCTATAAACCAACTAGGTCCAAAAGACATCTTTAGAACACTCCACTCAACAGCAGAAAACACATTTTTCTCAGGCATACATGGAACATTCTTCAGGGTAGAGAATATGTTATGACATAAAATAAGTTTCAATAAATTTTAAAGGGTTGAAATCATAGAAAGTATGTTCTCTGGCCACAGTGGAATGAAATTAGAAATCAGTAAGAGAAATAAAACTGGAAAATTCTCAGGAATGTGGAAATTAATACACTCTTAAACGACAAATGAAAACAAAAACAGAACACACTAAATCTTATGGTGTGCAGTGAAAGCAGTGCTCGGAGGGAAATTTATGGCTGTAAACACCTACCCTGCACAAGAAGAAAGATCTCAAATATGTGAGCCAGTCTCCAACCTTAGGAAACTGGAAAAAGAAGGGAAAAATAAACCCAAAGCAAGCAAAAGGAAGGAGATAATGAAGCTCAGCCATAAATGGAAGAGAGACTAGAAAATGGAGAAAATCAATGAAGCCGAAAGCTGGCTCCTTGAAAAGATCAAAAACACTGACAAGCCCTCAGCTAAACTGACCACGAGAAGAGGAGCGATGACTCAAGTTACTGAAATCAAGAGAGGAAGACCTTTCGTGTAGATGAAAAGGCTCATAGTTGTTCATCAAATACCATGAGCTGTGTTCCAAAGGAATTAGATAATTAGAAGAAATGGAAGAACTTCTAGAAAGACAAACTAGTAAGCCTGACCCAAGGAGAAACGGAAGCTCTGGATAACCTGAAACAAGCAAAGCTTGCGTTAGTAACAACAACAACAGCAGCAGCACGCCTTTCCACAAAGGAAAGCCCATAACACGCTGGCTTCACTGGTGGGTTCTTCCGAATATTTAAAGAATTAACACTAATCCTTCACAAACTCTCCAAATACAGAAGAGAAGGGAACATGTCCAAAACCAGACAGACATACAAGAAAAGGATGCTAAAGGCCAGTATTGCTTATGATGTAGACGCAGAAATACTCAATGAAGTACTAGCAAACCAAGTCTAGCATCGTATTTAAAGGCTAATATACCATGTCTGAGTGGGATTTATCCCAGAGACGCGAGAAATGCAGTACACGCAATCAGCCAGTGTAATTCAACACCTCAAGAGAATGACGCTGTAGCAATCAAAACAGCGTGGTTCTGGCTCACGGACAGACACACACACCAGTGAGACAGGACTGAGAGTCAGGAAATAAACACACACACAGCTGGTCAGCTGATTTTCAACAGTGTGCCAAGAACAGTTTCTCTGACAAGTGGTCCTGGGACGACGGGATAGCCACGTGCAAAAGACTGAGGTTGGACCCTTACCTCACACCACACACAGCAATTAATGCAAAAAGAGATCAAACTTTTAGAAGAAAGCATAGAAATAAATCTTCACCACCTTGGATTTGGCAATAGAGTCTTAGGTCTGACATCAAAGCATGAATGAGCAAAGAAGTAAAGATAAGTTGGACTTTATCAAAATCTAAAACTTTTGTGCAAGAAGGGACATTATCAAGAAAGTGAAAAGAGAACTCACAGAAAGAGAGAGCATATTTGCAAATCACGTTACCTGAGAAGCGTCAAGCGTCCGGAATAGGAAGAGCTCTAGAGCCTAGCAAGGAAGAGCCGGCAAAGGGTCTAAACAGGAGTTTTTCTACAGAAGATACAAAAATGGCCAATAAATATTGAAAACATGCTCAGTGTCCCTGTCGTGAGGGAAACGCAAATCACTCCCTCAGTGAGATATCACTGCACACACACTGGATGACTATTAAACAAAAACAAAGGAAAAACAGCAAACGTTGTTGGAGGGATGTAGAGAAATTGGGACCATCAAACATTGCTTGTGCAGCCACTGTGGAAAATGGTTTGGCAGTTCCTCAAAAAGTTTAACATAAGAGTTACCACATGACCCTGCAATTCCCCTCCTAGACATATACCCAAAAGAACTGAAAATACATGGTCGTGCAAAACCTTGTACATGAATGTTCACAGCAGTGTTATTCATAAAAGATAAAAAGTAAGCTACCCAAATGTCTATCAACTGACGAATGTTTATCTAAACAAATTGTGATCCATTTACACTCGTAAACAGGAAGGAAGTACTGACTCTGCAACACAGATGAGTCCTGAGGACGTGGTTTCGCAGTGAAAGAAGCCAGGAAGGCCCACATGCGAGTGACCCCATCACATGAAATGTCCAGAACAGGGAAACCCACACGGATGGGAAGCAGCTTGGTGGTTGCCTGGGAAGGGGGAGGGCGATGGGGGGGGATGAGTGGCTACAGGGCTTCTTTCTGGGGAGACAAAAATGTTCTGCAATTAGAGAGAGGCGATAGTTGTCCAGCTCTGTGAATACACTAAAACCCTCTCTAACGGGGTGGATTTTACGTCATGTGAATTATCCCATTTGAGAGGGGGGAGAGGTGGGGGTCACTGGAGACTCCGTGCCAGGCTCTGGCTAGAATGCAGCCCCGCCCAAGGATGCTGGGGGCGCAGCCTGGTGTAGATGTGCAGGCAGAAACACCCTGGCCCCCCAACCCTAGGGGGTCACGACCCTTGGCCCCTCCCCCAGGTGGGGTGGGTGGGGCACAGACGGACCGTGAAGGTGGTGAAGACCCAGTCTCTGGGGAGGCCCTTGGTCTCGCAGAACTTGTCGTTGATGTAGCGGTTGAGGTGCTCCATGCTCCACACTGTGTCCTCCTTGAACAGCATGTAGAGGGGGCTCTTCTTCTGCATGAACTAGGGGGCAGTGCAGCACCTGGAGGCCATCCCCCAGAGCACCCGGAGGCCCTGCCCCTGCCAGGGCCCCTAGGAAGAGCCTCACCCTAACCCAGCTACGCAGAGACCCCACAGAGGTTCTGCTCCTTCAGGACACCTGCAGGGGCCCCTTGCTGAGACCCTCCCGCAGCACCTCTTTCCACTAAGAAGTTCCTGCAGATCCTCCCGGAGGGCTCCGCCTAGACTCTCTCCATTAAGAACCTCCCACAGAGACCTCTGCCCACAGGACCTCTCCACTGAGGTGCTCACAGAGACCTCTCACCCCTCGGCTCTCACTCTTGCCCACACCTGATCCACACCCAGAGGGAACTGAGCTGGCGGTTGGAGTGCATGGCTCTTGGTCATTTCAACAGGAGGCCTGGCTGTGGCTGAAGGGGAGAGGCAGCACTGACTGCAGGCAGGGGCAGCCCGGACCACCTCTGGGCCTGGACCATCTCCAGGTCTGGGCCATGTCTACAGCTGGATTCTTGTCTGCAATCTTGAGTAGTTATTTCATCCAAGGCTGCAGGGAGGGCCCTCACCTGTGGGGGGCATTTACCTGGTTGGTTAAATGGCCACTGAGGTCACTGGAGCAGGGATCATAAAGGTTGAGGGTGAGGCGAGCATAGCCATGGCCGAAGAAGACCATGTAAGGTGTGGCGCAGGCGATGAGCAGGTAGGAGCGCACGTCGAACTTCTTCCCATCCAGCAGCAGCGGGTTCTTGATGTACCTGGGGAGGCGTGGGGCCCACGGTGTCTGAGCACATGGTCGGCCTGGCTAATTCCTCAGCACACCTGCCACCTGTCTCAGGTGTGCCCTGTGGGTCCCCTACTCTTGCCTGAGTGCAGCGTCCATTGATGAGGGGACATTTCTGAGCCTCAGCAGGTCAGGGAACTGGGAAGAAAGGCCTGGCTCCTAGAGCTCAGCTTACTGTGTGTGTCTGGGGCATCCCAGGGCACAGCTTGCTCTAGGAGCCTGGAAGGAGGGAGCAGGTTGGGCCCCTGTGGGCAGGGAAGACTGCCTGGGAGAGAAGGGAGGAGAGAACTTGGGCCTTAAAGGGAAGGCGGCTTTGGAGAGGCAGGGAGGGGACATCCCAGGTGGAAAGAGCTGTAGTTCTAAAGACCCAGAGACCAGGAGAAGCTGCTTGGGATGGCAGAGGGCAGTTCCGGCAGGAGTGAGGTCCACGCTGGCAGGTAGGGAAGTCCAGACGGACCCTAGTGAGGCTAGACTGTGCCCTCCACCCGCTGTGTGAGGCTGAGGGTCTGGACCCCACCCAGAGGCAGAGGGAGCAAGGGAGGGTGGTCAGCTCTGGCTGCCGGCCTGAAGGCTGCAGCTGGCAGGGTCGGGGGTGGGGGAGAGGCTGGCCGTAGGGAGACCTGTGAGGCTTGGCTTCTTGCAGGACAGAGGGCCCAGGGCCCAGGCCAGGGAAAAAACTGAGCAAGACTTCCCTGCCCCACACTCATCCATGTCCAGGAGCCTGTGTGTGGGGGCATCCCTCTGAGATTCTGGCCGGATGTGACATCCCCACCTCTTCTGGCTACACAGGGGCCCAGCTTGGGGACCCACAGCCTTCCACTGCCAGTGACTCCTCTGGGGGCCCAGTGACCCCCACGAGCCCTCACAAGCACCAGCAGGCCTAGAATCAGCCACACCCAACCAACGCCCCTGGTCGTGCCCACACACAGCAAACACCTCTGCACGACTCGTGCCTGAGGCACCCGGGGCGGCATCTTGTGGTACGTGGGGGCGTCCTCGATGCTCTGCGTCTTGGCCTGGAGGGCAGCGACTTCCTCCCGGTTCCTGACCAGAAAGATGCCTTTGCCCTGGTTGGAAGCGGTGGGCTTGCAGATCCACATCTGGGTTTCTGGGGAGAGAGCCCCCTGAGTCTGGGGCCCTCCCAGCCCCTGCGGCGATGCCCATCCACGGCCCCACCCACACGCCCTCCCGCCCTGACCACATCCAGCTGTGGCTCCACTCCTGCCAGGCTTTGGCCTCCACTGCGGTTCATCCATGACCCTCCCCGACGTCGCCCCAGCCCTGGCCTTGACCTCACTCTCCCTGGCCCCGCCCTTCCCCCCCGACCACACCCCCACCTCCACCTCACCTTCGCCCTGCCCTCAGCACGCTCCCACATTGGTCCACCCCAGCACTGGACTCCCCAGAGTGGGCCTGGTGTCCAGCAGCCTCTCACCATCAAAGAGGGTGAAGAAGGCTTCTCTCTCGTCCCTGATGTCCAGACGGTAGGTCTCTGGGAAAAATTCTTCCATTTTCAGGATCCTGCAGAAGCAGGGAAGTGGGAAGACACGGGGAGGGTTGCCCCCCTCCCCCAGGCTTGGCTGGCCATTTTAGGGGTCTGACCCGGGGGTGGCTTGGAGGGAGAGTGTCCACTGGGAAGCTGGGCTGGGCTCCAGGCATCCCTGCAGCCTTTGGTTTCCTCTGACACACACACATCCCAGCCCCACAGCTGTCTCCTCTGGACATTTGCACCTTCTGTTCCTGGCCAAGATCACTCTCCCGGCTTCTTGCACACCTCGCTTCTCTGCAGGCTGCCTCGTCCACATCCCAGCCCCTCTCCCACCTTCCTGCTCTCAGGCCTTTGCGAGTGGTCAGTTCAGACCTGTGTCCCAGGCCAGGCCAGAGCCCAGCGTGTAGCTAATGGTTGGCACGGATCCCCCGACCTGGGATGCCCTTGACCCCCTTTCACCTGCCACTAGGCCATCCTTCAGCTTAGGGGAGAAGGGCTGAGTGCATCTACCTCTGTGGCCCAAGGCGTCCTGGGCTGGTCCACATGAACTCTTCCAGGGCGGGTGTTGTGTCCTTTCCAGGTCTATACCCCAGGGGGACACAGAGCCTGGCCTGAGTGGCACTCAGTGTGTGGAGGATGGACGGCGGGGTGTCTGGAGAGGTGGGGAGTGGGTGGGGGCTTGGTGGTATGTTCGTGGTGTGTGGATGGGTATTGGTTGGACAAATGGATTTTGGATGGAAGTAGGTGCATGGGCAAGTGGTCTGGTGGATGCCTGGAGGGCAGTGGACTGAAGCTGCTGACAGAAATGGGTGGAGGTGGAAGCTGGACACGTGGCTGTAAAGGTGGTGTCGTGGATGACCGGGTAGTGGGTGGCTGCCCGCCTGGTAGGGGGAGGACAGGGAGGCAGATGGAGGGGGAGCTGTTTGGATGGGTGGGCAGTTGCGTAAATGGCTGGCAGTGAGTGGATGAGGGTGGACAAGTGGCTGCAGGTTGGAGCGCATGGACTGGGTCAGGCCCGGCTGCATGGTGGGTGGGTGGAGGAGGACCTGTGAGAACGGGCAGTGGAGACTGAGTGAGGGACGCCAGTGGGTGGCTCTGTAGCAGGCGTGTGATGACTGCTGGGGTCCAAGAGGGTGGGTGGATGGAATGGTGGCCGGTGTCGGACGTGGAGATCGGTCGGTGAGCACTGGCTGGGTCAGTGGGAAGGCGAGAGCAGATGGACTCAGTGGAGGGCGGGCGGGACCAGTGGCCAGCGGGCGCGTCGGGTTGGGTGGGTGCCTGGTGGGCCGGGGCAGGCTCACTTGGCCTGCGTGCTCGGGGGCGGCTTGCTGGTCCTGCTCACGACCCGCGCGTGCTCCCTCAGGGCTCTGAGCAGCCCGATCTTGGTGGTGAGGAGCTGGTTATTGGGGAGCTGGAACAGCAGCTGCTCACCTGGCACGACAAAGCCCAGAAGTGTGCGGCCGTGCGGCGAGGAGGGCCGGCCGCGGCTGCGGGCCCCCTGCCGCCCCTACCTTCCCGGAACCGGCAGTAGGTGTCCCTGCACTTGACCTCGCACCACGTCAGCTTGCAGTCCTCCCGCTGGCTGTCCTGGGTGCGCTGCCAGCCCTTGCTCTTGCAGTAGGAGCTGATTCTGCAGGGCGAGGAATGGCGGTGACCCAAGGGCCGTGGGGAGCAGCAGCGGAGCGGGGCCCGGCCGGGCGGCAGTGGGGCTGGGCAGCACCTGAGGCCCCACTCACACTGAGGCCCCGTTGGTGCCTCCGATGTAGAAGACGGGACCCTGCCCAGTGCTGGGCGGCTGCTTCTCTCCCCCCAGCAGGTGCTTCTCCAGGAGGGCAGCCTGGGGCCGGGCAGCGTCAGCGTCGTCCGGGAGGTCTGCGGGCAGGTGGGCCGTCAGAGGCTCCGGGCCGGCAGGTGACTTTCCCACCCTTCCAGGGCTCCCCCCAACCTGTGTGTCGGCCCTGCTGGCCCAGCTGATGCAGGAGGCCCTCCTCTCGGCAGCTCCCCATTGATCTCTCACGGGCCCAGCCTGCGGACAAGGTAGGGGTCGGAGGGGGTGGCTGGGGGAGGCACCCACTCGGAGTCTGGCTGGAGCCCCTGGGCCATCCCCCAGCCATCTCGGCCCATCTCAGTCCAGTCTCGGGCTCAACCAGAGGTTCCCCTAAGAGAGAGGGGACTGCATGCCACCACCCAGGGCCAGCCTTGGATGGGCAGGGTCCCTCCTTACCAGCAGGGCAGGGGCTCAGTACAGGGCTGAGGCCAAGGTGTGAGTCAGGAGCTGGGGACAGACATGATGCAGGGACATGCCCAGGAGAGTGGGGGTCACAATGTCCATCACGACATCATGGGTGACCCATGTCAGTCAGGGGAGGCCCCTCTTTGTGCCTGTTCAGACCCCACTTCAGCTGTCCTCTGCCATACTCAGCTGGCCCAGATCCCACACCCAGTGTGTGGCTTCCAGCCGGCCCCACTTCCAGGGCATGGCTGTGTGGTCCCTCAGTGAGGCCTTCTTTGGGAAGGGGCTGCCTGTCCCTGGTTGGCCCCGGACTGGGGGGTGGAGCCAGTTCCGTGACTGTATTCACCTGGCCCCCAGGGGCAGCTCTGCAAGACCCCTGCCATCCTTGGCCGCTTGCCGCTCTTTGTGTGGATCTGGGTCCGAGAGGCGGGTCCCCAGTGGTGGATGAAGAGGGTGTGGCTGTGGGCACTGGGGTGCGGGCACCTCTGGGAAGACACCGCCCTGACCCCTCTGCAGGACCTCCGGACAGTCCATGGCCCGAGCCCTTGTACTGGGCCCGAGGTCAGGCCCACCCTGCCCGGAGAGGGGTGCCTCTTGGGGTCCTGGTCTTGGGCTTCCTTTTGTGGCCGGCTCCTGTCTCTGTGGTGACTGTGGGGCCTGGTGCCCCTTGGGGGCTGGGCCGTCTCTGCATCTCGTCTGTCCCGGGCGAGGCCTCTTCTGCAGGGACTGTCTGTTGGGCGTCTCTGCGCTCGGCCTCGGTGCTGGCTGTAAGGAGGGCTGCCATCAGGCCTGCCGGGTTGGGCAGGGGGCGCCCTGGCCCCGAGCAGGCCCCTCCCAGAGTCAGGGCGGGGACTGCGGAGTCCAGCAGCGTCCTCCCTACTGCCCTGGGCCCTACCCCGAGGATGATGCCTGCCTAGAGCTCCTTTTGGCCAACTTGGGAACATTTTAGGGAATTTTAGCCATTCCTTGACAGGTTTTTCCCTATCTGGGGGCTGCCTGGGAGGCAAAGATTTTTCTGAAAGATTGAAGAAACACCAGCCGTGGAAAGGCCAGCACCCTGGGGAGTTCCAGGCAGAGAGGGGCTCCTGCCCCTGCAAACCAGGTACCAGCAGACTGCTCTCCAAAGAGGACAGTCACTTTGCAAGCAAATCAGCTGGTCACACAAGAGATGCTGACAAAGGCCTCTGTCCCCATTTAGAACAGAAGAGGGTAAACTGGGAACAGCTGTCAGCATGGTTGTGGGGGCTGGGAGGCTGGCTGGGTGCGAGGAGAGCCTCACGCCCCTGCCAGGGTGGGCTGAGCAGTGTGGACGACCTGGAGCCTCCTCCCCAGCCACACCCACTCAGAACGACAGGGCTCTTTGGATGAGGCTGTGTCGGGGCTGGACCCCGCTCGGCACGGCTGGGGGATATGGGCCTGCTGATAACAGGGAGGGTGCATGTGTGTGTGTGTGTGGGCATGTGTGTGCCTCCCCATTGCCTGGGAGACCCACCCCCTGCTGGGGATACGGACAATGGGTCAACAGACATCTGACGGAGATCCCCCAGGTGTGAGCAAGAGCTTGACACACACACTGGTGCACACCGTCCCGCTTGCACATGCACACACGTACACACAGATGTGCGCAAACACAGGCGCATGTCATCACGACAGAGGAAGAGGAGCGGAGGCACCAGGACAGAAGGCACAGGACACAGCCCTGGGGAAATGCTGGGCCAGCTTCCTCACCCCAAGAAGAGGGCCGGGCCGTGGGAACAGAGGAGCAGGGACTGTGGAAAACCCGTGGAGACTGAAAATGCAGTACAAGGGTTGGAAGTTGGAGGCAAGGAAATGGCCTGGAAAGGAGAATGCTGAGAAGGAAACGGAGTGACAGCTGAGTCCGGAGGTGTCTCAGAGCAGGAGGCAAGGTTCCTGTGACGAGCCCGGGCTGGTGGGAAGTCTTGAGACCCCTCCTCAGGGAATCCTTCCCTGGGAAGGAAGCTGGGCTGTCCCAGGGAGTGGCTCTGTGCCTTGGTGTGTCCACCTGTGGAACGGGCCTGCGGGGCTGCTCTGGAGACAGTTCTGACACATGACACGTGCAGACATCTGTCTTGTCCAGTGTGTTCAAGGAGGGCCCTTGGGACAATGGTGAGGACCGAGAGGGCCCGGCCCGTGCCGAGCAGGTGAGGGCCAGCCCGGAGAGAGCCTTCTTTGTGGTTAGGATGTGAACGTGGGAGGGAGCCCCGGTCCCGCAGACCAAAGCGGTGGATGATGTCTGCGGTATCACCCAGACACAGCAGGTGCCAGGAGGTGGGGTCCAGGGCACTGGCTTTCAACATGAGCCTTATAAGCCTCTGTCCCTATTTAGCTTGCCTGACTCTGTACATTTTACTACTTTCACAAAGAATTGAACAGGCCGTGAATGATCACTTCTTGTCTTTCGAATTAACAAAGATTAAGGAAGACAGCAGCCCTGGGCATGCACGCGTGTGGTGAGACACGCCCGTGGGCTGCAGGCTGCAGCCTAGGGGTCCTTGGCACCGAGTTCTGGCCCCGGGAGCCTTGCTGAGCAACTGCACGTTTCAGACTCTCTCTAAAGGACTAATTCTAAACGGAGAGACAACGCCCTACGCTGAAAGAGGCTCCTGGAGTGTTATCCATGGTGCTGAGACGCAGGGTGTGAGTGGCCCTGGCAGAGGGGGGTGGCCACTCAATGAGGACTGAGGAGGGCGGGTGTTCAGTGAAAACTGTAGAATGAATTTGTAAGTAAACCTTTTACCTGGTCAGGTAAAAAGACCGGCAGTAAGTGGCGCCCCGGTGTGATGGATGGAAGACCCTCCTGAACGTGAAGAAAACATCCCGGAAAATGAGACATTTGTGTCCTGCCAGGCGCCTCCCCCCAACCGCGCATTTGGCAACCTGGGGCGCTGAGGAGGTGCTGACATCGCTCGCCGGGCTGGTGCCTTCTGTCCGGGGTCCAGTTTTCCGGGGGAACGTGGGTCCCGCGGATTTTAGGAGGCTGTCCTTCGGGGGATCGGTTCTGGCAGACAGAACTAGTCCTGAGCAAAGGAACTCGTCCTGAGGGGCCTCTACCCCCAGGAGGCCTGCCCTTCTCAGCCTGGCCTGGGGGTCTCTGCCACTCACGCTGTGGCCCTGGGGGCATGGGCCCTCTGCAGAGGGTTCTCTGCCCAGCCAGGCTGCCCGTCTCCTCCCCTCCCCTGCCTCCCTTATGCTCCAGGCAGAGTCCAGAGAGGATCCACAGGGTTGCTGGAGGCCAGGGGGCTAGATTAGGGGCATGGGACGGCAGGCCCCAGCCCTCATGCCCAGCCAAGACTCCTGCTGGTGGCCCGCCTGTCCCTCTTACCTGCCTGACAAGATGGTGCAAGCCTCTGCCAGGGAAACAACAGTGGTGACCAGGCAACCGTCTCCCAGCAACCATGACCCAGTGGCCCAGAGGTGAGCAGGCGATGGCAGGGGAGGGCAGGAGGCCAGGCCCTGTGGGGAGCTGGAGGGTGGGGGGCAGCCACTGAGGCTGGAGAAGGGGCACTGTGTGCACGGCCCCCACCTGGACCCTCCATCTTCCCAGATCATTCCTGAGCCTTCTCAAGGTCCCTGAATCCCTGGCCAGACCCCAGACCTGACCCCATTGTGTTTTTTTGTGCTCATTGTGGTTTGCCTGTTCCATTTTGTCTCCGCTCACTAACAACCCCAGTATGTGGAGTCCACATTTTACAGGACAGAAAGTAGGGGCTCAGCAAGACCATGCTTCCCAAGAGTAGAGGGGCCCACACCCAGGTCTGGGGGGCCAGGGCTGCGGGAGGGCTCCTGGCCTCTGTGCCGCTGGCTGCACTGCATGGCCTCCCCTTGGGTGTGTTACCAGGTGTCTCTGCCTAGGGTGCCTTCACATGCTTCTCGCAGGGCTGGGTGGCGGCCCCCCAGCCCGTGTCCACGTCCGAAGCCCCCGAACCTGTGGATGCAACCTCACTTGGAAAGGGGGTCTTTGTAGATGGGATTGTCTGATGGGCCCTAAATCCTGTGACCAGTGTCCTAGTGGAGGGAGGTAGGCAGAGAGGAGGAGAGAGGGAGGGGAGACGCCGGGTGAAGGTGGGGCAGAGGCTGCAGGGAGGCAGCCACAAGTCCAGGGGGCGCCTGGAGCCCCCAGGGGCCGGAAGAGGCAGGAAGGCCCTCGCCCTGGAGCCTCTGGAGGGAGCGCGGCCCTGCCCACACTCAGCTTTCTGGCCTCAGGCCTTCAGAACTGTGAGGGGAGGCATCTCTGTTGTTTTGAGCCCCCCAGTTGGTATAATTTGCTATGGACATCCCAGGAAGTTAATGCACTCCCTAAGTCCCTCACTTCTGAGGGTCCCACGTGGTGCCCCCTCCACCACAGGGAGGCATCCCTGACCCCACACAGAGGCTGATGCATCCACAGGCTGGGGGCCTGCTGGACTGTGGTCTGAGACCCTTTTGCCCTAGGGTAGCTGTAGGTCAGCCCAGAGGGGTGGAGAGCTTCTTCAGACAAGACCTTGACTGAAGGGCATCCTGACCTCAGGAGCTGGTGGCCCTTCAGCCTGGGCCTGTAGGGGGCAGCAACCAGGGCCAGGCAGTGGGGCCACTTGTCACCTGCAGGCCACTCCTCTTCCCTTGGCCTGAGCACACCTTTCGGAATCCCCACGCTGTCCTCCTTCTGGAACCCATGCCCTCCTCTGCCATCACTTCTAGGGGTCCAGGCCCTGAGGAGGCTCCCAGCTGGGCCAGCCCACTCCTCTGCTCCGTATGGGTTCTGGGGAGGTGGCCCCCTGCCCACATGGTGACACCAAGAGCTCAAACTCAAAATCTGCTTTATAACCTGAAAAACTGGATGGTATGGGTGCCCCCCCAGTGCAGCCTTTCTCACAGCGGCCCAGGGCCGGGTCATCAGCCACAGCTACAGCCTGGGGCAAGGCAGCCAGTCGTCAACCCCGCAGGGCAGACGCCTCTCTCGCAAGGAGGCTGGTGGCTGGGGTGCCTCTGGGCTCGGCTTTGCTTGGCCCGAGTGCACTGGAGGCAGAAGGAGGCGGTCCAGGCCCTGCTCTGGGCAAAGGTCCAGCAACCCTCCTGCAGCAGCGATTGGGGTCTTCCAGGCAGGTCAGGCCCTGGCCCCTCATGGGGAGTTGGTGCCTTTGCTGGACCAGGAAGCTCTCCTCACTGGCCCCCGGGCAGCCTCTGGCCTCTGTGTCCCTCTGCTTGGCTCCTGCCAGGTCCCGGCCTGGACATCTGCTCAGAGAGGCTTTCCTGGGCCACCCGCACCCCCTCCCACACTTCCCTGGCCTTTTCAATGCCAGCAGCCCTCACAGCTGGCAGGTGCTGCCTTAGGGCCTTCCTGCCTCTGTGGCTCCCTCTCAGGGACTTTCCTTGTCCCCCACCGTGTCTACAACTGCTCTAGCTCTCAGAGGGGCTCAGGGAGGGTGGGACGGAGCAGGGAGGGGCCCCTCTGCCCTGACTCTGGCCACAGAGCCCTGAGCCAGAGCCATTAGCCAGTCCTTTGCAAAGCTGTGGGTTGGGACCCTGGGACCTGCTTGGAATTCTCTTGGGAAGGAAAGGGCTTTGGTGGGGCAGCCACGAGGCTGAGGGTAGTATCAGCATCCAGAAGTTTGGTTTTGTGGATACCTTTAGACAGAGGACATCTTGATGAGCCTCAGTGGGTAGAGCAGAGGGGAGTGGGGTGGGGGCTGTGGGGTGGGGGCCTGAGGGCGGTCAAGGGTGCGGGACTGCCTGGCCTATTGCCCAGCGTGGGTGGGTGACCGTCTGTCTGCTCACCCCTGAACCCTCCGACTGCCTGAGCCCTGAGTCAGTCCTGTGGGTACCCAGGGGAAGCAAGGAGAGATGCCCTGCAGGCCCAGCACCCCACCAAGGGTGGAGTCTCCAGGGTCCTGGTGCCACCTAGGGTGGGGGCGAGACCGGCTTGGGGTGCCTCTGGGGGCACTGTTGCCCACTGTACTCTTCCCCACCCTGGGCTGGGGGTTTAGGGGGCTGGGGCTGCTTCAGTCTTGTCCTCCTCAGCATCCCCCACCCCCGTATAGGTGGGGGTGGCAAGGGATGAGGTCACCTCCCTGGAGAGGCTTCCAGGGGGGCTCCAGTGCTGTGCTGCCTGCAGCCCCCAGTCTCTTCTGGCCTGTGGCAGTGCCAGCAGCGCAGTGCTGTACCACCTGCTCCCAGACTCTCAGTGTGGGGCCCGCTGGGCCCCCTGCCTGTGCACCTGAGTTGAATGGAAGGTCCACATGCTTTATTACACCAACAGTCCCTTGTATCTGTGACAGAAAGCCCACCTCAGGGTCACAGGGCTCCCCTAGTCAGGGCCAGGGGCTGGAGGTCCAGGGCTTGGCCTCTGTGCCCTGGGGGGACTTGAGGTCCTGGACCTGGGGCAGAGGTGCACTGAGGGCCCAGGACCACTGCTGGCACTGATGGACTCCGGGCCCCCTCTCCACCCAGTGTCCGGCAAGGGGCCCCTTCTCCGGCGTCGATCAGGCCTTGGATGGACGGCATTACCAGACAGTATTAGACAGAGGACCAGATCTAACCTTGTCTGGTAAGACCCCCATCGGTAGGCTTAGGTGCAGGCAGTTTCGTCGAGGGGCCCTTCTAGAAGAGGGAGAGAGGGTTCAGCCGGGCGGCGAGATCTCTAGACCCTCCTGAGTCTGCGGGGCAGTCCCAGAGGCCCCCGTAGCCCTGTCCAGGACTGCTCTGAGAAGGGCTCTCCTGTAGATCCCATCCCGGGAGCTGCCCTGCCGGCACCTGTGTTCATGGGCGCAGCTGGGGAGCAGTCTGGCTTCCCTGCTCTCGATTCCGAGTCAAGGTGGCTGCGGCATCCTCTCCGATTAACGGGTAACAGCCAGGCCAGAGGCAGGCCCTCCTCGCTGGGGAACCTCCTGGGCCCAGGCAGGAGGCCGCCCCTGTGCTTGTGCCGGGCAGGTCTGGAGTCCTGGCTTCAGATCAAAAAGATAAGATAAAGGGCCATCCTGGCCTCAGTGATTTGAGACAATGTACCCAGTCTTGCCTGTGACACTGTAGGGGCTGGGGTCAGGGAGAACAGCACAGAACGTCCACTGTGTAGGCCTGTGGGTTGGGCCCAGGGCACCTGGACACACCCTTGTCCTTCCTGCTTCCCCAGTGGACAGAGGGAGCGCAACCCTCTTTGTGCAGCAAGAGGTGGTTGCCCGTGGCTGACCCAGCTGACCAGGGCCTTTAAGGGCAGAGCCAGCTCCCAACAGTGATGTGGCTGGGGTTCCCTGGACCGCCACAGTGGCTGTCTGACCCTGTGTGGTGGACCAGAGGGGCTGGGAAGAGAAGGCGAGGGCTGCTGCTTGCCGGCTCTGTACCAGCCAGAAAGTGCATGTCTTTGTGTGGCTGCTGACCTGGGCCCTGTGGCTGCCTTGCTTGGGGTACTCGAGCCTAGCCACAGCAGATGCATGGGGGAGAGCGGCCAGGCCCCTGAGAGGCCAGCCTCTGGGCTGGTGGCTCTTCTCAGGTCCTCGTGTCCTGGGTCCCTTGGGGAGGCCTAGGGGCCCTGATGAGGCAGAACCAGTCCCACCCTCGGACTTGCTGGGCTTGGCTGCAGAGCTGAGACAGGCCGTCTGCCCATCCCCCAGCTCGGCCCAGCATGGAGACCAGGAGCTCAGGACAGCACATCTAGGCCACTTCCCGGTGGGTGGTGGGTCACCTTTGAACATCGTTACCAGACAGTGTTAGAGTTGAGCTGAGGAATCCAGCACTGTCCGGTAAGATGCCCACAGAGGCCCAGTGCACCTCGGTCTGAGGACGCGGGACGGACGTGGGCGCCTGCCCCGCCAGCAGGCCAGGCCCAGGTGGAGGCAGGGAGGCCTGTGTGCTGCTCCCTGCTTTCCCAGAGCCAGGACACCTGGGGCCGCAGACCTGGGACCAAGGCTGAAGGTGTTGCTGGTCTACAAGGGGGCCTACCCACCCTGGCCGGGCCGGGCCTGACCGCGCCAGGCTGGGCCTTCACCCTCCACAGCCTTTGTTGCGGCTCCGCTCAGCCCACACCTGTCAGGTGTGGTGGCAGCACCTGCTTAGGTGCCATGGGCAGGGCCCAGATACCTGAGCACCCTAATCCCAGCACACTGGGGGCAGTGGTGGGGCTCGGTGCAGCTGCAGGAAGCCTTTGATTCTGGGGGCCGAGAAGGGGCTCAGACACGTCCAGGCCTTGTGGGGGGTGCTGCCTGAGGTCAACTTTCTGCTTTAAGGCCCCACCCGGAAGCCAACGGGGCAGGACAGGGTGGGGAGCTGTGGGTGGGTCAGCCGACTGTGGGTGTTGGGGAGCTGGGGCTTGCGTGGGAACTGCGTGGGGCCTGTGCGTGGGGAGGGCGGGTGGGGGCCAGGCTGGGGGAGGGCGGCCCCCTCGCTGCGTGCAGGGCCCCGCCGTCATCATTACCAGGCAGTATTAGAGACCAGACACCATCCAATGCTGCCCAGTAAGATGGCGATGGCCGCCCCTCATTGGGTTTGGGGGCCGCCCGGCAGGGTCAAGAGGAGACTCAGTGGGGGTGGCGCCCAGCAGCATGAGGTAGAACCACGTCTTCCCAGGGCTCTGAGGTGGGGAGGACCACAGGATGACCTCCCTGCCCACCCAGCCCCTGCTGGCCTTGCAGAGCCACCAGCTCCGGGAGTGGGGTGGGCACCTGAGGGGGACAGGTGGCTGGGGGCTGACGGGGCGGGAGCAGAGGGGGCCCCTTCTTCTGGGTGGTCCCAGGGAAAGGCCCAGCGCCTGGGGGTCTCTGGTGAGCATGCGTGTGTCTGAGGCCTGGGGCTGCTGTGGCAGGATCGCGGGTCTCTGCCTCCCAGATGCAGCCCCAACAGTGTCCAGTGGCTTGCTGCCACCTCCTGCCCTTGTCAAGGGCTTGGACGGGGATCGGGACCAGGATGGAGGACAGCTGCCAGGGACGGCACCTGGGCTCTCCTCAGCCCCCACTTGCCCAGCCGGGCAGGTGTCCTGGGGCCCAGGGCCCCCACCTCCTGCTGGGTGCCTTGTCACCAGTGCCCCACTGATCTGCCCCCCAGGGTTCTGGCTGTGAGGTCTGAGGGTGAGCTGGTGCTGTGCCTGCGGGAGGGGTGCGAGAGGGGCAGTCCTGTCCAGCAGGTGCCTGGTGGTCACTGTGGCTTCTGTGCCCACTGGTCTGAGGTCCAACCCCAGAGCAGATGGAACAGCGGCCCCCCAAATGCAGGATACAGGGACCTGCGGGGGCCTAGCCAATCTCGGAGGCACCCCTAGGGTGGGTGTTCAGAGTGTGGGGGTGGGGTTGAGGAAGTGGGCAGCTCTGTGGCTCTGCCCTGCTCAGTGTCCACACCTGGGGCCCCATATGGAACTGAGAGACCCCTGGCCCCCTGCCCTGAGGACACTGAAGGGTCCGATCCTCTCTCTTGTCCCTTCTCTGTCCCCATACAGGTGGCAGCCAGACCTGGAGAGCCGGCCAGAGCAGCTTCTCAAGTTTTCCGGCACCTTCCACCTACAGAGGCTGCAGGGAGAGGGCGTGGCCCCATGCTGATTCCCCCCAGGCTTCCAGGTTGACCACAACAAAGACTGTGTCGTTCCAGCCCCTGGCCTCAGTCCACCCAGTTCACCCAGTTCTCTGGGTCATGCTTGGGAACGCCGGTCCACCCAGTTCTCTGGGTCATGCTTGGGAACGCTGACATATCTCAGAGGTCCCGGCCGGACCCAGTAGGTCTGGCACTGGGGGGTAGGTGGGATGCCTGTCCTCCACACGGGAGGGGGCTTCACAGATGCTTGGGCCCCCCAGGTGACCATGTACAGGCTCAGAGAGTGGCACCCACGGCCAGGATGCCCCTCCTGGCTCAACCTTGCCTTCCAGTGTTTCTCCCTTGCACCCCGTAAAGTCAATTCACTTTTTTCTGAGCTAAGTGAAACCGTCTAGACTTCACTTTCAGAGCTGAGTTAAATTTCAGCTCCATTCTTGGCTGCCAGGCCACAGGGGGAAGGCAGCGGGGTGAGGGGATGTGGGCAGGAACCCTCCCTCCTAGGCAACCCACTGAGCACAGGCGGCTCTGGCTGCGTGGCCTCCGGAGCCGGGCCTGGTGTCCCCAGTGCCCCTGGCTGCCCTACTTAGGGAGCACTGAGGGCCTGGGAGAGGCCCAGGCCAGCCCAGCCCAAAGCCAGGTGGACAGGCCACCTCCACTGTCTACTGCCCACCAGCTCACCAGCCATTACATTCTCCCCTAGGAGGCGGAGGCCTGGCGCAGGTGGGCAGCAGAACGCTCCCCTTTAAGTTCCAGGACAAAACACCACTCTCCTTCTCCCACTCAGAAAATCCACAGGGAAAGACTGATGCCTGGCCAGGCCTCCGCATGGCTCATATGGGGGTCAAGGCCCTGACCGTCCTGCGCCTAGCTGAGGCAGGCAGGCGCGTCTTACTGGCTGAAATGAAAAGCGAAAATAAGTGCTCCCTGTTTCCTGGTGCCCCAGCCGGTGCTTGCCTGGCCAGTTGTGGGCAGGAGTGGAGCCAGTGCATGGTCCCTGGATGCGGGGTCTGGTTGACCATCACCATCCCAGCCAGGCTTAGCTGGGACAGTCGAGCAGTCAGAGCAAACAGCCCACCTGAGGGTGCCCAGCCTGCCCGGCCTGGTAGGTCCCACCTGCACAGGACAGGGTGGGGTGGGGAACACGATCCCAGCGTGAAAAACCAACAGGCTGGTTAACCTGCCCGACGGGCCTTAATCAATGGTGAGGCCGCACAGAGAACAAAGCACAGAAACCCAACTCCTGTGCGCGGCTGGATCAGCCAGCCGGGCAGGGAGCCCCTAGGGCGGGGGCGGCCAGAAGCTGGCCTGTCTGCACGCGGGCACGGCTTCAGTGTTGGCCGAGCTTCTCGTCCACGAGGCCGGGCCGCCATTTCCACTGCTGGGCCTTTGGGCTGCACATGCCTGCCCACCGCCCTGCCCTCCCCACACCAGAGGACAGACCAGGCTCCTCAGGAGGCCCGTGGCTTTGACAGGCTCTTTCACCTTCTCCTAAATTCACCAAACTGATTTTGCAAATAAGGTATTTGCAAATTACCAACATGTCTGAAAATGCACAGCGGATGGTGTTCTGAGTTTCCATAAATGCAGAACTCATTGTGCCTAATTCAATGTGCTGCCAATGGCTCTAACTTTTAAGCATTTCACCTGGATTACTAGGAACAAGTGAACCAAAACCAGACCAACCCATTTCTCCATATGCTCAGCCTAAAAAGCCCTAAAACGCTCCCGGCGGGTTAACTAAAACGTCCTACTCTTCTTCCCTGAAGTTTTGTTCATCAGGAACAATGAACTCTGTAGTGAGCCTCAGAGAGAGTTAGCCCTCCGTCACAGCAAAGTTATCATCTGCCAAACTTCAAAACTGCCTGAGAAAGCCAACGATTTGTGTTGTGGAACAGCTCTGGGGTCCCCAGCACGCTCAGAGCTGGGTGTGCCCGGCTGTGGCCACACTTCCAGAGTAGGGTGTTTGTATGGCCGTGGCCAAGGCTGCAATTTTGTGTTTCAGTGAAGGATCTTTAGAACAGACTTTGGACCTGACCCCAGTAACCGTGTTGGTGGGGCCAGCCTGCACCTCCTCCAAGGTGGTTCCGGCTCTGCTGGCGCCTCACACGGGAACGGGAGAGAAAGAGCATGAATCCAGGCCAGACCGGCTCTGGCCCCATGCTCCAGCCATCACCAGTGTGGCCAGTGGCAAAGCCGAGCCCTTCCCATGAGCAAACCCCAGAAGCCCGTGCCCAGAACTGAGGGCGCCCCAGGCCTTCCCAACACCCGGCTCCAGGGAGCAAGATGCCTCAGAACTGGCACCTCACCGTCCACCTCGGGAAAAGGCTTTCCAGAAGGCCCCGTGGCCAGGTGGAAGGCAGGAGCCCTCAGCTGGCAAGCCCAAGCTGCCCTCTGGTTGGGCGGGAAGATACCCCCCGCCCAGTGCCCGCCTGCCTGGCCCCGCAGACATGGCCTGGACCCCCTGACCATCCTGAGCCGCCGGCACGGCTCCACACCCAACACCTGGCAGGCCTGGCCCCAGGGGCCCACCTTCCCCTAGGAGAGGAAGGGCCACCCTTCCCTGAGTCCTGGCCGCAGCTGGACTCTGCTGCCCATGGGCCATCGCCACCATCACACCATCCTCCCAGGTCAGCTGCGCACGGCTGCGGTACACCTGAGGCTCTCCGCACAGAGCGGCCCCCTCAGGCTCCTCCATCTCCACCTCCTGCACTTACCTGCCCAGACAGGTTCTGTGCCTGGAGGAGGAGGGTGGGAGGCCACTCCCTGCCCCCGTGCCCACGGCTGCCGGCTCGTCTAGCACCGTCCCTGCGTCCAGGACCCGCCAGGCCTCAGCTCGGACACCAGAGAAAGCCTTGGCACCAGTCATCCCGAGTACCCGTCAGCCCCTGGTCGGCAGCCCGGGCACCAAGGTCTGGCTTTGGCCCAACCTGCCCCCAACCAAGATCGGCCTCGAGCGGCATGGAGGCTGCGAGGACCACCCGCCTCCTGGGAGACCAGCTTCCTGCTGCCCTCAGCTGAGGCTCCACACAAAGGAAACTGAGGTTCACACGTGTGCAGGTGGATGGCTTGCCGGGCCTGTGGGGAAAGTTCTGAGAGCAACTGGGAACAATGGAAGCAGCGCGGGGCAGGGCAGGGCAGGGAAGAGGCGGCGAGGCCCCGGCTCGCCTTACATGTAGGGCCTCCCCCCTCCCCACGCAGGTGCCTGCTCTGGGCCGACCAATCTCCACTCCTGGCTGCCGACAGGTGTGTCCCCCGGGCTCCCATAGGCCGAGAGGGAGGCAGCGCAGTGACGCGGCAGCAGGGCGGGCGCCAGGCCTACACATTCCTGCCCCCGCCTCGCCCAGCTCGCCTGCCTGGCCAGGTTGAACAAAAACCAGAGCAGGGAGCTTCTGCAGGGGCTGCAGTGGAGCATGCGAGCCAGCGGCTGGGAGGCTCAGGCAGCAGCTCCTGTCCAGCCCTGGACACCGCCTCACTGGACAAGGAGGGGCATGGACTGGGGTCACCGCCGGCACCCTCTGCCTTCCCCTTTGTGGCTCCAGTGACAACCCTGCCCCTCGGGGTGGTGGGCCCCCCTTGACCAAGGGCAGAGGCTGGACCTGATCTGGGGGCTCCAGGCCCCCAGCCCCCAGTGGTAGTAGCAGTGGAGGGTCTGCTTTACATGGGACTCTCCCGGGTACCCCCAGCCCCCCACCATGGGCAGGTGGGCCCAGAATCAGGGTCACACAGACCCGCCCGCTGGAGGAGCCAAGCTGCCGGAAAAGGGGCCTCCCTGCCAGGTTGGGGGGACGGCCTGCTGACTGAGGCCTCAGGGGAGCCCCTGGACTGTGGGTGCAAGGTTTCGTGTTGGGGTTGGAAGGGCCCGGGGGCCTGTGGCCGCAGGGTGGGAGGGACGGGGGGGACACGCCTGAGGGCATCGTGCTCGTTCCCTGTTCCCAGCGGAAGGGCCTGTAATGAGACAACAGTGATCCCAGTAATTAGTCCGACCGCAGAGACGTCCCAAGGCCCAGCTGCTCCCATGAAGAGCCCCAGCAGCTGTGCTGGGAACTCCCAGTGACAAGGGCCGTCCCTGGCCGCCCACACTCAGCCTTGCTCTACCTGGGAGTGGGGCTCTGTGGCCCAAAGGCCGTCCTCCAGGGGTGGACGTGACCAGAGGGCTGAGTCGCCATCATAGCAGGCTCTCTGGCATCGCACGACTCCCCACCACACAGGGGACTCAGAGAGTGTACGGCCCTCAGGAGCCTCCATGGGCCTGGGTCACTGGGATCATGGTGGGAGAACCAGAAATCCACCAAGGGCCCTTCTAGAGGGGCGATGAGTCCACTGCCCCTCTGGATGCCCCCAGGCTGGTCCACTCCCAGCCTGCAGAGGGGGAACAGACAGGAGCTGGTCTAGTCCTCCTGGGCCTGATGCAGGGCGTCTGGGAGCCAGTCCTGGGGTCATCGGTGACCTCTGACCCCAGCCCCTCCTCTGGATCGTCAGGACGCCCGTCCAGCCCGCTGCCCACCCAGGTGTCCACGTTGTGTGTGTGAGGTGTGTCAGGCACTGCGTTTTGGGGAGACCAGGGCATTGCCGTTGAGTGGGAATGGGAGGAGGGGCTGCTTGGGGCCGACCCTCTTTTCAGGCTCACACCCTGCCCTCCTTGGATGCTGCCTGGTGGGGCCACACGTCGGCGCCTTGGGGATCAGCCCAAAGAGGTCAGGCTGGGGCTGATGGGCTTGGCGATGCCAGACTTCAGAAGCTCCCAGGAGGATGAGGGGCGGCCAGAAAGAGCCGTGGCCGATGTCCTCTAAGCCCCCTGGAGCCAGGACAAGGTGGACACCAGCAGGGCCCTGCTCAGTTCAGTTCTGCCAGGAAGGAGTGTGAGCTGGGGTAGGGAAGGCCCCTGGAGGGGTGGCCGAGGGGCATCGCCCAGCCCGAGAAGAGGCGGAAGCCACCTCCTCCGAGGTGGGGCTGGCCTGGCCTGCCTGCAGACTGAGCCTCTTATCACCAGTTGGGACCCTTTCCCACCACCTCAGAGGCTCCACGCAGACTCAGAAACACGTGGTCAGGCTGCGACTGTCTCAGTCAGAGTAAAAGGCCACGCGGCTTTCTGTGGGAGGTTTGCTGAGGCAGCTCCACCGGCCAGCTGCCCTGGGGTATGGGGGACCCTTGTCGGGGGCCTCTCTGCCACTCCAGGCGATTATCTGGGGAAACCCGAAGTCCTGGTGGGAGGCTGCCCCAGCCCGTGATTGTGATGGTCAGGAAGCAGCTGGGCTTCCCTGTGCGAGGGTGGCCCAGCAGCAAGTGCCCCCAGGGAGCAAAAGCCCTTTTGACCGTCCCCCTGGCTCACCAGTTTCAAGAGGACAGTTCCGGCCTGGCTGACCACTTGCACCCTGACCTTGCAGTGACCGTTCACCACTTGCCTCGCCTATTCTGCCTAAGTTCCAAGCAGAGTAAAAATGATCCAGAGTGAGACAGAGCCTTGTGCTGGCACATGGCCGAGGGGTCTCGGCAGGGTTGGCAGGTGTCCTATACCTCAGTTTCAAACAGATGGTCAGCTGAGATGTTCCCTTTGCCCCCACAGTCGTGGCAGGCAGCTCCTGCCAGCGCAGTCTGGGCCCGAGGGTGCCTGGCACCTCTGAGCTCTGCTGTTGGCCGCCTCCAGGCCCTGAGCTGTGGTGGTCACTCCTCATGGAGCACCTGTGGCTGCAGCAGGACCCAGCTCCTGCCCCTTGCAGAGGCCCTGGTCCCTCTGGGGCAGCACTCCCCAACCACTCAAGGGTATGTGTGGTCAAGGCACTCAGTGGGACTGGGCCTGTACCTCTGGCCTCATCCAAGGGGAGAGCCGTGCTGGTCCTGCTGGCTGGGGAGAGCCAAGTGCCCAAGCTCTGAAGGGTCAGTGTGGGGCCACCCTGTCAGCACACCAATCCCACATCATCTTAGCCCAGTGGGCAGCAGCTGTGCTCGGTGCCAGGATCGCAGGAGAAACCCGTGGCCACCAGACAAATGTTCCGGTCCAGCCCACCTGCTGGTGCAGACGTTGCCATGGCAGCAGGAGGGGGCGGGGCAGGCGAGACCGGCTCTCCAGGGACAAATGCCACCCCTATGCCTGGGGACACAGTTGGGCTGATGGTAGAGCTGGTGGGAGAGCTAGCCCCCAGCCCCTCAGCCCTGGCTGGGGCCAAGGCCTTCCTGGGCGGGGCAGGCAAGACAAAGGGCCATTGTGCTGTGGCTCTGGCTACTTCCTGCATGGCGGCCAGCCACAGATGGCTGGAGGGTCTCCAAGCCCCCAGGGCCTGGCCTTGGCCTGGAGGCCTGGCTGATGAGGGATCCCAAGGGATCGCCTTCCCACTGGAACAGTGCCAGGGCAAGGGGAGAGCCCTGGAGCCCCTAGACCCCCAGGAGCCTTGGACCCAGGGCTGGGACCTCTCCCAGCAAGCAGCCAGCTCCTGGCTCCTAGGGACACAGGCTCCAAGACGCCCTGCTGGTCCCTCCACTTCTGGATGGGACAGGCCATTTCTCCTCTGCACAGGCCCAGAGTCTTCCTACAGGCACTGGGCTCCTCTGACTCACCCGATGGACACAGCAGAGCACACACCGCGGGCAGCCCCACGTGGACTCCATGGCGTGGGGGGCAAGCCGTGTCACTCGCCCCTCCCTGGCCCTCCACCAAGTCAAGGGTGTGGACTCAGACTGGGGAGGGGCTGTGGGTCTCTCCCCTGCTAATTCTGCCTTTGGCCACTGTAGTCAGCACTGCCCCAGAACACAGGCAGCTTCATGTCAGGAAAATGGGAGCGGTCTAGTCACAGGTCCAGCAGAGCAGGACTAGTGTTTGGGGTCCAGACTTGGAGGTTCTGCCCAGGAAAAAGGCTCTCCCCAGGGGCACCCCTCTGCCTCCTTGGGGACCCCTCCCCACCCCTCCCCACTCTGAGTTGTCTGATGCAGCAGAGTCCCCTTCCCACTTCAGCAGGAAGGCCGTGCAGGGGCAGGGGGCTCCCGGGTGGGGGTAGGGCTGCAGCAGCGCCTGCACCCCTGACCTGTCCCTAGTCTTGCTTCCTGCCCCCGATCGAAGGGGCCAGGTACCACCCTGCCCAGGCCACTCCCTCCCACTCTGCTGACAGGTGAGCACAGCCTGCACCTGGTGCGGGACTGTGGGTCCTGCCGTAATTGCTGCACAGAGAGGAGTGCAGCCTGCCTGCCGATCTATCTTTCCGTCCCTTCTGGCTTCAACTCCTCCCACCTGATCCAAGGGGCCAGGACCCGTTGGCTGCCCCCAGTTCAGGGTGAGAGGATTCAAGCCCCAAAACTCAGGCTGCCGTCACTCAAAGTCCCACCCCAGCCCCGCCGACCTGTCCTGGAGGCCTGCTCCGCACATGAGGCCTCATACGTGCCCACAGAGGGGGTGCAGTTAGCCCACGGCTGGAGGCTTCTCTCTGGCCCTCCCGGACAAGTTCTGGCCCTCCTCACCCTGCTCGCCTGCCCTGGACCCTGCTGTCAGGTCCCAGCATCCAGGCAGGGCCTGGCAGCAACACCTGCAGGCCGTGCCTGTGCTATGGCCTGATTCGACCTTGACCTTGACCCCCTCAGCCTGTGACCTAGAAGTGCCTGTGTTGTCCCAAGGGCTGTCTCCCTGAGGACCACACTCAGTCACAGTGTCTAGAAAACACTGGGCCAGAAGCCTGAAAACCCGCATCCATCATTCTTAGAGACATTGAGGTCCCCAGCAGCCTCTAGTGGGCCAAATCCAGTGGTCTATCCTGGGGCCTCCTTGACCTGGCCTGTCGGCAGCTGGTCACTGCTCAGAGCCTCTGCTCCGCTCGGCCTCCAGACTCAAGGCACCCTGGGGCTGCCCATCTCTGAGAGCCAGTGGGCAGGGTTCTAGTGCTGTGGGAATGGAGGAGGCAGGTGCAGACACCCCGACATCTAGAGGTTGGGGAGGACCCAGAGCTGTGGAGTTCAAAAATATTCCAATTTAAAGTGCAAGACAAAGTGAGAAGGTATAGTTTAAGTGGTGGAGCACACGCTTAGCATGCGTGAGGTCCTGGGTTCAATCCCCAGCACCTCCATTAAAATAAATGAAATAAACCTAATTAACCTCCCCAAAATAAATAAAAAATAAAATACAAGACAATAAAAAAGAAGGCCCTGCTGGTGGAAAAACTTTGGCCAGGTGAACAAGGCCATGCCCCCGTGAGAGCAGGTGACAGCAGGAGACCTACCTGATGTGATGGGAGGGGCTGCAGCTCTGGGCTTCCTCCCCAAACCCCTGACTCTGGTCCAGCCCCGAGAAAAACTTCAGACAAACCACATCAGGGCACGTTCCACAGACACGTGGCTGGCACTCCTGCAAAATGCCCAGGTCACAAAACAAGGGACGTCAGAGGAACTTCTCAGCCAGAGGAGCCCGAGCACATGTGTTGACAGAACATCCCGTGGGGTCCTGGATGGGAAGAGGATGTGACGGGAAAGTATGGAAATCCGAGGGAGGGGTACCTGAGCTCAGGGATCTGTGTCGGTGTGGGACCCTTGTGACTGATGCAAGATGTTGGCAGTGGGGGAGCTGGGCGCAGGTCTGCAGGAGCTCAGGACCATCTTTGCAATGTCTCTGTACATCTGAAACTATTGGAAATGAAAAGTTCATGTAAATGTATTTTGAAGGGTCCCTCTGGTGACCTTGGCAGACGTCCCATCAGTGTCTGGGGACAGAGCAGGTTGCTGTGGGGGGAGGCAGGACACAGCTGGGGAAGGGGCTGGGGACGTCTGGGTCTGACATCACCTCTGACTCTTGGCTGAAGCCACGAGGGAGGGCTGTGTCTGAGGTCCCTCCTGTGGTTGGACCTGTCTGGGTTCTGAGAACTTGGGGGTCCCTGAGGCCTCCAGTCTGGTTTGGCCTGAACGTTCCTGAGACCCTGACCTGGCACTCAGCAGTGGCACGGTCACCTCCACAAGTCTTGTTGAGGCCACTGCTGGGAGCCCTTGACACCTGCTGGGAGCCAGGTGGCTCCCACCCTGAGAGACTGAGGGGGCCCAGGAGATGGGCCCTGCCTCCAACAGGAGGGTGAGCCCTGGGAACCGGCTCTGGAGGGACAGATTTGGGGAGCCAGGAGGCCTATCAGTGTCCAGCCAGGGTCCCACGTGTCACGCTGAGTGCACAGGCATCACCCGCAGGCAGCGTCAGAAAGCACATTCTGGTGGAACAGACTGGCCAGGACCCACCCAGGTGCTGCTGGCCCCACCCGCCGACATGCTGTGCGCTGCGAGGCTCTGGACTGGGCGCCTTCAGACCCAGTCAAGGGCCCTTCCAAGGATGTGCAGGGACCTCAGGGCTGTGGGCACTTAGCAAGCACCCTAGCCTGTGTTCCAGGGGCACCTACCGGAACCGGAGCTGCAGGGAGGGATCTGGTGGGGAAAACCTCTGCAGAAATGGAAATGACTCAGGCAAATTGCAGGCACGGTGCCACGCCTCCAGTGACCTCACCCCTCCAGGCTACCTCTCAACTCCGGCCTCCGAGAGGCCTCATGGGGACAGCTGCCCCCTCAGCTCCCCTGCACCCCCGGCCCAGAGGCTCTGAGCACAGGCTGGCCCAAGGTCTGAGCAGGGGCTGGCGGCCCCTGCTGTCCTGGGGAGGGCAGCAATGAGGGTTGACCACAGAGCTTTGGCCTCATGGGGACCCCTGGATGGGGTGGCAGGGAGTGTCCTCCTCCCATCTCCATTATAGCCCGCAGCTTGGGGCTGGGGAGGGGCCCAAGGGGGTGGGGCCTGCTCCCACAACTGGGAAGGCCGGCTGACCCTGGGCCTCTTGACGTCCAGCCTTTCCCAGCCTCCTCTCTGCTTGGCCCCCTTGGCTTCTAACTGCCCACTGGCTTCCTTCCAGCTCCTCCGGCCCTGATGGCACAAGTGAGGCCAGGGCCTTTGGGCAGGTGGAGGATGCTCTGCAGGCTCACAGGGCCCTGGGGATGGGTCACGCCCAGAGTCCTCGCTCTTCTTGTGCCACTGGGTGGTAGTGCTGGCCGCACAGGGCCCTGGGGGGACAAGTCACCACTCCTGGCCCGCCTTGCCAGGACTGAGCAGTTCTATTCTGATGCCAGTAACCTGTGGCGGGGGGCCCCCTGCCCTCTCCTTCCCTTCCAGGCCCGCGCTTGGCCCAGCCTGGCCTGGAGTCCTGCCTTCATAAGTGGGGGCCAGACCTAGTGACTCAGCAGCCCCCCAGGAAGAAACAAAGAGCCCAGGGGCAGTGGGGGCCTTGGCCCCGGTGCTGGAATGGCCAGCCTGGGCACTCGCATTCACTGCCTAAGATGAGTGCAGTGGCCAGAGGTTATGTCCTTGCCCTGGGTGACAGAAACTTGGCTCCATCGGTCCCCATCCCTCGGCCAAACCAGAGGTTCGAGAATGTCACTGTCGTCCCTGAGAGCCTGCTTCGGTGGGCATCACCCCCAAACACATGCCTCTCAGCCTCTCCCCAGGGGCCCAGCCAGAAGGCGCCCCCCCACCCCATCTTCCAGGTGCAACGGGGCCTCAGACCCAGGAGCCGGCCTGGCTGGGGAGCCCCAGGCCTCTGCTGACATCCCCCTCCCACCCACCGGCTGGCCCTGCAGAATCCCTCTGGAAAAGGGCCCCCTGCCCTCGTTCTCTGGCCAGATTTCTCCACCATCAGCAAGGCCTGGAGCCACAGAGGGGTGGGCCCTCAGCGCCAAGTCCACTGCCAGCTGTCCCGCGTACGACTGCCCCCCTTTGGGGTTTCAGACCAGGTCCCGGGCCTCTGCCTCACCCCGTGGGGGGAGGTGCCAGGCCCCCAGATGCCCTTTCCACAGTTTTGAGGCCACTGCACCCCTAAGCCAACATCTTACTCTTTCACACAGAACTCCAGACTCCCAGGCTGCCTCTAGCTTGACCCTGCCGTGGCGGCCTGGCCCCCAGCCCCCAAGGCCTTCTCCTGCCTGGGGCTCTCCCCAGCCCGAGGCCCTGTCTGTTTGGCTTCCAGGACCCGGTGTCACTCCCACACTCCATCTCTGGATGCCTTTAGCCCAGACTCACGATTAAGCCCTTCAAGGCCACCTGGTCTTAATTCTTCAGTGGTGTCAGTGGTAACCTCAGTTCCCGACCACCTCTCCCCTCCCTACTTCCTGCTGGAGGTCCCACCATCTTCCCTGGGCGAGAGCTACCTTGGCGCTGCCTGCAGACCCCGCCATCTCCAGGCCTGCAGAGCCTTGGGAGGGCTCAGCGCTGTTTGGGACCCTGTTTTGTTCTATGTCTTTCCTTCATGGCATTTTTACCCTTTTTATTTATTCTATTTTATTTTATTACCCTTTTTATTTTGAAATAATTCCACACCTACAGAGAGGTTGCAAGAACAATACTAAATCAGACCTTGTTCCTTGCAGATCTGGGGGCGGGGGGGGGCCCAAGGTCAAGGTGCCGGCAGACCTGGTGTCTGGTGAGGGCCCTTCCTGGCCTGCAGACGTTCACTGTCCTCACGGCCTTTCCTTGGGGCAGAGCAGGGAGGGGAGGTCTCTCTGTCTTGTTATTGGGGCACTAGTCCCACCAGGGGCCCCGCCTCCCCTCCCGCCGATCACTTTCCAAAGGCCCCACCTCCAGACACCACCACGCTGGGGGCCAGGGCTTAAACACATGAATTTGGTGGGGACACAACTCAGGCTGTAGCAAATAATGTTCCCTCTAGGACATTAGAGAGTGAGTTGCTAGCGGGACACTCCTCACCCCGACACTGTGTCTTTGTCTGACAAACAAGGACCCCCCCAGAGCATCATAGAGGCTGAGCCCAGGAACTCCCATCCCTCAGCCCTGTGTCCCCCTGCATACACTGTGTCTAACAGACACTGAGCTTCCTGGGCCTGCCCCTTGCAGCCCTGACCCTGTGTCCATGAGGGGCCTTTTGTCCTTCTGGTGCAAGCACCCCCCCCAGACTCTCTGCTGCTCCAGCCCTGGGAGAGCTGGCTATGCCTTTGAAGTGCACCCAGCCTGTGGCACTGTCCGCCCTGACCGCTGCCGTCTCTCCTGGGTCAGTGCCAGGGCCTCGACTGGCCCCTGCACCTGCCCTTGTTGGCTGCCAGCTCAGCCGAGTGGAGACACACCATCCCCGCTCCCTCCAGGCGCCCCCACTCAGAGCCTGCCTTGGCCTGGCCCATGACACCTCTCCTCCTCCTGGCCTCTGCTCAGGGGCTCCCATGGACCCTCATGCCCATGCTTGGTGTCTTTGCTCACACGTGACCTCTCGCTGAGGCCGGGGGCACCTGCTGCCTCCATCCTGGCCCACATTCCACCCAGCAGGCTGTGCCCAGACTTATCCGTCAGTTATGTGCACAGTCTGATGCGGGTCTCGCCTCCAGGCTGGTGCCTCTGCCTTGCTCAGGAGCATGGGCGCGGCTGCCCGCCAAGGCTGTGCGGCATTGGCTGAGTGAGTGAGCGATGCATGAGTTCTCACCACTGCAAGGGAAGCGCAAAGCTGCCCAGGCCAGGCCTCGGGGCGGGAGCACACGGCAGGGGGCCTCTGGGCCCCACCCCAGCTGGCCCCGGGGCTAGTGGAGTCGTGGCATTTCCTCACCAGGAGGTGAAGCAACAGCAAAGCGTCCCCTGCCCAGCCTTTACCCAGCTCTGGCTTTACTTAAAAGCAGCCTTGGACCTTGTCCACTCCTGCAGGCGGGGCTGCCTGGGCTCCGGCCCTGCGGGGCAGAAGGCGATGTCCCCCTCCGATGCCGGCTCAGGACCAGATGGGCACGCGGGACGCCCCTGGGTTGTGTGGGATGTTTCCCCCCCTGGCACCTGTGCTCTGGTGGCACTACCACCAGCAGGGGCGACCTTGCCTCCTGGGAGCCTGAGCCCAGTCCTGGGTCCCTGCTGCCCCATGCCGGCTCTGCTCCCCGGGACCAGGTGGGGTGCACCCCGGCCAGCAGGACAGGCAGCAGCGTTTGTGCAGGTGGCTCAGATTTGCCTCCCAAGTCAGCAGCTGTAGCCGCCATTAGCATATAATTTAAGTGAAAGTTCTCAGATTCAGGGAAGAGGGTGGGAGCTTCAGAGGCAGGCTGGGCTGATGTTGGGGACCTTCCCGGGGCCAAGGGGGGCTTGCCCACCAGCCCCCAGACAGCAGGGTGGGTGATGGGCTCTGGGGCGTGCTGTCT
This sequence comes from Vicugna pacos, assembly GCF_048564905.1. Lineage (NCBI taxonomy): Eukaryota > Metazoa > Chordata > Mammalia > Artiodactyla > Camelidae > Vicugna > Vicugna pacos. Next base: position 67,265,747 of record NC_132999.1, read on the forward strand.
CCCTCCCACCCCTGCTGCTCTGAGCGGGGTCCTGGCCCCACCTGTGCCCCCAGGCGTCTGAGTCATTGCCTGACTCAGCCCAAGTGGCTGTGCTGCTGTGCAGACTCTCGCCTCCGACCCCTGACCTGCCCTCTGAAGCCACAGTCCCACCTGTCAGTGGGGCAGGCCTGCCCTGTGCAGCCCAGGTCCCACTTGGTTCCTGAGCCTCAGTGGTCACAGTGACAGGGGGCTGGTGGCAGCCTTGGGCACAGCCTGGCGGGGGCAGCAAGTGCTGCCAGCCGCTCCCACCTCCTCTGGGTCCCGGTCAGATAGGCCCCAAGCTGGCCCGGCCAACACCCAGTGCTCTCAGTGGCTTCTCTGGCCAGTGGACACGCTGCCCTTCCTCTGGAAGGGTCCCCTTCTGCCTCCCTGGTTAGTGCCCCAACCGCCAGCAAGCTGCTGGCCCCACAGCCCCCACTGTCCTGGGTGCTGGTCAGAGGAAGTAGGGGGTCAGTAAGAAGGTTAGAAAAAAGGCCAGGAGTGGTCACCGAGGCGGTCACATGAGGTCAAGGAGGTCAGGTGGGGTCAGCCATGAAGTCAAGCCAGGTCAGCAAGGAGATCACTCTGGGCTGTGTGGCCCCTCCCCCACCTCGTCCCCTCCAGCTCCTGAGTGGCCCCTTGGCTGTGTCTGCCCTGCTCTCCCTGCAGGGGCCTGTCCTTCAGGGTCTCCTCTTAGGGGCCTAGCTGGACGGGGTCAGGGAGAGACTGGACGGATGGAGCCTTGTCCAGTGTCCTGAGTCAGAGTTAGGTGTGGCCATGGAGGGCAGGAGGTTTGGGGGCTGGCCTAGAAGGGGTGTGGGGTTGCGTGGGGTGACCTCCAGGTAGGAGGGAGGGCGTGGAGCCCAGGTGTGCAGTGGGGTGAGGCCCCTCCACACTTTCTGGGCACCCTTTGGGGAGCAGCTGCCCCAGCCCCGTGGAGCTTCCTGCAGCCACGGCCACCTCTGCTCACAGATGCCAGTCTGTGGCTGAGTGGAAACAAGGACACTGTGGCCCCTTCTGCCTGGAGCGGGACAGAGAGGCAGCTTCTCAGGGCCTTCAGAGCCAGAGCCTGGGTGGTGCCAGGGAGGGGGGCAGCAGGGAGCGAGGGGGCAGGGGCCCCGGACTCCTCCTGCTTTCAGGGAGGGTGGGCGAGGGCCCTGGACCCTGGGTCCTGCCATGGGGACTTTGAGAAGGCTCTAGGGGTCAGTGGTCATTTGGGAGATTGTTCCAGAACCAGTCTCTCGTTTGGCCTTGTCCTGATGGATTCTGAGCAGACAGCCTTACAGAGGATGGAAGCCCCTCTGCTATTGGACTGGGCAGCAGCAGGGGCGGAGGGCAGCCGTGGCAGTCCTGTGGGAGGCAGAGCCCAGCCCGCAAGGCCAGGGTCCTCGGCGTGGAAACCCTGGCAGCCCTGTCCTGGTGCTGCGAGCCGGGGTGTGGGGGACAGGGCGCATCCTGGGCTTCAGGTGCTGCTGGGGCCCATGGGGCAGCCTGCCTGATGCAACCCAGGCACCAGGAAAGGCAGGCGCCAGCTGGGCTGTTGCCACAGCAGGGAGGGGCTCTGCAGCTCTGCACTGCTGGGTGCCCTGGGCCCCTGCATGGGGGCCCGCCCTTGGCTCTGCTGGCAGGGCCCTGATCCCACCTGGGGCACTAGGCGTGGCAGGCTCCTTCTGCACCTCCAGGCCCCCGGGGCCTGGCTGAGCTGCCTGGGGCCTGGACCAGCCGCCCTCGCTGAGCTCCCTCGCGTGGAGGCTGTGTGTTAACGAGGCCACTGGGCCCGTTCATCCTCTCCACCCGGGTAATTGGTCTCCAAAGGCAGCGATGTGTCACCGAGATGCCTGGGGCCACCTCAGGGGATGGGGCTCGAGAAAATTACACCCCCTTTTTCCACTCACTGGAGCCTAATTGTGCTCTGGGGCCACCCCCACCCCGGCCCCGAGCAGATTTGTTTGTCAGACACACAGGAGGGAAGACTGGGTTCCCTATTTCCAAGGGAAATTGGCCTTCCTGAGCCCAGGGCTCATTCAGAGGGTCCCCGAAACAGAATGGTGGGGGCAGCCACCTCGGGGAGAGCCCCTGGATCCTGGTCTAATGGAACTGGGGCGGGGCGTGTTTTGCAAGGGAGTTTGTTTTTCAATAAAGGTGAAATTCACACAAAGTTAACTGTCTTAAAGTGAACAATTCAGTGGCATTTAGCGCACTTGCAGTGTTGTGCAATCACCATCGGAAGGTCTTCACGCTCTGAAAGAAAACTCACCAGGCGGCCCTCCAGCCTGGGAGCCACCACGGTGCCTCCGATCCCCAGATTTGCCACCTGGACTCTTCCCGTCAAGGGAACCCATGTGCCCACAGCTCAGTTTGGTCCCTGCCACCCACCCCTGCTATGAAGGCTCCAGCAGGAGACCCCCATGCACCCACCCACTGGGTCAGGTGACAGGCAACATGGCATCCCTTCTCCTGCTGCTGGCTCGCAGTCTGGGCCGAGACACCTGAGGGCCGCCACCGGGGCCACGGGACGCCCTGAGAGCGAGGGGTCCTCTCGAGGCTGGGGCTGGGGCTGGGCTGGGGCGACCAAGAGGGGAGGGGATAGGGTTGGGGGGACCGAGGTCCCAGCTTTGGGAAAGTAAGCGTGAGGTGACGTCAGACGTGTCAGCTGGGCTCAGAGCAGGAAGCGGGTCTGTGGGTCTGGAATCCGGGGGTGCCCTGCCCAGGTGTCGGTGACCGGAGGACCAGCTCCCAAGAGGTTCACGTGTATCAGGGCTAACTGGGAGGCGTCCGTGCCTCTGGACACGAGAGCTCAGTCCCTCTTGCTGGGCACGAGGGGGGCACCAAAACCTGCGTCCCCCAGGCATGAGGACGGCAGCTGGGCAAGAAGCTGCTGGCTGGTATTTTAAGAAAGCTGCCGAGAGGTCTGATGAGAAGGAGCAAGGTGGCTGAGCCGTCCACCCCGGTGGATGTGACCCTGCTCCAAACTGCGGCCAGGGGCAGGCAGCTGGGGGGTAGGGAGGCGGGTTCCTGGGGGCCCAGGGGGAATGGGGGGACTGGGGACAGGGGGCTGAGGGGACAGGGCCATAGGGGTGGGGGGCTGGGGGAATGGGGGGCAGGGATCTGGGGGCCGGAGGCCAAGGGGCCGGGGTGCCTGGGGGTGGGAGCCTAGCTGCATTAGGTCTAGATCTGGCCTGACCAGGTACCCCTAGCCTGCTCCAAGACACGCAGGAAGCCATCTCAGGATGCTAGCGTCACTGGTGGGCCTGGTGTTGGGGGTGCAGGAGTGCGGGATGAAGTGTCCTGGCCAGGAAAGGCCCGGGACGGTGCTGGGAGGAGGAGGAGGAGGAGGAGGAGGAGGAGGCAGAGATGGCCTGGGCACAGAGCAGGGGGAACCGGAGGGGCCTGGCAGTGTCTGAGGACAGCACCACAGGAGAGGGTGAAGCCAGGGCCAGGCCAGGAGGAGGGGAGAGGTCACAGTGACCTTGAAGAGATCTTGGCCCAGCAGCAGGGGGGAGGAGCCAGGAGGGGTTCTGTGTGGGGAGGAGACAGGCAGAGAGAAGGCAGGAGCTGGAGGGGTCACTGGGCGCACACAGGGCTTGTCTAAAGATGGTGCCGTGGGGGCAGAGTTGGACACTAGGAGAGGGGTCCCCAGGAGGCCCCTGGGCACGGCGTGCACCACAGGGGATGGCTTGAGCCTGACCACAGCTTGAGAGGTGGCTACCAGACAAGGTGATTCCTGCAGCCGTAGTCAGGGTCAGCTGTGGGGGCCAAGGTGGTGCAGGGAGGATGTGGGCACAGGTGGGGCCCTCGGGGCCGGGGGCGAGCTCCGACAGGAGCTGTGGGAGGGGGTCCACCTGTGGGGCAGCCAGGGGCCTGTGCTCCTGGGGCTGAGGCCGTGGGGGGCGGAGGTGGGAGCAGCACAGACCAACCCCAGGGGCAGTGAGCAGGGCTGGGGAGGCCCACAGTCTATAGTCGGGGAGGCCCACAGTCTATAGTCGGGGAGACCCGCAGGCTACAATCTAGGAGGCCAGGCCTGGGGACCAGCAGGGGCCTAGGGTCAGCGGGCCCAGTGGAGAGGCCCCTGTGGGTGCGGTGAGTGGTGAGAGAGTGTGGGAAGGTCCCTTTGGACAGGGGTGGACGCTTGGTGCAAGGCGGTGGGGACAGGGATGGGCAGGGTGAGCCGTTTGGGAAGAACTGTCCAGACGGGACTCTGGGGAGGGGCAGGCTGGGGGAGGTCTGTGCCAGCACTCAGCTCTGGACGAGGAGTCCATGACACCAGGGGATCCCCAACAGGGTGGTGCGGGGACAGCCAGAGGGTAGCTGAGGCTGTGTGATGGCGGCGATGAGCCTACGTCCCGCCAGCCAGGAGGAGCAGGTGGGCTGGGTGGCCCCCTAAGTCCCTGCGGGTGGGGGAGGCTGCCCCCACCACCGCAGGGTCTAGACTCAGTCTGAGCAGCAGCACGGGGCCCTTCCTGGCCCCACACCTGGGGCTGCTGCAGCACGCCCAGCTGCTCAGGCCTTCACACCCCCAACCAGCAGCAATTTACATCCAGAGCCACCCCCGCCCCCATTTCTACCAGCATCCTCCGCATGCCCAGGGTTGGATGGAGGCTGGGCCAGGCTCCCAGGGATGCAGGAGCCTCTGGAAGACCCTCCACGCATTCACTGGCCAGCAGAGGCTGCCCCTGGGACCTGGTGCCACGGCAATGAGGCAGAGTCTACCAGGGCTCCCGCTGGGTTGGGTGGGCTGGATGCCAAACTAATCGTTGTCAGGGGCAACTGGGCTGCAGAGAACAAAGCGGGGCAGAGCAGGATGCCCACTGGCCGGGGCGCTGCACCTCATTTCCTGAGACGCAGAGGGTGGGCCAGCGGAGAGGGCAGTTCTCCGAACACTGTCACTCTGCTCTGAGTGGGTGTTCTGGCCCAAATCCCTCTGGTTGCCCTCCCTCCTCATAGTCAGCTGGAGGGTCCTCTCTCCTCTCACAGAGGGTCCTGCCTCTCAGGAGGGTCTAGGACTCCAGGAGGAGGGAGGAGGCGGCACCCCTGAGCCCCCCCCCACCGCCACAGTGCCCCCAAAGCATGGCCTGAACCCCCTCATCACGGGAGGTGCCAGGCAGAGTTGGGCCCACAGGCACGACTCTCTGTGTTGCTGTCCTGTTTGCAGAATGACACTTTCCGTGATCTTTTCCTCAGAGGTCCCCAGAGGAGACCAGCTCATCCCCTGGGGCTTTGGGCAGGGGTCTGTCAGGTGAGGGGGTAATGGCCTTGATGGCTTCAGGGACGCCCGCGCCTCTGAGACGCTTCCTGGAGGAGGGTCTGCGGGGCCAGAGTGGGCCCAGAGGCTGCCACATCCGGATCTCCCAGGCCAGCTTGTGGCGGGAGGGGGGGCGACCTCGTCCTGCACCAGTTTTTCACACTCTCGATTGGGCCTCACCCCAGCTTGGCAATGTTTCAAGGACCAGGCCAGGCTTATTCTAACAGCCACCAGGACGGGAAGGTGGGCAGAGCCAGCTGAGACAGGCCTAAGACCAGCAGTTCGGGGCGTTTGCCCGAGTCCAGGAGGACAGGAGAGTGGACCCAGCAGAGAACGGAGATGGACCCACAGGACATGGGATTTCACCCCAGAAAAGGGGGCGCTGGTCAACAGTGAGGTGGGAGGCCAGGAGAAGAAAGGACAGATGTCAGCTCCTCCCTGCAGGCAGGATGCCAGGGTGCTGGGGCATCGGGGCATCCCACTGCCGGGACTCGAGGCAGGACCCAGAGGGGCTGAGGGGCCCCTGCCAGCCTCCTGAGCCTCAGTTTCCTGTCCGTACCATCTCCTCCTCCTTCCCCTTCCTCTACCTTTTGTCTTTTCAAAAGCAAATCCCAGGAAAGGGCCAGAGCTGGAAACAAAAGGCAGCAGTGAGTGATCTGAGTGATCACAGGGGCCAGAGGGCAGGGAGGCCTATACCACCCTGAGGGCCCTGGGGGTCTCAGAATATCCCACCCTCCTTCCCACTAATGCCTGTGGCTGCTCATCCCAAAGGCCTCCCTTGACTCCTGTAACAGGAGACCCTGGACCCTTCCCCAGGGTCACAGAGGTCTGAACCCCAGTCTGGAGAATGTGCCAAAGCCCTGAGGTGGGCCAGGTGGGGCCAGGGGAGCCCACTCTCTGAGGACCCCTTCCTCTGGTTCCCGGGCCCCCAGGGGATGCTCCTACAGTCAGGCTCAGGGTGGCTGAGGTCCCAGTAGAACCCACAGCTCTGGACACGAGGTGGCTGGGAACCAGGACTGAGGGGGCCCAGGCCCTGTGACGGGGCTGAGGATCCAACCTCGGGTTGGGGAGGGGTGGTGGGGAGAGAAGAGAGGTGGGGAGGGGAAGGGGGCGGAGGGACAGCCGGAACCCTCCACCAGCAAAGCCCCTTCAACTTAAAGGTCTGCCCTTTTCTGGGAACCCCCTCCGAGATTGATGTGGTGGCAGGGACAAAAGGATGGTCCCTAAGGAGCAAGCGTTTGCTTGTCCGGCTCCAAGCCTTACGGGTCTGCAGGTACCCTTCTGCGCTCCGGGGAGTGGGTATCGCAGGGGTGCGGGGAGGACCTCTGTCCCCCACCCCCGCGGCTCCTCCCCTCCCGCCCTCCTGTCCTCTCGTCCTCTTGTGTGCACCGCCCCCACAGCACCGCCCCTGCACCTGGCCAGGCTTGGGTTTCCTTATGCAAAGCTCAGCTCTGCCCAGCCGTGCCCTCCCCTCCCTACCCCGGATGAGCGGTCCCCAGGCGAGGCCACCACTAGGCGCCAGCCCATTGTTCGAGGGAAAACCAGAGAGAGGCGGGGCCGAGGGGCGGCGGACAGGTGCAGACCTCGGGGCTCAGGGGCGGCCCGGCTCTCCCCACCAAGGCCACCGTGGCCAAGCGCCCAGGGCAAACGGACCACCTGGTCCCGATGGCCTCCTGCCCCCACCGGTCTGCCCCACCCCAGGGAAGGGTTAAGCCGGCCTGGCCGATCACACCTTTGTTTACAGAGTTGCACCTGGGCTCCAGTCGACCAGGCAAAGGAAGGTGGGATTGCATGAGTCCCATCAGAGAAAGCGTCCCCCTCCTGTCTTCCCACAGGCCTTGCCGGTCCGGGCACCGTCCCGCCCTGGGAGCAGAGCCCCCACACCCCAGCTCCAGCCTGCAGCAGCAGGACGGCGCACATCAGAGCAGTCCAACACTGTGTTTAGGTACTACCTTGGCGCGAGTTTGGGGTGCTCGCCCAGAGGCCTGTGCTCTGCACTGCTCCCCTCCACCTGCTGCTGCTCAGGCCAGGAGCCCTGGGGTCCAGCTGCACCCCCGGGAGCTGAGGCCCCTACCCCTCACTCTGTCCCTGGGGGTGATGGGACCCACCTCTGGAGAAGAGTCCTGCTTAGGGCCCATGGGACAGGCTGCACCAGTGAGGCGCCCCTGCCCTTGGGGCACACCAGAGACTGCCTGGGCTCAGGCGCTTCTTCTGAGGCTGCTTTCTGACTCGAGGACCCTAGTGCTTCTGACCATTCTCGGTCCACCTAGGACCACGTGAGGTGGATGTGGGAAGCCTTGGACCCCTCACCCAGGGAGCTTGGGAAGCCCTCCTACTGAGCTCTTCGCACCGGCCCCAGCTCAGGGCTTGCTGGCTGCACCTTGGTGCCTTGGGATCCGCGGTGGGTGCTTCCACGGTGGACATGAGCAAAGGCCACGCCCCCCCAAGGCTGCTGTGAACATTTACTAGCCCACCATGGCCTGGGACAGTCCCATTCCAGACCCAGACCCTCCAGTCCCTGCCCAGAAAGGGGTGGCGGGGGTGCGGGGTGCAGTTCTCTCGCGGGCCCAAAGGACATGACCCTGGGTGGCCTTGGGCCTGGTCAGCAGGGTGGCTGCAGCAGCGGACAGTGGCCTTGGGCCTGGCTTCCCCTGGAGAAACGTCCTGGGGAGTGGTCAGACGCCATAGGGAGGATGCTGCCTTGGGGGTGAAATCACAGTGTGGGGGTCTCCCCGTCAGGGAGGCCTCAGCGGCATGAGGGTTAAAACTGCTGAAGCCACAGGCGTGGACAGCCAGGGCCCAGGTTGGAGCAACGCCTCAGGACCCCACAAGGGAGTGAGGTCGTAGCTCGGGAAGGGTCTGGTAGCCTGGCCTCTAGGGACCTGGGGAGGTAGCCTCCCCGGCTCTGGAATGGGCTGTGGCTCCCAGCCTCCATGCTTCCCCTTCCCCAGGCCTCAGTGGTCAGGCGACTCCCTCCTCCAGTGGACCCACCTGTTGTCCCTAAGGCCTTCCCCTAGGCCAGGATTCTGGAGGCTCCACCCCTGCTACCACACCCTACACCCTGCCTCCAAATGCCCTTTCCTGGGGGCCAGCTCTGCCAGCAAACGTGGCCCTAATGTGAGCCCCTGATACAGCCACCTCCCTCTGGGGCTCTGTGACCACGTCTGGACACCTGTTCAGCAGGACACTGGAAAAAGCCAGGACCCATCCCACGGGGGCGCCTGGGGTCCTGCAGGTAGGCACCTCTGCAGGACGGGGTGAGAAGCCCTCGGAGACACCCAGGCTATGGTGAGACCCTGTGGCCCCAAGCCTGCTCACCTGGGGACACTTCCCCCCGTGGCGGTCCCCTTGCCTGTCTGGAACCACGCCTGGGGAGGCATGAGCTGCCCCTCTGGTGATACTGGAGTTAACCAGGCGCGAGGAACAGTTTGATGGGAGAGTCCTTGTTTTCAGGGGGTGGGGTGGGCAGCGGGGCAGGAGGAGGAGCGGCCTGAGGGATGTGGGGGATGGTGGGCGTGGACCTCGCTATGACCCTGGAGGGGGCGGGTGTGCAGCGCAGTGAGGCGGTGGTCCCTGTGCTGTCCACCCAGGCCCCCTTCTTAGGAGGGAGAGAAAACGCATTTTCCTGACCACTAACTTTTCACACAAGTGAGGGAACTCACAAAAGATGGGAAAATTAATCACATCGTTCCTTTTCAGGAAAATAAAACAGACCGTACATCCTAGGACACCTCTTTCCCCAGACCAGTCACCCACTGGCTCGAACTCAGGAAGCGCCGCGCTGTCCCAGCTGGGGCCTCAGACGCGGCCTTGGCCAAACCCTGCCGTGGACAGACAGACACCCCGGGCGCCTCTGAAGTTCCTGTGGCTGACCCCAGCGCAGGCCAGACGGGTGGGAGGGAAAAGTTGGGTCCTCCGCAGAAAGGGCAAAGGGCCCCTGCAGGTCAGTGTGTGGGAGGAGTGAGATGTGGGCGGTCCTGTGGCTGCTCCCCTCCCCACGCCGGGAAGGCGACTGGGCCAGAGTGGGCCCTCCTCCCCGGCGCAGCTGGAGCGCCTGGGCTGATGGGGAGGGCGCATTCGACGGCCAGTCCCCGGCCTCTCACTCACCGGCCTCCCTGTGCCAGGACAGACCGGACCCCACCCTCGTGGGAGTGTTACCCGCACAGTGACCCCATGTGGGGAGGACACACCAGGGGCCAAAGCCAGGAGACAGGCCCCCATGGGACCCCGGGGACAGACCAGGGCCCCCAGCAGGGCACTGTGGATGGACTGGGCCCTCGGTCACGTGTCAGTTGCCCCACACTGCTCCCTCTCCCTCAGCACCATCCCTGAGCCCCACCCCTCCAGTCCCCAGGTAATACTCCAGCTGGTTTCCCTCCGTGTTCTCTCCCTGCACACAAGACTCACCCGCTTACGCTCGAACACGAGCACGTGTGATCTGTAGTGTGCACTCCCGTGACTGGGTTTCTACTGGCGGTTTTGCAGGAATGACGAGTCGTGTAAACTCCCTGCTTCTCACCTATGTTCCTGACACCTCTAAGCCACCTGGATCCTCCTGTCCTTGGAGGGCTGCACACGGACAGCCTGCTGTGCTGAGACGTGTCCCCCGGATTCGTGTGTTGAAGCTCTGACCACCAGGACCTCAGAATGTGACTGTCTTTGGGGTTGGGCCTTTACAGTGATTAAGTTAAAATGAGGAGGATGGGGTGGGCTCGGATCCAATCTGACTGATGTCCCTGGAAGAACAGGAGATCAGGACACAGACCAGTGAGGACACATCGGGGGTGGGCAGCTGTCTGCGCTCCAAGCAGAGGAACCTCCCAAGAACTCAGCCTGCCGGCACCCCGACCTCAGACTTTCAGCTTCCAGGCCTGGGAGGAGACAGATTTCTGCTGTTCCAGCCGCGAGTCCGTGGCACTTGGTTGCGGCTGCCTGAGCCGACGGCACACCCTGCGCCCCCTCTGCCACCTGTGACGCATGAGATGCCACGGGACCACCTCTTGGGGACGTCCTTGCAGACACCCCGTGGAGTCGGGGTTCACAGTTGCTAAGTGTCTCCATGTGGCCAGACAGCCATGTGTCCCTCTGCGAGCTCCCCCGACTCCAACCCCTCCAGCAACCCGTAAATTTTACTTTTCATTTTGGCCAGTGTGACGCATCCCAGTGACCCCTTACCTCCCGAGAAGCCAGGCGCCACCCAGGCCCCCTTCCAGCTGGTCTGCAGCCCTGCTAACCAGGGCTCTCAGCAGCCTCCTGGGTGGTCACCCTGGGGTGGCGACCATACTGGGGCAGGGTAGCCTGGCCTGCCCCCACCCCTTGAATCTGTCTCCTAGGAGGCCCCTCAACTTGCACCTTGTACAGGGACCCAGGCCCAGGCTCTGCTCCCCGGAAATGCTGGTCTGTGATTCCCGCTCCCCTGACCACTGGTGAGTCTGGACTTTCCCGAGTCTGACGGCCCGTGGACTTGCTCGTTGACTTGCCCAGACATAGCTCTCTGCCGTCTTCTCATAGAGCTTCTTGTCTTTTTCTTGAGTTCCTAAGACAATATTTATTTTAACCACTTGTCACCCGCATTCAAATATTTTCTCAAATCAAGGATTTGTCTGCTGACTGCTTACAGATTACTCTGCTGTGTTCAAGTATTAACTCTGACAGAGTAAAGTGTGACTGTAAGGAAATATGGGAAAACATATTTACTGCATTTCTGCAGATAGAGTCTGTACAAGGGGAGGAAAACTTAAAAAAACCACAACTGCTGTTAGTATCCTCAAAAAGATAAAAGAAAATATTGTGACCACAGTAAAGGATCTGAATGCTTCAGAAACAAACACTCGGAGGACAGACACAACCTTCAGTAAAGCGTGTGGAGAGCAAAGGAGAGAGGCGCGTCACTGGGTCCCCGCCACGAGGTCCGGGTCCTAACGACATTCACCACAGAAAGAGGGGACAGAGAAAACAGAAGCCAGGAAGTAATTTAAAATTAATAATTAAAAAATAATTAATAAAATAAAAACAAAACAACAACAACAAAAAATTAAGAAAAATTTCCTGGAAATGAAAGGGAATTTCCAGATTGGAAGAGCCACTGGGCACCTGGTAAAAGGATGGAAGTGACCCCACAGAAGGTCATTTTCATGGACCATCAGAATACTGGAGACAAAAAGAAGCCCTAAAACCTTCCGGCAAGAAAAAACAGGCCAGTTTCACACCACGGATCAGGAGTTAAGCTGACATCGAATCCACCCTCAGCAGCATGGGAAGCCGGGGGTCAGGGGACAGTGTCTGCACAAGCTGAGGGGAACGCGGCTGTGTGCCGCAGTCCCACACCCACCAGGGCATCAGCCCCTGGGAGGGGAGCTGAGGCGTTTAGAGCCACGTGTTGGCCGTGCCCCTTTCTCAGGAATCTGCTGAAGGACGTGGGCCACCGAAACCAGGAGTAAACCCTGAAAGAGCAGGACGTGGGACCCGGGAACGTCCGACTGGGAGAGAAGCAGAGGGAACCTTCTGGATGAAGGCCAGGGAGACCGGGAGGAGCTGGCCCCACCACAGACCGAGGAGGAGAAGGCCCAGGGCCCTGGACCGACCGCCTCAGTGAGACCTGTGTGTTTGAACCTGAGCCGCTGGCGGGAGTCTGTGGGTGAATTAGTCACGAGTTCGGAGAAAACCCAGGAAGCGTGAAAAAAGGAGGCGATGATTAACTCCAGGGAAAACAGCACACGTTCAGATTGGAACAGCAACCACGGCCAGCCACAGGCCGAATTCAGAACTAAGTAAGATCACAGCGTAATTCCAGGGGGACCCGCGTGTGTGTGGGAGTCAGGGCAGTGGAAGGAACGACAGCCAGCCTCCCGGGTAGGCCAGCAGGCAACACCCGAAACTGAAGCACCAAGAGCTGTTGTTCCATGTTGTTGTCACACAGACACGGTGAACAGCCCCAAGCTGCCCCTGAGGCCGGCGGGGCCGGTGGGGGCGGGGGAGGGGTGGGGGGGGCAGTAGGAAGGTTTGACTCCTGAACTACAGACAAGTACAACCTCGATAAACTTGAAATGAAGCGCAGTCAAAGCCCTCGCCACCGCCCAGGGCCTGGGAGCCATTTCAGTGACACTGGAGGGACCTGTGATCAAAGTCCGTTCTCACTGGGTCCCAGGGCATCTCTCCTCACCTCCCTGGTTCTCCTGCACAACCGACCAGCCCTGTTCTCCACCGCCTCTCTTGATGGCTGAAAATCTGACGGGACAATGCCCATTTCTCTGGGTCTTCTCTGCCCAAGGCCGCATGGATTCCAGCACCTCTGCCCTTTGTCCACCTTCCTGGCCCGGTGTGGCGCCCACTGCATCCTGCCCAGTTTGCCACGAGACCACGCGAGGCCAGGGTGAGGCGGTGGATCCACCCTGTGTTTTAGGCCCACGTCTTATTTCTTTTGTGCCCTCCTGTTACCATGACACCCTGGGCTCTGAATCCCAGACAAGATTGAATTTCAGTTTTGACGAAGGAAGCGGGTCCCACTCCAGCTGATTACAACTCCCACACCTGTAGGGTGATACAGAGTCCACACGTGTCTCATTAAGTGGAATTTGGTTTCCCTGCAAGAGTTGTCTGGTCATTGTCGTGTAAATTACGTCGGCTCAGACCTCCCTTCCTATGGACCCAGACGGCTCGTCTTCAGAGGTGGCCAGGTCACAGAGAGGCCCCGGGAACACTTAGGGCCTTAAGGGTCACCGTTTTCTCTGAGGAAAGAGGAAACTCTGGAAGCTCAAAAACGCCCACAAGCAGCACAGGGGTCCGAGGCCCCCAGCTACTCCTGGGGGAGCTCATGGTCTTTCCCGCAGCCACGTGGGGCTGAACGTCCTGCAGGCCGCAGGCCGCCTGCCCACTGGGCAGTGCCTGCTCACCCAGCTGTTTTCCAGATGCCCCCAGATGTGCGCCACAGGCATGAGCTCCAACCCACCCCCCAGCAAACAGCAGAAACAGCCAGCTTCCTAAGACCCCTCGAGCCGAAACAAGCCTTTCCCGTAGGCTCCTGCTGGCCCAGGCACAGGGCCCTGAGCTTGCCGCTGGGACCTCCCCCGTGGTCCCTGACGCCTGAGTGCTGGGACAGCCCGGAGACCTGGGGCTGGACGGCGGCTCAGAAAGCAGACCTTCAGGGTTGGGGGGAGGGGAGGTTTCAAGCCAGCTCTGCTCAGAACCCTCGAGGGAACTGCAGACCCCACAAGACAAGCTTCCCCCCAAGGCTCTCCTGGGAACCTCAGTCCTACCTGGTCCCCCGAGGGCGGCGGCAGGGCAGCGTGGCCATGGCCAAGGCGCGGCTTCCCAGGGCAGCCTTATCGTGGCCTGGCCAGGGGGAATGCGGTGGAAGCCTTTGCCTGGTACAACCGGCCTCTGCAACACAGCCCAGGAATTCTGCATTGAATAATTTTTAACTTCTGCTCTGAGAGGAAACCAAGGTTGTGTGCAGTGTCTGTCCACAAGGAATGCCAAGGGGCTTTCGTTTAGGAGTAAAGACCTCAACAATCACAAGGAAAACTGCCTTGGGAAAAACAGAAAAAGGAAAGAACGTGATCATAGGGCTTGGGGACCTGGCTGGCCATTGGGCTGAGCTGCGGACTGGGTCTCACCTCTCCTGCTGGAGGGGAGCCGAGGGCGTGAGTCCGGAGGGCCCAGGCTGGAACGCACTCCTGACATTTCTCTGGATGAGAAGCCAGCTTGGCGACCGCTCCCTGCTCCACGGCCCCCACCTCCCCCAGCCTCCAACCCACACCCGGTTCTGTGATTTCTTTCAACAGCCTCATATTTCAAACCGCTGGAGCCAGGCACCACCCTGCAACCTGCACACCCGCTTTCCACCCCGGGTTCTGTGCTCATCCAAGGTTGGGCCCGTGACCCTGTGACAGTACGGGGCAGAGGCTGCCTGGGGCTCCTGTGGCCACGATGGAGGAGGGGACAGCCTGGCCAGCCCTGCCTAGGGTGACCGCCACATGGTGGGCGGGAAATCAGTTTTCCTTTAAAAAGACCTCAAGTTTCTCCAGCTCTGGGACAGCAGTGATGACATTCAAGGTGTCCCAGGTGAGGCCTGCAGACCCCCTGTGGGAGGGCACCAGACCCCACGGGACGGGGGGTCACCAAAACCCGCAGGATGGGAGTCCAGGCGGCCCAGTTCTCTTCCACCCCCTGGGCCCTGGGCTCAGTGCCCTGGGACCCACCACCGGGAGCCTCGTGTGTTGGAGGGGCTGAGCTGGTGGGGGAGGCCCTCTTGTCCAGCAGTGGGAGATGTGGCCGAGGAGTGAGGCCTGACACCAGGGGCCTGCGCAGGTGGGGTCAGGAGATGCCAGCTCCCACCGCCCCTCCCCACCTGGGCACCCCAAACTCTTCACGTAGGGTGAATGATCCCTGCATACCCTAGGCTCTGCTCGGGGACAGCCTTGAGGACCAGGCAGGTGGATCAGGCTGCCACAGGGTGGGCACTTTTCCAGGCCCAGGCTGGGAATGAGCCTCAGGAACTCACATGCAGGGGTGGGGGTCCCCCTCAGGACTTGCCCTCTGGCATAGTGGTTACCATCAACAAGGGGGGAGTATGAAAAGAGGGAGCCAGGGCAAGGCCACACCTGCCCACCCTGTCCACACCTGCCCACCCCGTCCACACCTGCCCACCCCGTCCACACCAGCCCAGCCCGTCCACACCTGCCCACCCCGTCCACACCAGCCCAGCCCGTCCACACCTGCCCACCCCGTCCACACCAGCCCACCCCGTCCACACCTGCCCACCCCGTCCACACCTGCCCACCCCGTCCACACCAGCCCACCCCGTCCACACCTGCCCACCCCGTCCACACCTGCCCACCCTGTTCACATGTGTCCACGCTCTCCCCTGAAGCCCCCTCCCCGACAGACCTCCACGTCAGACAGTCTGATGTTGAGAGGACCCCTCCTTGTGACTCACTTGTGTTTCTCTAACTCCTAACAGGCTTGAAGTTGTCCCCGCACTAGGCCTTCATGCTCAGGGTCTCGTCTTCAGAAACATGATTGTTTTCTCACTTTTCGGTGGGATTTCTCTCCTTCCCGGTTGAGTCCTAGAATTCCTCGTACACCCTCAATAACCGTCCCTGAGGACAGCGCGTTTCAGTGATCTTCTCCAGTTCTAGCCTACCCGACGGTCAGGAATCCTGACTTTCATCCTCAAATGCATCCATTGTTTGTGCCAGGGTCTTGCATTTGAGGTTGGGTCTCGGGCCTCCTTCCCCGCCCCTCCCAGGCCCCAGGCATCACTGCCAGCTCTCCCCGGGCTGCTGGCTGGTCCTGGCCCCGGCACCGGGCGTAAACCCGCGTGAGTGCGAGGGCTGTGCCACACTCCGCCCCTCGGCCTGCGGTCTTTGCTGCCTGGTTGGTGTGACTGTTGCCACGTGCCCCTGACCTCTGAGGAGCTCTTCCCTCCTTTCTCACATGTTTAAATTATTCTTGCCTGTTCCTCTCATAAATTTTGGAGTAAATTTATCCCGTTCCTGAAAAACCTCCAGCTGCGATTTTCAATAGGACGGATGGACCTCACACATGAGTTGGGAAGAAGCGGGGTCTGCCGCGTGTCGCTCAGGCCCCCCACCCTGAAGGAGAGCCCCTCTCCGCCGACTCGGCTGGGGCCCAGGGCCTGGCTTCAGCCTGCGGTTCCCTCCGTGGAGGCTGTGTGTCTTTGCTCAGGCTCATTCCTGGATGTTGCAGCTTTCTTCCTCCTCGTTGTGACTCTTTCCCCTAATGGGTTTTGCTGGTATAGAGCAATACTATTGATCTTTTTTATTTTAAAAAACTGAGGTGAAATTTTCATAACATAAAACCAACCATTTTAAAGTGTACGTTCCAGGGGCAGTTGGAATATTCAGTGTTGGGAGTCGCTACCTCCTCTATCCAGCTGCAGAACATTTTCACCCCAAGCAAAACCCCATCCCCATTATGCAGGGACTCCCCGTTTTCCTGGGCAACCACCCATCTGCTTTCGGTTTCTATGGATTTGCCAATTCTGGATATGTCATAGAAATGGAATCAGACAACATGTAACCTTTAGTGTCTGGCTTCTTCACTATACTATTGATTTTTTCTATTGTAACAAAATACACATAAAATTTACCATTTCAACCATTTTTAAGTGCACAGCTCAGTGACATTAAGCACAGTCACACTGCTGTGCAGCTATCATCACCCTCTGTCTCCAGAGCCTTTTCATCTTCCCAAGCTGAGACTCTGTCCTCACTGAGCAGTAACTGCCCAGCCCCTCCCCAGTCCCTGGCCCCCACTCTCTTACTTTCAGTCTCCGAGTTTGATCCTTATAGGAAACACATATGAGTGGAGTCATAATTATTTGTCCTTTTGTGGCTGGCTTATTGCACTCAGCCTAATATCCTACGGTAACAGTACTGATTTTTGTAAATTGGCCTTTTATTCAGCAATCTTATCGGACTTATCCTTAAGTCTTCCCATCTATTCTGGTGGTTTTTCTGGACAGATGATTGTGTTTGCTGCAAATAGCATTGACTCTCATCTCTTCTCTTATAATCCGTAGCCTCTCATTTATTTTCCTTTCCTTACCATGTTGGCCATAATCTCTGGTCCTGTGTTAGGCAGCAGCCATGATATGGGGGAACCCTTGACCTGATCCAGATCTTAAAGTTTCTCCAGTTAGTGTAAAGTTTGCTATGAGGCTTCAATGTGTGAACTGTTTCATGTTAGTGAACTTCATTCACTTCTATTGCACATTTGTTAAGAGGCACTTTAAAAATCACAAAAAGGTTTTGAGATCTATTTAAAGCTTTTTTTGATTCAGTTGAGGTTACCACATTTTCCCCTTTAATCTGTCAAACATCCTTGCATGCTATGACAAAGCCCATTTGATCGTGGTGCATTAACACATTGCTGCATTTCAGCCGTTGCAGAGAGGACCTTGACAATGAAAGCCAAACCCAGCGTGCCTCCCACTGCACAACAGGGGCCACATCCCCACACTTGACCTTCCTCAGCCCTGACCCCTTAGCCTTTCCTCATCTGTGGGAGAGTGGGCAATGCACAGGAGTCAGGGACAGCCCAAGACACCATGCGCAGAACAGACGTCCAAACACGTCAGGAGACTGCCTACTGCCCTCATCCTCTGCGCTGGGCACTGGGGTCCAGCAGTGGACACCACGGGCTGGTCCCTTTCCTGATATCTGGGGCATCATGAGGTCCCCTTGGAATTGCAGGGACCACTGGTGGAGCCCTCACAGGGACTCAGATGTCAGCTTGCTGTAATATGTGAATTCTAGTGGCATTTAAGATGCTCAGGCAGTTCTCAGCGAATCCAAGCAAAGGGATACAGACAGCGTTTCAGAAAACAAATCATTATCACACGCAGGGAATGGGGCACATGTCTCATCGTTTCCCGTGGAAAACATGACAGGAAAAGCGATTACTGTCTGACGTATAAGATGTCTGAAGAACTGACGCATTAGAATCCTCAGGCCTCGTGACACCGTCTTCACAAGGGAACCAGCTCCGGATGCTGCGCTTGGGCAGGCGCCCAGAACCAAGAATCAGAGAAACACAAGCAAAAGCATCCGTGGGGCGAAGTTTGTTGGAGTTAGTAACGCTGCTGGGGCGCCGGCACCGCCAGAGAGACAGGTGAGGAGCATCAACCCCAGGGCGCAGCCATGGGTCTCGGGGTGTGGGCTTGTGGCTCTCACTCGTTGCGGGGACAGTTACGTCTGGGGAGCAGGGCCAGAGCATACGGAGCAAAGATCAGATCTGTGGGGAAACCACAACGTACAGGAGTAGTTGGCAATGGACGAGACACTTCTGCATGGACAAGACACCCCCGCCCTGGCAGGAGTGACAAGTGGGGGCTGCAAACCAAGGCCAGGAGGAGCCGTGCCTCCCGGGGCCGGTCTGAGGATGGGTGACAAGCAGGTCCAGGCCAGAGACGGTCAGAGGGAGTCTGCAATGCTGGAACCGTGGCCACATCTCCCAAGAGCTGAGGGGTCAGAGGCGCTGTGTGTGCCCTGGAGCAAGCACCAGGGCAGGGGCCAAGGGTCCAGCCCGCACGCCGCAGGGGCACCAGTCTGCCCTGCACCGGGGCTGGTGTCAGAGTCGGCTGCCGTCAGCCCAGCTGGAGACTGGCTACACATCCAGCTTTCCATCCTGCCCCTCTGGACCCATCGCCTCTGTTTGCAGGGACATCTCAGATGTCCAGGTGGGGAAGGGCAGTGTGGCGGTGAGGCTCTTTCAGCCCTCGGGGACATCATACTGCCCAGCGGCTGGCAAGACCTCCTCGGAGCAGGACCTCCGACCGCCATGGACCATAGCGGTGGGACGGCCTCTCCCATGAGGCCCGGTGAGCCGAGCTTCTGCAACCTCGGAAGGCCATGGGTGCCTTCTCCCCAGGATGGGAGGGACACTGTGACGCCGTGTCAGCTCAGCAGTGCTTCCCTCTGGACTGCCATGTGGCCTTGAGGAGCCCACAGTCTGGAATCCTAACTGTCCCAGCTCCACCCGATGAACCGCCAGGCGCCTGGCACCCCAGCCCAAGCAGGAGCTGGGAGATGCAGATGGGAGAGATGCCTGCAGCCCTGGCCCCTGGGGAGCTGCCTGGGGCCGTCAGCAGCAGGGCGGCCAGGCTGGGAGGGTGCAGAACATGGTCGTGGGGGCTTAGAAGGGGACACGACGCTTCCTGTTCTCCATGGGTTCTCCTCAGAGCTGGCTCAGTCCCACGGGGAGAGGCACCATCCCTTAGAGCAGTGAGTTCCTGCATTTACCAGAGGGGCCGGTGGCCACGAGCCGGGCAGTGGGAGGCCACCGTCGGTCACCCATTCACCTGGCAAGAGCCAGGGAGCCTCCCTGGGGGCAGGAGCCCACAGCACACGTGGCACACAGGCTGGGTCCTCCCCAGCGATGAAGCAGTTACTCGTGGCGGGGATGTGTGCAGCCGTGAGGAGGAATCACCACCACGCTGACCCGCACGGGCTGCTGGCCACGCTCCCTGTCACATGTGTTTCCATGTGTCGATGTGAATCAGTAAATCCTGGGTGAAACCCAACTGTGCTCTTTCCGGAAGCTCAAGGCCGGGCCGTACCTCCTCCCACTGTTGGTGTCGCACGTGCACTGCACACGGTGTTCTGGCTGCACACTGCACTCTCTACTGCACTTTGTGGATGCTGTGTTTTTCACAAACTGAAGTTCTGCAGCAACCCTGCACTGTCAGGTGATGGTTAGCATTTTTTAGCAACCTTATTTTTAAATTAAGGTGCGCACATTGCTTTTTCAGACGTAACGCTGCTGCACACAGTAAACTGCAGTGTAGTGTGAACATCACCTCACACGCACGGGAAACCGGGCATTCATGTGACCAGCTTTCTCGTGAGCCTCACTGCGTTGGCTGGCCTGGAACAGAACCCCTGGTGCCTTCGAGGCTGCCTGTGTCACCTGTCCACAACAGGGTTGGCTCAGGTTGGTTTCTGGGGTATTGGGTGAGTGCCTTGCCTCCTGTTTCTGATGAGAATTCCTGGGATGAGGTCAGAGAGCCAGCGCCCTGGGCAAGTGGCTGCCACTGTGCTGGGCTCACGTCCACTTTACAGTAGCCTCGAGGCTCCTCCCATATCTGATCAGGAGTGGGGCTGGAGAATCAGCCCCCAGGCTCTGCAGGCTGGCTGCCTCCTTGGGCCCCCATGGAGGGGCAGGCACTGGGCCTCTTCAGTGCTGCTCCCTGGGGACACTGGGACCACCTCGCAGTGTGGGACCACGCTCTTGCTCCCAGCCAGAGCTGCAGGGCCTCCCTCCACCTGTCTGGGCTGTGCCCCTGCCCCCTCCCCTCCCACCTCCCACCTGTCTTCCATGCTCTCGAGTGGAAGCAGTGTGTGCTCGTGCCCCTGGGGCTGGTGGCTGTGCGGGGTTGCGCAGGGCTGTGGGGTACCTGTGTACCTGGGAGCCTGGGGGTGTCTGTCAGCTCCTTGCTCCCCAGCTGGCTCAAGTCTCTGGAAGAGTGTGGGTCAGGCTCCGTGGTGTGCACCCCTCCATGCACCCTGACTGTGGGCCCAGCACCCAGAAAGCAGAGGGGACCGGGGCTGCGTGGGTGACGGCCCTGGGCACTTGGAACCTGCACCTACAGGAGATTCCTGGGGATTAGTGAGAGACACAACTGCTACCCAGCTTCCTTGTTCCAGGGCAGCCCAAGGGCCTGGGCAGGAGGTGTCCTGGCTGGAATCCAGGCAGAAGCCAAGGGCCAGCACTGACCAGCCTGGGGCCAACTCTGGGGTCCATCCCTGCACAGGCCCAGCCCACTCAGCCAGCAGCCACCTGCTGCTGTGGCTGAAAGAGGCAGGGCTCCGCTGTGGCCTGGGGGCAGCTCCCTTCCTGGCCTGTAAGTCCCTCTGATTGGGGACTGCAGGACACGCCGCAGCCCCCAAGGCCTCCTCTAAGGGGACCAAGGCTGGTAGTGGTGTGCCACCAGGAGAGGCCTGCAGGGTTCCCGCCACTGTCCCTGAGCTCAGGGGGCGGTTGTGCTGTGTCCTGAGGCCGGGCCAGCACAGGGTCGGGCCGGGGGGCGGGCTGAGCGTTCTGCCCAGCCTGACCCAGAGGCTCCCTGCTGCCTCAGGCCTCCCTGAGAGCCACCCTTGGGCGTCTCTCCAGGCCACGGCCCTCGCAGGCTCCAGGTGCTCCAGGGCCACGGGCCCCTTTAATCACCTGCACCTCTTATCACCTTGTCAGCACACAGAGGCCCAGGCATCAAGACACATCCTGCGCAGGGCTTCCCACGCCCTCTGCGCTGGGGACAGATGTCTAAAGTCCCTCAAGCATGGCCTTCTGCCGGGTGGGGCGTCTGAGCTCTACATTGCCATGAAACCCGAAATCCGCAAGGCACATCCAGGTCCCCTCCCACGGCTTAGGGCCCCCACGCCAGTGACCCTTCCTGGCCAGTTGGCCACTACAGTTTGCTTATGTGCCTCCATGGCTGTAAGAACCTTCCGTGGCCTTCGTCCTGGTGAGCTCTTAATTGCCAAATAAACATTTGCCCAGGGTGGGGCTTGGTGCTCAGGGTTAAGTATTAAATGGGCTGAAAGTCAGAGGACCCTGTGGCAGCCCTGTGGGGCCCAGGCAGCCTGGGGTGGGGGATTCCAGCCCGGCCTGGGGTGAAGGCCAGCTCAGGGACTGGGGAGGACAGAGGCAGCGGGAAATCCTGGAAGTATGAGGCTCACGGGAAGCCACCAGAGGTCACCCCAGAGGTCAGCCAGAGTGCTGCAGGTCCTGGCAATGTGGGAAGGGGCAGGGAAAGGCACTTCCACATCGACCATGTGTCAGTCATGTGCTACTAGGTAACAGATGACCCCCAATGCATCGACCATGTGTCAGTCATGTGCCACTGTGTAACAGACGACCCCCAATGCAGTGCCTGGAGCAGCAGCATCGCTGACGTGTCCCAAGGCTGCCTGGCTGGCCAAGTGGGGCTCGGAACTCATTGAGCAGCAAGGGTGACCACAGCCACTGGAGACCAGCCTTGAAAGTTTCGTCCTTTTGCCACATTGTGTCCACTCAGAAGTGAGTCGCAGAGTCGGGAGGGAGGGTTGCTCGGGTGGTGGGCCCCCTTGGCCCTGGGCGGGGTCAGCGCACTGGGCTGGTTTTGCTTTGCTTTCTCTCGGAAGCCCACTTGCAGGTTTTGTTTTTGCTGATGGACTGGAGGTTGGTCGAGAGTGTAAAGTGGGAGGGGTTCTGAGAAGACACACGTAGCGTCCACGCATTCAGATGCCAGGCTGCATGCTCTCGACCGGGGGGCGGCTCCTGGCACTGTTGCCTCACAGCTTCTTGCCCACAGGATCATGGGGACATGGGTCCTCGTCTTCTCAAGCATTCCACCTGCTTTTCACAGGAACATGTGCGCTCTCACCCCATTCGCTTATGTCACTCCTCACAGCACCTCTGATGCAGCCCGAGTCTCCCCAGCGAGACTTTGTGCCAGCTTGGCTGGGCCACAGGGAGCCCGGATACATGGTCGAATCACATCCCGGGGGTTTGGGATGAGACTGGCACTTAAATGGGGGGACAGACGAAAGCAGGTGCCTACCTGTGAGGTGGGCCTCATCCGATCCGTTGAATAGAACAAAAAGGCCAACCCTCCCCACTAGAGGGGACCCTCCTGTCTCCGGGCTCAGACCCCACCCACTCTCCTGGGCCTCAAGCACACTGCGGGGCTCTCGGCCTCGCAGACCGCCAGTTCCTCGCCATAAACCCCTTTCTGTCTGCGTGCATCCTGCCACCTGTGTTTCTGGAGAACCCGTCTGGGTGAAAAGAGAGGCTGTGGCCACCATGTGGGGTCAGCTGGCGGAGCTCAGGGGCTGGGGGATCACCTGGGGGGCTCCGGTGTCAGTCAGGGAGGAGGTGAGCCCACAGGAGACCCTCCCGAGGGTGTGATCCGGAGGGAGGGGTCTGGGACGGCCAGGACAGGGAAGGAGCAGCCTCTGGCGCGTACTGGAAGACACAAGGCCCTGTGTGGTTGGCAGGCAGGATGCCCAGCGCCGAGTTGGCCAGGGCCACTCTCCGCTGCTTGGGGTCGGGCCTCAGGAGGCCCCAGGACAGGCAAGCACTGGGTGTCACACATTGAGGAAGCATCCCCTTCTCCTCCCCAAGGGAGGGGGCCTCAGGGCCAGTTCAGGAGCGCCCCCCCACACCCCTGTTTCTGTGCCTCCCGGAAAGGGCCCAGGCCCGGTTCTCCCCTCACTGGAGGGCCTGGGGCTGCAGACGCACTGGCCAAGCTGCCTGCTGGACAAGGGCGCCTCCTGCATGCCGGCTTGAGAATGCACCACCCTCAAGGGACAGGCCTCCCAGGACGGCACTGGGGACCTTGGGCCCAGACAGGGCGGCCAGGCGCAGAGGCAGCCAGGCATGGTCATCGCAGCCCACTTGAGGTTTGCTAACGACAGTAGGAGGCGTGGTCCCCCGGCCAGGCTGGGGCCCTGGGGCAAAGGTCAGATGCGCTCTCTGGCTTTCAGCTGAGTGGGTGCAGGCGGGCCCGGAGGTCAGCCTGGCAGGCCAGGCGCCCGTGAGGCCGACACCCCCAAGGTACTGCCCATCCAGCCCTTCACCAGGTGACCGCGCCCTGCAGCCCACAGCTCCTGGGGGGCTCGGGGTGACCCCAGCCCCACCACAGGGAGCCAGCACACCCGCTGTGCACTGGGAGCCATGGGAAGGACCCTGGGAGGTGAGCACAGGGTGGAGCAGCTGGTCTTCAGAGGACGAGCAGCCCACAGCCCAGGGAAACGGGCCTGGTTGGGGAGGGCTTGCTAGGGGTGGCGGGTTGTAAACAGCTGTTAAACTCTCCTTCTGATTGTAGGTGATTGGTTAGATGATGACTAAGCCTCCACCAGCGGGGGAGGGGGGGCCTATTTGGAGGAGTTAGGACCTTCACCTGCTCCTCCCTGGGCCCCAGACACCCAGCGGGGGCCGGGCAGGGACAGGCCTGAGGGGCGCTTTCTTAGTGGGGAGGAGCTAGGAAGGGCAACCCCCTGGGAACACAGGGTGGATAATTGATGAGTAGCGGGAAGAGCTGGTCCTGGGCACGCCTGCTCCCTTGGGTGGCCCTGGGGGACCCGCCTTCCTGAGCTGACGCAACAGAAAGGACCCACAGGCCTTCCGGGAGCCCCAGGAGGCAGGCAGGCTGTTTATGCCTCAGGCTCCACTGGGCCCTCCTGGCTGGAGGCTGGTGGCGAGGAGAGGGCCTCCCCTTTCCGCTGTGGCAGGATAGGAGGGGCTGGGAACCCTCTGAACAGGCAGCTGTGTTACAGGGAAAGCTGAGCATGAAGAAGGTCCCTGGGTTTCAGGAGACAAGACACAGACCAAAGACTGGGACGGTCAAGGCCGAGGCAGCCGAGCCACTCTGTTTCCCCGACGGGAACATCTTCCCCAAATCGTGGCATTGGCCCTGATGTGTCTTCAGTTGTCACCTTGTCCCAGGTGTGATTCCTGGGACCACCCTGCAATCAGGTGCAGAGTGTCCCCCACAAGGAGCCTTCCAGCTGCCCTGCCAGTGGCCCCACTTCCCACTGTTATCTGTTACTTCAGGAATAATTTTGTCACTTCAGGAATAAGTGGGAACTTCTGTGACTGGTTTCTTTTCACCCAGCAAACGCCTTTGAAGCCACCCTGTTGCCACTGGTGGTATTCCACCGTGAGGCTGCTCCACAGCTGGATTATCTGTTCTCCCACTGAGGGACACCTGGGTTGTCTCCAGGTTTTGGCTTTTACAAATAAAACTGCCGTGCACAGTTGTGTATAGTTTTTTGTCTGGACATCAGTTGTCATTTCTCTGGAATAAATGCCAGGAATTCAGTGGCTGGCTTACGTGGTGAGTGCATGTTCAGTTTACAAGAAACTGTCAAAACAGCCTTCCTGAGCACTATCCCGTTTCACGCCCCACCAGCAATGCAAGAGCAGTCTCTGCAGCCTTGCCAGCGTTTGGTGTCATTGCTGCTTTTAATTTTAGGCATTCTGATGGGTGTGTGGCAGCACCGCACATGGTTTTAACTCATGTGTCTCTGGCTCACGGTGCTGAGCATCCTGCCATCTGTGCAGCTTTTTCAGTGAAACGTCCTCCATGTCCCTTGCCCACCTTCCAATATTTTAAACTATTTACAAGTGTAATACATTCTATTTCCTTTTAAACTTTATCTGAATTAACAAAATCCTCCCAATTAAATAACTGATCGATATCTACATGAATTAAACTTATATATAGGTCATTCCAAAAATTATCTTGAATCTTCAACATTTACATGCGTTTAGTAGGATTTCATCTTAAAGCAACAAACCTCAATAATGCCCTTGCTTGAACAATGATTCGGCGGCAAGGCTGGCCATCTCAGTAAGACAAGTTCCCTCACGCATTACAAAGCACGTGCTGCTTCCATTTCAGCACAAAAAATATCAGGCCTGACTTTTTGATTCTCCTAGCCCGCCCTGTGCTGAATCAGAGTCCCCGGGGTGGGGAGGCACCCACTCGGGGGCAGTACCCTCGACCTGAAGATTTCTGTGGGATGCTGGACAGATCGTGGCTCCAACTCCGGCCGGTTTGCTGGGCACCGGCCCGCGTCCCATCACGCTCCCTGTGGCCTTCAGGGAGCATCCCTACATGATCCCTGTATGGGATTTTGCATTTCTGTGGCCCTTAAGATAGTAAATATATTTTCCATTGTAGTCTGAAAATTATTAATTTGAGAGCTCCTAAGAGATGCCCTTATATTCCCCACTTAACCTAACAGGGTTAGGGCCATGTGGCTCGTGTCCCCAGAACCTCTCTCTTGGCCTTGTCTGGGCCACAGGGGCCACTCCCCATCAGACACTGATCTGGCACGGACATTCCCTTGGAGTTGACGATGGGCCCTCAGCCCAGTGAGAGCGGCACGGGTCCAGCACCAAGGTGAAGTTCACAACTGCCAACCAACCACAGGCTGCCAAACCGCTTGCTCAGAATACGTAGACACCTTCACGAAAGAAACTGAATTTACAGTTAAAAACCATCTCATAAAGAGAATTCCAGATCCAGATGGCTTCACTGGTGAAAATTCTACCAAGGAATCAAGGAAGAAACAAGACTGATCTCTGCTAACTGGTGCAGAAACCTGAAGAGGACACAACCCTCCCAACCCGTTCTGGGAGGCCACCGCGACCCTGACAACTAACGCAGGCTTCCAAGAAAACCACAGGCCAGCGTCCTTCTCGAAACAGATACAAACAGATGCAAAGACTCTTAGCAAATTCTCAACCTGGAGAATTTTAGCCAACTGTATACAGCAATATATAAACAGGATAACATATCATGACCAGATGGGGTTTTCTCAGCAATGTGAGGCTGGTTCAATGTTAAAGAATCAGTGTGATTCACTACGTGAACACACTCAAAAAGAAAAACCACCTCAATAGATTTAAAAAAAAAATTTGACAAAACCCAACATCCATTCCTGATTAAAACCAAACCAAAAAACAAATAAAAAAAAAAGTAGGAGAGAACTTCAACCTAGTAAGATGTGGGTCCCCTGTGGACCTGTGGGGTGTGACTATGGATAAGACTTGCAAGTAGAGGTGTCAAGGGGGCAGTGGGTTACGTGAGACTTCAAGAAACTCCCACACAGAAAGATAAAAGTTGCAGACAGTTTTATTGTTCATTTCAGGAACTTTATGGGAAAAAACCATAAATACCAAGTTTCCAATACATCCCACGAGAGGACTCCTCAGACCCCTTGCCTTGCTGTGTCCACCGTCCCAGGGACCCTCACCCAACGCAAACCAGGCCTCCGCCCCACTGAATGCCTACCTTGGCCCAGACCCAAGCCTCTGGCTCAGGACTCGGCAAAGACTCAGTCAAGAACAAGCTCACTGTCCCATCTGCAGATTTATTTGAAGCATGTTCAGGGCGCCCACGTTTGACATTACCGAGATGCACTGGAGAGAAAACGTCACCCACATGAAATAAGGCGCTAACGGATGATGTGACATGAGGAGACTTGGGGCTGAAGTAGGTAGGCTCAGCAGTAAATACACCGGAAAAACACTGCATCCACTGGTCTTCAGAAAACAACCGAGAGCGGGAATGAACAGAGATACATGAAGCAGCCCTGTGGCACACACAGTTGGCAGGTGCAGGGCCCCAGGGGTGCCAATGGCGGGTGGCAGGGAGACTGCTTTAATGAGGCAGGACCACCGCCCAAGGCCACGTCTCAAATGTCCTGGTTTATGGGGTCAGGCTACTCCTGACTGCAGGGCCCACAAAAGCTGTCATGTTCCCAAGCACAATCCAGTCCTGGAGATTCCCTCTTTGCAGTCAGAATCACAGCAACTTGAAATCCCATCATCAGTGACCTCCACAGTTCTGATGGATGGAGACAGGGTGTCATTCTGAGTTCGTGCTTGAAGCCCACGTCAACTCCTGCCAGAGGCCCCCGAGGGCCACCATGGGCTCAAGCTCCCAGGCCACCCCCATCTAAGGAAACTCAGTGGACACCATCCTCCAGGAGGGAAGACACACATGACTTGCCCCTCGGTCTCCAGTACTTACTTGGCGATCAGCCTCACACTGCAGGACTGATGTTCTATTTCCATTGAACACTCTGAACATTCAAACGTGGGGTGAATGTCCTGAGGTGGCATCCCAAAGGGGAAAAGAACCCGCAGGATTTGGGCCGGACTGCCAGTTGGCACAGAAGCCAGTGTGAAGGAGGCTGGGTTGGCATCTGAGTCAGGGAGCCCGGAGGCCGGGAGTGAGCTGATGCCAGCTGTCCTGGGCACTCACACTCCGTACCTGCAAATCCTAACCCAGCCTGCATGACTCTCACTCAGACGCCCCAGAAATGCTGAGGGTCCTCGCCCTCTTATCAGCACACACATGATCCCATTTACCGAGGAGTTAGGAGTGCTGCTCTGTCTCTTTGTCTAGCTCAGCTCAGAGGCAGAGCCTGAAACCACACAGGCGGAAATTCCACCTGTGTCATCCTGTTGGGATAAAGCCAGCCCAGGACACCAGATAGTCCTGTCACCCAGACCCCATGGTCTTTGGGACCGACCGTGGGAACCATTCACAGCCTCTAGGAGGCACCACAAGGCCATGCGGTGGAAATTTCGTGGAAAGAGTAACCCAGTCGGACCAGCAACACCAGCTCAGAGAAACCCAAGATCACACCTCTTCCCTTTTCACCCCCATTCACACTGAAAGAGGAAGTGCGAGAGACCTGAAAAGCCCATGTCACAGGTGCCCGTGCTCAGAGCAGTCGGCCTTCCTGGTCCAGGGCTCTCTGCTCAGACAAGCTGGCCCAGACACTGCTCTCGAAGTCCCCGCTCCACAGAAAGCAGCCCCTTCATTCACGATGACATCCTCGTGGGGGACACCCAGCGTCCTTTCCTGCCTGTGGGGTCCCCACCACCAAGGAGGGAACAGCCACGCCGGACACAAGGGCGGTAGTTGTCTTGCTCGCTTTTCTCCAAGCCCCTAGGCACAGCCTTCCCCAGGGACCAGCTCTACATGCCCCAGGGCGGCTTGAAAGGGCAGCCTTGGTGCGGGCCAGGCATGGGTGTCCAATGTGCCCCGGCCCCACCCGTGAGCAGGGCTCTGCCTCGCCAGGAAGGCGAAAGTGGCGGAGCTGGGCCCGGGGACTCCGCACAGAGGAAGCAAACCTCACAGCGGCCTTTCCCTGCCCAGCCGTCCACCAGGCCCGAGTACGCGGTGCTGTCTCCGGAAACCGACGGGCGGCCTCGCTGAGGGTTCGCGGAGGACCCGGGCCGCCGCTCCCGCAGGGCGACGCTGACGCCCCGCCCGTCTCCAGGCAACGCCAGAGACAGCGGCGCGCGGGGGATGATGGGTAGCGTAGCCCTCCCCTTTCTCCACGGCCGGGTCCAGTGCCCTAGACTACACTTCCCAGGCCGCTCCGCGTACGCCGCAGATCTCGCGAGAATTCTAGGCCGGAACACATCTGTCAAGGGCGGGCTCTCGCGGCAACCGCCGGGAGTTGTAGTTTGAGGCTAGGAGCCGAGCTCCCTAGCGCCGGGTTGGGGCGGCAGAGAAACTACAAGTCCCAGGGGGCGCGGCGTGACCGCCTGGAGGGCGGGGGGTACGAAAGAGGACCCTGGAGGGCGCCGGGGTGAGTGAGGGGCCGGGGACAGGCGGGCGAGGGGCGGGCCGGGGGCGGGGGCAGCCCCTGGGAGCGGACCACCGGGCCGGGCGGGGGCGGGGCGCGGGGTCCGGCCGCCCCACTCCCTCCGAGCTCCCCGGCCTTGTCGCCGGCTCGGGACCCCGCCTTGGGGAGCCGACGCCCCGACCCCGCGGGAGGGCCCGCGAGTCCGTGCCTCCGGCGTCGCCTGAAGTTCCCCTGATTTCAGTGCATTTATCGCCACCAAAGTGCCAAGCCTTGTCGAACAGAGTCTTGAGCGTCGTCACCATGACAATTTAACTGACGTTTCAGTTTAAGTTTAACCGAGGCCGGGGTTCGGACGCGCTTCCTACAGCGTTTCCAGGGTAGCGTGTTGGCAGCTCCTTTGTGGCTGAGCGCAGGTTGCCCCTTTTGTTCGCGTCTTCCTCAGGGTCGCCGCGGTGCCGGGCGGGCAGCGCCGGGCCTCGTCCTTCTCCGCCCTCGGCCCGGCTCCCGCCGAGCAGCCTGTGCCCAGCCAGGATCTGGGCGGCCACGGTGACTTTAGAAGCTCCTAGGAGAAAATAAAATCTGGATTTTCCGGGAAGTTTCTTCCCCTGGCGCAGGCGCACTGCACCCCGCGCAGCGCACTACTCGTCGGAGGGTGGTCATCCGAGGACCCCCGAGGGCACCTCCCAATCCCTCCCTGCCTCGCCCTGTTCCGCAAGGTAAGCTGTGATTTGTCTCGTAATTCATTTGAAGAATGACCACTCGTCACCACAGCACTGAGAATTAAGCATCCCCAAAGCCAGGAAGCCCCCAGTTGGCTCCAGGAGTCCGCCGTTAACGTCAACACGCGTCCTTCGCATCCCGTCCCGTCGTTTACAGCACTGATTCTCTGTCAGCGCGAGATGGCAGTTTTAGGATGAAAAGCAGGTGAATGAGGAGGGCCACGGTTCACATTGGTGCCCTTTACTTGCCAAGGTGCCCCGCAGTACCTGCACTGATGGGCTGGGGGTCCATGGGCCCACCTGTGTTGTGCTTAACAGTAGGAGAAACGGAAAGATCAGCACACGTGAGCTTGGAATCTGGTGATCCCCCGCCCCACTCCTCTCTCCAGCCACAGCCACCAGGAGGGCACTGAGTATTTGCATGTCCACCACCCGGGCAGTGGTCACCCAGGTGAGGCTTCCTGTTGGAGAGTCTGTTGTCCTGCAAGCACCCAACCCCTATTGATTGATCAGAGTAATTCCACCCAGTTACCTGATGTGTTCCTTGTTGAGAATCACAGTGGCTTCTTCACTGAAACCAGTTCTTCCAAGGAATAGTGAGAGTTGTGGAGGAACACATAGTACAATTCAGATTCTCACCAAACTTTTCATCACTTCATAGAAATTTTTGGACCCAATTACTTAGCTTTTTGGCTCTAATGAGATTTTTAAAACAGGAAATGAATTGCTTTTATTCAGTTAGTGATTACATACAATTCACATAAGTGAAGTGCAGAGGTCCAATTTGACCAGGTTTGGCAAATGCATCCGACTGTATAACCTGCACACCCTTCATGACAAAGGTGTTTCTGTCATCGCTGAAAGTTCCCTCATGTTGTGGGTTTATAGTCTGTTTTCCCCCCCAGGTTTGTGTGTTGAAGCCCTGGCCCCCAGCTTGGTGATGTCTTGAGGTGGGGCCTTTGGGAGGTGATCAGCAGGAGGCGGGGCCCTGGTGGGATTAGTGCCCCAATAACAAGACAGAGAGACCTCCCCTCCCTGCTCTGCCCCAAGGAAAGGCCGTGAGGACAGTGAACGTCTGCAGGCCAGGAAGGGCCCTCACCATACACTGGGTCTGCTGGCACTTTGACCTTGGGCCCCCGCCCCCAGATTTGTGAGGAACAAGGTCTTGTCTAAGCTTCCCTGGGCTGACTGAGGCCTTGTAAGCCTTCCCAGACCTGCCCTGCCAGAAGCAGGCGCAGTTCTGATTTCTGCCGCCTCTCCTTAGTGGAGCCCGTGTTAGACCTATTTTAATGGAGCACTGGGCTGTGGGTAGCTGGATGCCTGTCCTGGAATGGCACTTGGGTGGGCCTCTGGGGTTGTCTCGTGTGACGAGGTTATGCAAATTTTTGAACATGTGTCCATCTGTGGCGCCCAATTGGACCTCTTTTCTGAAGCATCAGATCAAGTCTTTTGCCTTTTAAAAAATTTTCGAGTTGTAAAGTTCTCTGTATCTTTTGGGTACGAGTCTTTTCAGATGTTATATAGTGAATGTTATCTCCCATTCTTTGACTTGCCTACTCTTTACTAATGGTGTCTTTTTAAAATTAACTTTAAAATTTTTGGAGTAGTTTTAGATTTACAGGAAAGTTGCAAACTGAGGCAAACATGTTGCAAACACGTGTCGAAGTTAAGATGGAACAGTGCTCCGTGATTGTTACCCAGCCTCCAGGCTTCAGGTTCCTTGCTTCCCCAGTGGCCCCTTTCTGCCCTGGGTCCCATCTGCAACCCCATTTTTTCATGATGTGACTGTTGAGGAGGGTTGCTCAGGTATTTTGTGGACTGTCCCTGGTTTGGGGTTTGTTGAATGTGTTTTCTTGTGTTTAGACAGGGTTTGTGGGTTTTTGGAAAGAGCAGCCCGGAGGTGAGGTGGCCCTCTGGTCACCTCACATCAGAGGCGCCTGATGTCCCCATGATGTCATGGGGGTGTCAGCCTAGCCACCGGGAGCTCCCCAGCCCCCTGCCCGCCCGTCGTTTGAGCCGGTCCTTCCTTTCTGGCACCACCAGCTGCTCCAGCTTCACTTCATCCTGTGTCTCTGCCTCAGCCTAGAATCACCGAGTTCTCGGGAGCTGGTTCATTTCACCGGAGAGCAGGGTTTGGAAACCAGGCCCGGGGCTGTGGGGGTGGGCACTGCTGCTGGGGTCTCATTGCCTGCAGTCTGTTCGTCCGCGAGTCTGTCATCTGTAACTGCAGTGCTTGCGTGTGACCTCCGCACTCCCACTGCCATCCAACTCCAGGGTGTGTTCATCCGTACACCCACCTTGGGAAGCACACACATCAGCTCATGGACCCTGCTTATATTCAGTTTCCTTTTATCATTGGTCTTACAGTTTCCGGTCAGAACACTGTCTTCCGTCCCTGTCAGGGTGTTGGTGGCACAGGCTGTGATACAGGTAGATTCAGTGGTCACAGTCTGCGTTCCAGCCTGCGATCCCTGACGTCCTGGTTGGTGGTGTTGATTTTTTTGCATCTATTGAAGCCGCTTCTCTGTGATATGTATATATGTGGGTTTTGACAAATGCATAGAGTTTATATTCACCATAATGGTGTATTTTAATGAGCAGAAGTTTTTCATATTAAGTTCAGTTTATCAATTCTTTTCCTTTTTTGGTTCGTGCTTTCTGAATCCTATTTAAAAGTCTTTGCCTAATCAAAAGTCACAAAGATAGTTTACTGTAGAAGGTTTATAGATTCAGTTTTGTGTTTGGCTCCATGATCTGTCTCTACTTGATTCATCATGTCATGTTTGTCCAGGTTTACTTTTTATTCCATGTGAGTAGCCAGTTGTCCCAGCACCATTTGTTGAAAAAACTTTCATTTCCTGACTGAATTGCTTTGGCGTTTTGTCAAAAATCACTGGACTGTGTTTGTGAGGGTCTGTTTCTGGATTCTCTTTTCTGTTACATTGCTCTGTCTGTTTATCTGTTCATCAATTCACACTGTCTTGTGACTTTACAGTAAATCTTCAGGTAAGATCCTGTAGGTCCTCCATCCTTGTTCTTTTTAAAAATTGCTTTGGCCAGACAAGGTTCTTTGCATTTTCATGTAAATTCTAGGATCAGTTTGTTAATCTCTTAAAAAAAAAAAAAAGAAAAAGAAAAAGCATGCTGTAATTTTGATTGGGATTATATTAAATACTAGATCAGTTTGGGGAGAAATTACATCTTCATAATATTGAGTTCTCTAATCCACTGACTTGGGTTAATGGATACATCATACTCTTATTATTTATATTATATACATACACAACCCCAGTGTATGTATAAAGCAGTTTTAGAATTGTTCTCTGTGTGTGTGTGTGTGTGTTTATGTTGAGATGTGTAAGCCACTATGTATGTCTTTCCATTACTTGGATCTTGAACTTCTCTCAGCAGTGTTTTATAGTTTTCTGTGTACAGGTCTTACACATTTTTTATTAAAATTATCCCCAGAAACAGATTGTTTTTGAATGCCGTTGTAAATGATATTTAAGTTTTATTTTCCAATTACTTGTTGCTAGTACATAGAAATAACAATTTGCTTTATATGTTGACTTTATATCCTTGGAACACTGCTGAATTCACTTACAAATTATAGTGGGTTTTTAAGATTTCCTAGTATTTTTCATGTGAGCAGTCCTGCCGTGCGTGCAAAGGCAGGATCGCTCTTCCTTTCTAATCTTTATGGCTTGTCTTCTGTTGTCTCCGCACTGGCAGGAGCACAGGCCAAGGCTGAGCAGATAGGCACCCTGGGCCTCTTCACTGCTAACACGACGTTAGCTGCAGGGTGTGTGGGTGTCTTTGTCAGGTTGAGGGTGTCTCCTTCTGTCTGTCATTTGTGCGAGTTATTCTGGGCCTGAAACTTTGTCAAATGCTGGTTTTGCTTCTGCTGAAATGGTTCCGTGATTTTTTTCCTCTTCAGTCTATTAAAGTGGTGGATTAAACTGACTGGTTTTGTTTGCTAAGCCAATCTTCTGTTCCTGGAAGAAATTCATTTGGTCATGTTGTCACTCTTTCAGTATTTCACTGAATGCAGGTTGCTAATGTTAAGACTTGTTGGATCTGCTTTCATGAGGGATGTTAATCCGCATTGTTTCCTTGAAATGTCCTTGTCTGGAATTCTGTCGAGGTCCTACTGGCCTGTCTCGCTTGCTGGCCTGGAGACAAGCTTGGATATGTCCCCTCGCTCTCTGTTTCCCGAAAGACTTTATGTGGTGTTGGCACTAGCCCTTCCTCAGTTACTTGATAGATTTCACCAGGAAAGCTATCTGTATTCAGTTTTCTTTGTGGGGAGTTTTAAAATGATGAATTCAGTTTCTTTAACGTATTTAAGGCTATGCAGATTTTCTGCTTCATTTTGTGTCGTTTTTAATAATTTGTATATTTAAATACACATGATAATTTTATCTAAGTTGTTGAATTTATTGGCATAAAGTTGTTTATAATATTGACTGATTTTCCTGCCATGTTTGCAAGATTTATGGTGATGTCTGCTCTTTCATTTCTGATATAGATAATTTGTGTTGACATTTTTTTCTTTTCTTTCTTTTTTTTTTAATGGAGATGCTAGAGATTGAACCCAGGACCTCGCGCATGCTAAGTACGCTGTCTACTACTGAGCTACACCCTCCCCCGACATTACATTTTTTTCTTGACTCTTCTTGCTAGAGGTTGATCAATTTTATGAATCTTTTCAATGATTCAATTTTTGACTTTGCTTATTTTCTCAAATTTTTGTTCGTTTTCTGTTTCATTCATTTCCACTCTTATTATTTCCTTTCATTTGCCTACTGTGGGTTTAGTTCACTCTTCTTTTTCTGTCTTCTTAAGATGGATGCATAAATCATTGATTTTACACTTGTCTTCTTTTCTTATTCAGGCATTTAAAACTATAAATTTCTTTCTAAACACTGCTTTAGCTTCTTACACAAAATCTGATATGTTGCACTTTATCTTTCCATTAAAAATATTTTGGCATTTCCTTTGTTTGATCCATGAGTTATTTAGAAGTCTGTTGTTTAATTTACAAGTGTTTGGCGATTTTCTAAATATCTTTTGTTATTGCTTCTTAATATAATTCCATTTAGTCAGAAAATATATACTCTGTGATTTTTGACTCTGAAAATCATTGACATTTGTTTTATGGTCTAGCATATGGTCTGTGTTAGTGAATACTTTGCACTTAGGAAGGATATGTATTCCATGTTTGTTGAAAGTCATGTTCTATAATTATCAGTTGAGTTAGTGGATAATATTGCCCAAATGTTTTATATTTTTACTATTTTTTTGTGTATTTTTTCCATCAATTATTGAAAGAGGGGTAGTAAAGTTTCTAATCATGGTTGTGAATTTGTCTTTTCCTTTTAGTTTTGCCAACTTATTCTTCATGTCTTTGGAAAAGTTTTATTAAGTGCATACATACTTAAGATGAATTTATCTTCTTAATGAATTTTCTCTGTTATTGTTGCAAAAGGTCCCTCTTTTTTCTAAGGCAGTAATCTTGCTGAAGTATCCTTTGTCTGACAGCAGTGTACCTACATGAGTGTTCTTACACTCGGTGTTTGTATGGATTCCCTTTTCCATCCTGTGCTTTCAGTCTGTTTGTGTCTTTATGCTTAAAGCTTGTTTCTTATAAAGCACATGTCATTTGGTCTTGCTTTCTATCCAGTCTGATAATCTCTACTTTTTAATATAACCATAATAATGACCATTGATTGAGACACTTCATATGCATTATGTAATTTCATTTTTTCCTGATTTGTTTAATTGAGGTGAAATATTTATAACATAAAACTTAACCACTTTAACTGTTTTTGAGTGTATATAGTCTGTGGCATTAAGTATATTTACAATGTTGTACAACCCTCACCACCGTCTC
The DNA here is from genome assembly GCF_048564905.1 of Vicugna pacos. Classification (NCBI taxonomy): domain Eukaryota; kingdom Metazoa; phylum Chordata; class Mammalia; order Artiodactyla; family Camelidae; genus Vicugna; species Vicugna pacos. The sequence continues at coordinate 67,301,240 of NC_132999.1, forward strand.
TGGAACTTTTTGATTGTCAACAAACTGAGACCCTGTCCCCATTAAACACGAACTCCACACCCCTGCCCCCGACCCAGCCCCTGGCCCCACTGTTTGGTGATCCTCAAGACATCATATAAGTGAGGTCATGCATTATTTGCCGTTTTGTGACTTCTTATTTCACTTAGCATAATGCCATCCATGTTATAGCAGATGTCAAATTTTCCTCCTTTTTAAGGCTGAATAATATTCCATGGTATGGATGGACCACATTTTGTTTATTCACTCATTGGTCAATGGATATTTGGGTTGCTTCCACCTTTTTGGCTTTTGTGATAATGCTGTTATAAGCACAAGTGTACAAATATCTCTTAAAGACCCTGTTTTCAGTTTGAGTATACACCCAGAAGTGGAATTGCTGCATCATATGGTAATTTTGTGTTTTATTTTTTGAGAACCTGCCATACCATTTTCTATCACAGCTGCACCATTGTACATTTTTACCAGCAATGGACAAGGATTTCAGTTTCTCCACATCCTTGCCAACATTTGTTATTTGTTTTTTTGATAGTAGCCATCCTTATGGGTGTGGAGTAGTATATTTGCTACATTTCCCTAATGGTTGGTGATGTTAATCTCTACTTTTTAATTGGAATATTTAGTCCATTTATATTTAGTACAATTATTAGGGTATTTGGATTTAAATCTACCATCTTGATGTTTGATTTCTGTTTTTCCATCTGTTTCTCTGTTTCTTCTTTCCTCCTTTTTTTTTTTTTTTTTTTGGTGAATCAAGTTTTAAACAATTCTGTTTTATCTCCTTTACTGACTGAAACAGTGATTCCAAAGACAGATAGGTAGAAACCATGTAGTCCACAGAAAAACAGGGAAAATGATTGGGGTAAAAGCATGAAGACCCTTAGGGACCAATGGGACAGTGTGACATGTCCAACACATGAGTAATTACAGAGCCCAGAGGGGAGGCGGGGGACACAGTGAGACAGAAGTGCTTGAAGAACAATGATCAGAATCTTTCCGAATTTGGTGAAAGAAGTAAAATTGTAGACTTAAGAAGCTCAGTGAATCCCAAACAGTATAAATATCACCAAAAACACACCTAGACATCATTTTCACATTATTGAAAAACTGTAAGATTAACTTTAAAAATCTTGAAAGCAGCCAGAGAAAAACAACAGATTACACGCAGCATTGCAGAGACCATGAACTTACTGTCAGGAATGATGATGCCAGAAGCAAGTGGAGCTGCATCCTTAAAAGTGCTGAAAGAGAGATAGTCAACATTGAATTCTATACCCTTCACAAGTGAGTGTTACATACAGATGTCTTCAGAAAAAGGAACACTAAGAGAATTTGTTGCCTTCAACTGTCTGCTGCCAGAAGTGCCAGAGGAGGGTTTTCCAGGCTGCAGACACATGGTGCTGGAGTGAAACTCTAGTCCTTATGAGTGAGTGATGAGCATCACAGAGGGTAAATGCCTGGGGAAACGTTTTCTTTAAGATACATATTTAAAGAAAAATCAAAACCAATCTTGGGTTTGTAACGCATGCAGATGAGACACGTATGACAACTGAAACATAAAGAGCAGTAGACGCACGTGGACCTGCAGGGTCTGCATTTGCATGACGTCCTCCATCCTCGTTCTGAGCAGGCTGTGAAACAGCAGGGATGTGTGTTGCAGTCCTTAGAGCAACAACCATAAAGATAATACAAAGAATTGTAACTAAAGAACCAAAAGATAAATTGAATGGGAATTTCAAAAAATATTCAAATAATATAAGATGGGAAAGAGAGAGGAATGAAACACCAGCGGGACAAGTAGGAAATAAATTATAAAACAGCAGCCCTAAGTCCAGCTGTAGAGTCATGCATTTGCCAAAGCCCAACAGCGAGAGCGGCCCTGATGTAAACATGGACTTGAGGCGACAGTGACGTGTCAGCGTAGGTTCATCACGGTACCTCTTTGGGGCAAGACTTTGACAGCTGGGGATGCTCTGCTTGTGTAGGGGTGTTGGGTGTAGGAGACCTCCCTTATTTCCTGCTCAATTTTGTTGTGAACCCAAAACTGCTCTAGAAGATAAAGTCTTTTATGTACAAGGAACAAGCAGAAAGCAAATAATAAAATAGTAGATCTAAGTCTAGCCACAGTGATAATTACACTAAATGTTAATGGACTAAACTCTCCAGTTAAAAGGTAGAGATTATCAGACTGGATAAATAAGCAAGACCCTACTACGTGCTGCCTATAGGAGGTTCACTTTAAATATAAAAAACACACATTGAAAATAAGTGGATGCAAAATGTGTATATATACAACCAGCATAAGAAGTCTGGAGTGGCTAAATTAATGTCAGATAAAGTAGGTTCAAGATACAGAGTATTACCAAAGATACTGGGGAAATTCTAATGATAAAGGAGTTGTTTCATCAGGAAAGCGTATCGCTTATGAATGTGCCTCAGAACAAACGAAGTAACAGAGCCTCAGAACAAACGAAGCAAACTGACAGAATTAAAGGAAGAAATAAGCAGTTTCACAATCATATGTGATCTTAACGTCTCTCTCTCTCACCAGTCTCTCTCTCTCACCAATCGTTAGCACAAAAGACTTAAAGAAATCAGTAAAGACATGGAGAGTCTGAGCAGTGCTCCCAGGCATCCTGACCCGATTGATGTTTGTACAGAGCTACACCCATCAGAAGCAGAATATGGATTCCTATTTAGTTTACAACTGCTGTGCCCTCAAACAAGTTTCAAAAAAAAAAGGAAGGAAAGCTGTATTTGTTTGCAAAGATCATGATTATTTACATAGAAGATCCTAAGAAATCTACAAAAAACTGCTAGAACTCTTAAGTGAATTAAGCAAAATCTCAGAAATTAAGGTTAATGTGCAGATTTTACTTGCATTTTATATACTAACTGCAAACTATTGTAAAATGAAATTAGAGATCTAATTCTTTTTGCAAAGTAACAAAAAATAAAATATTTAGTAATGAGTTTAACAAAAGGTGTGGAAGACTGTCTCTTCACTAAAGGCCACAGAACATTGCCGAGAGAAACGAAAGACAGCTTGAGGAACTGGAGACAGGTAGCATGTTCACAGATTGGAAGATGGCCTGGCTCATGTTGTTACAGCGTCATTTATCCATCTGAACTGCAGCAGGCTCTTTTGTCATGACAAGATGATTCTGAAGTATGGAATGCCGGTGACCGAGACTTGTCAAAGTGATTAAACAGAGCAGGGCTTTACTCCACCAGGTGTCAGACTCTCTGTAAAGCTTCAGTAGTTGAGGTTCAGTATGTGTCCTTGGTGAAGGAAAGACACGTAAGTGAGTGGAATAGAATAGAAAGTCCAGAAATAGACCCACACACGACAGCTGATTCCCAACAAAGGTGTCGAGATAATTCAACATAGAAAGGAAAGTTTTTTTAATGAATGGTCCTGCAGCAACTGGATGTACATAGAGAAAGAGACAACCTTGATCTTTGCTTGACACCATCCTCGCAAAAGCAGTTCACAATATACAGACTGAGACTATAAAACTTGTAGAAGAAAACACAGGGAATCTTTGTGACCCTGAGGTCAAGGCAGGGATTCCTTAGGATGCAGAAAGCAAGAACCATAAAAGAAAAAAACCAATGCATTCAATTTTATCAAAATGTAAGCATTTGTTCTCCTAAAGATACCCTTAAGAAAATGAAATGGCAAGTCACAGATGGGAGACAATGTTTGCAGTGCATTTACCTGACAACACATGAGGAACTAGCACATAATAATAGATAACCTGACTGAACAAGGTGGCCCAGAGGTGCGGATGGTTATGTCACAGGAGAGGTGGGAAGACGTGTGTACGCTGAGAAGCAGAAGAGAGATGCTGACTGTCGTTGGTTACCAGGGAAATGCAGGATGAAACATCCAGGAGGACCCGCTGCTTGCCCACCAGTGCGAGGCCACGAGCTGGCAAGGCTGGAGCAGCTGAGCCGTGTACCGTGCTGGTGGGGGTGTACACACGGCCGCCACTGGAAGACAGGTGGGCAGCTTCTCAGAAGGTCACCTGGGCCCAGTGGTTCCGGGCCTAGGTATTTATCCAAGAGAAAGGAAGACTGGTGTCCATGCAGAGGTGGGCACAAGAACATCCCTGCAGCATCACCCAGTCACCAAATGTGGACACCGCCCCGGCCCGTCGCAGCACTGGGTCTAGGACATCCTCACCACAGACACCGTCCGGCCCCAGTGGACGATCTGAAGATCACCATGGGAAGGGAAGGAGCCAGGCACAGGGTGTGTGTGTGCAGTGTGGTCCGCTCGCCTGAAGCCTGGAAGACACAGCCTGATGTACAGAGGCAGGGCAGCCCAGGGGCTGGGCCAGGGGCTGAGGGAGGGGGCGTCCCACGTGGTTTGGACTCTTTAAGTGGTGCGGTATGTAAACGATACTCAGTAGTGTTGACTGGGTGGCAGACGGAGGTGCTGGTTGAGATCTGATTCCTGAATCGAAGGTGTCAGTGCGTCCGTGACATCAGTAGTAGAGAAGGTGCAGCAGGAGAAGCCTGTGTTTTTAATGGGACGGCGTGATGGGGGTGGGGAGGGGCAGCGTCCTCCGTCAGCACTGGACTGACCTGGCATAAAGCCAGTGACCCTGGGACCCTGGCCTTCACCCTCCACCTGCTCAGCACCAGGGCCCCGAGGCCCTGGGCCAGTGGAGCCAGAACAGCTCCTCATCCCCCAGCCTCAGGGCATACTTTTCAGACATGTGAGAAGCTGTCTCTGGGACCTGACCCTGTTCCCTGCTCATGCCCTACGTCGTCACGTAAAGTCTTTTTAGAGGTGACCTTTATGTGTTCGGGACAGATAATTGTGATTACCACCTTGCAGGTGAGAAATCTGTCAGAAACCTGACTAACGATTTCCTTCAGGGGCTGTGAAGGTTGGTGCATTTTTCTCTGAGCCGCGTTCTGTACGCCACCAGGAACCCTGAGCTGCGTGGGCTGTCAAGTTTCAGGTGTTTTTCGTGTTAGGAGGTGTCTTTCCCTTGTGGTCCCATTTGCCTGTCTGCACTCTGTGCCCACGGACGATCAGAGCGTTTGTGCCCCAGCACTGCCTGCGCCCTGGCTCCTCTCCCCCAGCCTGACGTTGCTCACACCCTTCCCATAATGACAGCAGGGCGAGCAGGTGGATGTGCTCGAGATGCAAAGTGGCATCCAGACCCCTCCCCTCAGTCCTTCTTCCAGGAAGCAGCTGAAAGCGGTAGAGGAGGGAGTGAGTCTGCCCAGCCTCTCTGGCCCCGGCCCTAGGGGCTCCTTCTGGGCAGTCCTGTCAGAACTTGAGCCCCTGAGGCCGAGGCCCTGACCTGGTTTGGCTTCGCTTGACCAGCGGTGGGGCCTCACCCATCAACCTCAGTTTGCAGGCCTTAGACTGAGGGTCTGCCGGGCTCTGGGACCCTGACTCCCTGGTGCTCAGCACCCTTGCCTCGACGCCTGAGGGCCTGGATGTCTGCAGCTCGCGGCCAGGAGGGCCAGGTAAGGGTCCTCTGCCCCGGCCCCGGCCTGGTGCCCTGCTGGGAAGGCGACATCTGTGCCCTCTCCCGCAGACCCTGTGCTCCGGAACATGGTGCCGCAACGCGCCATCCTCCTGGCCGGTCTCCTGGTGGAAGTTGCCAGCAAGTCCTCAGAAAGTGTGGTAAGCACCTGCCTCATGGCGGCAGGGCTGCAGGTGGGCTCTTTGCCCGGGGGTCTCACCCTTCCTTTAGGCGTCACCCTTGCCCCGGCCCCAGAGATGCTGGCCCTGCCCACTGTCGGGGTCGGAGGGAGGGCAGCAGACAAGGCCCCATGCTGGTACCTGGTCTGTTCTGCCTGCAGGAACCTCCTTTCTCTCTTTGTCCAACTGGACCACTCGCTGGAGCTGGAATAGGGTCTCCACAGGGCAGGCGAGGGACAGATGTGCGCTCTAGGTGCACTGCAGCCAGGTCGTGGCTCTCCTGAGCTGGGACACGGGTGTTCTGAGTGGTGGTTGGGGGGCGGGGGGCAGGGGGCCATGTCCGCACACTCAATGCTTGTCCTCCAGGATGGTGGCCCTTCCAGCAGCTCTGCCTCTGCAGGATTGGGGCCGGGACAGCTGGGTGTCCCTCTTGGGCTCGGCCTCCGCACCAGTGTGCTCCGACAGTTCCTCAGTCGCTCTTAGATGCCCTTTGCCAGTCACCGTGTTCCCGCCAGCTCAGCTGGGAGGAGCACATGGAGCAGAGCCCTTGGAAGCCCCCTCGAGGCCCCCCGTGTCTGGTCTGTAAGCACATGGACCCGGCAGGCATGCCTTCACCCCTCGAAATGCTGCCCTAGGCCAGACGCTTCCTCTTTGGGGGCCAAGCTGGAAACCCCTGATGGAGAGGTGTCTGTAGAATTGCAGAAACATCATAGCAGCACCCAGGACGGCAGGCTCTTTGGTCGGAGTGCAGAGCAGACACACTGTTTTGGCCGCCCAGGCCTCTCACCAGAGGGACCGGGGGTCTGGGTTTACCTCCCTGTTTCACCATAGTCTAGAAATGCATGTGCTTCCTTTTCAGGAAGGGTCTAGAGTTGGTGCTGAGCAGGGCTTAGCAGCTTAGCCCTTCCATTTTCAAAGCCACCATCCATCTGCGAGTGGCAACTAACATAAATAACTTCATAGTTGAAGTGCCCGCCCTGTGCCTGCCTGTGGCCCACAGGACAAGAGGCCCCAGCTCTGCCTGGGACCCAGGAGACCCACGTGAGAGAGGCCCCGAGTGGGCGAGTGGGGAGGAGACGACAGGGCACCTGCAGGGTGGGAGGCCCTCAGGACTGCCCCTGCCCACCAGGCTGCTCCCAGCCCAGACCCATGGCCAGAATCTCTGGGTGGGCCCCAGGGAGTCTCCTTCCCAGCTCTGGGAGTCCAGATGCCAAGGTCCAGCAGGACACTTTAGTTGTTTATTCAGTCATCAAACACTTGCTGGGGAGACCAGGGAGCATCCGTCAGGTGTGACTGTGCGTCCTTACCTCGCTCTGGGTTGGCAGGCCTGATGCTGACTAGAAGAGGCTGGAGCCCTCGGCGTTGCGATGAGCTTGAGAGGAGCCCCCTCATGGACGCCACCCTCCCTCTGCCTGGCCTGCCTGGCCTGCACTAGCCGCCCAGCCGTGGGGTCTGGAAACTCACTGCCATTTCCCCTCCAGGGTCAGCAGCCTGAGTGTTGTATGGACATGGCGGACGCCAATGCCACCTGCCCAGGCACAAGCCTGTGTGGCCCAGGTAAGCTTTGGCATGAGCTCATGTGAGCAGGGGGCACACAGACCCTCAGGAAGGAGGGGTGGAGGGGCAACAGAGGCAGTGAGGGTGGTGGGGCCTTGTGTGAGGCCTCCTCCCTCTTCCTGGATGGTGGAGGCAGGACCCCGTGGGGAGACAGTGCCCTGGGCAGTGGGAGTTGTGGGCAGGCAAGACTGTTGAGCTGGACCTGAGAACAAGCTGACGTAAGACAGAGTAACAGCAAAGCACACAAATGTGTACAGGCGTGCATGACACGGGGGTGGCTGGGTGAGCAGCAGGGCCTTGGTGCTCGCGCATCAGCTTGGACAGGGGCATTTGGGGCGAGTGAATGCAACACGGGCCTTGAAGGAAGGCGGGGAATGGTAGCGAGCTCGCCTGAGTCCCGCTGCCTCCTGGTTCAGGGAGGGCGTCTCCCATCGGGGGTTGTCTCTCACGTCAGAGGCGACGTCTTCTGGTTTCCTTCAGGCCCCACTTGGAACTTTACCTTCAGCACGTTTCACATTAAAGTAAAGGCCAGGTTGGTAGCTGTGGAGAGAAACTGGGTTAGAAGTTGTGAGATAAGAGCTCCACAAAGGGAAGAGAAAACACGACGAGACAAGCAGAGGAGACCCAGAAAAGCGCCAGGTCCCCGTCTCACTGGCCCTCAGTCCTGGGACAGGCCATCCCGTTTGACATGTTGGCGGGGGTGTTGCAGGTGGCTTCCCACCGAGGGGCGACAGCTGTGGGAACTTTCTGAGGGGCCCACACGCAGCAGGTGACGTCCCTGAGTTCACCTCAAGTTGTCCAGCCTCGGCTTTCGGGGCTTCTGGAAAAGGACGCTTTTAGTTCTTGGTGATATCAAGTCAGAAGTGTCAGAGAACATGGAAGCGTTAGTTGGGAGAGCTGGAGCCAGATATGGGAGGAGAACGGGAGAATCCAGGATCTGGCCCAGCAGGTGGATGGCCCTCAAGGACCATGAACAGGACTGGGACCTGCTGTCCCCCAGACCAGTCATCGTCTCCTGAAACGCAGTTTCTTTCTAAATCCCCTCCACTTCTACCAAGAAAAATCACAGCAAGACTAATTGCTTTCTAAAAAATAAATAAATACATGTATTTTTTTTGGTTAGTGGAGGTGCTGGGGGTTGAACCCAAGACCGTGTGCATGCTCAGAATGTGCTCTGCCACTGGACTATACCCCCACCCTCCAAGACTAATTGCTTGTAAAATAGGTCTAGCCTCACATGAAGAAATTCTGCCTTTGTCCATAAACCCTATAGCAACGGCAACAACAAAACCCAAAACCCCGAATCTAGCTTCGCCAAACTTGGCCTGATTGTCTAAGTAAGTTCAGCAAGAGCAGTGACTGACCACATGGGCTCTTTTGAAGTCTGGTTTGCTAGACCTTTTCACAAGGAACCAAACTGGACTCTCGAAGGCCTTTCAAGTCCAGGAAGCCAAGCCAAGGACTCACCACCAGACTTCACCTGCAGTGTCTATAATTTTGGGTGAATTCCCCTCTTCTTGAGTTCCCCATATCCTGGGGTTCCTGGCTCTGCCGGGAGGCGACTTTCCTTACTTACTGGGTGAGGCTGGGAACCCAGTAAGTCAGGCACCATGCTGTTTTTCCAAGGGGCTTTATGGCTCTGTGAAGTCAACTTTCACCCCTTAAACTTGCCTGGCCACTGTCCTGGCCCCCAGCCGTGGTTTGCCCCTGCACACACAGCCCAGAGGCAGCAGAGGGAGCAAGGGTCACTCCTGGGCCGGGGGCAGTGCACTGGTGGGGGAGGACCTTGTCCCTCGTGGAGGTGGGAGGTGGGGGTTCATCTCTGGTCCCTCCAGAGGTGAGGCTGTATGTACAGCACCTGTCAATTTCAGGTTCCCCTTTCAGCCTCTGAGGCCATTTCCATGGGAGTCCCCGAGTGAGAGAGGGCTGGCTGTGGTTCCCGTCAAGGTGGTTCTTTTTCTGGACTCCATCCAGACTAGCATCCGTGAATGAGTGTGCTTTTACAAACGCAAAAGTGTAGCACTTTCTGAAGACAGCCTGCTGATGCGGGCTTTGAGCTGAGCCCCTGTCTCTTGGTCACAGGTTGCTACGGGCGCTGGAGCGAGGACGGGACAGTCAGCTGCGTCCGGTGCAGGAACGGGACCCACAACAGCTCCGAGTGCAGAAGCCGTACGTCTTCGCCCGGTCCCCACCCCCCGCCCTCCGCGCCCACCTGCCTTCTTCTCACCGAGGGGCCACACCTCCGAGTTCTGAAGGAGGGGGTGGGGATTGTGTCTGTTGCCTCCACATCTCACCCTGGGCCACTGTCTCCCGGGGGGCGCCCCCCAGGAGCCCTCTCCCCAAGGCCTCTTGTCCATTCAGGACAGCTGTGGGGTGAGGGCTGCTCTGCCTCCACCGCCACTTCCCTTTCTCATTTCTGGCCCATGATTGCTGTTTGGGTTGTGCCTCCGGCTCCCCGGGGGTCCTCAGAGGGGTCCCCATGCGTGGTCCAGGAGCTCACCGTGGGTCTGGGCTGCCTGTGCCACCAGCAGCACCGACAGCTCTGCTCCCCTGCAGTCACTGGCCGGGGTGCACAGTCCCCTGTGAACAGGAGCGCAGGGATGCCTGGGCGGCCGAATTTCGGTAAGTTTCTTCCTCACCAGACCACCCCTCCACCCCGGAGGAAGCAGGACAGCATCTGAGCCATTCCCAGTGCAGACCCAACCACAGATGCTGGCCACAGCAGGGCCTCGTCCATGGTCAGGGTCAGGGTCCACCCCAGCCAAGAGCTCTGTGTACCAGGACCTAGCCCCGGCCACCTGCTCCGGACGGTCTGGAAGCTTGGCTGGCTTTGAAGTCAGGGTCTGGGGCTGATTAAAAAGGGTGGGGGGAGGCTGGGGTCATGGCTTGGGCCCACGGTGTGCCCCTGAATGGTCTGCTTAGTGGAAATTCTTACAGCTGCACATCTTAATCCTTTGCCTTGCTCGTAGCCCACCTGGCCCCAAGGTTGCTGGGAGCCGAGGATGGCGGTTCTCCAAGATGGGAGGACACCATCAGGTCCACTTGCCCCTGTCTCTGGTGGCTCTTCTACAGTGTAAGTCTCACAGGAGACTGCGAACACTGCAGGCTGGACAGACATGCCTGCACACCACTTGGTCCTCAGGGGCAGTCACAGGACCCCTCCTGGACACTCGGGTCCCTAGCCCACTCCTGCTGCCAGGCACCCATCGTACCTGAGATGCCCGCGGAACCACAGGGAGTGGCTGGGCTGTGGGGTACAACTGCAGGGGCGTGGCCAGGCTGCAGGGGCGTGGTGCCCAAGCCACCAGTGGCCACTGCAGTCAGGGAGTGGGACCTTCCGCAGGGTGTGGCCACCTCTTCTGAGGTGCGTGTGTCGTGATGAGGGTCGTGTTCCCCCTAGACCCTGGTCCTTCAGCAGAGGATGTGTTGGACCAAGGCCAGACCGAGGGTTCAGGCCTTCCCCGCAAGTCTCAGGACCAGAAGCAAGCGGCCTGGTGCTGACATGGGTCACGGAGGCCACTACGCCGAGCAGCAGCATTTTGGGGTTGGAGCTCAAACAGCCTGACGTTCTTGCGACATGAGGCTGGGCCTTACAGCAGAGGGTGGCTGACAAGGACGCTGCGAGTCCAGTGTTGAGCCCATTTCTGTTGTGGCAGATCTGGGGCCAGTTTAGCTGGGATTCCTCCCTCTGCTCCAGGATGGCTGTGTCTGGCCTCGTGCCTGTGTACAGGGTCAGAAAGGCACTTCCCACAGGCACCTAAACACATTCCCCCAGCTGTGGGGTCACTGACCACCCAGCCCTCGGCCGTCAGCCTGTGCTGACCCTGTGCAGGTAAGGGAGGCACTGGGAGGGCCGCTCCAGGTGACAGCCCGCAAGCTCCAGACAGGCGGTACCGGGCCCTGCCCCACAGTTTGTGCTGAGTCTCAGGAAGAACATGGGGAGCTCAGGCTGGAGCCTCTCAACATCCCACCTCCTCATGAGAACCCGAGGCCTGGAGGGTTGGCTGAGTGTGTGGGGAGGCCCAAGCCCCTGTCTGCGGGAGCCCCAGTGTGTTCACGGCATCCCAGACCCCCGGCTGCTGCTGGCAGCCCTGGCTTTGCTTGCAGGGGGCCCTCAGGTGGCAGCCTCCCTCTTCCTGGGCACGTTCCTCGTGAGCTCGGGCCTCATCCTCTCCGTGGCCATGTTCTTCTACCTCAGGCGTGCCAGCAAACTGCCCGCAGTCTTCTATGGAAGAAACAAAGGTATGTCCTGCCAGAGGGGCCCCAGGGGCACAGAGTGGGGCTGGGGCAGCAAGGGGACGCTGGGCTGTCACGGGGCTCTTGTGTCTGAGAATAAGGGGCAGTTGCCTCTTCAGAATGCTCCGTGCAGACATCGTGGGGTTCTCAATGTGAAGGGCGTTGGCGTGGCTGAACACCCAGGGCTATGTCCTCTCCCCGCCCCGCCCTGCTGGGATGGGGGCTGCAGTCTCTGAGGGCCAGCTAGTCCACTCTGCTGAGAAGGCCGGGGGGCTGAGGCTTGGGGAAGGGGCAGCTTGCCCCGGGTGCAGCAGGAGATGCAGCTGGGCAAGCTGAGGGCACTGCTGGGGACAGGCTGAAGGTGGGGCTGGACTGAGCCTAGAGTGGGGAAGACCTTCTGCAGGCCTGTGGACCCTGCCAGGCTGAGACCTCCCCGGCTGAGGGAGCCTCCCAGGCTGAGGGAGCCCCCAGGTTGACGGACCCCCCCAGGCTGAGGGAGCCCCCCAGGCTGAGGCAGTGGTGTGGCCTCCAGGTGACGCCTGTGCTCTTTCCTGCAGCCCCCGCCCTGCAGCCTGGCGAAGCAGTAAGTACTGAAGGGCTGGCTGAGGCCTGCGTCTGTGCGCCTGGGCCGGGGCCATCTGTCCGCATTCTCACTGTCCCTTTTCCCCTTTTCAAGGCTGCGATGATCCCCCCGCCTCAGCCCTCAGGTACGTCAGCGCTTCCTGTCCCTTGCCCTGCTGGGGCACCTCGTCTCTGGTGGGAATTTCAAAATGCCAGGCCCCCATCACCCACGGCTGTCATGCCTTTTCCCTTTTGTTTCTGAGACAAGGAGTCTGTCGAGAGGATTCCCAGCACAGGTCAAGGGGTCACCTGGCTGCCCTCAGCCCTTCTCCGAGCCCCAGCTCTACCTGAGCAGGGGGCAGGTCAGCGGGCACAGGGCCTCCTGCGGCCCCTCCTGAGTGGCTGGCACTTCAGTTTTGTTGCGTCAGATGTGTCACAGCGTCAGGCCACAGAGCAGGAGTCACTGGCTTCCTCTCCAGACCTTGCTCTTACCACTGTGCAGAGGTCTGGCGTGGGGACAGGTGAGGACGTCCCTCTTCTCTGGGGACAGATAAGTTACTTGGTCAAGACAGATCTGCCCTGTCCAGTGGATCACGCGTCTGAGCCCTCTGAGGCAGGCCGGGCACAGACGCAGGCCTGCGTTACTCTCCTGGGGCGGCTGCAACAAAGCATGCAACCAGGGAGGGCTTGAGAAAGCAGAGATGCCTCCCCTCACAGTTCTGAAGGCCCGAGGCCAGAAAGCTAAGTGTGGGCAGGGCCGCGCTCCCTCCAGAGGCTCCAGGGCGAGGGCCTTCCTGCCTCTTCCGGCCCCTGGGGGCTCCAGGCGCCCCCTGGACTTGTGGCTGCCTCCCTGCAGCCTCTGCCCCACCTTCACCCGGCGTCTCCCCTCCCTCTCTCCTCCTCTCTGCCTACCTCCCTCCACTAGGACACTGGTCACAGGATTTAAGGCCCATCAGACAATCCCATCTACAAAGACCCCCTTTCCAAGTGAGGTTGCATCCACAGGTTCGGGGGCTTCGGACGTGGACACGGGCTGGGGGGCCGCCACCTAGCCCTGGAGCACCATGTGCCCTGTGCCTCTGTGTTTCTGGAGAGCCAGGCCCTCGCCCAGGCTGAGGGGCACCGAGTGTCCAGGCCCAGAGAAGCTCTCCCCATCGCAGCGGCTGCGCAGGAGCTGGGGCTCAGTGGGCGGTCCTCCCTCATGGCGGTTCCCCCCACTCCCACAGGCTCCAGCGAGGGCCACAGCCTTGGGCCCTCTGTGGCCGGGGCCCGCTCTGACCCCACCTGTCACTGGCCCTGTTTCAGTGCGGAAGCCACGCTATGTCAGGCGCGAGCGGCCCTTGGATGACAGGGACGTGGGTCCCACCGCTGTCTCCTCAGTGGAGGCCCGAGTCAGCAACGTCTGAACCCACACGTCACCGTGGAGGGAGCCCAGCGCACAGAGACCAGGTGCTGCTCAGCAAAGCCCCGGGACGGGCCTGGACACGGCCCTGGCTCAGCTCATCCGTCTCTGGCCACAGACGCTAAGTGGGAGCGGGCTCACCTGCAGGCTCTTCCTCTCCACACGTGGCTGCTCAGTGTGACTGACCTGGAGCATCAGTCCAGCCTCTGTCTGAAACAGGCTCAGCAACCAGGCCACGTGGGGTCCAGGCCCCTTGGGAGAGACAGTTCCCAGGGGCCAACAGGCTGCAGGGCGCTCCTCCGCCCTGGAGCACACGGTGGGCAGACCCTCCACACTCACCGAGAGCAGCGAGGCCGAGGCCTGCAGGTTCCAGCCACGTCCAGACAGCTGTGGAAGTGAGTTGTCTGGTTTTCTGCTGACTTTTGTCTGTTTTTAAGTGGAAATGCGTTCTGTACAAACGTCCAAGAGGCCCGGCTGTCCTTATCTGCTGCGCCGCCTGGGCCCCAGGTGCTGCCGGTCCTCGTCCACTTGGCGGCGGACACTGGCCTGAAGCTGCTGGAGGTCAGGGCCCCTACACGCACGTGGCTGGTCTCTCCAGACCTGCCGGCCCATCCTAGCTGCCACCACCCTGCGTGTCTCTGGTCTGGGCTGGCTGCAGATGGCCGTGGTTCCAGTGGAGAGAGGATACCTGGGGGCCACCGGCTGCACACGGGGCGGGGTGCAGCCTGTCCTTCCCAGACCCTCAGCTGGGACTCACATTTTCTTCTTCAACGTCTGGTCCGCGTCTAAGAGGCCTGAGGCAGGGCCTGCGTGGCCAGCCTCCTGTGCTCTTCTGCACAGCGATGCCTGTCTAGAGCATTTATGGTTTTCGGGCACGAACTTGTTCGTCAGGACATGAAGGGGCAACTTGTCTGGCAGCTGAGCGTGTGCCAACTTAAATCAGCGTCAATAAAACCACTCAGGGCTTTCTCGCTGACCCAAGATTCACCTGTTTCTAAGCAAGAGTGAAGCCCCACTGCCCTGAGCAGGGCAGGCTGGCCTTGGGGTACAGTCCTCTCCTCTGCTCTTCTGGCTGAGGACAATGTCTGGATCCAGCCCAGGAATCCCAGGTGTCTTGAGGGCTCGGGGCCCCCACATCTGAGAGCCATGACTGGGCAGGGATGGTCACCGAAGGCCTTGTCCTCTGCCCAGGCGAGGGAGTCCTAGCTCTGGGGCCACATGCTGGCAGCCATGCTCCCTCCACACGTATCACACGTGTGCTTGCACAGCCGGGTAAAGTTGAACATGCCCACCCACTCAGAGGGAACCCACAAGCCCACGTGGCACAGCTGCTCCCTCTGTCATCAGGGTGGAGAGTGAGCAGGTGTGTGGGCACTAGGTGGGCCCGCCAGGCCCCGAGTGTGCCGAGATCCCATGCAGGGAGGCCTGGCCACTGCCCCAGGTGGCCCATCCCTCAGGTATCCTTGTCCCCTTGCCCCTGGGCACTGACTGTGCACTGAGGAGCTCACAGTGACCTCAGAGCTCAGGCGTTCGCAGGAGCCCTCAGGAGGGTGTGCCTGGAGGATGGAGGACACTTCCTGGAGGCAGCGTGTGACCCTGAATCACGATACCCGTGGGAACCCTGGGCCCATCTTACACAGGCTGGCCCGGCTGTCACAGCTGCTCCCCTTCTCTGAGCCCCCACCCCCCTCTCTGAGCCCCCACCCCAATCTGAGCCCCTACCCTCCTCTCTGAGCCCCCACCCCAATATGAGCACCCACACCCCTCTCTCAGCCCCCACCTTCCTCTCTCAGCCCCACCCCCTCTCTGAGCCCCCATCCCAATATGAGCCCCCACCTTCCTCTCTGAACTCCCACCCCAATCTGAGACCCCAGCCCCTTGTTAAGCCCCTCATGGAATGTTCGGGGGAGCCCTTTTTTTGGGTCCCCTTTTGTCCTACAGTCACCCCACATCTCGGACTCCTAGTGAGTGTAGGTCTGGCTGCCCCTCCCATCTCACAGTGGCCAGCCCCTCCTGGGGTCCTGTGCCCAGGCGGCCCACTCTGTGCACCCACCTCCTAGCACTGCGGTAGTGGCTTCCTTTTGCTGACCTCTAACCGCTGTTGGCTCGCAGTGCTTTTTCCTAGTGCTGTTGGAGGCTGGGCAGCCTCTGGGGCTCCTGGACTCCTCACTTAAGTGGTCACTGGGCACCGGCCAGGGCAGTGGGGATGATTTGGGCCTTCCCTCCCCAGGGCGGACTCCTGCTCTCAGCCTCACCAAACCCAATATCCCCTCCCCACAGCCTCGTGATTGGGGTCCCATCTCAGGAACAGGGTGGCAGTGAGGAATCACAGTCCAGGCCACTGGTCAGACCCTAGCCCTTCCAGTACAGGCCCCACATCCTCCATCCTGGCCCCCACCCTCAGCCCTCATGCCCTCACCAGCCCCTAGCCTGGCTTCTGCATAGATTGGCCCTGTGGTCTGCTAGGACCCCAGGCTGACTGGCTGGAACTGCTCCCCTATCCCCAGGAAGATTTCCGGATCCCCTGGCAGGATGGGGCTTCCTTGGAGTCTCTGCTCTACGTGTGTAACTGAGGGTGCTGCCAGCAGGCACTCACCTAAAACAAGTTTTTGTAGCCAGGCTGGTCCCTGACTCACCCCTCGGGTGCTCCCAGCCCTGACCTCTCACCCTATACCCTGGACCCAGAGCAGGGAGTGCTCTCCTGGCCCCCGAAGGCTGCAGGTGGGGAGGGGTGGGTGGGGGCGGCAGAAGCCCAAGTTTTGGGGGCTGTGCTTATGAGAAGCCATATGGATGAGGTGGGGCAGGACGGGGCTGCTGGGGGTGATGGGGCGTCAGTGAGATCACAGGTGGGCGGGGAGGACAAGCTGAGCTGAGCAGGGAGTGGGGCGGCTCTTTGCAGGGACCCTCTGGAAGGCTCACCCAGGAGCTAGGTGCCACCACCTTGCACAGGGTTGGTGAGCAGATTTCTTTCTGGAGGGGCTGCTCCAGTATCTCAGGGTCCACAGGGGTAGGGGAGAGGTTTTACTAAGGCATCCAGCTGCACCCCAGACCTGCCCAGACTGCAGAGGCCTACACTGACCCCCAGCCCCACCCCAGACTCTGATCTCTCACTTCTGACTCCGCCCTCGGCCGCCCAGCCTGCCAGGGAGAGGACGGAAGGCCAGCCAATCCCAGAGGCCCCAGGCCGCGCCCCGGCCAGCAAGATCCCAAGCGAGTATATAAATACACCTGCCAGGAGCCCACGCCCAGAGAACTTACAACTGCCTCAGACAGCGCTCCACACCTGCAAGGGCACACCCATTCCCCTGTACCCCACCTGCCCCGCACCGCTGGTGACGGCCAGCCCTGGAGAGGAACACCTGCCAGCTAGAGCTCAGGCCAGCCCACCCCGGAGGAGAGGGAGCCAGCACTGCTGTGACGGGAGGGCTCGGGGCCTCAGCCTGGCAGAGCCAGCCAAGAGGGCCATGCCCGGGACCCGCTGACCCCAGCGACCAGGTAAGGCCAGCTCAGCTGACACTACTTCTCATCTGTGCAGGCTCAGGGTGGGATACCTCCTTGGACAGGTGGGGCCTCAATGCCAAGGAACTGGTTATGTGGCGTGCGCTGGCTGGGGGAGGGCAGCCCGAGGTTCCCCCAGACCCTGCTGAGGCTGTCACCTGGCCTGCAGCAACTACTGCCACCATGTTGTGGTGACATCTCATGCTGCAATGCCAGGGGCACTCGAGACATCACAGTGATGTCATCGTGACTCACAGTGTTCACCGTGAGTAGGCAGCAACACCTGAGCCTTCATGGCACGCCACTTCGAAGTCATCCTGCCAGCTCCCCTGGACTGACCAGCAGCTCAGGGTCAGGTCCCCTCTGGGGGAGCCTCCGTGGCTCCATGACGTCACATGGCCCCTTTGGGTTGTCCCAAAGGCCCTGGCCGCCTCTGTCCTCCAAGAAGGTGATGGGCAAGTCAGGACCCACGTGGCTGCCTGGGGTGGAGACCTGGGCCCAGTGGACAGGCAGCAGGCAGGTCACCTGAGCTTCACCAGGGAGACGGAGGCCGCGTTTCCCATGGAGAGGGGAGTCGGTAGGAAAGAGGACAGCCCACCACCTCCTAGACGGCAGCTGTGGCTGGTGTGACCCTCAGGGTGGCAGGCCAGCCTAGAGAGGAAGGCTGGGGCTTGTCCACCTACCACTCCCTCACTGCAGGGCATTTCCAGGCCCTGAGGGCCAGCACCAAGCCCTCCTCACCAGCCAGACAAGCTTGACCTGCAGGTTCGGGCTGTGGCTGTGAGGCAAACCCCCTCCTCAGGCCGTGGCCACCATCCCTGCTCAGGCCCTTCCCATCTCCCGCAGCCTGACCAGCTCCAGCCAGTTCCCAGATCCAGAGTCTTGACACCACCCATACCCAGCCAGGCCTGGCGCCCACCCTCACACAGCTGCCCACGGACTTGGTGTGCACCAACCACATTAGCTGACCACTGGGATCCGTGTTCAAACCCACTTCACCTGACCCAGGGCCACACCCCTCCTGTGAGAGCCCAGGCCCCTCTGGCTGTCGCCACCCCCATCCCCGGCTACCTTTTCTGCGTGTGTATCACACCAGCCTGGCAGAGCCCAGAAGTAAATAGTACCTGTGGTGGACTGTTGTCATCATCACCTTTATTTCTGCCCAGTGGCATGGCCAGATAGGCAGTGAGCACATGGCCTCCATCCTTAGACCCGCTCTAGGCTGGCCAGGCTGGGACACCCCCAGGATGCTCACACCTGACTCAGCATGTGAGGAAGTGGGGAGGTCAGGGTTACAACTTGAGCAGAAAGACCTTAAGCCAGGGACAGGCAGGACTTTGTGGAGGTGCCCACAGGTGGGCAGTGTCCTTCCAGGGACCTTTGGGACCAGTGCAATAGAGAGGGACAGAGGGACAGCAATAGACTGACCTTGCAGGAAAGGGGCAGTCGAGGTCACTCACAGTGGTCTCTGTTGTCCCACAGCCTGGAACCATGTCATCAGGCCCACAGGTGTGGCATACGGCCATGCCGCCTTCTGGCAGGAGCAGCCCCAGAGCCGCAGTGCCCAGGTCCCCTGCCTCGGCTGGCAGCCCCAGGTCCCCCGGCACCCCTGGCTCAGAGAAGGTGGCCTCTCCTCTGGAGTGCTCCATCTGCTTCTCGGGCTATGACAACATCTTTAAGACGCCCAAAGAGCTCTCCTGCACCCACGTCTTCTGCCTGGAATGCCTGGCACGGCTGACGGCTGCGCAGCCCACAGGCGGGCCTGGCGGAGAGGCTGTGCCCTGCCCGTTCTGCCGACAGCCCACAGCTGTGCCTGCCGCCGGGGCCCCTGCGCTGCGCACCAGCCGCCAGCTGCAGGCCAGGATGCCGGCGCACCTGCGGCGGGAGGAGCCCGTGTGGCTCGAGGGCACCAAGCTCTGCTGCCGCCCGCCGCCCTCCGCATCTGGCCTGGCAGCGCCCGGCTTCATGTGCGTGGATGTGGGCCTGAGCAAGCCCACTGAACCTGCCGTACCCTCACCTTCCCCGGGCCCTGCCCGCCATTGGGGCCGCCTGGCCCGCTGCTGGGCGCGCTGCGGGGACTGGAGGCGCGTGGCGCTCATCACAGCGCTGCTGCTTGTGCTCTTCTGTGTGGTGCTCTGGCCCGTGAGATGCGCTCTCAAGACAGGGAACCTTCGCTGCCTCCCCCGGCCCCAGGCTGCCACCACCGCCACTGCTGCCGCCACCACCTTCTCGCTTGGGTCCCTGGCTGACAACTAGGGTCATCACCGCCACCCCAGTTCCAGGTGTGGCTGCCCAGCCCACAGCTGGGGTCATGGGATGTAGCAGCTGTCTGGGGTCCAGCCCTGGGATCCCAGAGGAGCCCCAGTATCTCTGAGGCACCCACACCCCATTTGGCTCACCTGCCCCTGACTCTCTGGGGCCCGGTCCTATGGGGTGGACAGAAAGTTCCCCTGAGCTTCCAAGAATCAGAGATTCCTATGGACCCCAGAGGCCACCCCCATAACTCCCATTATGCAGGTGGGGACACTGAGGCCCAGGAGCAGCAGCTTGGCGGGGACCCTCCCTGTACACTGAATCGTCTGCAGGCACAGCCCCTTTGCTGAAAAGGGAGAGGACTTGCCATCCTTATTTCATATGCACATTTCACCCATGGCTCCCTCCCCAGAGTCCTTCCCCAGGCAGGGCTGGCCCCTTCCTTGGGTGACCAGGGGGACAGAGGGAAGTGGCAGGGAGCCCAGTCCCTCAGTGCTCATCCCACCTGGTGAACTGTACATTTTTAAATAAATTATTTTGTACCCGCAGTTGGTAAGAGGTCTTCAGGCTGTGTGTCCTCCTTCCTGTACCACTAAACCCTTTCCTCCAGAAAAGCTCACAGTCTTCCCCTGCTGCAAAGACCCTCAGTACAGAGGATACCTGCACTGGCCTGGACTCCTAGCAGCCCCTAAGTGGCTGGCCTCAGGTTCTAGGGGGTCCAACTCCTGTCCTCTCTGGGCTGTGGATGGGCTGGAGCACGTCTGGACTTGGCTGGCCCCCAGGGCTGGGAGGCTCCCCCAGGGAAATAGGGAGGGTCCAGAGCACCTGGGGCAGGTAGGACTGGTGTAGGGCCTTGGCCTCGTCCAGAGTCCTCCTCCCCATCCCCCACTGTGGTCACACCAGGCTGCACTCCCCAGAAGTCATCCCAGAGGTTGCTAAAACCAGCGTGTCCTGGATCCACAGACCTCAGGGCCCTCTGGCAGACCCTCCCTGGGCCAGGCCTGGCTGGTGAAGCAGCAGTGTCTCAAGGGATGGGCGGGAGTCCTGCCAACCCCCACCCCCAACCCCACCCGGTTCTGCTATTGGCCTCAGGAATCCTGCACCACCAGGTTGGCATGGTGAAGAGAGGCCAGGCCGGTCTGGCTCGCGCAGGTCTTAGCCTCCTCATCCTTCACCCCAAAACCCAGGACTTCCTGCTACACCCAGCTGGGCCTCTGGCTGGGGAGGGGAGAGGGCACAGGCACACCCTGGGGAAGCTGGGCCGAGCTGTGGGGACTCACATGTACCCTTGCCCCAGGCCCCCACAAGGACACAGAACTGAGAACAAGGCATTTTACTGAGGCTACCACAAAGACACAGGGCCATCCGTGTCGGGGGTGGGACCACAGGCCACATGCCAGTGACATCACAGCATCACACACCAGTCATGCACACAGGGAGCTTTGCCCTCATCACACGGGCGTCACATGAGCAGGTCATATACTCCTTCATTCAACAAGCATTTATCCACGCGTGACCTCAGCGTGATGGTCTGGGCTACATCTGGTCAAGTCAGGAATTGAGCCACTGCCTGGGCCACACCCCAGACCACCGCTCTGGACAGGGCTGAGAAGCAGCTCCGAAGGGATGGGTGAGGGGGGTGCCCTGGATGCAGGGGAGCTGGGCACAAACGCTGGTGACACAGTCAGGTCCAGGACACATTGGTACTCACTTGCCGGCCACTCAGGTCCCACATACAGGCCGGCACTCAAACACTTGGCACACACAAGGTCACACGTGCTCAGCGAGCGGTGCAGGTTGTCACTGGTGGCCTCCCACGCGGAGACAAACCGCAGCCCTGCCGCCCCTCCTCCACCTTCCCCTGGGAGCCCCAGGAGAGGCGGTGACACCGGATCAATCGACCGCCCTTCCCATCTCTGGGCGTGCAGGCCTGGTCAGGGAGGGTCTGAGCGGCAGACCCGGGACCCCTTCCCCCGCGCTCCGGGATGAGCTCCAGTCTGCACTGTCCTAAACACAGTCCTTTCGAGGAATGAGGGGGCCGGCCTGGCTGGGCGCTGCCTCCTCGCGGCTCCAACCTCACTCGGGGCGTGCGCACGCGGGGCCCTCATCTCCCGAGGCCCTGCAGGCTCTCACACACGCGGCCAGAGGCCTCTGGAGTCCTGCGAGAGGAGACCGGGTTCCGCGGGGGCCCACGCGCGGCCACGCCCCCTCGCCCGGGCCACGCCCCCACGCGGGGCCCGCCCCCGAGGCCCCCCTGCTCCCGGCCCGGTCACCGCCCGCTCCGGTGCCCTACGCCCTACTCACGCCGCCGGCGCCTGGGACGGCGCGGGCCCGGGGCTCCAGCCAGGGTCAGCGGGCGACGCGCCCACACTCAGAGAGTCGCGCTCCTCCGGCCGCTCGCGCTGAGGGGCGGGCCCACTGGTCACCATGGTGATGCCCGCGCAGGCGCCGCCCCGGCCCGGCCCCGCCGCAGCCTGCTCGCTCAGGCGCAGCTGCTCGCCCTGGATGTACCGCCGCAGCGCTAGGTACACGAACTTGTACTGCGCCTCGGTCTGCACCATCCCCGAGCGCTGTCGCCGCACCAGCTGGATCGTCTTGGGGACGTCAATGTCGCAGTCCAGCCCTGGGGACGAGCGCGCTCAGGGCAGGGCGGGGCGGGGCCGGTAGGGAGGGGTGGGAGGGCGAGATGAAGTGGACGGGGTCGGCAGGGCGGGCCAGCCAGCCAGGGGCGGCTCACCCTGCTTGCGAATGAAGTCCACCAGGATGTCAATCACAATGATGGTGCCAGTGCGTCCGATGCCCGCGCTGTGGGGACGGACCAGGAAGCTTGTGACCAGCTGACAGGACAAAGCCGCGGGCACCTTCCCTGGTCGCACCTGAGCCGCTGGCCCCGCCCCTCCCCGTCCCGATCGCACCTGCAGTGCACCACCATAGGTCCGGCCCCCGGCATGCTGCTCTGGGCCCGGTTCACCTCGTCCAGGAAGCCGAGGACGCCGGCGGGCTCGGCCGGGACCCCGTGGTCCGGCCAGCTGAAGTACTGATAGTGCTTCACTGTGCGCGCCGACCTCTCCTAGGCAGGGCAGGATGGTGAGCTTCAGCCTGGCTGGTCTGGGAGGGTCCCAGACTGGCCGGGCCTCAGTGTTGCTTCTGTGACCGTCGCGGTGGGAGACACGCAGGGAACGAAGAGGGACTGGAGGGAGGCAGGCCGTGGCTTAGCGGGGTTTCCCAAGGAGTGACCAGCCGGGCCCAGACTGAGCAGGAGGGAGTGGTAGGAAAAGATGGGCCATCAGGCCCAGGTGGCCCCAGGTGGCCCCAGGTGGCTCAGGTGGCCCAAGGTGACCCCAGGTAGCCCCAGGTGGCTTGGGTGCCTGAGGAAGGGAAGACAGATCATCCGCAGGAGGGAGCAGGTTTCTGGACTCTGAGTTATTTTTGGGAAGGGCCAAATGAAGAGGGCATGCAGGACGCCCCCCAGGTGGTTACACAGGGGACTAGTGGGGAGGGATCTGTGCCTGGGGTAGAAATAGGCACCACTGGCATATAAAGGAGGCCACAGGTGCTGAGATGGTCCAGGGAAAGACCGGAGGGAGAGGCCAATGTGGGTGTGAGGCCACTCTGGAGCCAGGCAACTGGGGTTGAGAACGTGCCCATCTGGGAACACTGTCCAGGAGAGCCCAGGCCAGGACTGTGCCCACTGGGTTGAGGGATATGGAAGCCACCAGGGCCAGCAGGGTTGGGTGGAGGCAGGGCCAGCATAGGGCCTCCTCACCCCAGTGCAGACCTGGGGACTTCCTGACCACTCTGACTCTGGCCCCACACCTCCTGTGCCCTCCAGGCTCACCTGGTCTGGCCGCCACACCTGCAGCTCCCGCACACAGTAACCCTGGGCCTGGTACTCAGCTGCATTGCACACGTGCAGGCGGCCATAGTCTTGGCTGCCATGCAGCTCTGGCCAGTATCGGAAACACTTGTTCTGGGGGAGTGGGTGCATTGCATCAGCCGTGCTGGAAGACCACCAGCATCCTTGCCCCTCAGCCCTGTGGGGCATATGCGGGTCTGTCCAGGGCCCTCCCTGCTCCCTACACAAGGGGTGGGGGTGGGAGGAGGGGGGGACATGAGGCTGAGCCCCTACCCGGCCTCGCTCCACCTCCCTGGTGGTCATGACAATGACACGTGTGTTCTCCTGGTACACCATGGCCCAGAAGGCAGCCACCGTGGTCTGCAGACAGCCCTGAGTGGCGATGTACACCTTGCCCAGTCCATGGCCTGGCTTCTCTTCTGGGTCGCTCTGAAAGGAGGTGGGGTCAGCTGCCTGCTGTTTCCAGGAATTAAAGTGCCAGAGGCTAAGTGCAAGGTGATGCAATGACATGCAAACTAGCCCAGGTGGCTCACACACACAGTCTGCCCCACCCTAGGCTAAGGAGGGGTCAGGACCAATATTTAGTTGTACAGGCTCAGAGGACCCCTCTGAGGACCCCTTGGGGACTGCTGCACCCCTCCCCCTGAATATCTACTGTTGTGCCAAAGTCCCCAGATCACTGGGGGCCAGCAGGAGCTCCAGGCTCATAATAGGGGAGAAGGTGACTGTTATGTGGCCAGACATGGCCCCAGATGCCACGTTTGATCCATGCAGAGCCAAGTGTGCAGCTGGCCAACCACACCGCACTCACATCCACCCTGATGTAGTTGGCGTTGATGTAGTCAGCTCCAGGCACACTGTCATCCACGTCACGCAGGATGACTCGGGTGGTATCAACTGGGAAGGAGAAGATGCCACTCAGGTCTCCAGCAGAAAGGGGACACCTGAGGACCCCACCTGCCTCCTTGCCCACTGACCCGTGGTAAGCAGAGACGAGAGATGAAGGGGCAAGAGGGGGCATCACACCAGCGGTGGGAAATGACCCTGCCTCCACCCACGAAGGACCCTCTGCCAGATGGGCCCCCGAATGTGGTGGGTGGAGCCCTGGCCCCCATGGCCCCTGCCCCTGGCCCTCACAGGGAAGGATGTTCTTGTATCGGTTCTTGGGCTTGTTCTCCAGCCGCTGTCCCTCCTTCCGGGGATACAGGAGCCGGCATTCCTGCTGCTGTAGCATCTGAGGGTGGGGAGATGGGGCTTCAGCCCGGAGCCTTGACCCTTTCCCAGAGCCCTCAACACCAACCTCACACCCCTTGACCCGCACTCCTCTGCTGGCCCTTGCCACAGCCCCAGAGGATGGGAGTCTGAGAGGGGGCAATGAGCAGCAGGCAGGCACCTCGAACTCCTCCCAGAAGCCCTGCTTAGCCTTCCCGCTGGCATCGGTGGCCTTGCTGAGCTCCTGCACACGGCTCTCAATGTTTGCAGCGCTGATTCTCGTGGCCTTGAGGGGCTGGCAGGGAGGGACCCGTGTCCAAGCTTAGCAGGGTCCAGAAGAACCCACAGTGCCCTGTCCCCTGTATCCTTCCCCTCAGCGACAGCGTCCCAGCACTGCCTGGCGCCCTTTTGCCTGGGTGAGGCTGTGCCAGCAAACCTTGGCCTCCCCCCCGGAGGAGAAGCGCACTCTGGACCCCAAGGATCAAATGCCCGGGGGCGTACCTGCCTGAGGTGAACCACGGCCCCCGAACTCTCCACCATGGGGTTCTTCTTGTAGCATTCCAGCAGATCTCCCAGGGTGTCGAACTGCTCCCCTCCTGCCACGTCGTACTTCCCATCTGGCTGTGGGGGCAGCAGTGAGGGGCCTGGCTGCTGCCCCCTCCCCTGAGTCACACCCCACCTCAGCTGCCACCTCCCACCTGGAAGTGGATCATGATGTGGGTGACCCGTGGCTGGTGGTCCGCCTTGTCCAGATGCTGTGTGAGTACTGATAGCACAAAGTCCCCAGGTTTGCTCTGACTCTCTCGAACCAGGAAACTGCCTGGATGTCCCTTCTCCATCAGCAGCTTCTCGGCCTCCTTGCCAGACAGGTGCCCGTGGTACCACCTGGCCCAGGGTGGCACAGGTGAGGCTGGGGGCCCCGCCTGGCCAGGTCAGGGGCCCAGACCCATACGTAGCCAAAGGCTTTGAGACAGACACCATGAGAGACGCAGGCTGTCACAACAGTCATCCCCAGCCGCACATATCTCATAAACAGGGCCATCCAGCTCTTCAGCTTCTGGGAAAATAGTCTCGTGGTGGATGATGATGATGGTTTGGACAATCTCATTTGCGTGAGCCTGGCAGGACACTTGACCCGTGTTTCTAGAACAGGCATCAGTGTAGGGGTGAAGCAAATGGCCAGGTTATAAGGGTTGGTCGTGTTCTCATCACTGCACAGTGAGAGATGACTGAGGAAGGCAAAGAGACACCTCTTCACTATAAGGACCCTAGGCGTCGGGGGCCCAAGCCAGCCTCAGTCTGCCCTGCCCTACCTAGAAACCGGCAGGAGGCAGGACAAGTGGGCTCTGCAGGGCCCCAGAGTGACCACCAGGTGGCAGCCTGGTCCTCAGTAAGGAGGGGCAGTTGGTCTCCACAGACCAGCTCCACCCACTTCCTTGGTAGATGCAGCTCTCAGGCCTCCGCAGCGCGGATGGGAACCCAGGGCTGGAGGAATCGCTCACCAGGTCACCAGCTAGGAGGGCAGGGGTGAGATCGGCTGCAGAACTACGCCTATGGCCAGAGCCTGGGACCTGGAAGAAATGAGGCCCCCAGAACTCCAGGGGAGGGGGTGCAGGACACTCCCTCAGCTTTGCCGTGCCCAGGACGGACCCTGAGCCCTGGGGGGCAGAGGACGCCCAGAGGCCATCTGTTCCCTCAGAAACTCGAATGCACACGTGTGCAGACAGACACAGGGGCCGGGCCAGACACAGACCCAGTTGCTCACCGTTCCGACGTGGGGTCCTGGCAGGCCAGTGGGTGCCGGAGCTCGACGGGGGCCCCGCCGCGCTCCCGGAGCAGCCCCCCACTCTGGCCTGTGTAGTGCTGCACCAGCTCGGCCAGCGTTGCAAACTTCTCCCCTCCATACAGGTCGTAGTAGTCGCCGGTGCTCTGAACCTTGATGTGGGTCACCTCATCGTGGCGCCTGGAAGGGCCGGTGCACCAGCCACCATCGGCAGCCCTGTCCCGCCCACCACCCTCCTTCCCATCGCCACCCTCAGCTTCTAGAACAGTAGCTGGGATTTTCCTGCCCTGAGGTCACAGTCTCTGCCGTCCCCTTGCCAGGAACAGCCATAGCCAAGGCCAGACCCCTCCACTGCAGCTCTGTGTCCAGCCAGTGTCCAGGCCCCACCCTGGGTGGTGGGCACCCCACTCCCACTGCCGTGGGGCAGCCAAGACTGCGCTTGCCAACTCCAGGCCTGACCCTCCCATGGCAGGCTCTGCGTCAGCCAAGACCACCTGTCCACGGGCTCCCGACGATGGGGGACTGGCCCTCAAGACTGCTTCCCCCATGTGTCACAGTGCGGCCTGGGAAGCCCCGGGGAGGAGCACCTGTCTCTCCAGGGTGGGGGATCCATCCTGAGGGCTGACCTCAGTCCCACCTGCTGCCTCAGTGTTAGCAGAAATCTGGAAAAATCTGAGCCCTTTTGGAAGCCCCCCTCCCTAGACCACAGGGTGGACATGGGCCTGGCTGTCCACTCTGCTGGTCGTGGCCCCTCCTGCTCATCCTCCCACACACAATGGACCCTTCATGGGCTCTGGCCAGACCCACAGTGGGCGGCAGTGGGCAACACCCCCAGGAGATGGGAGCACGGAGGCCCCTTAGAGAGCTGGGGAGGGGGTGTCCTGCCGATGCTCCACTCACGGAGCCCTCCCCGAAGGCCTTTCTAGGTGGTTCCCTCCTTCCTGGAGGCCACCTGGCCAGGAATACCATTCGTCCCACAGAACCAAAATCTCATGTGTCTAGCCCCCAGCAGGGGCCCCCACCCCAGGAGGACTGGGGAGCCGGATCCCCAGCTGTGTTCTCAGCTTCGGGTGTGCGGACCCCTTGAGGTCTCCTGGGGTCTCAGGCTGGTTCACACCTGGCTGCAGCGCTCACCCACCTGACTGACAGGGTGAAGCCCCCTGGGCAGCTCTTGCTGGGTCTTGCCAGGAAGCTCCCGTGCTGGCCCCTGGACAGGAGCAGCTTCTCCGCCTCAACTCCGCTGACGCGGGGGTGAAACCACCTGGAATGAGGACGGCAAGCTGGTGCCCCCGAGGGCGGGCGGTGCTGGGCAGTGCCGGCCACACCCACTCTTCGTCCTGGCCTCAGCGGCAGACACCCCCTATGCCCGTGCTGCCACCCTGCGCTTGCTGCCTCCCTTGGGCTGTGCCCACGGGGTCTGAGGCCCACAGGGAAGGAGGCGGGGCTGTGGGGTCTCAGGGACACAGATGGGTGGAAATCTCCCACAGTGGCAGGTGGGCAGGACAGGGCCCCTCCAGCACCCCCACAGGACGCCACCAGGCACCTCAGCTCAAACCTTCTGGCTCAAACCTCCTGTGCCTGGCCTCTCCCTCACCCACCACCGGCCCAGCTCAGCCAAAGGCACCAAGGATGCCCCAGAGAGGCCCAGGGTCCCCCATCCCTTACAGCCCATGGGCAGACCCTTTCGGCCCCACCACTCCCAGTCCTGGCCACCCGAGGGACCCTAGCACATCGTGTCAGTCACTTGGTCAGCCCCCCAGAACAGGAGAACAGCCCATGGGCCCACGACCACCTCCCATGCCGTCAGCACTCGCCCTTCCTACCTGCCAGCCTTAGCCCTTCACCCACACCAGGCCACGCACCTCAGGGCCTCCGCCCCAGCCGTCCTCACTCCCGGCCACTTCCTGTGACTTGGGGGCCCATCACCTCACTCTTCGATGCTTATTCTGCCTTATTTCCCTTCGTAGCATTTGTCATCTCTTTGACGTATATTATGTATTTATTGGCTTGTCGCATGTCTTCTGCTTGAGACTGAAGCCCCACAAGGGCAGACACTGTGCAGCGTGTACCCAGGGCCCTAAACAGTGCCTGCGGGCTAACAACTGGGCTTGAATTCAGAAGTAAATGACTACTGAATGGGTGGTGAGTGGTGGGTAAGCAGGTGGCTGGTGACTGGGCTGCGCGTGGGGCTGGGCCAGGGAGGCCCAGAGGATCACCGCGGGTCCTGCGGACTGCAGGGCCCGATTCAGGCCGAGGCAGGTCTTGGTGGAGGACCAAGCGGGGCGTCCATGCTAAGAGGACTCAACCCCACCCCCACCCTGGGACGGTCCTTTACAGCCCCCAAGGGGATGGGGGTACAGCTCAGGGCTGCACGTGAGCCCACGTCTGAGATTGCAACTGCTGTTTTCTTCGCCGTGGTGTTTTCTGTCTCAGTGCATCTCCCCATTAGGGCAGGAGTTTCCGGGCCTTGATTCAATCACACCAATGTGGTAGTGCCAGAGCCCCTCAGAGCACGGACCCCTTTGCAATCCCCCAGCATGACCCTGTGGCGCTGCAATTGGCCTTTCACTGGCAACACCATCTCCCCCAGGGTCACCAAGGGTCACTGCAGGAGGAGCTTGGGACACCTGGTTGAAGTGTGTCCCCAGCTCACTGCACAGTGACACATGGTGTGGGGGATGGTCCTGCCCAGTCCTGCACCCAGAGGGAAACCAGGCCTCCAACTCCAACTCCACTGCCTTGCGTCCCCAGGCCCCGACCAGCTGTTTGCAGTCATAACCTGGGCACAAGTGGGGTGGCTGCTGTGCCCCGGGAGGACCCTGCTCTGCCCCCACAGCTGCCCCACTGAGGTCCTTCCGGAATGGGAATCAGATCGCGTCTCTTGTGTAAAAGCTGTCCGCTTTCTTCCCTCCGGGCCCTCCCTCCTCCCTCCACCCCGTTCTCAGGCCTCCTGTGCCCTGACTTCAGCTCCTGTCCAACACTTCTAAGGAGCCATCCCCCTGCACAGTCTATGTTGCGCTGCCCAGTACGCAGCCTATGGCTTGTGTGGGGTGTGCCCGTGAATGGATTACAATTCAGCAGAATCCCAATCCCAGTCTTGGTCACAGGGGCCACGTTTCACTGCTGAAAGCTGCTGTAGCTGGTGGGGACTGTTGACCGCAGTGGTGGAAACATTTCCACCACCACAGAAAGTTGGTCAGCACTGCCCATCTTCGCCTGAGTCCCCACAGCCCTGAATCCTGGTGCCCCCCAGCCCCACTGAGACTGGGGCTCACAGGTTCTCACCCGCCTCCTGGGGCCGGTGGTCAGGCCTCAATCCTAGCAGCATCTGACGCGGCGGATCATGCCTCCTTCTAGAAGTGCGACCTCCACTCTGCTGTTCTCAAGTGTGCACACTCCCCTGGTTTTGCACCACATCCGACTGGCGTCCTCTTCCTCTTCTTTCTGGCCCTATAATGTCAGAGCCCCTCTCCTGTGACCTACACACGTCTACACATCCACGCACCATCTCAACTCCAGCCCTGCCTGGGCCTGAACTTCAGACTCACAGACACAACTCTTCTCAGCATCTCTGGACAGGTACCAGCATCTCTATCTTAAAATCTGCAACATTCAAACCTCCCGATAACACCCTCAAGCCCCCGTTCTTCTGCACGGTCCTCACTCTGTGAAGGGGGCCACCACCTCCCCGTCACTCAGGTCCTGCCCGCAAGTCCTCCAGCACCCTCCCAACCTCGCCACCCTCTTGCCCTGCCTTCTAAATACCCCACAGCCAAACACTTCTCCCAGCACCCTGGGGCCAGCGCCCATCAGCTCTTGCCTGGATGACAGTACTGATTCCAGGTCCCTGGGCCTCATCTCTGACCCTACAGCCGAGCCGTGGCAGACCGAGGGATTCTCAGAAAATGGAGATCAGAGCCACCTAAACCTCGCCAGTGGCCCTCTGTGGCTCTCAGGACACCGACACACCTGGCAGAACCACCACGGCAAATACCGTGTTCTCCATCTCTGTTCCCTGACCTCTCCCCTCGTCTGGCCACTTCCCACCTACCCCTGTGGCCATGGCTCATACTCCCTCCCTGCCTGTTTCCTGAGAGGTCCTTCCCAGTCAAGCTGCATCACTGCTCCACCTTCCAAATGTGGCACCGGTTAATAGCAGATAGGCGTGTACATGCTTCTGTGTTCACCTGTCCCCTGTGTCGTCACCATTATACGTTAGCCCCGGGGAGGACACACTCCATTCTGACTTCTGTGGCTCCCCAGGGTCCACATATTGGTTCACAGAGGCCCAGAAGCTCAGACAATGTGCCCAGGGCCGCCCAGTGCTCCCACTCCCACTCTCCCTGGGGGAAGTAGGGGTACTACCAGCCTGGCACTTCCTGGGCATGTTTGGGGCCTGGGGTCTCAAGCTCTCTCCTACAGGAGGAGGACCCAGACCTGGGGGCAATTTTGGTCGAGTGGTCTGGCAGGTGAGGCTGCCAGGGAAGACTTCCTGGGGCAGGAGCTGCCACAGAATGACCTCCAGGTCCAGTCACAGGAGAGCAGGTGAGGCCACCAGGAAAAGGGTGATGGCCTTGTGCCGTCTGAGACACTGCAGTGGGGGTGGGGGGACTAGAACCAAAAAGAAGGCTTCCAGCCGCCCCCCCCCCCCCCCGCAAGCCCGTCCACCTATTCTGCTGAACCACATCCTGTACCCGGCTGCCCCTCCCCCGGCCCCAGCAGCCACAGACTCCAGTCCAAGGTGGGCAATGCCCAGAGTGTGGGGGCAGGGATAGAGGGTGGAGACCAGCATCAAAGCCACAGCAAGGGGTGAAGGGCACAGTGTCTGTCCTTTCCAGGACTCTCATTCCTACTTTTCATCCCTCTCTCCTCCACGCAAACTGCCCCTGGGTCTATCAGGTGGAAATCTCTAGGGGTGGGACGTCCAGAGAGGGTGCAACAGCTCACACCACTGCCCTCCCACACACCCGACTACCAGGAGCCAGGTTCCTAGCAGGCCAGCTGGCTGCGCCTGGCTGAAGGGGTGGAAGGAGGTAGGGAGGCTGCAGGTCCCCATTTCCAATCTCCACGCCCCCTCTGTGCCCAGGGCTCAGAGTCATTTCTGTGCTGAAGGGGTCCCTGCTCTGTGGTGGGTCAGTGACTCAGCTCTGCTGTGGTGACATGGGTCAGGCAGAACCGGGAGAGAGCCAGGTGGGCTGAGCAGGGCATACTGGGCTCTCCACAAGTCTAACAGCCTGGGCCCAGCTGAGTCCAGTCAGTGCTCAGGAGCCCAGGGACAGCCCAGGTTACCTAAGAGATCAGCCTAAACCCGCTGGCCAGCTTCCTTTGTGGCCTTGGTGTCCCATCTGTATGGCACTGCTCCAACCCTGGGACTCTAGGAGACCCAGTGAGCAGCCTGTCAACATGCTTATGCACACATGGGACAAGGGCTGGACACACCTGTAGGGAAGACATTGTGATGGTGGGAGATACACAGGCCAGTGGAGAAGGGTCCCAGGCTGGAATTCCAGGGCTGAGGGCCCCAGAACACAGTCACTGTCCTTCTCCATCTCCCTGTCCCCCAGCCCCTCCTCCGAGGAAACTCAATCAACGTCTGTCCTGTCTGTGCAGGACCAGATTAATCAGAGACACATTTTCCTCTCCAACTTTGAACAGAGAGGGAACCTGAGCGGGTTCAGCTGTACCCTCCTCTTCCTGTGGACCCAGCTTCCTCCCAGGCACCAATATCTTTTACTTTATTTTATTGGGGGGTAGGTTTTATTTATTTACTTTTGATGGAGGTACTGGGGATTGAACCCAGGACCTCGTGCATGCTAGGTAGGCACTCTACCACTGAGCTATACTCTCCTCCCTCAGACACCAATATCAACACATCAAACCACAGCACTCTGGCAGGACCATGCCCAGCCCTGCCCACAGCACCAGAGTCCTGGGTGAGTGATGCTGATGGAGGTGCACACTGACCCACAAACCACAGGGCTACAGGAAGGGGCCAGAGGGTGGGGGCAGGCATGGGGGGATGAGCTTTACTTGGGATTTGGTTGGGCCTGCCCAGGCCTGATAGGGGTGTGGGCAGAGACCCAGGGGCCAGAGGAGTGACAGTCCAGATGGTCATCACAAGCTTGGGCAGGGAGGGTTGGCAGGGGCAGGCAGAGCCCCACCCGGGGCTTTCCCAGGTTGGCCCAGGGTCACATGCACATGACATGGATATGGCTTTTTCTGAGCACCAGAGATGCCTAGGAGACAAGCAAGAGTGAAGCTGAGGGGAGCCAGACGGGTCATTCCAACCAGACCCCAAAATGCCCTCCTCCCTGAGCTCCAGCTGGATGTTAAACCTTGGAATCACAGGGCTCTGGGACTGACAAGTTCCTAGAGATTCAACCCACTTCCACTATTCCTAAGCCTAAGAGGGCCCTTGACCCTGCGAGAGGCCACTGTGCCAGGATCACCACACCCTTGGAAGGATTCTGGGACCCTCACAGCTGAGGCACTGCCTTGGGCCCTGCAGATCAGACCTTGTTCAGTCCCTCACTGATCTAGGGAGTCACTCACGGTCTTAGGGTGACCCCCTCCAATGACATCCAGCCTCATCAAGCCCCAGAGGGGTGTTCTGGATGTGCCAAGTGCCAGGAAGCGGTGACATGCATCTTACACCTGAGTAGCTCCCCACTGACACCCATGCCCAGCTAGAGTCTGAGCTCACATGCATGTGTGCACACACTCGGGGAGCTGGGATCTGGTAGAAAGGGCAGAAAGTGCCCCTCCCTGCACACGTCCCACCTTCCCTCTTCATGGAGGCCAGAAGCTGGCTCTCACACACACCCCAGGAGCTTGCTCCTAAGCCTGGCCTTAGGCGGTTGTGGGGGAGATGAGCCTGTGGAGGGGGACTTGTCTTTGCAGGGGCCACACCTAGAGGGGGAGACTGAAGCCTCCAGGATACCCTCAGTTTCAGGCCTGGAGGAGGTGGGATACCCTGCCAGGCAGAACACATCTCTAGTGGCCAAAAGGCAGCCTGAAGCAGGGCAAGGAGTCCAGGGGAGTGAGAGAGGGAGGGTCTGCCTCTGACCTGACACATGCTGCCCACTCTAGGCTCCAGCCACTGCCACCTAAGGACACAATCCGTTCCCTAGGGTCAGGGTACCTCTGACCCCGACCCAGGCCCAGTAACCCCGATCGAAAAGAGTCCTTTCCAGCCTCCTGAGTGAGGCTAGGCCTCTCTGGCGCGGGACACAGGTATCCGGTGGCCCTGGCTCTGGAGGTGGGTGAGTGTCAGAAGGCCAGGCCTGGAGGCCACCGGTCAGGAGCGGGAGACGTCCCGGCCCTGTCTGCGCCCGTCAGCCCTAAGCCCATGTCGTGAGGTCGTGGCGTCGGGCCACCGGGTGGCCAGGCTCACCTGCGCGAGGTCATGTCTGCTCGGTCTGGAAGCTCTGGCCGGGGCCGAGGAGGCCACGCCCACAAAGAGGACCCGCCCACTGGAGCCCCGCCCACAACTGGCCCACTCCGCCCACCTGGCCACGCCTACCTAGAGGCCCCGCCCCTCCCAATCTCTCTTAAAGGCCCAGCGCCCTCATGTCTCAAGACGCTGGGAGACCGGAATAAAAGCAGCAGGTCCCGAGGGCGCCCTAGGGGTCACACGACGTCCCGGGCTCGGAGAGAGAAGGCGCCGGGCGGCCCTGCTCCGAGTGGCGCGGTTCAGCTCACGTGGGCGCTTTCCTTCCAAGAACCTTTCCGGCTCCGCCTCCGTTCTCGGGGAGAAGGGGCTGTGGTCCCCACATTCTGAAGGAGGGGCTCGGAGCTGGATGAGGGGGCGGAACAGATCCCACCCGCCCCGCGTCCCACGGGGGACCCCAGACGAGACCCCAGAGGGGCGGAGGTGGGAGCCCAGGTGATAACCAGGTCTTTCCTCTTACACCGTCCTGGCTTGGGGCTGCCTTCCTCCCTCCTCCCCACCTCTGTGCCCTACCTGGTCGCTACACTTCCTAAATGATGCAGACATTCCCTGGATCTCAGGGCCTTTGTCCTGCTACAACTGCCCCCACCAGGCTAGCTTGTCATCCCCATCCTGCCCCCACTGGACAATCACCTCTCATGAGTCTGTCCCTGGGGCTCCACCCTTCCATGCCTGGGCTCCTAACTTTGGGATTCCCATTAGGTGTGTCAGGGCCTGCCCAGGCCCTGCCCAGCCCCTCTGGCCTTTTCAAGAGTGGTACACCAGGGCTTCGAGCCTTCTGCTGCTTGCAACCTCTGATCTCAAATCCCCACCCACCAGTGCTGAGGGCAGGTCAGCCCTCACTGCCCACTGCTCTTCCTCTTCCTCACCCTCCTGACCACCTGAGGGTCCTGCAACCTTAGCACTGGTTGCCCTGAGAGCCCCCTCCTTCTGGAAGTATCAGCTCCCAGAGCACCCTCTCCTGCTCCTTCCAGCTTCCCGTCCCACCTTCTCCTTGATCTCCCCATCTGGGGGCCTCTTCTCCCCTCACTTAGCACCTAGCAGAGCCTGCCTACTCCCTCATGTGCCAGGCCTCAGCCCAGCCTCCCCTCTGCCTGGTATCCCATGGCCTTCTGCACTCCATTCAGGTGGCCTCAGCTCCTCCAGCTTAGCCCCTCCAGATGCATCAGGGTGCCTCAGTCAGTGCCTCCTCCACCCTGTGTCCATCCCAGCACAGGACCACCCCACACCCCAACCCCTATCCTCCCTGTTTCCCCTCCCCCCATCCCATCCTGGCTCCCCCTCAGCCCGCTCTCCGCACAGCCCCTCCTCCCATACTGTGTTCACAGACACACAGAACAGGCTGATATGTGTGCAGACACTCAGGCACATGCACCCGTGGCAAGACCTGCAGTCCTGAAGGAGGCCACCAGGAGCTCACCCATGCACAGCAGTGCACACTCACTGCATGGGGTCTCCTTACCAAAAGCAGCCCCCCACCCCATCGCTGGGACCCTCGTCCATCGAGAGCCACCTAAGGGAGCAAGAAGCTACTATAAAGAAGAACCAGCCAGGTGGGCGAGTGCAGGGCCAGGTGGGGCTGATGGCAGTGGTTTGTGGGTACACATGCAAGCACCTCTTTAAAGTGTTTAGACTTTATTTCACGGCGATTGACACAGACACGTACTGGAGTTAGTAACAGGACATATGAGGCTCCCTCCAGCTTCTAAGCCAGACAGCCGAGGCCTGGCTGTGGGAGGGGCTGTGGGAGGCTCGGGGCTGCCACCCTGACCAGGACGGGACACAGGCAGACAGTGGAGACCAGACCAGATGAAACCTAACATTGCAGTTTAAGGCATTTTTGGCTTTGCAGCCATCTCTGCCACTCCTACACCTACCCCTTGGCCTTGGTCAGCTCCTGGTCATTCCTGGATAAGGACAGCCACTTCTTGCACTAGAATTGGAGAGGTTTGCTGTGTAGTGTCCTCAGCTGCCCTCAATCCAGGACAGGAAAGACAACAGCCCCACCACCACAGATGTCAAATAAAATCAATACATTAAGACTGTGGTTGGTGGTCAGGACTGGACATGCCTCCTTGAGAGAGGATGCCTGCAGCCCAGGTAAGCAGGCAGTAGACGTCAACCATACCACACAGTAGCCCCGCTCCCTCTCAGACTCCTTACAGGGAGGGAACACAGCCATGCTGAGGGTGGCTGGATGGATGGGCAGGGCCAGCTGACGGCCAGGGTGCCCTGAACAGGCCTGGGCCTGGCCTCCACTCTCCAGTGCCTTGCGACTAGTGGGCACAGCTGGAGGGAAGGGTGCAGTGTCGCCCCAACAGTGACATTTTTTCCAAGTCACAGTATTGGCACAGGAGGCCCTGGAGGGGCTGGCCCTGGCTCGGCTAGCCCTGGTGAGGCTAGCCCCAGCGGGCACATGCTGGAAGGAGGAATGGCTCAGGTGGGACCCCAGAAAGGCCTCATAGAGCCTGCATAGAGGAAGGGCCCTCCTGCTCTGTGGACACTGGTCTCACCAGATGGAACATAGGCAGCGTGTATGTGGGGTCTGCTGACAGGCTGGAAAACACGAGGGCCAACATGAGTGGACACACGGGGAAGGCACAGCCCAAGAGGCCAGGACACGGTGTCTTGAGGCAGAGGGGCACATCCCAAGACTGCCAAGTGAGCCAAGCCCTCCACGTGCCACATCACCTCCACCCCCATCACCCTGAGAGTCCCTGGGCACCAAGTCTGTCTCTGCAGCTCGCCTGCCTGGATAGGAGGGAGGCTGGGCCAGCAGTCCCTCCGGCCGACACATGGGCAAGGAAATCATATCAAAAAAGCAACAAGTTTACAAAAATAGAAAATAATTACAGCAGGGTAGGTGGTGGGTGTGGTGTGGCTCACAGGGCAGGACAGGGCCGAAGCTCCGGCTTGGTGACGGCGTCCTCCAGCAGGTGCAGCGGGCGCCGACCCACCACCACGTCCCGCAGGCAGCCCACGAAGCCCGTGCCGTAGGCCTTGGGCAGGGCCTGGCCTGCAGGCAGCTTCTCCAGGCCACCTGCAGGAACACAGAGGAAAGGTCACTGGGCTATGATTCAGTGATGGGCAGGCAGGACACTGGCAGGCAGAGGGGCCCACTGCACCTGAATGGCCAGGTGAGTTACTTGGGGGCTGTCAGGGCCTGCAGGGACCAGGTAACCTGCGGATGTGCTCCAGCCTCCCGGCCCCACACCGCCCTGGGAATTATAGGGGCTAAGACAGGAGGGGAGAGGGCCCCACCCCAGCCAGCCTGTCTGCTGTCCTGGGTGGGGCTGACACAGCTGCCAGCCCTCGGGGATGGGATCTGTCTTTCAGAGTGCCTGAGACCCTTGGCTGACCCCGCCCCCACCTCCCTCCAGGATACTCACCCAGCCACAGGGCTCCGTCTGTGTCCAGTTGTGTGGCGCCCAGTGGGGAGGAGCCAGTCACAGGAGCCTCATTGCCCACCTGAAGGGAACCTTCCCTCTGCTCCCTGGGGGTGTGGGTGGGGTGAGGCCATTAGGCGGCTCCAGGGGGCCCACACTGCTGCCTCCAGATCCTGACCCCTCCATCCCTTCACCCCAACACCACACCCTGCGGACCAAATGGCACCCCTGGGGGCCAGGATGGGGTAGCACTGACCCCAGGAGAGCACCTGATGGCCAAGGGTGGGGGGCCTCACGTGGGTCAAGCTTTGCTAGAGGGGATGGCAGGGCTCAGACCAGAGGGACACATCCCCAGCCAGCGTCTGGACAGAGCAGGGAATCCCCTTCAGAACACTTGGACATTACTGCCTCTCCTATGTCCTCTTGTCCCTCTGGCCTCACTGGCAGCGACCTCAGGTCAAGTGGCCGCCTCCCCGACCAAACTCCTACCCTAGCCACGAGTGGCCAGGCATGCCCTGGCTGGGCAAGTCCAGGCATCACCCGCTGCTATTCTTGGTGTCCCTGGCCCCCTCCTGACCTGTGTGCCCTGACCCGCAACCAGCGGTTGGTGTTGACTAGTACGGTGGAGCGCAGCACCACGGGCTGGGAGCCCAGGTCGTAAGTCAGCTGCAGGCGTCCGTCCACGATGGCCAGTGCGACGTAGTCTGCCCGCTCTGTGGCCTTGCCGCTCCACAGCACCAGCCCCTGTGTGGCCTCAGTACGCAGGCTCAGCTCAAAGTGGTTGCTCTGTAGCGCCTTCTCACTGGTGGGCAGAGTGCTGGTCAGGACCTCCAGGAGGGTGGTGGGAATAGGGTAGGTGAGGTAGGGAGGCGAGGGTCAGGACTACAGAGGCCGTAAAGGCTGGTGATGCCACTGGGGCAGCTGGATGGGCAGGTGGTGGACACCAACAGTGGGCCTGATGGGCCAAGAGCTGGACGGTGGGAGGTGGGGCCAGATGGGCAGACACAGTCAGAGGAGTGAGGTGGACAGAGGGACAGCTTGACTGAGAGACAGAGAGATGGGAAGACGATGGGCAGTCAGCGGGGGCCGGGGGCCACTGCTCACCTGTGGAGGGCCCCGGAATCTGGAGCTTCAGGGCTTAGAAGCAGGAAGAGAGGGAGGCAGGTGAGCGGGGGACAGACAGGCTGTAGTGCAGGGCAGGGTGGGACCTGGCAGCAGCCTCTCCCCACATCCCCTTTCAACAGTGGAAGGTGGGAGGAGCAAGCGCCACAGAGACACTCGGGCCCAGGGCACTGGCTCCACCCCCTACAGAGCTCTGGCAGTGGCACGTGCAGCACACGTGGACATGGAGCTGGCAGGCATGGCAGAGGGTGAGAGTGGAGGCCTGAGTCGCATGGGATGGAGACTAGGGGCCCTGCCTGGGAGAGGCTCCTGGATGCCCCCAACATGTGCAAGTGCACACAGACTCACAGACACATGTGTGTGTGGGCACACAGACACGCGGGCATGCATGGGGATGCGTCCACACGCACACATGTGCCTTGTGGTGAGAGGAGGGGCTGCAGGGGCGAATGAGTGGCCTGGCATTCAGCACACATCCTGGAAAGGGGTGACTCCTCACTTCCAAGCTAGGAAACTGAGCTCCGTGTGGCACAAACAGCCCCCAAAACCCCATCCTCAACTGGGGATGGGAAGTTCCGCCCTTGCCCTCGGGATGTGCTGCCAGGTGGGTGAGGAGCAGAAGATGGACCAGAGTGAGAGAGTGAAGGTGCAGCTAGGGCCCCAGATGCTACTTACGCTGGGATCTCATTGGTCAGTTCGCTTGGAAACAAAGAGACAGAGCCATGAGACGGAAGGAGTGTGGAGGAGGAGTGGGGTGGGCAGGGGTGGTGGAGCCCGGCAAACGCTGGGCCTCCCCTTCCTGGCCACAGAGCCGGGACAGGTGTGGAGGGCCCTGCATCTCACCCTGCAGGTGTGCACTGATGGGACCAGACAGACAGCAGAGGGCGGGGCAATGCGCAGCCCCCGGGTAGCACACTACCTCTCGGTCACGGCGTTGAGGTACTCGATGTAGGTCCGTCCGTCAAAGGCCAGGGCGTCCAGATCCCCTGCTGCCTTCTCAATCAGGCCTGAGAGACAGCCAGCGTGAGCGCTGGCCTTGGTGGGGCTCCACCGGGTCCAGCCTCAGCCCCGTGCGGGCATCACTCACCCTTCTCACAGTGCAGCCCTGAGAAGCCCCCAGGGCACAGGCACTCGTAGGAGGCCTCCCGAGGGAGACAGGAGGCCCCGTTGAGGCAAGGGTGACCTGTGGCCCGGGTACAAGGGTGGTCTGCAAAGGATGAGACGTCCACCGCCCGCACCACGTGCTCCCGGGTCAGCAGCTGGAGACCATTCAGGGAGACCTGGGGGAAGGGCGTGACAGCCTCTGTCCCGCCTGCCGTCCTCCCAACCCTCAGGGCAGCACCCAGCCCAGGAGGACAGAGGCCCCCTCTCGGATGAGCCCTTCCTGGAGGCCACCACTACACCGCCCCCATGGAGAGCCCCTGGCTGGGCAGAGCCTCACCCCAGCCCCACATACCAGCTGGATGGCACCATTGAAGCCAGAGGCCACCGCAGCTGCCCGGGCCAGTTTGCTGAAGTCAGGGGCCCCCCCAATATAGAGTGGCTCCTTCAGGTTGAGGATGGTGTGCGGCACCTGCGGGGAGGTGCAAGATGAGGGGCTGTGGAGCCCATCCCCTGGGTAGGAACAAGGACATGGAGCCCAGACCAGGACCTGGTCGGCCCATGATGACCCACCCACTCGCCCTCCAGCCTAGTGGGAGGCAAAGTTAATCACACGGATGTGGCGGCGCAAGTGGGGCTTAGTCGGAGGGAGCTACTCTAGGGGTAGAGGCGGCAGAGGACGGATGAGCAGGCCGAGAGGGGAGGTGGTACCTTGCGGGATTTCTGACATCCGGAGAGCGAAGAGCGGGGTAGGGGTTGCAGAGCAAGGGCCAGAGAGCAGTAGGAGCAGAGAGGAGACAGACAGAGGCACAGGACAGAAGGGAGAGAAAACAGTTCAGTGAGAGACGGCTGTGGGGCGGGGGCCACTCGCCTCCCTCCCGGGGGTGGCGGGGAGCAGGTGGAAAGGCCCAGGAGGCGCCGGCTCACCGGGGACTCCCCCAGCACACGGGGCCCATCGCCAACACGCAGAGCTCCTTTGCGGCCGTTCCGCTCCAGGGAGACCCGGGTCCAGGCACCCAGGGCCACTGGCTCCTTGCTCCTGGAGAAGAGGGGCACTGTGAGCTGACTGTGGCCTCTGCTGGTCTGCCCACCAGGGCCTGAGGGACCCTGTGTCCACGTGCACACCTGATGACTGCTGCCCCCTTGCCCAGGTCATAGCGGAACTCCAGCAAGCGGTCGTGCAACGCCAGTGACACAAAGTCCCCCTTGCCGTCTGCCTTCTGCCCGTTGTAGAGGAGCAGGCCGCTGGGGCCCCGCGCCAGGAAGACCACCTCCAGCACCATCTTCTCCCTGGGAGCACATGGGGTCAGCGGGGCGGCCTCAATGCCCCTTTACCCCAAGGTTGGATGGGGTGGGGGGGCTGCTTCCCCTCATCCAGCCCTCTGCCCAACTGACCCCAGGTCCCGCTCAAAGGTGTGCAGGCCTTTCAGCTCCAGGTAGGAGAAGCTGCTGAAGTCGGCCAGGAAGGGCTGGATGCCATCCCGCTCCAAGACTGTGAGGACAGGAGAGGGGTCATACAGGGTACCGGGCCCTGACCCTGGAGCCCCCTCACCCGCAACACCCTCCCCGCCCTGAGTGCTGATGCCCCCACCTGTTTGGCAGAGGCTGCCTCCCCGGCCCTGGGGGCACTCGCACTCGGCCTCGCCCTGGGGCAGCACGCGGCAGGGGGCTGCCCCATGGCAGGGGTTTGGCTGACAAGGGTCCTTCTCATCTGCACACGTCGGGCCTGGAGGGAGACAGGATGGGGTCCTGAGAGGCCTGAGCCCCGCCCACAGACACACAGGCACCCCCAGCACCCAGCCCAGGTCCTGCCCTCACCAAAGCGGCCGGGTGGGCACTGACAGTGGAACATGCCAGCCTCCAGGGCCTGGCACGGGGCCCCGCTGAGGCAGGGGTTGGGCAGGCAGGGGTGGTCCCCGCACTCGCCCACCCGGGAGCTTCGAGTCACAGACCCTTGCCATACGCTTAGGTCCAGCTGCTGGTTGTTGACGTCCAGCAGGCGGATACAGCCCCTAAGACCGACGTTGACAGAGGTCCGCTCAAGCACCCTGCCACCAAGATAAGGGTCAGGGTCAGAGGCCAGAGGCCAGAAGTGTCCTCTCTCACTGCCAGCTGTGACACCGGCATCCATCAATCAGCCAGGATGGTGAGTCAGGGCTGCTCCCCCCGCCCCACCACTGGCCACTGCTGGTGCTCACAAGGTGGACAGTCCCACAAACAGGACAGAATCAGGAGGTGGGTTGGGTTGAAGGTCAAAGGTCAGACTGAAGGTCTGGCCAGCCCAGCCCCTCTGTGGTGATCACGCAGCAGCCTGGTCCTCAGGATGAGGACAGAACCAGGGCCACGGTCAAGGATCAGGGTTGGGGTCAGGGTCACAGACACTGTCCACACCTATCCATCCACTCCTTTGCTATTCACAGGGAGCCTCAACTTCCTGGATGCCTCCCCCAAGAGTCAGGGGTTAGGATCATGGTCAGGGGTCTGTGGTCAGGGCCACCCCACTCTCCTCCGTGCTCACACAGAAGCCTGGTCCTCTGGGACGCCACCCACAAAAAGGTCTGTGTCCAGGTTGAGTCCATCAGTGCCGCTGGGGCTCTGGCCCAGGACAGGAGTCTCACCGTCCACAGAGAGTGTACCCCGGCGCCAGTGCCGAGATAGCTCCAGGTGATGCCACCGGCCAGGCTGCACGGGCACGGAGCTGGTCAGCACTGCAGGCCCTGAACCTGTGTCGAACCTGGGCGGTGGGGGTGAGAGCTGGCGCTCAGGACAGCCAAAAGGAGCCAGGACCATGCTAGGCAACGCCCCACCCCACACCCTCACCCGTGGCCAACCCCTGCCCGCCACCCACCTGAGCTGCACACGGCCCCCAAGCAGCGCCAGCGCCAGGAAGTCCTTGCCCCTGGCATTGCCATTGTAGAGCAGCAGCCCCTGGAGCTCCAGCGCCCGGAACTCGAGTGCCAGGCGCAGGGTGTGGTAGGCACGGAGGGTGGGGAAGGCCAGGAAGGAGTGGCCCCCAAAGGCTGGTATGGTGGGGCGCAGTGCTGCAGGAGACAGGGAGGGGCCGATGGAGCGTGCGGGGGACCTGGCTGCCTCGGCCCTGACCGCCCGTCTGCCCCCAGCAGGGTGTCCCCCTTCCCCAACCTGACGCCCCTGTCCAACCCCTCGCTCCCGACAGTGGCTTAGTCCACCCCAGCTGGGCCCATCTGCCTCCCTGCCCCTCTCCAGCACGGATGATCTTACCCTTCTCACAGATGGCGCCCCACCTGCCTGCTGGGCAGCTGCAGGTGAAGTCTCTGCCTGAGCCCTGGTCCTGGCAGGTCCCCCCGTGGAGGCATGGCTGGGAGTCGCAGGGCTTTGGGGGCTGCTGGGTTCCTGGGGACAGGGGCCGGCGTCCAGGCACACGACTGGGGGCAGTGGTGGGTGGCTGGTGTGTGGTGGCAGGAGCTGTGGTCCTGCTGACGGGCCGGCTAGTGTGACTAGGGTAGAAGGCCCGAGGGGTCGCAGCTGAAGGAGGCAGGCGGGCCACAGTGGTGGCTCTGGCTGTGGCTGCAGCAGGGGTGGCTCCCGTGAAGAACGCAGGAAACCAGTCTGTGGGCAGGGGGAGTGGTCAGGATCCACAAGGAGCAGGGGTCCTCAGGGCAGCAGGGGAGGCGACAGGCAAGCTATGGCAGGTGGCAGGCCAGGCACTTACCGAAGTCCATGAACCGCACGTGTTCCTGCAGAGGCCGCCTCACCCCCAGGGACCGGCGCCTGGACACCTGGATCTGCCGGAGCAGGGCCCGGCCCACATCAGGTGCCCTGAAGGTTGTGGCTGGGGAGGAGGGGACTTTGAGCACCACGGAGCCCAGCGCAGTCCCCTACTACCTCCTGGGAGGGACTGGGGCAGGGGGCTCACTGGGGTCGAAGTGCACATCCACAATGGCTCGGACTGAGCTGCCGGGCCCCAAGTCCCGTAGGCGGACACTTCGGAAGTCCTTCTTAACGTCCGAGTTCCGGAAGAGGTCATCCAGCTGTGGGTGGGCAGTGGGTTAGGCTCTGGGAGTGGGTCTGCCCAGGCTGGACCCTTGGGCCTTCCACACCAGTGCTTCTCGGGGTCTGTCCTGGGAAAAAGGCCAGTGGCTGGTAGGGGCTGCACCCCTGCCCCCGGCCCCACACTCACTGCGCTCTCGATGCTCCTGGCAGTCTCTCCAAACAGCTCTGACTTGGGGTCAGCCATCTCTGGCGTGTAGAACAGCTCCTGGCCCTCGACCCCCTCGAGCTCCAGCACCCCTTGGAATGCCCTGGTGGCTGTGGGGGAGGGGGCAGTGAGATCGTGCCTGGCACCTGCCTGGCCTCTGGGCCAGCCACGGGCACAGGCCCCAGCAGCAAGCCACGCAGGGTGCAGGGTGGGTGGCAGTTAGTCAGATGGTCATGAGGTTAGAGGGGCCTCAGGGCAGGGCTGGCATCAGTTACCAGGCAGATTCCTTGGAGCAGGGCCCCAGGTTGGCTTGCAACAGGAAAAACAAGTTAGGCACGGGGTCCTGGGCACCCACAGATGTGTGGAGGCCGAGAACACACG
Source organism: Vicugna pacos (assembly GCF_048564905.1). NCBI lineage: Eukaryota > Metazoa > Chordata > Mammalia > Artiodactyla > Camelidae > Vicugna > Vicugna pacos. The sequence continues at coordinate 67,344,904 of NC_132999.1, forward strand.
TATGTGAGCATGTGCTGAATCCCCAAGACCACGCACACACGTGTGCCAAAATCAGAAGACCACACACCCCAAGGGCCCACCTGCTGGGCAGGCCAGCCGCCTGGGAGACAGCATCCAGTCCACTTCTCATGCTCCATCCCAGTCCCCAGCCACCTACTCACCAGGACAGTTGGAGCCCTCTGCGTCCAGTGAAGGCGTCTTGCCGTCTGAGCAGCAGCCCATCGGTGAGTTGTAGCAGGAGGCCCTCTCAATGGGCGGCCCAGGGGTCACCGCACTGTTGCCCTCAGGGAGCTCAAGTCCTGGGGAGGTGCAGTCTGAGCCTAGCCCCAGTGCAGCCCTGCCCCCTCAGCCCCTGAGCCCATGCCCACCTCCTGAGCCAGCCCCGCTGGCCTCCAGGTCACCACTCAGCTCCTCATCGCCGCTCCCGTCAGCGCTGCCAGATTCGCCGAAGGCAGATGTGGCAAGGCTGGCTGCTGTGGAGGGGGCCGTGGGAGGCATGGTCAGCATGGGCCTTGCAGTGGTCTGAGGTCGTGAGGAGGGTCGAGGGGTGGGCCGGCTGCGGGGGGTACTGCTGGGAGTCAGGGGGAGGGCGCTGGGTGGGGGCAGCAACTCCTCGCTCAAGTCAAGCCCCGAGGTGGCCATGGATGCAGATGTGGGATGAGGGTCAGAAGCGACGTCTCCTGCAAGGAGAGGGTCCAGGTGGTGGGCTAGGGCCAGACCTTCCTGGTCAGTTCTGGCGCAGTGGGTAAGGCCTCACCCTGGCAGGGGCCGAGGCTCTGGATAGAGATGTCCAAGCCCTGGCGGCAGGCGATGGTCCTCAGCTGGCACTCGTTGCCGTAGGTGACTCCATCTGACCCGCAGACCTGGGCACAGGGCAAGGATGCTGCGGGAGGCCCCTCCCCACCCCCACCGTCCTCCACACTCCCCAGTCCTCACCTTGGCAGCACTGGCCCCCGGACAGGTGGGCGCTGGGCATACACAGTGGGCAGAGCCAGCTTCTTCCACACAGGATGCCCCGAATTCACAGTGCATCTCAGCACAGGTCTTGGGTGCCAAGGAGTCTGAGGCACAGACATGGGAGACCCCACTGACTAAGAGGCCTGATCTCTGCGATGGCCCCACCCCCAGCACAGGAGCCTGGCGCAGTGCCAGGCCTGGGCTTCACCTGTTTCACAGCCAGTAGGGCCCAGGGCACGGCCATCTGGACACTGCCCACACTTGGGTCCAGCCACCCCAGGCTTGCAGGAGCACAGCCCGGTCATCTGCTCACAGTCATCCCGCACGGCACCCAGGGGGTCACAGCTACAGGCTGGGAGGCAGGGGAAGAAGCTGAGATCTGTGCCTGGCTTCCCCATGGGCCCCAGAGCCTGACCCAGCCCCTGCCAGGTGTGGGTCAGGCTGTAGTCTGGGCAGGTAGGAAGAGGGACCCAGGGACCCAGGGACCCAGGGTACAAGTGGCAGTGCTTGGCCGGGGACCAACCGTGGGCCCTGTCACTCACGGGTGCAGCCGCTCCTGCCATCAGTGACGATACCACGGAAGTTCCAGAAGCCGGGCTCACAGCGGTCACACTTGAGGCCCCCCACGCCCGGGCGGCAGGAGCACTGGCCTGTGGCTGGGTCACAGGTGCCGCTGTAGGAGCCATGTGGGTTGCACTGGCAGAAGCCTGCAAGGCCAGGGCGAGACAGGGTCACTGCAGCCGCGTGGCTCTTCCTGGCTGTGGGTCAGGGCCAGGCTTGCATACTCACTGGGGCAGCCAGCCAGGCCCACACCCCCGGCAGCAGTGGTGTTGTCCTGGCAGCAGCCGTAGGGGGTCTGAGTGCAGTGCAGGGGAACTGCAGGTGGCAGCGGGGCCAGAGTGGGGCCTGCAGGAAGGGGCAGGGGTTTAGATGCTTCACTGATTCACTGCTCTCTCCCTGCAGTGAAGCCCAGCCCAGCACACAGTAGGTACTTAGTATACACTCGTTGACTGGCAGCCACACACATCCACACTGCAGCTGCACGAACGTGGATGAGCACAACACTGCACACTTAAAACACCATACACATGTTCACACGCCCACCACCGCACACATGCAACAACCATGAACCACCCCACACGCCTCACAGCTGTGTGCACATGTACTTTTGAACATGCCCTGCATGCCCACTCACCGCGGCAGGCTCCCTGAGCCACGATGTACAGCTCTTGCCGGGATTCACATCTGGCCTTCTTCAGCTCACACTCGGTGCTGTAGGTGACCCCATCTGAGCCGCAGACCTGTGGGAATGGTGTCAGTGGGGCAGCTGCAGCCCCCATCTCACGGCCTGTCCAGAGCTGGAGTGGGGGTTGGGGGGGGTGTCCTCACCGGGCTCCTCAGGACACTTTGGCAGCTGAAGTCGCAGACACACGGCCCGTCCTCCGAGTCCTCATCCCAGACACCGCCTCTCTGATGGCACAGCTCCTGCTCACACTCGCCATCCTCTCCAGAGCCGGAGCCACCTGAGCCGCACTCAGCTATGGGGAGGAGGCTGGGTCAGCTGCAGGGTCCTGGTTGAGGTGGATGCCCAGCAGCCCACACCAGCTGTGCCCCGAACCTACCCTGCTCACACGGCCCCGCCCGGGCCTCCTCGATCTGCGCCTGCTGCTGGCAGGCAGCCTCGCGTAGCTCACATGAACTGCGGTAGGTTACACCATCGCTGCCACACACAGGGCCAGGCGGAGGGCGCTCACACCGGGGACACACACACTGCCCTGCCAAGCACACTGCCCCAAAGGCACACACGGTATCTCCGCAGGTCTCTGCAGAAGGCGGAGCCAGGCCGGGGTCAGCTGACACCGGCTGGAGGAGGCACAGGACCACAGCCCACCAAGCAGGCCCAGCCCCACTCACGGCAGTGTCCAGCCGAGGCCACGTGCAGGCTGATCTGGTGGGTGCAGGCATAGACGTGTAGTTCACACTCACTGGCATAAGTGCGCCCGTCAGAGCCACACACAGGCTGGACCAAAGCCACGCACTCAGAGGGGCACACGCAGCGCCCAGTCTCAGCCTCGCACAGGGCTCCAAAGTGGCACTGCCCACAGCGGTCTGGGGAGAAGGCTCCATCACCATGGTGACCAGGACAGCCCACCCCCGGCGAGACTCACGAGACCCACTCGTCCACCACTGACCACAGGGTCCTCTGCGAGCCACCCGGATCTCCCGCCCGAGGGCGCAGGCCGTAGCCTCCAGCTCGCACGTGCTGCCATACGTGACGCCATCGCTGCCACACACGGGATCGTAGATGCCCGAACATGCCTGCTGACATGCACACTCAGCTTCCCCATTCTTCACAGCACATGTGGCCCCAAATGGGCACTGCACCCCACGGCAGGGGGACGGGGGCTGGTCTAGGGAGAACATGGCCACTCAGCAGGGTCCCCACCTGCTCTCCTTGGCAATGCACAAAGCCCCTAGCCCCACGCAGCAGACCCTCTCCCAGGGTGGGGATGGCAGAGGAAAAGTGGACCAGGAGAAGGGCCAGATGCACAGGACACAGCAGAGAAAGGGACAGACACAGGACAGATGTGGACAGGGACACAGACCCAAACGGCCCCAGGCCCCTGCATGAGTGTGGGGCGGGACTGCCTTCAAGACACAGGACTTTCTTGACTGCCCTCAGTGGGTTGTCAGGGCCAGGCTTACCCAGCCCACCCAGGCCACTGACCCTTGACCTTCAGCAGCCCCGGGACACCCAGGCATGTGGGGGGCGGGTCTCTCTCTGTGTGGCAGTAGGGGAGTCTGCAACCCAGAGTCACACTCAGGGCCACACGGGGGGGAGGTGTCTGTCCACTTGCTCTGAGGACCACAAGGCCAGGCAGCAGCGAGCCACCCCCCCCTGCCGCGCGGGGGGCAGACCTCAGGCTGCGAGCTCCTGGCGGCAGGCGCGGTACCTCATCCTGCCAGCAGGTCAGGCTGGAAGACACAAGAGGTGGAGCCAAGAGGGAAGGGAGGGCAGAGGAAAGGAGACAGACGCAGAGAGACCGGAAAGATGGATAGACCGACTGACGGGACGGAGTTAGAGGTGGGCAGAGCCCCAGCCCACGCAGGACACGCCGTCTCTGCCCTCCGCTGGCGCCTCAAAGCCCGACGGAGACGTTGCCTCTAAGGGGGCTATGTGTGTGCCAAGAGGGTGGGACCCAGAGGACTTGGGGGCTGACGGGCAGGACAGCTGCACACAGGTACCAGGGAGCCTGCACATGGACCTCTGCCTCCACCCCACATCCCCCCATGCGCTGCAGGCACCTTCCTGATGGATTCCACCACCCCAGAGCCCGCTGGCAGACAATAGCCCTGCCAGGTGCCCCAGAGTGACCAGCCCTCCCTCACAACCCCAGGAGGAGTATGACTGGGATGGAGATGGTGTGTGATGACAGGCAGCAGGGACCGTGGCAGGACCAGCCTGCTCCCGGTGTGGACCCCACCCATGGTGCTCACCACACGGGCCCTGGTGCTTGGCAGGGATGCTGTGCTGCTGGTGACACTCGGCCTGCTGGCGCCAGCAGTCATTGTCATACGTGTGCCCATCGTGGGCACACACGGGTCTGTAGGCTCCATCACAGGTGACACGGTCGCAGGAGCAGCGGGGGTGGCCTCGGCGGGACAGGCACACAGCATTGAACCTGCAAGCCTCTGGGCACTGGTCTGGGGGTGGGGAGCAAGGCAATCAGAAGGGCCGGAGTGCCACGTCACGCCCCACTTTGGGATGTGCAGGGGATCCAAGGGCACCCGAGGTGGTGAGTGGGGACTGTTGAGGTGGGCAGAAGAGGGTGGGGACAGGCAGGGACCTGGGTCATGCAGGGTGCCAGGATGGGGCCCTCCCCCAGGAGCTGCCCACCTCGGGGCTGGCACTGGCCAGAGCGCACTTTCTGGAGGAGGAGACCACGGGTGGCTCCCGTTCGGCCCATGACACAGTCGTTATCATAGGTGACCCCATCGTCCCCACACACAGGTGCCCGTCGGGGAGGGCAGCTCTCTGGCCGCAGGAGCATCTCCGGGTGCCGCGTGCGTGGGTTCACGCGGCAGACACGGCTGAGGTCGTTGAGGGCGCCCTGGCAGGGGTCTGGAGGAACGGAGGCGGAGGTGAGGGTACAGCTGCTGTGCACAGACCAAGGCCATGCTACATGCGCAGGGGCAGCGCTCACCGCAAGGGCCGTCGAACTTCTTGAAGATGTCTTCCTGACGGGCGCAGGCACGGCGCAAGAGCTGGCACTCGCTGGGGTAGTCAGTGCCATCGCTGCCACACACGGGGCCCTCGGGGGTCCCCTGGCATGTGGCAGGGCACAGGCACGTGGCCGTCAGACCATCTGCTGAGCGCGCACAGGTGCTGCCAAAGCTACAGGTTACACTGGAGCAAGGGTCTCGGGTCCCTGTGGGTGGGGCAGGCTGGGGTCACACTCGTAGCTGGCCCTGCCCACCCTGCCCGGCCCTCCTTGTCCCCCTTCCCACTGCAGGCCCAGCCCCTGCTCCGCCCCGCATTTACCGCAGGGTCCCCTGCGCAGCAGGCGGATGCGCCTCTGCTGGCTGCACTGTGCCCGCTGCAGCTCGCACTCGTTGCTGTAGGTGGAGGCATCTGAGCCGCACACAGGTGCCACCACGCTGGGGCAGGTGCTCTTCTTGCACACACAGGAGGCTCTGCCCGGATCCTCTGCACTGGGCTCACACACGGCACCGAAGCCACACAACATTCCTCGGCATGCTTCGAGGTGGGGGCGGAAGACAGGACGTGGTGGGTCAGGACCACCCGGCCCACGGTCCAATGTCTACACACCTGCAGAGACCTTGCATGGACAGTCACATGTGTACATGCGTGTCTGCCCATGTCCGTGCTGGCGCTCAGAGGAACACACGTGTGCTCCCATCACTGCCAGGGCCTTATGCCTTCCCCTCTCAAACCCCTGCCCATCTTCTCTGCCCTCGCTCCCAGCCTCACAACTGTGGACAGGGCATCCTAGACCGCACCTGTAGGAGGAAGCAAGACATCCGCTACTTACCCATCCCCACACACACACACACACACGGGGCAAACAGCCCCCAGGCCAACACTATTACAGGGACTCGCTCAGGAGCCTCTCCCCACCTCAGAATCCTCTCCCCACCTCAGAATCAAAGTCCCTCATCCGATTGTGACCTCTACCCCTCAGAGCCCCAGCCCGGCCCACCCTCTTCCCTGAGAGCTGCTCCACTGTCCACCACTGACTTTCCCCTGCCACCTCCCCAGGGACCAGCTCCCCTGCCTTTCATGGACCCGCCTGAGGTCACACAGCGGCAGGGCAGGGGGTGGTGGTATCTGAGGTCATGTCACATTTTCCATCCTCGTCCAAGAACCCAGTGCCCTGGCTCCCCCTTTCTTCTCATGCCTCCTCCCTCCTGTTCCTCTGGAGGCCTCCCCTCTCCTCAGGCCTGTCCCCACACAGGCCCTTCCCTGCCTACTCCCCCACCTTCCATGCCCCCACAGCCAGCCTCCCCCAGGTCCGTGCTTTGCAGCAGCTCCTGCCCTCCCGTCCTCCTGGACCTCCCAGCTGCAAGCTGACCAGGTCATCTCTCCCTGGGGCCCCTTGGGTACCCACACACCTCATCCTTTCCCACCTGTCCTCCTGAGCCCCCACCCCCCTCCCCAGGCCCTGCTGCCCACCTCATGCTCAGCATGACCTCCTCAGGGACCCTAGCACCTGGGCTCTGCAGACCTGACATTTTCTTCTTTAAATATTTCAGTTCTTAACTTTGTCATGTCCCCAGCACACATCCTATAACGGAGCTTCTGCAGAGCCCTCGGGGACAGCCCCTCCTGAGCACAGTGTCAGGGCAGGGGGCACACTGACTGCACAGGACCCCAGCTAGGACTACACACCCACAGGCAGGGCAGGCTCATTACGGGCTGCCGCTGTCTGGATCTAGTAAGTGTTTAATTGGGTCCAATTATCATGAATAAATTATGGGGGGACAGGGGTATCTCCATCACCTCCCATTAGGCTCAGGAAGTGGGGCAAGAGGAAGCACCGTCAATTCCAGAGGGGGTGGGGCTGCACAGGGAGCTGTCACCACAGCAACGGCCCACCCCAGGCTCCTGCTGTCTGTCTGAGAGCCCCTGCTCCCACCCAATACAGGCTGAGTGAACAGGGGCCGGAGGCAAGGGTGGGGTCAGCATGGATTCTGCAACCTACCGAGGCTCCCCTCCCACCACCTCAGCCTTGTCCTCCCCCCACCTCCTCTGGGCACCACCGAGGTCCCTCGTCAGGTCCGGGAGCCAGGCTGCCACCTTGCATTCACCTGCCATGTGACTGTGGGCAAGTTATCCCATCACCACATCTCAGTACCTCCTTGTGTGAATGAAGACAATAGGACCTCCCTCGAAGGGTTGTTGTGAGGCTCAATGAGCCAACACCTGCAAAGGCCTGGAGAGGCCTGGCCCACAGCTCTGTGGAGAGGGGGAGGGGTCAGCCACCACGACTACACCCCTGTCCTGGCTCAAACACGGTCCACACTTAACCCCTCTTCTCACCCTCCATCTCCTGCTGTCTGCTTCTCTTTCCCCTTAGCACTTCCCTCTCACCTTCAGCCCTCTCCTGCCCAAGGCACCAGGACCCCCAGGCCAAATCCACGGGCAATGGCTACATCTGGCTGGCTGCCCTATTTGGCTTCAGCTGGACCTGCTGACCAAGGTCTCTCCCAGGGTCATGACCCCGTGGCCGAAGACCTGGTCACCTCATTGCCTCTCAGGCTCCTTGGTCAGCTGCTGTGTCTATGCTCTCGGGCTCAAGCCTTTCTCTCCTTCTGGTCACCTTGGTTTAGCCAGATAACACCCGAAATCCCAACCCCTTGGCAAAGGACACCTACTCCTAGATGACCAGTAAGTTCCTCACCTGCCAAGACTTGCACCCTCCCTCCACACCCCAGGGCCCTGCTTTGTCCCTTCAAGACAGAGACCTGGGAAGGAAAGTGGTGGTGGTGAATGGCAGCTCACCCGTGGTGAGCAAGACTGGGGTAGCAGGTCAGGTACTTGGAGGATGGACTGGAAGGTGAGTGACTTGGGGCAGGACGCCACAGCTATTTCAAGGACGAGCTCCGTGGGACTAGCTATTGGACTAGAGGTGGCTGAGGGCAGAGGAGAGGTCAGGGTGCCCCTGGAGTGGGTAGCACAGAGCTGAGGCCTCAGCACAGACTCCCAGGTCAGATAGGCAGGTCCAGGTCCCAGCCCCTCCACTGTCCACTCCCTTCTCAGAGTGACAGTTCCTGAGGGGCATTCTCCTGGCTGCATTTGGTGATATAGTTCAGGCAAAGCTGAGGCTGGGGCACATGGTTCTCATCCCATCTCCTCCCCAGGCCCTCGGGCCGTTAGGTCAGATGAGTGCACCCCTGGTGTCTGCTCCCCTACAGGGCTAGGGGATCACAGAGGCTCAAGATGACTTCTTGATTCAAGATAAAGCATGCATGAGCACAGAAACCATGTGCACAGACAAGCGAGATGGCACACTTACACGCACACATGAGAGCAGGCACAGCTCGTCCTAACAGCCTGCCCTTGTCAGGCATCATTCATGCCCACCTGTATTAGCCCTGTCATCATGCATGCTGCACCATGGTAGCGCAGGTGGAGCACCCAGACACCTGTAAGCTGCATGGCCCTTAAGGGTCACCTCCTGGGCTCTGCTGCCCCTGCCCCTGTCTATGCCCTTCTGCAGGAGCCTTACTCCCAGCTTGCCAAAGCCCCCTCACAATGTGCGGTGCTGGAGGCGGCGCTGGCTTTTTATAGCCTCGGGTTGGAGTGGGTATATTTAACTCTCCTCCCGGACTCGGGTAGGTTGGAGGATGGAGCGGATGCCCTGAGCCCTGCCTGTGGCCAAGAATGTGCAGTGTGTGTGACTGGGAGGGATGCGATGGTCATGGCGTATAGCTGTCCCCAAGTGGGCACCGGGATCATGGTGCAGGTGTGGGGCCCACATGGGCAGCTGTGGGGAGGGCCAGTGTGTGTGTGCAAAGGAAGAGACATACCAGGCTTTTGGGCTTCAGGAGAGGAGGCTGAGGACACTGAAAGAGAGGAGGGTGTTTAAATCCAGCCGGCTCTAGGTCTCTTGCCCACAGCCCATGGGAAACTCAGTCCTGGACCTGTCCCCTCCCATGGCCCATCCCATGTATGAGTGTCCCTCTGTGTGTGTACTTCCATGGACCTGGGCAAGTGCCTGCTGAACAGCGGACTCGGGCACTGAAAGCTCACCTGGGAGCACACCCTTCTCCCGAGAGGACCGCAGACCACCCCTCTCCCTTGCCCTCCTGCAGCACTAGCAGCTTTCTCTCTTTCCCTCTCACATTAGCTTAATTACAACAACCCACACACCAGCAGGCCTCCCCGGGGAAGCTGGACCCTAGCCCACAAGGCAGGTCAAGAAGGTCAGCCCCAGCCTGCTCAGTCCCGGGGACAGGCCCTCCAGTCCCTCTCCGCTGGTCCTGCTGAGGCCCTCCCCTGACGCCCCAGGCCCTCCCACCCACTCTGCACACATTGTCTGACCTACCTCTCAACCTGTGGGTTCCAGGACTACTCCCCCAATTTTGAGGCCAAGATGTAGCCAGGCCCAGGGACTCCAGCCCCCACACCCCCTTTGCTGTCCACCACTATGGACTCCCTAGGAAGGACCCAGGTTCCCTTGTCCAGGCACATCTAACACAGCTGATGTGCACTCCCCAGGAATAGCCCCTGAACCCCAAGAGTGCCACTGCCCCTCTGGACACAGATTCCCAAGCTCAGTCTGTTACCAATGAGCCCCCACTCACCATCCGGAGGTGTCGGAGGCACTGGCGTGAAGTGGGTCCCAGGTTTGTCTGGAAAAAAATAAATCTCCAAGTTAGGCCCCCTGAGCCAGTCCTTCCACAGCCTGTTCCTGTGCCCAGTATGGAGGGGTCACTCTTGCTTGCACACATCCCTCCCCTGGCCCCACTGTGAGCCTCTAGGACTGGCTGAGGACCAGGGGTGGACAAAAGCAGAGACCCTGGCTCTTCTCTGTCCCTCCAGCTGCACTGTCATGGCCTGACACCTGCCAGGTGAGGCTCAGTGGCAGGGGTGTGGGCTGCCACCTACTCCCCACATGAGCCACAGGCCCTGCCAAAGCTCCTACTCCCAGGGTTGCCAGCTGCACCCTTACCCCTCCAACTCCCGAAGAAAGTTGTCTCTGCAGCTCAGGAAGAGGGTCAGCCCCCACCCCAAGCCCCAGGACAGGCTTAGAGGGGCTCAGGGATCCAGGAAATGATCCATGGTGTTCCCAGAAGATGCTGTGGCTCATCTGAGTCATGCCACAGTTGGTGGCCTCTCTGTGACCCTGCCTGTCCCCCAATCTTTGGTGGCTGAGGCGGGGAACCTTGGGCCTGGCAGAGGTGGCCACTCCCACAGACACGTACAGTTGTTGAGGAAGAGCAGCACCGCAAAGCCAAGCGTGGACGTGGCCAGGAGGATCAGGCAGACGTTACAGGGGATCATGAAATACCGCACGAGCAGGGAGACCCCGCGCTGCTGCCGGGGGTCCCGCTCCAGCGGCAGCGGAGGCATGGCCCAGGCTCCTCAGTCCCCACTCTCAGGGTGTGGGGGTCCTCACGGGGTTCCCTTAGGCCTCTTCGGTGCTACTCCCCCCATTCTTGGACCCTTGGGGCAGCTGACAGCAGCTGTATTCTCCAGGTTCAGCTCCAGTCACAGCCCCTGGCCCCTCCACAGCCCATGAGGCTCATAATGGGAGGTGTGCAGAATTCTCCTGGAGTAGAAATCCCAAATTTGGGCTCGGAGGGAGGAAGAGGAGGAACTGAGGGCCAGCAGCCACCCCTGCTGTCCAAAACCGTCAGGGCCTGGGCCGGAGGCGCCAGCAACTCTCCACCGGCTCTGGCTGTGCGGAGTCTTCCAGAAGCCTCTGGGAGTGCCGCAGCCCGGGATCCTGCCGCTCGGCTGCTCTGGAGAGGCCGACCCGAGGGGGACTGGCGGTGAGCAGCCTCTCGGCCAGAACTCTGCAGGGAGGCGCGGCGGGGCTCAGGGCGCGGCGGGTCTTGGATGCTCCAGTCCGCGGCAGAGGCGGGAGCGGCGCCGGCAGCGAGCAGGAGGAGCGAGCGCGCGTCCGGAGCGAGAGAATAAAGAGCTGGCCGCGGAGGCCGCTCCTCGCCTCCCGCCTCCCGGCGAGCCGCGCCCGCTCCCCACGCCCTCGCCGGGGCTGAGGCGGTGAGTGAGGGGCGAGGGGCGCCGCGGAGAGAGGGCGGGGAGCAGAGACAAAGGAAGACGCCTCCGGAGACCCCAGCGTCCGCGGGGAGTCGCGGCTTGCGCCGAAAAGAGATCGGGCGGATGAGGAGGCGAGGGCGGCGGTGCAAAAAGAAACGCTGGGTTGGGAGCGCTGGAAGGGAGCTGGCGCCGGGGAGGTTACAAGAGATGGGGCTAGTGCTGAGGTGGGGCGTTGGGGCTGGGGAGGGTGCAGGGTTAGGCTAGGGGCCCGGCTTGGGGTGGGAGGTGACTAGGATCGGAGGCTGGAGCTGGAGAGGAGGCAGGTGTTGGGGCGGGGTGGGGGGCTGGGGAGTGGGGGCGTGTAATGGGTAAGAGGGGCTGGCACAGGGACCGGGACCCCTCCGGATCCCACCCGGCGGGGCGGGGCTGGGCTGGCTGTGCGCGTGAGCGGCCGAGGCCAAGGCGAGCATGAGGAGTGTCGGACGGTCTGTCTGAGTCCCCGTATGGGGGCTTGGTCTGCACGAAGGACCCCGTTCTGGGCTGCGGTCTGCATGTTACCGTGTGTGCGTGTCAGTGTCTCTGCTCCTGCTGGCCCCATCGTGGCAGTGTCGAGGTAGGGTCTCTAGGTACGTACACACAGGTGGGGGGGGGGCTGGGTTCAACTGGGAGGGTGGGCCACCCCTGCCTAGGAACTGACAGCAGCACCTCAAACCATCCACGCACCACCCCCCAACTCCAGCCCTCGCGGTGGGAGGAACATGCAAATGAATTTCATGTAAATAAGCGTTATGCCAATAGTCGAGGGGCTCTAGACCCAGTCCGCGAGCCTGGGGCGCCCCCACCGGTCGTCTGGGAACATCGGGGCTGTGACGTCACAGCAGGCCAGGGCACACGGCCCACCTGGGACTCAGGTCCTCCCCACCATATCCCGGTGCCTCACAAACATGTCCCTGGAGTACCCTCTTCGCCCCGCTCACTCCCGCCTAGTCAAGTGGGCTCTCCATGTCCCATCCCAACCTTCCTCAGGTGGGAAAACCACCTGCCAGCCAGTGCCCAGTTCTGCCAGGTCCATCTCCCTTAGACTCTTTTCCATCTCTTGGCCAGGCACCAAATCCCAAAGGGGTCAGCCGACCCTGTCACGGTCTCCCATCACCCACGGCAGAGGTCAGACCCCTTGGAGCCCTGAAACCTGAGGTTCTACTGAAACCTTGCAGGAAAAGGCAAAACACAAAATGGTCCCCCGACCCCACACAGTGCTGGACCCAGAGCAGCAATCTGTCAGGCCACCTGAAGACCCTGGCACCCGAACAGCCTCAGCCTCTCCTTGGGGAGCCTCCCACTCCCTACCTCACCTCACCTCACCTTGGCACTGCCCACACCACACTGACTGTGGCGGCAGCTCCCAGGGTGCTGGCCTGGACTGGGATCACCCAGGGCAGGGTCTGACTTTTTATCTCCTCAGGGCAGGGCTTGGCCCAGAGCCCAGGACTTGGTGTGGTGAGCCCAACAGTGACACATTTCCCATTTACTTCTCACTGCAGCTCCCAGGACTGCAGTCCAAATCCCTTGGCTCAAGGAGGGGCCCACAGACAAGTTAAAGCCCTGGCAATGCCCACTGGGCCCACAGCCACACATGGTCCCTCTTTGCTGCTGCCACTGCAGCTGTGGGACATCATGAGTGGGTTCTGCAGGAGGAGGGGGAGGCAAAGGACCAGAGTGGGGGGGGTTTCTTCCATCAGTGGGCTCCACCCCTGGTAGGGGAGACCTCCTCCTCCACAAGGCAGAGACCAGAGCCTAGGATCTGCCCACAAATGGGCTGGCCTTAGATGCCCACGTGGTGGGGGGGGCTTAAGGCCTATCAGGCCTGGCCTGGGGAAAGGGGAACCAGCAGGCAGCCTGGTCCCTCCCAGCCCCAGTCAGCCTGAGCCCCCACAGGGGTTGGGCGCCTTCAGAGAGACAAAGGGCCATTGAGGCCCCAGACCCAGCAGGGGGAGGGGAGCTCGGGCTATCCGAGCTATTTTGGGATTTTCAGACTCAAAATCATTCAGCCCTGACCAGCCCACCCAGACTCATGCCCCAGGAACAGAGGATACTCTGGACCAGAGATCAGCCCCTATCTGGGCTTGCAGACATCAACATGCTACTGCTCACATGTGTACACACACACACACACACACTCAATGAGGTCTCATCTGCAGACATATGTACACCCACTTGCTGAAGTTTGCACAGGCACTGGGTGTCACTCCCTCCACGCTCACCTGCACGCGTACACACTGGGCATCACATTCACACCTTCATGCAATACAAAGCTTGTCCTTCATCCTCACAACACACACTGGGTGTGACCCCACATACACGCGTGTGGTTGGGCACCTCCACGTACTCCCTGGCCCTGAGAAGGAAGGTGGGGAGTGTAGCCTAGAGAGCATGGGGTGTCCTACCTACTGGCCACCCGCTGGCCTCTTTCTTATGCAGACACCTCCTCATTCCAGAAGGTCTGGGACCAGCTCTCTTCGAAAGGATGGGTTGGGGGTGAGGCGGCACCGCCCTCCCGGCGGCGTGCACACATCGCGCATGCGCACACCCCTCTGCTGTCTGAGTCTCGCGACCAGCGGCACCTCCGCGGGTCTGGCGGAGCGCGCCGTCAGCCTGCCCCCACCCCTGGGATCTAGAGGGTACACTGCTTGTGAAGCGCATCGAGCGGTGGAGCGCTGGCTGCCAGGCGGCCCAGAGTCATAGGTGTCCGGCCTCCCCGGTGGGGGAGGGGAAGAGGCCCGGCTGGGCAGGCCCCCTCCTCCATTCCAGGCCTCCTGGTGTCCGCTCTCAGGCTAGGGCCGTCCCCTCCCCTCCCCTTCGGCCTCAGTAGACAATGGGCGTTTCACAGCGGGACGTCCCTGCTGGACCGGGGCCAGCCGCTGGGAAGGAGGAAGCGTCTGGCCCAGGCCTGGGATCACCAACCCAGGTGAGGCTGGGAGGCGCCCATGCCCACCCACCAGCCACCAGGCAGGGCCCACACTTCTGTCAGTTAGCTGGCGCTGCCGATTTTGGGGAAGGGGTTCAGCAGGGCTGGCTCATAGGGCAGCAATCGCTGGCCGCTTGGAAGGCAGCTGTGGGCAGCTGACCTCTGGCACCCCTCCCTCCCTCATTACTCAGCACTGATCCTGCCCAGGTCCGTGCCTCCCTCACCAGCCTGTCTGAGCTCCTCCATCGGTGGGCTAAGTGCAGGAAGTGTGTCCTGAATCGGGTAAGCTCCCTGCCCTCAGGGAGGTTACACTGTGGCAGAAGGTGCAATAGATTGGAGAGTCTAAGGAGTGTGTATCTGTTCAGAGACCTGAATGATGGGAAGAGGGGTTTGCACCTCCAGACAGAGGCAATTACAAAGGCTCAGGTGAGAACAGACTTAGGAAGGCTGCCGGAGACCAGGAGGGGTCAGTGTGGTGAGGCCTAAGGGCAACAGGGGCTACCAGTGGGAGATAAGGAGCCACCCACAATCCTCAGGCCTGGGAAGCCCTGGCAGGAGGGCCTGGACATCTGCCAGGTCAGACTGCAGCCACCAGGGGGTGCCAGCAGGACAGAAGAGGGGGAGACTGGGCACCTGGAGAAAAGGTACGATAGGGTGGAGCTTGTCCATGCCCTCTGTCCCTCCCCTCCAGGACAGCCCCAAGTCCACCTCTGGGACTTGTCCAGGCCCTGCCCATGTCTGGGAGGAAAGAGAAAGCTGGGGGAGCCAGGGTGGCACTCAGGTGTGGTCCGTGCCTGGTGAGTCAGGAGACCCCTGTCGAGGGCCACAGGCACCCACAGGTAGGCAGTGAGGGATGCACGGTCCAGCACAAAGGTCTGAGTTGGTGGGTGGTGCTTCATAGAGGTGTCGACCAGCTAGGTGTCAGGATGAAGAGGAGTGGCGGACGGACGGACACAAACTGGAACCAGAAGAGGCAGGGAACAAAGGGGCGGAGAGACCCACCGGAAAGCAGAGAACCACAAAGGCAGATGACCAGACACAGGACAGAGAGATTGTGGAGGCAGCCAGGGTGCAGGCAGTTTCTCCCTGGGGGAGAGTGAGCAGGACTAGCAGGAAAGGTGCAGCATCAGGTGGGGAGGCTTCAGCTCAGAGGGGAGGATACCACCCTCCCAGCCAGTGGGTGATGGCCCTTGATTGTGGGTTTCCAGCCCTCTCCCCTGCACCACGCCCGCAGCCACTTTCTCCCACCCCTCACCTAAGCTACAGGGACTGCCTGCTGCTCCCTGCACCCTCAAACCTTGTCATGTTGTTTTCATACCCAGAATGCCCTTCCCCCTTCACCTTTACTCCTCAACACACAGCTCACCCCTGGCCTCCTTGGGAAGCCCATCCAGAACCTCGAGGAACCTTGTGCAGGTGGCAGCAGCAGTCCCTTCCAGTGACCCTGTGAGGATTGGCTGCTGGGCCAATGAGTGAGTAAATGCGTGGATGAGGAGGAAACCAATGGATGGATTCGTGAATGGAGCCTAGCCAGCCTCAGTGCCTCCCCCTCCAGGAAGAGAAGTGGGCACACAGCCCCTCCCGACCGGTGGCCCAGGGACATGCCACAGTCTGGCCCAGATATCTGTGCTCTTAGTTCTCTCTGATATACACGGGGACCACACACAATGCGCAGAGGGACTGGCGCCTCCAGCAGCCACACCAGGCTGCCTGCTTCTCCCAGGGGCAGCTGCTAAGGGAGAGGCAGGGAAATCTCTGGCCCACCTCGGGCCAGTGGCAGACCCACCTCTCCTGACTTGCCCTGCTTGGCTTCCTGACTGCGTCAGACTCAGGGTCTGTCAGGCATGAGAGGGGACAGGGAACCCAAGTGGCCCCAGGGACTCTTCCTGTCCCTACCACAGCATTTCCATCTCTGGCACTGAGAGACCCAGAGGCAGACCCTGCAGGAGGAGGTGCCCAGACCTCTGCCAGCTATGGAGGCGGGGGGGGGGGGGCATTGGACACTGGGGCAGCGGGCAAGAGATGGGACCTGGAGCCCTGTTCTGAGGCCCCTGGGACACAAGCCAGGGTTGCCCACTATCAGTCTGTTGGCAGAGCACCTACAGGGTCCCCTCCCCAGGCTGAGCCCGGAGAAACAAAGATGGCAGGAACCACAGGCCACGGAACCAGAATTCCCGTGTGCAGATTGGTACACCTGAGGTTGCAGGCACGTGGGCAAACATGCATGCAAACACATGCACACGCACATGTGCAGGCCACACAGCTGGAAACAGCTGGCTGCCTGGGAGGACAGAGAGCTCCCCCATCCCACGTCTCTAAGCCATGTGGGGGAGGGGAGTTGGGCGGGGCCATCTTCCTCTTCCCAGGTCCAGCTGTAAGCAGCCCCTGGCAGGGGGCCTTCCTCAGAGGAAGTTCTCAGGATCTGCTCTGGGGGGAGAGGCCCCTTTGAGGGGAGCTTCCCTCCCCACTGGAGGCTCCACCAGGGGCCTAAGTCACCCTCCCCCCAGCTCCCAGACACAGCCTGGAACTAGAACATGATCCCTCCTAAGCTCAGGTGTAGCCCATGGGGGCGCAGTGCCCTCCTCTGAGGAGCTGTGTCACTGTCATCAGGGTGATTGTCACTGGGGTGCTGTCTCATTTCTGGGATTCTTTTTTCTATTTGGTGAGAAGTGGGCACTTCCTGGGACTCTGGGGTGGAGTGTCAAGTGCTTCTGGAGCGACTTCAGGGACTGTGCCTGCAGCCCCTACCCAGCCATGGCTCCCCCATCCCAATGGTGAAGGGGGTGCTAGGGCCAGGAGAGCAGGACAGGAAAGGGAGCCCATTCTCCAAGCCCCCCAACCCCCAGGCCTCAAGGCAAGGGTAGAACTTGGTGATGGGAGAGGGCAGCTGGCCTGGGTCCCACAGGTGGAGGCAAAGGACTCGGGGCAGGGGCAGGAGAGAGGCCAGTTTCTGCAGCTGTTTTCCACCCTCCTGTGGGGATGGGGGTGGGGGCAGGCTTTGATTCTCAAAGGGCTGGGGGGATTAACCCTTCAGAAAGGAAGCGGAGCAGGCTGGAGGAGGCTGTGTTGGCCTGACTGTGGCAGGGGGATGGTGAGAATGATCTCTGGCTGGACCCAAGGCGCTAAAGTCTGGGCCCGTTCTCTGGCTAACCTTACTTGGAACAGCCCCATCCCACCATCTGCACTCCCTCCAACTCAGCCTGTAAGGACTGGCCAGGGCAGGGGGCTGTAGCCCCAGGCCTAGGCCAGCTAGCCCTGGCCAGGTGATCTGCTGTTTCCTCTTCTGTGCACCGTGGGCCCCAGCACCCAGAGATGCTGCGAGGGCACGAGCAGGCCCTACCAGAATATGCTCTGTCCAGCACCCTGGGGGAGGCCAGTGTAGATAGAGAAAGAGGGGAGGACAGTTTCGAAACAACTTTTTGTTTTCCATTTCCAATCTGCAGGGGAGGATGGAGGCTGGAGCTTTTCTCTGGGTGGGGAGCAGGGGGATGGGGTGGGGTCTGGAAAAAGCCAAGAGCTGTTTCCACCTGCTCATTCCTGCCCAAAAGGAGCGCATCCCAGAGGGAGTGACAGGATCCAAAGCCCTTTGGTTTCAGGAACAAAGCCCACTCCCCACCCCCATTCCCCAGGGATGCCCCAGCGAGGAAGCCAGCACATGGTGGGTGGGCCTGGGCAAGTCAAAGCCGGTACAAGTCCGTTTTCATGCTGACTTCCTACCAGGGACCCCCAGCTGGGGAGCAGACAGTGCAGCGAGGGGTCACACCCAACCTGGGCAGATGCCCCACCCCCAGCTGCTGGAAGGAAGAGAAAGCCCCGGTGGCTGGGCAGCCTCCAGCCTGGACCTGCCTCCTCTAGGCCGACCTGCCTAGGGGAGGGGCCAGGCAGGGCATGGGCAGGTCTGTAGGGGGTGGAGTGAGAACCCACAGTCTAGAGGGAAACAGGAACAGGGAGAAACCACCTCCCACCTCAACAGGGAGGAATGTGGAGGAAGTAGGGCAGGCCCAGAGGAATTGGGGAGTGCCCCCAGCTCTAAGGGAGCTAGCCCAGAAACCTCCCCCTGGACTTCCACCTGCCCCCAACCTCTGTGGAGAGCCAGTCCCTGTCTGGGGGTGTCTGCAGAGGCGGGGGTGGGGATTGGGGGGCAGGGACCCAGCCTGAGCTGTAGGACTGCCTTCCAGAAGGCCCTGGACAGCTGGCTCGGCAGGGAGGAAGGGAGGGTGCTTGCCGGAATCAGCCGGACCAGGCTAGGGCGAGGAGTGTGGGTGCCAAGACCCCTAGCTACAGGGCTGGGCAGGGCAGGGCTAGGCTGGGCCACTGCCAGACTCACTCTGACCCTGTCCCTGTGCCAGGCCCAGAAAGGGCAGACAACACTTCCTTTCTCTGCTCCTGGCTCCTAGTGGGGAGGGAAAGGACCAGGGAAGGGCCCCAGGCCTACATCCTTCCTACAGGCTTCAGGGAGGCCCCAGGACCAGTCTTCAAGAGGTGGGGCTGGTGGGAGTGTGTGGACAGAGCCCAGGCCAGGGCACAGTGTTCGAAGGCTGGAGGAGATGCCCGCTCAGCTGCCAGCCTGGGCAGGTTCACGGTGTGTGGGCAGCTGGCACTGGAAGAGGCCAGGCCACGTCCCTGACAAAGCAGGGGCAGGGGTCCCCTTCCAGAAGAGGCTGCTCCAGAGCAGCAGGTCTCCCTCACCCAAAGGTGGCGCACAGGGAGGGACACATACCTGTCTCAGTTATGCTAGGAATGTGGCTCCCCAGGCAGAGGGTGGGGGAGGAGGAGGAGGGGCTTCCTGGGGCTGGAGGCTGGGGAAGGGGCCCAGAGCCAGAAAGACCCTGCAGGCCCTGGGGAGAAACTGAGGAAGGCCAGTCCTAGTAGAGCTGGGGACGCAGCAGCAGGTGCCCCTTCAGGATGCTTGCAGGGAGCAGTGCCCAGGAGGGGATGAGGTGGGGGCCGCCAAGGGCAGCACCAGGGAGGTGGGCCTGGAAGGATGTGCCCCTTGACCTTAGCCTTTTTGGGGGTGGGGGAGAGGTGTGACAGGGACAGGGGCTCTCTGTGCAGGTGGTCTCCGGTGGTCTTGGGATGACCTCCACAGATTAGTGGCTGCCCAGCCTTCACACTGGGCCCTGTGGGGCTGGCACAGCTGTGGGGTCCTGAGGAGAATGGGGTCAGAGTCAGATGGGGAAGGGTCATCCTAGATCAAGCCCTGCCCATCTGTCTCCCCCTCACTAGGGTGAGGCCTTGACTCCCTGGAGAGCCTGGGGTGGGGTCCAAGCCCCTTATCTCCTACAGAATGGGAGGCGGGACCTCCTCCCATCCCCACCCTGCTGGGGGAGGTGGGGATAAGGCTGTTCCTTCCCCAAACCTGCCCTAGCTCCTGGGGACCTTGTCCTTCAGGCCTTGGGGAGCTTCAAGGGGGAGGCACCCCCATCTAACCCAGGTCCCTGGGATACATCCTCTGTCCCCAGAGCTAGACCCTCCCAGCCCCTTGCCCCTCATTGTGCCCTGGTGTGCTTCCAAAGAAGACATCCATGTCCTGGGGCTCAAAACATCCAAGGCTGCCCAGCACCTTACAGTGGATTCTGCTTCTCACTCAGGGCCCCTCCCCTCCCTGGGGCTTCCCCTCCACCCTGACTCCACCACAAGGCCCCAAGCCATAGTTAAGGCTACTTCTCTTTTCCTTCCTCTCCATTAAACCCCCTTCCCCAGAACCCTCCTCCTGGCGGGCCCACCCCAGAAAAGTCTGGTGGCCTCAGCCCCTCCTAGGTGTTGACCTCATGCCTACACACTAGCCTGTAGGTCTCAGCCCCCTGCTGCCCCAACCCACCCACCCCACCCCCCTGGCCCAGCTGGAGCTTGGCTCCTACACTGGTCCCTATCCTGGGCAGCCAGCACACAGTAGGTCAAGTTTCACCCAGTTCTGGCTGGGGGCTCTCCCTGTAGGCCCTTCTTTCCAGCCATCCCTCTTTCCAGCCCAACACTCAGAGCCAAGGCCTGGCCTGGGTAGAGCAGGATTTGGTAAGACAGCAAATCTTGTTCTGTCTGAGGTGGCCCTCCTGCCACATGCCCTCTGATCCCACAGAAGGCCTCAGCTACTAAGTCATAGCCCCTAGGGCTGCACCCGCTTGGCTGTAGAGTTGATGGTTCACCTTCTTGATCTTGACCCCTCATCTCCAGTCACTCCTTAGCCCTCAACTCATCCCCCCAAAACTGGGCATCACCACCCCATGGCCTGCCCCATCTCCATGCCACCTTCCTGTTGGCTTTTCCCTAGACCACAGTCTTCCAGAGCAGGGCCAGGGTCTCCTGTCCTCACCTGGTGGGAGGGCCATGCTGGGAGCCCTTAGCTGAGCTAGTGCTGGGAAGGGACCAGGGACACAGCCCTGCTGTGTTATGTGACCTCTCTGTGTGATGTTGTGGCCCGGGACCCTGGATGCAGCCCCAGGAGCAACTGACCACAGGATGAGCAAGCCGCTACGGGGCACCCTGTCTCAGGTCCTGTCCCGCCCCCTGCACAGGCCTCACCAGGCCAGATGAGTCCACTATCCAGGACCCCACAAGAGCCAAGCCAGCATCACAGCAGTAAGTTGGGTAGAAGTTGGAGCTTGCCTGCTGGCCAGAAGAGCAAATCAGAGGAACAGGGTTGCCTTCCCAGGACAGGAAGTCAGGGACCCTTCCCCCTGCCCTGGGGAGGAAGCATTGTCTCCGCCCCCTCCCATACAGCCCTTCCCAGCCAGCCACCGAGGGGAGTAACAGGATGTGGGGGCAATGGGCAGTTCCTACATTCTCCCTGCTACATACCCCAGCCAAGGATCTCAGCCCCCAGCTGGGATTCTCCCAGGGTGAGGGGTTGAGTGAGCCCTAGTCATGTGATTCCTGCTTACCTCTCAGAGGCTGGGGTGGGGGAGGGGCACTCTTGGGCCATTGGGAACAGATACATTGGGATGGCAGACAAGAAAAAGTCCTTCACCTCCATTAGAATCCCACACCCACTCAAACTCCTAGAAGCACCCCACTCCACATAACTGCTCCTTCCCAGAAATGACAGGCCCCTTGGAACGCACAACGGGGTAGCCCCTGCTCCAGTACAATCCTTCTACACCACCCCAAGGGGTTTGCTCAACATCTGGGCCCCATCTAGACAGATATTTGGGCTTCTGAAGAACACAAACAACTGATGTTCATTCACCTGGTCCCAGCCTCTGTCCGAGAAAAGGGGATGCCAGGAAGGGGTGTGCAGGGCTGGGGAGGGGGAGGGGAAGGAAGGAGGCTTGTGCCTTTGCAGGGCTGGGACTTGCTTGGCTCCAAGGCGAAAGATGGTGGCACCTTGGTGGCCAGGGTGGGGACCCCAGCTTATGTCAGAAATTGGAGCTGAGACAGCCGGGAAGCCAGGGAGCCGGAACCCAGCAAAGGCGATCAGACCACAAGACGCCATGTGCTCAAGCCTATAACAAACCCTCCTCTGCCCCCAAGGCACCTCTCTCGAGTCTGCCCGCTTCGGCTGCCCTCTACCAGACAAGAATTCCCCACACACCTTCTACACAGTGCTCCACCTCCTCCAGATTCCGCAGGGTGATGCGCATGAGGCTGGAGTTGAGCATCAGCTCGTTCTTGTGGGCTGGCCACAGGTATGGCGGTGCAGGGTTCACAAAGAAGATCCTGGTGTCCCCAGTGGACACCTGGTTGTCACAGATGAGGGGGTCTCCAAAGCCGCCAATCACCACTTTGTTGCCTCCGTCCAGCAGGCTCTCCTGGGTCACCACATCTTTGCCCTTCAAGTACCGCCAGACGCGAACCTGGGACGGACATGGGGGGGTGTGCATAGGTATCAGCGATCCTCTTCCCACTGGGGAAAGGGGCCCACAGAGGCCAGAGGCAAACACCAGACTGGCGCCTGGATCTTCTCCTCTTCCCACCTCAGCTGGCTCAGACCAGACATCCAGAGTAGACTCAAATCCTGGGCAGATGTGTCAACCCCCCAAGAAGCAGCTGTAAGGAAGCAGCTGTGTGCTCACATGCACACATACATGCACACACACGACGGATGCTACTGTCCATGTATATCACACACTAGGACATGTGGCCTGTAAACATACCTCCTCCCTCAAGAAGGAGCTCCTCCAACCCTCAGGTCTAAGTGACCCCAGCCACCCAATCCCAATAACGTCCATCTCAGCTCGGGCTGGATATGGGAAGGGGACCCACCTGGCCTGGGGTCCTTGCCTTCCAAGCCCCACTCTCCCCATGGACCCACCCACTACTCAGGCCCACACCTGGGCAGAGCCAGGAGCCGCTAAGACAGATGATGAAGTTTCAGGGTGATGGGCTCTGAGCTCAGGGCTCTGGGCCAGCTTGGCTCCGTGCAGCCCTGCGGACAGGCCAAGACACCATCCTCCTCCAGGAGGTGAAAGACCCCTCCTCCTGCAAGGCTCCTACGGTGAGTGCAGTCAAGGCAGCCTGTGAACCACAAAGTCAAGTCTGGGCAGCACAGGGCAGCCCCACCCTCAGCACTCCACTCTTGGAGCCCTGAGGGCACTTGATCTGACAAACCAGGGCCTGGGATGCCCACAGCCTACTAGGGGTTGGGGGCAGGTGGGTCGCAAGAGCTGCTGGTAGAACGGGCTGCCCCAAAGGAACAGGTCCATGGGGACATGCACCGGGGCATCCTGTCCCTGAAAAGATGCCCCTCTCTTCAGGATCTCTGGGGGGCCAGAACTTTTGGATTGGGGAATGAAAAACAATGGTGGCTTGTCCACCTGCCTGGCCCCTGCTGGGAGCCTCCGGGTGGGGGGGGTCTGCAGAATCTGCAGGGACTCCTTCCACCCTCCAGTGACCCAAGGGGGGGGGTGGGGGTGCGGGGAGCCTTGGCCAACTCTCTCTCCCCACCCTCAGACACACAGTAGGCTCTAGAAGGACGATAACCCGCAGGAGAGGGCTGAGCGGCTTTCATAGCCTCCCCCCACCCCAGCCACACCCAGGAGCAGCGGGGAGGAAGTCGGGAAAATCCTGCAGGGACTTGGCAAAGTGCCCTGGCGGTGGTGGAGGGGAGGGGGCCCGGCAGGGGATCCCAGCTGTAGCCCACACAGGGCAGTCGGAAAGAAGCTACCACCCCTCCCCATCTCCACGAAGGAGGAGTGATTCGATTTCTGGTTGGGGAGGTGGTTTTAGGGGTCCAGCGCAGGTCCAGTCCTGGGTCTTTCGAGCCTTCCCTGGGAACAGATTGTGGGTAAAAACCCACTATATCTATCCCAGGGAGCACCAGGCTCCAACTGAAAGAGAGGCCTGGCAAGCCCCCATCCCTGTGGCCAGGGAAGATCCCGTTCTCCCAGGAGCAGGATGGGGCACCTGCCCCTGCACCCCAACACTTCAGGCTCAGTAACGGCCCCGCCCACTTCTCTGCTCCTGCCCCACACCCTGTCACTGCAGCATGCCCCACCAGGCTCCCTGGGGTGGGAAGATTAAATGTCACCCCTCCTCTCTCCTGATCACTTCTTCTCGCCTCTGGGGAGGGGGCGACAGCACTGACCACAGGCCAAACCCCTACCTCCACCCCAAGCAGAAAGCGTCACCTCCCCTCGTCCTTAATTCCTTTTCTTTGGTTAGTAGGGAGGGGGTGCGGTAGCCGGACATTCTCATTCTCGCTAGGGAAGGCACAGTCCTTTCCAATAAGGGAGTGGGCTTGGGGTGAAGGGGCAGACGTGATCGGGTCCCGGGGCCTGGGCACCGCGAGGTGGGACTGCAGCGGCCCCGCAAGAACTTTGCCTCCGGCACTTGCGAGTTTTCCCGGACCCGGTGCCCCACCCGGGGGTCGGCGGTCGCCAAGGGAGCGACAGCCGGCGCTGCGGAGCGTCTGGGGCTCTTTCCCACGGCCTGGGGCGGGGGTCTCAGCGGGGCGGCAGGCATCGCAAGGGGAGGGCCTCCGGGTTAGGGGCCAGAATCGCGGAGAGGAGAAGCCACCAATCCAGGCTTCTAGGAGGGTTCGGAGAGGGCTCAGGATCCCGGGGGTCCCGGCGGGGGCCCACCTTGCACGAGTACGTGTGCTGCACCGGGTCCACGTTGAGGATCTCCTCCACGGTGCCGGTGAGCACCACGTTCGCCTCCTCCTCGCGCCGCTCCAGCGCGCGCTCCGGGCACGTCCCATCGGCGCCGGTCAGGGCGCGCGCAGCCACCACCAAGAGCAGCAACAGCGGCTGCAGCGGGGCCGGGCCAGACGGCCGCAGGCTGGCCATGGCGCGGGCGGAGGACGGCGGAAGGCGGCCGGAGCAAGCGCACGGGCCGGGCCGCGCCGGGGACGGGACTGGTCAGGACGGGACGCAGCTCCCGGGAGGCGGTGGGAGCGCGGGCGGCGCGGGGGCGGGCCGGGGGCGGGACCTGGGGCAGCACCACCCCCTGCCCGCCGCTCCCCCTGCCCGCGCCCGCGCCCGCCCCCGGCCCGCCCGGCGCCCTGCGACCCGCGCCGGCCGTGAACAAAGCGCCGGGACAGCGGCGCTGGGCGGAGGCCGAGCTGCGGGAAGGAGGGGGCTGGTCTGGGTCGGGCCAAGGTGGGTGGTGGGACTGGCCAGGGCGAGGGCGGACCGGGCGGGGGACGGGGCGGTCCCGAGGGTGCTCTCCCTGCTGCGACGCACCCCCCACGGACGCCCCTCCCCTGCCCGCGCGGACGTTTCCCTCCGCCCCCGCCAGGAAATGCGGATGAAATCGGGTTAATGCATAATCTAGAGGCGACGTGACGGGACTTCTAAGGGGCTCCAGGCTACGCTGGGGCTAGGACGCAGCGGCGGGGGGGGGCTCCCCGGCCGCGGGGAAGGGCTGGTAGATCCGGGGCCCCGCCTACCTTCGCGCCCGGCAGGCCTGCGCCCCTCCCCCGGCGGAAGGAGCCTGACGGGGACCCCAGCCCGTCACTAGAACTAGGGACGGAAACTCGGCCAGCCCGGGACCCCCGGTCGGCTGGGACAAATGCGGACCGGGGGCTGTGGCGATTGGCTACAACAGAGCGCAGACCCGCCCACCTCCCTGTCAGCTCCGGCCCCTTGGCAGGGCGGCGGGCTCCCCCTACAGTCCTGAGGCGGCAATCTAGCGTCAGCGGTAGACAGCCAGCCACGCCCCCTCCCCATCTCCCCGCAAGGGGCTTCTCCCCACCGGCAGCCTGGCTAGGTACAGGGGTTAAACTGAGCTCCAAACGGTCCAAATTAGGGGCTGAGCTAGCTGAAGATGGTAGGGGTGGGGAAGGAGAGGAGATTCCTTCTGTCCCTCCAGGGCTGGGTCTGCCGCGCACCTCCCCCCACGCAAGCCAACCGCCAGTCTCGAGCCAGAAGCAATGACAGGTGGGCTGCAAAAGAGGCCTTTTTGGAGGAGGGCACTCCCTCGCCTAGATACTAGTGGGGGGGATTCGAAAAAGGAGGGAGGCACTGAGCGTGTGTGCGCACACTTGCAAAGTTGCAGTATGACAACGGTGAGGGTGGGGGCCCAGGAATTGAGGCTGAAGCCATGAGACCACCCCATACACACACACCTGCATGTCCACATATATCTGTCACAGACAAGCCAGATCTGGGGGTCTCCCAAATCAGGTACAGACACCCACAGACCAGAAAGGGGCCTTCCAGGTCTGTAGCCAAATGACCCTAAAGAGTCTGAAAGCTGAGACCTGAGTGTCCCCAGAGTCATGGACTTTGGCCCAGAGACGTGTACATTCCATCTATCCCTTGCCTGTGTCCAAGGCTGACTCAGCCTGGCTCCTGTGGGGCTCATTTGGGAAACTGGTTTAGAAAGAAGCATCCAGTGTGGAAGTGTTTGTAGTTTTGCCAAATCAGGTGCCCACTCTCTGGGACAAACACTTCCATGTGGACAGGAGGAACCCCTCATTCCAGGTGCCCCTTGCCTGCTGGCCATGGCCTCTCCGTGAGGTGAACACTGAAGGAGGATATATCAGTTGAATTGGCAGCTCGCCCTGATGCCCTGATGGTGAGGTGTGTGTCCGAAGCCCTGACCCCACTTCTCCCCAGGCCAAGCGTAGGCTGAAGGGTCCTGAAGAGCCAAGAGGCCCCATCCCCCAGCTGCTATGGGGGAGCCTCCCTCACAACTCACCCAGGCAGACGTAGGGATTCACCCCCTCACCACTTCCAGGCGGACTCACCTTGTGGCCTTTGGGACCTGACCAGACCTTCCCCTCCCTGTACTATCAGCTCACCCACATGGTGGGGTGGGGGCCAGCTGTGCAGGGGCTGACCTTGGCTCAACACGAAGACAGGGATGGGCTCCAGCGGATATACCTCTTTTTATTTCTCTAGAAGTTAATTTCCCAAAGATGTGGGGACACATCTTCAATTTCTTCAGGGGGGGGTGGGAAGGTGTCACTATTTTGATCCCATTAGGCTTGTCCCTTAACTTGGCGACCCTAAATGGGTGACCACCCAGCGACCCTGAGTCTACTCACCTCCCTCTCTCCTCCACTCCTCCCCCAATCTCACCTGAAAGGGTGCAGAATGGAGGGCTGACCACTTGGGGGTGCTGGCGAGGGCAGAATGGACTCTGCTGCATTCAGCTTTGCTACAACTTTATTACCAGCATTCGGTGGGGCGCCCTCCTCACCGCCCTCCTGGCCCTGCCCCACCCCCTCGCAGGCGCAGATTCATGTACACGGTGCACCGGGCCGTGAGGCCGTACTCCCCCAGCTGATGCTGGTCCTCCATGGGCTTCCCCTCGAAAGTCAGCCAGAACTGGTCGGCTTGTGCGTGCTCCTTCTGACACACCTGCCGCTTGAGCTCAGCCACCGTCTGGGTCAGCTGGACCTCGTAGGCACTGCTGCGACCCTTGTCGTTCCTCACCAGGATGCTCAGGGGGTCCTCACAGTTCTGCACCATCAGCAGGACTGTATCGCCGGGCTTCAGACCCTGGCGGACCAGGGGCTCCCCGTCCTTCAGCACCTGTTGGCTTTCTGGGTGGGCCAGGCGCTGCTGGAAGGTGGGCACATGGATCTTCTGGGCGATCTGCTGCTTCAGCTCCGATAACAGCATGGAGTCCCTCAGAGTCACCTGGATCTCTCGGCCCTCCAGCATCTTTACCTTCAGGATTCCACCCTGTGGGCATCACACAGGCTCAGAGACCCTGGCGCCAGTCATGGCATTGGCACACATGGCAGTAGCAGTGGAGCAAGCTCTTAGAGCCCGAGGATGCTGCTCCCTCCTCTCCACCCTCCCCACCCACCCGGAGGGGGACCCCAGGCACTGGAGAATGCAAGGAGGCATTTCTAGGAGAATAGTGGCCACCCACAACCATGGTGTTGCTTCCCTTCACCCACTAAGATGCCTCCCTGTGCTGACCCCAAGGGATCCAACGGTTGGCCACTGGGCAGAATCTGCCTCTGTGGACCCTGATATTAGAAGGAGCCCTGTCCCTCCCCTCATGCTTAGGAACCTGGGGGTGTGGGGGCTCTGAGCAGCTCTGCCTGCCTGGCACACGGAAATGTTCCACCCTGAGAGGTGCCATCAGGGAGAAGGGTACAAAGCCCAGCTGCCCCACCTGTCAAACCCTCCTCACCATGGCTGTGGACTCTGGCGCCAGGCTCTCCGCAGGAGGTGTTTGGCTTGCCTCTCAGCTTCCAGCTCTTCTCCAGCCCTGGCAGCTCAGCCCTTTTAAAAGCCTGAGCAGTCACGTCAGAGGGCGGAGTCAGGAAGCCAGGCTCACCAGTAGCCAATTCAGCTTCAGTTTCAGTTTCCTTTTCCCAGGGCAGGCCCCAGAGTGAGTGGTAGAAACAAAACAGAATGACGATGATGAAAAACTGAGGAAGAGGTGGGCAGGGGCTCTCCACCTGGCTGGCCAGGCCTGGGGACTGCGACAGCACCCCTGCCTCCAGGGGTGTGTGTTCAGAAACCCTCTGCATGTCCAGCACCTCAGGTCCTTTTCAAGAGCACAACATTATAACATGAGCTAACAATTGGAAACTTTCACTTTCCATTTACCAGCTTGCAAAGTAGTACACCTGGAAATCATTGCCAGGGTTAATTCGAAAATAACATAAAATAGTGACAATCCAAACTCCCCAGAGATAATCACCATTGGTTTATGACAATATTTGTTCAGATTTTATAAAATGAAATAGATGTATCTTTTATTTTCTACAAAAATGAACTCATGGACACTACTGGGAAAGTGAAAACACTACCCACAAAATGGGAGGAAACATTTGTAAATCATATGTCAGATAAGGGTGTAGTATTCATAATATATAAAAAAACTTTTACAACTCAACAACAAAAAGATAAACAACTCAATTAAAAGTTGGGCAAAAGACTTAAATAGACATTTTAAAATATAAAATATATAAATGGCCAATAACCACATGAAAAGATGCTCAAGATCATTGATCATTAGGGAAATGCAAATTCAAAACCACAGTGAGATACTAAGTTACACCCAGTAGCATGACAATAATAATAACAATGATAATAATGAGAATGATAGCAAATATTGGTGAGGATGCAGAGAAACTGGAGCTGATGGGAATGTGAAAGGGTGCAGACACTGTGGAAAACAGTCTAGTCATTCCTCAGAAGGTTACACAGAATTTTCATATGACCCAGCAATTCCACTCCTAGGGATATGCCCAGGAAAACTAAAAACAGGTGTTCAAACAAATGCTTGCACACAGGTGTTAACAGTAGCTCTATTCACAGAAGACAAATGGTAAAAATGATAGGAGCAACCAAATTCATCAACAGATGGATGCATTGACAAAGTGTGGTCCATCCTTATAGTGGCATATGATTCAGCCGTAAAAGAAACGGAGGACTGACATAGTCTACAACGCAAATGAACCTTGAAAAGATGATGCTCATGACAAGACAGACACAGAAGGCCACATATTGTGAGATTCTCTTCATATGAAATGTCCACAATAGGCAAGTCCATAGAGACCGAAAATAGAGTAGTGATTACCAGGAGCTTGGGGGAGGGGGAGGGGGAAGTGACTATTTACTGGATACCAGTCCTCCTTTGGGAATGATAAAAATGTTTTGGAACTAGACAGAAGTGATGGTTGTACAACATTGTAAATACACTAAATGCCAATGAATTATATACTGTAAAACAGTTAAGTTTATGTTACATGGATTTCATCCCAATAAAAAACAAAACTGAAAAAAAACCCATAGTACTCTCATTGTTTTTTCATTCACTTCATCTTTTCATATTAATAGATACTTTTATGCAAGTTGTTTTAATGGCTGCATATGTGCCCCACAGCACAATGAGTCCATTATAGAACACAGTGTAATTTAACCAATCCCATATTGTTTAATATTTAGGTTGTTCCCAAATTTTTACTATTACACACAACACATTACAGGCATATGTCAGCTAAAAATAGAAAATAATTTAAAAATAAATAAATAAATAAATAAATTTAAATAAAAAGTAAATAAATAAAATTTTAAATAAGAAGTAAAAGAATAGAAAAAAACAAAATGTTTTGAATATGAATTGATCATTCCACCTCCTCTTCTCCAACTAATCTCATAGGGCACCAAAGTTAACATGCAAAAAAACAGAGTTTAAAAAATTGTTTCTTCATGCTGTACACCAGAAATTGACACAACATTGTAAACTGACTATACGTCAATAAAAAAAAGAAAAAGAAAAAAATAGTTCCTTTATATTACTTTAAGTTTATATCAACTCATTCCTTGCATGAGTAATATTAGTATTACAAAAAGAAAACCACAAACATAACAAAGATTACACAATGTGGAAATCCCCCAGTCTCCTTCAGGTGACCATTATTAAACATGGCATGTATGTCTCCTGATTTCTTAATACTGACATATGGTAACAGAATCTTCATTTTCTTTTAGTTACTTCATCAAATGTCACCTGCTTTGACAAGAGGAAATAAATGCAAAGGCTTTAGGCAGGCAAAGTGACAGCACACAGAGGAACCTGTCTCTGTGTCTTGGTGGCTTCTAAGCCACCCCAAACCAAGTGGCTTAAAACAACAGAAATTTATTCCCTCACAGTTCTACAGGACAGAAGTCTGAAATCCAGGGGGGAACTAAATGACCAGGATTGTCAGGCTGGTTGAAAAGAATCTGATTTTATGTGGCTTAAAGAAAACGTGAATCATCTGAAATATGAGAATACAGGCAATCTGAAAGTAAAAGGATAGAAAGAAACATACTACATAAATATTAACCAAAAGGAAGCAGATGTGACCATATTAACAATTTTATTAACAGATTAACAAAGAAATCTTATAGGCAAAGCATTACTCTATACAGAAAGTTATATAACAATAAAAGATTGAGTGCATCGGTAAAACAAAATTATTTGAACTAATACTACAGAATACGTAAGTTCTAGTCGCAAATCTTAATATTCTATTTATGAAGTTACAACAGCCACTTATAAAGGGGCCTTTGATTAAAATTTGGTTTCATTTTCAAACTAACTTAAACTTCCCTAAGCCTTTAAAATAGTATCTGTAATATTTACTACACTTGATTTTATTTTTAAGCCCTTCAACTATCTAAGCAAAATGTTGGTTTGAGGACCCTGAGAAGGGTCAGATGCAGAGGAGGCTGGAGCCTCAGTCAGGCTCCGTCACCAGGCAGCGACTGCTCCCGCTGCCTAGACCGAGAAGTTACTGTGAAGACTTGTTCCCCGAGTACTAGAGGAACCGACAGGCGCAAGAACATGCGCAATGCTGTCACCGGTGTGGGTGGGGGTGGGGGTGTGGCGAGTAGGACCTGAGAGAAGAGGCTGGGGGTGTGGAGGGAGGAGGCAGGACACCAGGTGACGCTGGAAGCACAGCCGCTCAAGGGAGCTGGACCTTCCGCCTCCAGCCCCAGCCCCACCCCACCCCCGCCTCCCTGGGCCCGCGGGCGGGGCTTCCGGTGGGCGGGGCCTCCAGAGCCGACTGGAAACCGAGAGCGGCCGGCAACCCCAGCACCACGCGAACGGGATCTTAGTTATCAAGCTCACTTGGACCTTCCATGTAGGAGAGGGAGGCCAGAGGTTGGAGAATCACCCGTGCGGATTTTGAAGTCACCAAGAACTGTGACAGGAGTGGCTGGGGAAAGTGACAGGGAACCAGGACTAAAACCTTCAGGGAGCGCGGGGGAGGTCCCCAGGGCTGCAGGCGACTCCAGCAAGGTCAGGTCTGATAATAAGGTGGGGTTCAAAGCTGGGGCTTTTTTTGGTGAAGAGGAAACCGGTCTGAAAGTGCCAAGGACTAGGGACAAGGAAGCTCACCTCTCCCCAAGAGCAGTGGCCAAGAAGAGTGGAGGAAAAAGCAGCGCCCATTGGAGCTAGCAGGGAGGTGGCATCCCAGGGTTGGAAGGAGATTCTTTCACCACCCAGAAGTTGGGGGGACATGACTTCCCACATGTGGCGAAGTGTCCACACCCAGTTCCGGAGAAGAATGTTGACAGTGCCCAGACCACGGGGGAGGTGCTGTTGGGGGAACTGCCCCCACTTGTGAGGCATCAGATGGCTGAGGGAAGGTGTGTTGGTCCATGGCCTGTAAGGGTGGAAGCCACAGGGGGTGAGAACTACCCTTGAATCTCCAGCCCCACCGTTGGCATCCTGGTCTCCTGGCCTCTGTGTCCTTCATCTCTATGCTGAATCCTGGACTCCCCTGCCCTTGGCCTCTGCCACTTTGTCATTCCAGCAAACACTGATGAACAACTCAGCACCCAGTTCCCATGCTCCAGGAGAGAACCTGAGACGGTTCTAGCCTGGTCACTTGGTCCCAGCTGCCTGAGTCCACACGCTGCTGTCCCTTGGCAGGAGAGGAGCGAACAGCAGGGTGTGGGGGTGCAGGCAGTGGTCCATGGGTCTCTGATGTTCCGGAGTCCCTGTGCCAGTGGAATGCTGAGGGGCAGGGTGGGAATGCCACCCCCATGTCAGAGGTTGGGAGGGAGGTGTGCACAGACAGCACTTGGCAGGCCTCCAAGGGACATTGTCTGAATGTTTTTGTGTGGAACGCTGGTCGTGGCAGCCAGATGTGAGGAGATGCCCCCAACCTGCGCCTGCCACAAGGCTAGAGCCCAGTGTCTGGCCTGGAAATACACCTGTCTTTCTACACAGGTTCCCCCACTGACTTTCCTGCCTCAGCCCCCTTGACCCCTATACCCAGTGGCCAACAGTGGGCCCTGGAGATGCCCTGAGGCCACCAGCCAACTGGGACTTGGCCCACTCAAGCCTGATCTAGGAGGACAGATAGCTGGCCTTTGATGGTTTGCAGAAAGCACCTCATCAGATGGGAAGCCAGGGCTCAGAGCTCCTGAGGCTCTGTAAATGCTGGAAAAAGGAATAAGGACAGGAAGAAGCAGGGGTGGGAGGGAAGGGCCAGGGTCCAGGGCTTGGTCCGTCTTAGCTATTCCAGTTACTCCTGTTGTGTGACAGATGCCCCCAAACATCACAGTAACAACTGCCCTATTCTGTCAATTGAGAATTGGAACAGAGCACACAGGGGCAGCTGGGAAGACATGAAGTGGGGAGCCCTGAAGCTGTGAAGTTGGGGTCACCTGGAGGTGACTCACTCACCAGCCCAGCAGCTGAGATTTCTGGGCTCTTGGCTACAATACGTACACGAGGACCCTCCTTAGAGCCTCTCCTTGGGGCCTCTCCAGGGGGCCAGTCTAGGCTTCCTCAAAGAGGGGCAAATGGGTTCCAAGAGCAGGTTTCTCAGGACAGCAAGGTGAACATGTGTGGCATTTTTCAGGTAGAGCCTCAGGACTCACATCTCACCGTTGCCCTGTGTCTGTGGTTGATGTCATCACAAGTCTCACCAAGGACACACCATAGGGGTATCTGGGCTGAGAGGCACTGTTGGAGCCACCTCTAGGAAGGGCAGTATTCCACACCAAGGTGTCAGCACCATTTCCCCACTGCAGCCCAGGACTCTCCTCCCTATGCAGAGCAGGGGGGCCCCTGCAGCCCCCAGGAGACCTGTGGGTCCTATCAGGGATCAAATTCAGATATGAAAGGCAGAGAGGAGATGACCAGAGTTACGAGGGCCCAGAGAGACACAATCATACAGACAGTGGGGGTGCAGCCCTGTGAACACAGTAAGGAAACTCATGTTGCTCTGGGCTACAGAGGGCTCCTGGCTGGGGCTGGGGCTGGAAGGACCAAGACACAGGCCCCCAGAGGCCCTGGGTGGAGGGCATCCCTCCCTCTCTGGCAGGGGTCTGGGGATGAGCTGGGGGGGTATGGCTCTCAGAAGGCAGACAGTGCTGTGGGGCACAAGGCAGGTGAGTTCAGGTGGCTCCTCCCTGCCTGTCTCAATCTCCCCCAGGCAGAAACAACTGTAGCTGACTCGTGCTGAGCACTTTCAAAATAGGATCTCATGTATCTTCCCAGTAACCCGGGGATAAACGAAAGGATAGTTCATTTTACAGGTGAAGAAACAGGTAGAGGAGGGTAAGTGAGAACGTCTAACCACTAGGAGGGAAAGAACGGTCAAGAACGAGGCTCCTCAGGACTCTCTTCCAGTCTGAACCCCCTCTGCGGCAGGCTGGGGGCGACCCAGAGCTCATCCAGGCCAGGTCCCAAGCAACCCGCCCGCCGCGGGCTCCCCCGACACCTCCCAGACGGGGGAGGTGGCGCCGGTGGCCACTGGGGGCACTCGCGGGCTTCCTCTCCCGCCTGCCGCGGGCAGGCTGCAGTGAAGGCGTCGCGACCCCCGCGGCCTCATCCCCCTCAGGACTGATCCCAGCCGCCCTGGCACCGGCCCCGTCAGCGCTCCCAGGGCTTTCTGTGCTGGCAGGGTCCCCATGGCATGTCCCTTCCCGATCCAGACCCCTGCAGCTCTTCAGCACTCATTGCCCTGCACGCACGTATCTCTGGGGACCCGGGTGGGGAGTGTGAGGCCTGGCCTTATCAGTGACAGTCCAGAGGCAAGTCGGATGTAGCCGCCTCCCGCCCCACCCCGAGCGCCCCCGAGGACTGCGGAGGGAAACAGTTTCGCATCAGGAGCTTCCAGAGGGTTAGACCAGGACCAGACAAGGATGGCTTTGGAATGGAGAGGAGGCGTTTGCACTGGGGCCCTGGACTGGGACCCTGGGAATGGGTGCTGGGGCAGGAGCCACCTGTCAACGTCACCCACTTGGTAAACCATAGCAGCCGATGTGACCCTTCTGAGCTGCCAGTCGGTCCACTCCGCTGCTCACGAAAGGCAACCACGACTCCCAGATCCCTCCCCAGGTCAGAAGCCCCAGATCCCTACACCCTGCCTGCCATGGCCCCTCCTCCCTTGGGCTCTGTGGTCCCTTTCTATCTTTCTGTCCTAGGAATGCTACTTCTCTCCCCGACTCCCCCCGCCCCCCACTCCATCTTGCAGAGCTGCTTTCTTCCCTGGAGACCACCCAGTCAAAAGAAGGATTTCCTTTCCCCCAGCAATCTACCTATTTCTTTCTGTCTCTGGCAACCGCGTCATTGTTTTGTTTGCCATTGCTTTCCCCATTGAATTAGAGCCCAGGAGAAACTTCCCCAGCCTCAAGGGCAGGCCAGACCCACCGTGGGCCCCAGGAAACATCTGTGGGATGCAGACGAGACTGCCGCCAGGCCAGACTGGGCTGGACATCTCCAGCACTCAAAAGGTGACAGTGCCCTGCAATGTAATTCAAAATGAAAGCAGCATCAAACACGAAGATAAGCTTAGCCCTGTTTCCCAATATGCCTCTTTGCAATAACAAACACAATTTTAACAAGTTGCTCTCATTTTTTTCTGAGCCCTACATTGCTGGTGCTTGGCTCACTGTTGGGTAATCTGGAAGAGCATGACATCACCAGCCATGGTGACATCACCCTATCTGGCTTGTGTCATCATCCACCTTCACCCTGAGACATCACCTCTGATTATGTGGAGACATCACCAACCTGACCAGTGACATCCTTACATTCTGTTCCATGACGTTATTCCTGCCTGACCGATGCCAGCACTCTGCCTGCCCTGTGGCGTCACCTTCCTTGGTCCTATGCCATCGTTTAATCGTCCTGTGATGCCACCCTTCCTACCTTGGTCAGCTGACCTTTCTCCTGCCACCAGCTTGTGTTCCACGTCCACGGGCCTGTGTAAGTGCTGCAGACGGTGGGGGTCAGATTCAGAGACTATGCAGAGGCCCTAGGCCCCTGGCGGGGTCCGAGGATGGCGGAGGGGGAAGCGGAGTGGGAAGCGGAGGCATGTGTGCAGAGGCTCGCCAGCTCCTGGGAGGCGCCT
This sequence comes from Vicugna pacos, assembly GCF_048564905.1. Taxonomy (NCBI): domain Eukaryota; kingdom Metazoa; phylum Chordata; class Mammalia; order Artiodactyla; family Camelidae; genus Vicugna; species Vicugna pacos. The sequence continues at coordinate 67,380,286 of NC_132999.1, forward strand.
CACCCGGCTCCCCTCTCGAATATTCCTTTCAGATTGCCGGCGCCGCCCCACCCTCACCCCGCCCTGCTCGGCCCGAAGGTGAGCCCCGCCCCTCCGCCCTCCCGGAGGGCCACCCGCCTGGCTCACCGCTTTGGAACTCAGGAGCGGGCACGGCGATTTTCCCGTCTCGGCCCAGCGTTGCCGGAGGCGGGCCCAGGCAGGGTGCCCCAGCGCGCCTTTGTCGCCCGCGGGGTTGGTGGGCTGGGAGCGGACGCGTGACTGACAGTTGGCAGGGACGGCGGCCGGGGGCGGTCTGCCCCGCTCGGGGTGGGGGGAGTGAGGAAGGAGCGCAGCGGCTCATTGGCTGGCCCGAGTGTGGGAAAGAATGCCGAGCGGGGTTCACACATCCCGTGGCGGCCCTGCCTTAAATAGCCGGGTGGCTGGCGACGCGCGTTCGGTCCAGGAGCCTAGGATCCTCTAGAGAAGGACTTGGGAAGCCTCGTCTTAGCTCGCGATCGGCCCCTGGCGGCGCGCTTCGCCGGTAACCGGGAGGCGCGTGGGCGCACCATGCCCGCAGACATCCCGGGGAAGTCCAGAGCCTCGCCGCTGGCGGGAGCTCCGGCCAGCGCCTACCGAACCCCAAACAAGCCCCGGAGCGCGGCCGAGCACCGAAAGGTGGGGACCTGGCCGGGCGTGGGTTGGCAGAAGTGGGAGCGGGGAGAGGGAGACTGACGGACGCGGGACTCAGCCACTGCCGGACCCGCAGTCCTCCAAGCCGGTCATGGAGAAGCGGCGGCGAGCGCGCATCAACGAGAGCCTCGCTCAGCTCAAGACTCTCATCCTGGACGCCCTCAGGAAAGATGTGAGTCGGGGGCGGGGGGTGAGATCGCGGGGCTGAGGCGCGGAGCCTGGAATCAGGGCACTCCTGGGCGGCAAGCCGCCCACACCGGCCCTGCCCCCAGAGCTCTCGCCACTCGAAGCTGGAGAAGGCAGACATCCTGGAGATGACCGTGAGGCACCTGCAGAGCCTGCGGCGCGTGCAGATGACAGGTGAGGCTCAGGCGGCAGTGGCGAGGGTTAGCGGGCGCGGGACCACCGCCACGAGCACTGACCGCCTGTCCCCTGCCACCTCCGCAGCTGCCCTCAGCGCCGACCCCGCCGTCTTGGGCAAGTACCGAGCCGGCTTTAGCGAGTGTCTGGCTGAGGTGAATCGCTTCCTGGCCGGCTGCGAGGGCGTCCCGACCGACGTGCGTTCTCGCCTGCTCGGCCATCTGGCGGCCTGCCTGGGCCAGCTCGGGCCCTCGCGCCTCTCGGTTCCACCGTCCTCCGCTCTAGAAGCCCCGGCGCCCGAGGTCCACGCAGGCCGCCCGCCGCTGCCGGCGTTCGACAGCCCCTTTCCCCTGCTGCGCCCCGAGGCTGCCTTCGCACTGCCGTTGCGGCGGGGCCGGACTGGGGCGCCCCTCGCGGGCCCCGGGGCCGGGCCGCAGCGCCAGAGCGCCCCCTGGAGACCGTGGCTACGGTGAGGCCCCAGTCCTGGACTGTAGCGGCGGCCCCTGCTGAGACTGTACCAGGAAAATATTTATTTCCAGGGACCGCGTCGAGAGTTTTGTTTTGTTGTCTCTGGTGAAGGATCCGGAGGCCCAGCGGCCGGGGTCAGCTGTTGTCTTTGCGCTGGTGGGGAGGGCTGCCCTTCCCCATGCGGCACCCCCGCGCTCCGCTCTTCTGCTCCCACCTGTGCCTGGCAGGCATGCGGCGGCGTCGCGGTTCGTCCAGGCGTTGCGTTTGCCTGTATCTGTCCTTGCTGGAGCAGCGACCCGCCTGGAAGTGGGGAGCTGGGTGTGTGTGAGAGGTCCTTCGCGGGGGCTCAGGCAGGAAGGTGACAGTCATCACTTTTCCCAGAATGTCTGCCAGTGTTTGGAAGTAGTCGCGCATCGTAACTGGGCTTTTTTTTGTTGTTGTCCCTTTTTTAAAGTAGCTTTCCCCACTCCCACTCCTGGGGACTCTGGAAGGTGGAGACATATATCTGCCCACTGTTGTCTCAGTGCTGACCTGTGGTGAGGGATGGGACTGTGCCTGAAGCTTCGGCGCTGGCCTGGTCCACCTCCTGCCATCGCGTGCTTGAGTTCAGAGTTGTCTGTGCCCACCCGTGGATTGGGCCTGCCCCAGGCCAGTGTCTGCCCAGGAGAGGGCATCTGAGTCCCAGGGGCAGGGAACTGGGGCCAGCATGACAAAGGGTACTTAGTGCTAGGGCTCCTCTCCCGCCAAAGTCCAGTCCTGCTGTGTGCCCTGTTCTGCCCTGGGAGAGGAGGTCCTCCTACGCGCAGGAAGGGACGGGGGTGTTGTCCTGCTATGCATCCGTCCTGAGCACCAGCTGTATGTTGGCCCTACAATGCAATGATACTAGGCCACGTTGGACAGTGGCCCGGGAGTCACTGTCCTATGGCCTAAGGTCTCCCTAGGATCCTGCTGGGGGCTGTGCTCCAGGTGTGATGAGGGAGTGGTCCGAGTCACACAGCTGAGACGGCAGTGTCTCATCCTGAGCCCTCCTGAGGCTGAGGCAAGATCTGTTTTCCAACCACAGCCAAGTTCATCAGGTGTTTGCTTGCCGCTTGCCTGGCCAGGGATCATCAAGGAGGAACAGGGTGAGTCACGGCCAGAGGCTGGTCTGCCCCTCTTCCAGTGGCTCCAGAAGCTCCCAGGTTTGTGTCTTGGGCAAGTTTCACCTGCTTTCCTGGACTCAGCCATGCACATCTGGCAGGGCCCTCCAAGGCTCCACCAAGCTGGTCACCCCCTGCTCTCTGCCTGCCTGGCCCATCTTCCTGAGTGTCCAGGGCCTGAACCAGTGGTCCTGGACAGTGGCAGCTATGTGGGTCATATGTTGCACCCTTGGACATACACTGACTCAGCAGTCCAGGCCCTTGGGAGGCTCAGAGAAAGAGCGAGGTCACCAGTAGAACTGTGAGGGAGTTGCTGCAAACCTGCCCCAGAGGCCCTCTCCAGCTGGAGACTTGCAGGGGGTCCGTTTCAGAAGCTGGGATCTCGGCTTATTTAGGGGAGGGAGCTGCTCAGGGGGTATCTCAGTGCAGGAGGGGAAGGCCTGGGGCTTTGAGATATGAAGGCAGGTGGGTTTGCGGGGTGGGGTGGGATGGTCTGGACAAGCCCAGAGCTGGACTCCACGCCTCCTGCTGGAGTAAGAGGGAATGCCCCTGCTGTGCGGCCAGAGAGAGAAGGGCTGCTTGGGAAGATCACCTGGAAGCTGGGTCTCCACACCACCTCCTCCAGGCAGAGGGCGGTGCCAGCTCTAGACCCGACCCCAGTCCTGGTGCTGGGCCCCCTTGGCTTCCTGTACTTCCTGTTCCTGGTACTCTATTCTCAAGAGGCTGTTGCCAAGAGGATCATTGCTCTGAGGACCCTGTCAGCCTCCCAGGGCCTTCTCAGGCTCTGAGGGAACCACTCTTTTCCTGACAGGGAGGCTCCTCCCCGTCTCTTCCTGTGTAAGCAGACCCCTGGGATTCTCTCCCCCCTTTCCCGCCTGAGGCAGCCACCCCAGGGTCTGAGAGCTCAGGAGGCCAGGGCCATGTCTGTCACTCACTCCCGGCTGGTACTTGCTTGGAATGAAGCTCAGGCCTTACAGACCTAGTTAATTAGCTTGGATGAAAGAGGAGCCAGCTGGTTTGAAGACGGTGTGGTCCTTGACAGGACTCAGGAGGTGGGAGGAGGCCCAGCCCAGGCTGAGGCTGGGCCCCTGGGGTGAGGGCAGAGGGCAGGACAGGGAGGCGCCAGAGGGGCTGTCTTGGGCCCCCTCCCTAGGCTGCTCCCCCAGCTGCGGAAGGAGCCATGCCCTCCACACTCAGCCTAGACACCTGCCCAGTCCTAGGAGAAGGGGACTCTTCCTCCCTCCCACCCTCCCCATCTTCCACCCATTTTCTGCTCCCTCCTCTTCCGCAGGGGGTACTGGGTAATTCCTCTGAACACTACCCACCCCCCACCAGCTATTTTTGTCTTGGCTTTTGTCTTGCAGACCTTTCCCCCTGAATAATAAGGAGGCACCTTCTCCTGGCCAACGTGTGGAGGGGGAGGAGTCAGGACTTCCCCCTCCTAGGGCGAGGGTGAGAAGGCCATTTCCCTTCTGGGGGCAGGCAGAGCCTCATTCATCTGTGGCCTCCTTCCAGCCCAGTTCCTGGCGGGGGACCAAGGATCAATAAATGTTTGCTGAATTCATATGCACGGTCAGGTGATCTGCCTGCCCCTGTGGGTGGCTCAGCCATTTGGAGCCCTGTGAGTCTGGGTTCCTCTGTCTTGCCTGTGGGGTCAGGGTCTGGGGACCAGACAATGACAGCAAATCATACGGGCTTGAAATCTGGAGAAAGAATTGTCCCCATGGTGACAGAAGTCAGTCTGGCCAGGCCTGTGAAACTCCAGCCACTTGGGAATTTGGGTTGGGGGAGGGGCTGAGGCTGCCTGAAGCCCTGGCTTGTGAGAGGTGAGGCCTTAGCTCCCCCAGCAGAGCTCCTGTGTTCTCCTGATTATCTCCAGGCCCCAGCAGCCTCTCCCCTCCCTGGGCCCGCCCTGGCACGCCCTGGCTTCAGGACCTGCTCCAGTTCCCTGGGGAGGAAGCTAAGCCCAAAGGGTTCTGCAGCTGTACCTGGGCGCTCTCTGCTCCGTGGCGTCCTGCGGAATGTACCCATCTTGGGATGCACCCACGGGCAAGGAAGCAGGCCCCAAGATTGACAGCCTCCCGGAAGGCTCCCAAGACCCCCCTTCTGGTGCTCAGCCTTGTGAACGCATGTATGGAGGCTGGCCCGTGACCAGTAGGGTCCTGCAGAAAATGAGGCTGCAGGGACATCCTGGTCTGGCCCTCTCTGCCGGTCACATCTGTCACTCTAGGGGAGGCCAGCTGTCCTCTGCTGTGGAGAGGCCAGCAGAGTGTGGAGCTGAGAAGCAGGTCCTCCAGCCCCGTTGAGCCTTCAGGTGAGGCCCCAGCTTGCTGCCAACATCTCGACTGCAACCTCGTGAGAGGCCCTGAGCTAGAACCACCCAGCTGAGCAGCTCCTGGACTCCTAGCCCTCAGAAACTGCATGAGATAATAAATGTTTGTTGTTTTAAACTGCTAAATCTTAGGTTAATTTGTTGTGCAGCTATAAATAAGTTTTATGTAAAAGTTAAAATAAATATTAGTAACAATAGCAATAAACAAACAATTCATGTGCCCATCACCTAGGACCACCACCATGTGACGAGGCTGTGAGAGCCATGGTGATGAGCACAGTGGGTTGGCCTAACTTCCTGGAAGCAGTTTCCCAGTGGGCCCCAGCTGGGGGTGCAGGGACAGGAGGGGCTGACCAGCCACAGCCCAGGCCTACCCCTGTGGCTCCTGGGGATGGCTGGGGCCATTTCTGTTTCGGTAACTGACAGGGCACCCTGGATCACAGCATGGGGTTGGGATTCACAGGCCCCAGACTTCAAACAAGGACAGATGTGGGAGATGCTCCTTGCTGAGACCCCCAGTGCCCACTGCCCAGGGTGGCCTGGCCTCAGCTGGCCCTGCCATCCACAGCAACTGATGGCTATTGCCTTAAAAGTGTCTCTTCCTGGTGGCCTGCCTGACCTGGACACCCACCTGGTGGCTTTAGGCTCTCCTCCTGGGCTCCCACTGCAAGCCAGGAACCCCCAGGTCTGTGTAGGGAGGCGGGGCTCAGTGAAAGGTAGGTCAGGGCTGGAAGTTTGAAGCCCTAAGCTTGGCCCTCATCAATCCCCAACCTCACCCACAGCAAGGGAGCTGCCCTCATCTGAGGACCCTCCCACTTCCTGCCTCCTCATCTTTACCCATGAGTGGGCCCCCAGCTGCACCCCTCCCCTCACCCAGGGTTCCCCCAGTACTCCTTGCCCCGTCCAGCACAGTGGGGTAGGGCTCAGCAGCCCCGGGTATGGGGAGGCAACACTGTCCTCTTCTGGCCCTCGTGTCCACCCCTCAACATATGAGCTGGCCATGGTCTGGGCTGAACAGGCACATCTAGGGGCCAGGGGCTGGCCGGGCTCCAGGTGCAGCACCCCCAGCTCCTGACCCTCCCTTCTCATGGCCTCTCAAGGCCCCAGGCCCTGTGGGACCCTGGTCTTGGGCTTTCCTTGCCAGCCTAGGGTCAGGAGTGTTCGGCAAGACCTGGCCAAGCTTCTTCCTCTCCCTGCATCAGGAGGCTGGCTCTGGATGAAATGCCAGGTGGGACAGGGCTTCATCTGGCTTCATGTGCAGGGGATTTCCTTGTCTCTGTATCCCTAGGAACTGGCTTTGTTGAATTAAGAGGTGAGGGTAACATCCCAGGACTGAGCTAACCAATCTGTCTACTTGGAGCCCCAAATCTTTGGTTGGACTTTTCCAGAGCAGAGACCAGGTCCTCTGGACGGAATGTTTCTGTCCTACCACTGACCCCCCCCACCCCTACCCTCACCCCGCTCCCAATTCATATGTTGAAACCTACACCCTAAAGTGGTGGCATTAGCAGGTGGGACCTCGGGAGGGGATGAGGCCGTGGAATGGGATTAGTGCCCTTATAGAGGGACAAGAGGGGAGAGCTTGTGCTCACTCTGTCTGCCACATGAGGACCCAGAAGGGAGCCTTTTCTCCTGGAGGAGGTCCTCAACAGGAGCCCCCAACCCTGTGCTGGCACCCAGCCTCCAGGTCCATGAGGAGTACGTTTCTATCTGTGAAATGTCCTGTCAGAGCAGCCTGGCTGACTAGGACACCTGGCCCTGATGTTTCCAAGCAGGATGGAGGCTGGAGGCTGCTAGCCACTGACATTCCAGAAATCACTAGGACAAAGGTCTGCCCTCCTGGGGACAGAACTGAAGTCTCGGGTGTCTGGGCTGACGCTCCTTGTCCATGGGGTCCTCCCTGCCGCATAGGCACACACAGCTGGGTCCCTCCAGGCCAGGGAGAGGACCACCCAGAAGGATCAGACAGCAGTCCCTGAGTGTACACAGGGTCAGACACTGTTCCAGTCTCCACTAGCCAGACTGGAAGACCCCACAGCTCACAGGGCAGAGTGCTCAGAGGGTCTCGTCCAACGGTGGGGAATGATCAGCTGTCGGTTAAGCACTGCTCTAGGCCTGCCTGACAAAGTTCATAAACAAGACCTAAAAGGATCAAAGTGCTTCCAAGTAACTCACCTGCACCAGAACAGAGCTCAAGAGTATTCACAGAAGCACAAAAACATCCAGCACCCAACACATTAGGATTCATAGCGCTTGGCATCCAGTAAAAACCAGGCATACAGAGAAGTGGGAAGACATGACCCATAATAAGGAGAAAGGTCAGTCAACTGAAAGCAACCCGGAAGTGTCACAGATGACAGAATTCATAGGCAAGGACAATGAAACAGTCTTTATAGCTGCACTTTACATGTTCAAGGAGCTTGAGGAAAGACTGAATGTGTTGGAGCTACTAAAGATACAAAAAATTCCAGAAATAGAACCGCCCATGACTATATGGTCAGTTGACTTTCAGCAAAGGTGCTAAGACAATTCAGTGGAGAGAATCTTTTCAACAAATGGTACGTGCACAATTAGATATCCATAGGCAAATAAAATAAACTAGAACCATATCTTGACCCACATACACAAAGTAACTCAAAAATGGGTTGTAGACCTAAATGCAAAACACAAAACTATAAAACTATTTTGGAGAAAACTTAGAAAATCTTTGTGACCTTTGGTTAGGCAAAGATTTCTTGGATACAACCAAAACAATCCACGAAACAAAAATGGGTAAATTGGAATTCATCAAAATTAAGAACTGCTCTTCAAAAGACATTGATAAGAAAATGAAAGGATGAGCCAGACTAGGAGAAAATAGTTTCATATCATGTGTCTGATGAACAACCTATATACAGAACACATGAAGAACTCTTAAGACTCAGCAGTAAGAAAGCAGATACCCGAATTAAGAAAATGGGCAAAAGATATGATCAGTCATTTCATGAAAGAAGATATATGGATGCATTTAAACACACGAAAAGATGCTCAACATTAGTTTTTGAGGAAATTCAAATTAAACCCACAAGGAGACACCACTAACCATCCACTAGAATGGTAAAGTCAAAAAGCCTGACCAGATCTAGTCCTGGTGAGGATGTGGAGCGACTGGAACTCTCATGTGCTCCCGGTGGGGATGAAAAGTGGTTACCACACTGGAAAACAGTTTGGCTGTTTTTTAAAAGGTTAAACACATGCCTATCATATGGCTTAGCCATTCCACCGGAAGTATTTACCCAAGAGAAATGCAAGCATAGGTCCACACAAAGACTTAAACACAAATGTTCATAGCAGCTTTATATGCAATACCCCAAATCTCCATCAACAGGTGAACCGATAAACCTCGACATATCCAACAGTGCAACACTCCTTATTAGCGATAAAAAGGACTATTGGTATACACAACAGCAGGCATGAATCTCAAAATAATTACGTTCAGGGACCCAAGCCAGACACACCGCACTTATCTGTACCCCACCGAGGAGTGTGTACTGCCTGACCCCATTTACGTGAAGTCCTGGACGGCGCCGCCTGTGACAGCCGCGCGGGGGCTGGGGCGGGGGGGAGAGAGGGAAGCGTCTCCAAGGGCGCAGACACCCTTAGGGCGGCGGGCACGTTCACTCTCGGGAGGGTTGCGATGGCTTCCCGGGTGTGCACACGTGGCAATACTTTACGCTCTAAATACGCGCAGTTTATTCTCTGGTCTCCGCCGCAGAAGCAGAAGCTCATCGCTTCCCTTCCTCATCGCCATGCTGCCCGTGTGGCTCTGAGGCCTCCCACCTTCAGAAGTCGACCAGTGGCAAACGTGGTTACCCTGCCAAGCGAAGGTCAAGGGCTCCTAGTGGGCTACAGGGCGGCAGCAGGGAGCCTGGCGTCCCCCAAAGCGCCGCCCAGACCAGGGCCGGGGCGCCGCCCGCTCTGCCGACTTCTGGTGGAGCCCGCGCGCCCTCCGGTGGCGCTCAGAGGTGCTTCAGGCCGCCTGCCCAGCGACCCCACTCTCCCGCGACTCCTCTGCCCATCCATCCATCCCCACCGCTCGCGGGTCGCGGAGCTGGGTCAGAAACGCGCCAGGTGCCCGTGCGCTCTAGAGCCCTCCCACAAGGAGGCCCATGATTAGGGTGGGAATGGAGGGACGGGCCGCCTCGGGTAACCTCAGTGACAGCTGGTCTTCCGAAGAAACCAGATCCACCAGTGCCCTCCACACAGCCTCCCCACCGACCCTGTACCCCCTTCTCCCAGGGCACCCATGGCAACTGTTGCAAAGCCCCTGTCCCAAACCATCCAAACCGCCTCTTGTGAGGAGTCCATGGGGGAGCTCCGCAGCTGCGTCCATGTAGACAGACACACATGCGGACCACCTGAGCCAACTGGGCCACATGGAAACAGAAAAGTGTGTCAGGACCCTCATCCCCCACCATCCATGAAAATCAGTACCATGTGGGTTGCAGTCCCAGTGAGAAAATTAAAATGAAGCTTTAAAGACATGCAAGGATATCGTGAAACCTTCATGACTTTGGGGCAGGCAAAGAGCTCTGTAAAAGGAGAGAACCAGTGATAAAGAGAAAAGAAATGGCTGACAACTTGGACTATGTTGGAATTTAAAACTTTTGTTCATCAGATGGCACTGTTAAGAGAGTGGAAAGGCGAGATGAACGGGGGGAGGTATTCAGAATACAAACATTCAAAAAAATTCTTACCCATAATGGGTAACAAACCCCTAAAAATCAATAAGAAAAAGGCATAGAAAAGTGGCAGAAGCACTGAAGAGACATAGATCTTCACAAAAGAAGGTGCCAGAGGCCAATAACTTCAGCATTAAGGAAACTGAATTGCAACTACAGTGCAGCGCCACTGGGTGACAGTCGAGGGTGTGGCCGTGGACACGGAGCACACAGAATGACCAACTGTGTCCTGCACTTGGGGCCAGTGACAGCCATTCTGGAAAACCTCTGGGCAGTGTCCTCCAGAGCTGGACAAAGCACCACGACTCTCCAAAACCACGAAAAGAAATGTTCCAGGTTGTTCATAGCATCACTCTTTGTAATAGCTGCAGTAGGGAAACCACTCAAATCTCCACCCACTGGAAAATGATGCAGTGGGTGCCCAGGGACACATGGACCACCCTCAGCGGAAGCTGACCAGCGAGACCCCAGCCGCTGACGCCAGAGCCTGATGGTGGGGGTGGGGGGCAGACTGTGAGACGACTAGGGGACAGCATCTGCACTGGTCTCTGCCCTGGGTCCTGGCACAGAGCTCCTAGCTCCCCAGGAATTTCCTCCTGGCGAGGGGCCTCTTCCCCCTCTTCCGCTCTGATGAGGCTCCTGGGGAGGGGCTGGTCGCCAGAAAGACCAAGTCTGATCAGACTTGGAATTTTCAGCCCCACCCCCATGCCATTGAGAGGGGAGAGGGGCTGAAAATGGGGTTAATAATTGATCCTGCCTGTGTGAGGAAGCCTCCAAGAAATCCCACTTGGTGCTCGTGTGGTGGTGCCGGTGAGGGTGTCCCTCATTGTACCCTTTCCTAATAAACTGGTAAATGTTTCCCTGAGTTCTGGGAGCTGCTCTAGCAAAGTAATTTAATTCCAGGGGCAGGGGGTCATGGGGACCTCCAGTTTGTAGCCAAGTCAGACAGAAGCCAAGTGGGTGACCTGGGGACCTGCTACTTGCGACTGGCATCTGTAGTGGGGGGCAGTCTGTGGGACTGAGCCCCCAACCTGTGGGATCTGACACCATCTCCAGACAGTGTCAGAACGGAGTTAACCTGTGGGACACCCAGCTGTCACCCAATTGCCTGCTGTGGGAATGCCCCACCCCCCACATTGGGTGATCAGGGTGCAGTTTTGTGTGAATAGTAAAGGAGGCTCACAGGAGGGACACAGGAAGGAACCTGGGTTTTCTGCCATTTATGTGAAGCTCCCTCCCTGGCCAGGCTCACCACCTGGGGTGTCCAGGGCAGCTAAGGCGGCCTCCTAACCTCGCTCCCCTTCCCCGCGAGGCCTTGGCCCTCATGGTCCCCAGCCCACCCAGTCTCGTCCCGCAGACTCCCTCAGAGGTCACCCTCCTCCCTTCTCTACGTCCTGTGCTGCTGTCAGAAGTGACCTTATTTACCTGCTAGTTTAGATGTTTGTTGTCTGACTCCCCTACTCCCTCCTTTATCCCCCAGCGGGAGGCCAGACCCCAGCCCCAAAAGTAGGATGGCTCAGAGCAGGGGCTTTGGGGCCCAACTCTGCCACTTTCTAGCTGTGTGGCTGTGCACAAGTCACTCACCCTCTCTGTGCCTTACCAAGCTCAACTGTGAAACTGGGTCCTCCTGGCATCCATCTCAGGATGGACTTGTTTTGGAAAAGTGCTCAGGGGGACTGCAAGGGGCTGTTGTTCTCAGAGGCCATGTCTCCTGCATGTTTTCTCCTGGTGACCTGGGGTGGCAGCAGCAGACCCCGTTTCCTGGAGGGACAGGCTGTATTGCCACCCCTACCTTGGGCTCCATCAGCAGGAGCCTAGGTCAGGAGAGATGCTGGCAGGAGTGACCTGACGCCTCTCAACCCTTCCCAGAGGCCCGCACCCATGTGAGTGTCCTCCCCGGAGAGCCCTCAAGGCCCCCACTTGTCTCCCAAGCCCCACTGGCAGGTTCAACAGTGCTGCCAGGGGGAGGGGCCGGACCAGGGAAGCGCAAGCCCTGACCCAGGTCAGCAGTGGCCACATCCATGACCTCTAGGGACATTCCAGAACCAGTCATTTCCCAGCTCATCACTCTGTAGCTGTCTCTGTTCCCCACAGGTGTCGGGGTAAAGCCCTAAGACCCCGAGGGGCCTGGCCTGGTCTCGGGGGCGCTGCTGGCAGGAGAGGTGATGGGAGGAGTCGGAGTCTGAGTTTTCACAGTGAGCAGGATCACTTTAAGAGAAAAGGGCAGGCTGCTGCCAAGATGGATGGCAGAGCAGCCTTCAGCTTGGGAAAGGGAGGCGCCTGCGGTCCCGACTGCTGGTCAGCATTCTCTGACTGGCACCTGACCTGCCCGGGAAGGTGTCCCTCACGTAGCTGGAAGCTCCTCAAATGCCATCTATTTGTGGCCTGGACCCTGACTCCTGGCAGGACACATGTGACCACAGGGCTGGAGTATTTTTGGCAATGGGGGTGGGGCCTGTGTGGTGAAGCCAGCACCATGCCGCTCTGGGACAGGCAGCTTGGACGCCCAGCTCCGCTACCCCAGCTGGCTGTGGGGTCCCAGGTATGGTACGGCCAGCCCCTCATTCCCACACTAAGGGTTCCCAAAGCGGACAGCACCCATAGGGAAGTCCCCTAGAACCAGAGAGGAGAACAAAGTTCAACAAGTCAGGAAGCCCCTGTGCCCTGGTCTCGAGGCTTCTCCATCTCAGGACTAGCCTGGCCAGAGCAATCTCCCACCTCCCTGGGTCCAGTGGCAGCTGACCAAAGGCCAAAGGGCATAGGGGCTGAGAGGTTAGGGGCTCTTAGCCAGGTAGGGTTGCCTTGGTTCCCTGAGACCAAGGGAAGGGGGGCTTTGCCAGCTGGGCAGGGCTGGGTCAGGGGCACAGACCCTGAGGACGGCCCTAAGGGGCCGGGGGGAGTCAGGGGGCCCATTTCTGTCCTGGGACCTGTTGCCTGGGCCTGGGAAGAGCCAGGCTCTCCCCGATGACCCTCGAGTTGGCCCCGGCCAGCACCAGCACGACCTTGGTCAGCTCAGAGGAAGCTCAGCAGCCTGTCCCAGCCAAGGCTGGTGGAAGGTCACCACCAAAGTCTGGTCACCTGCTGAACACTGTAGCCTGCCCCCCATGGCCGGGGGTATGTTGGGACAGTCCAGGGATGGCCATCCCCCAGCTGAACTGACTTCTGGGGGGTGGTTCTTGAAACGGGCTTTGCTGGACTAGGTTGGCCTTGGAACCGATGGCTCTGGAGGGAAGTTGGAGGATGTGAGGCTGCCCCAGCTGAACAGAAAGTGCACAAAGTTGGGGAAGAAAAGCTCCTCCTGGGGAAGACAGCTCAGACGTGAGGAACCCTATTTCTCAGCAGACTTCACTAATCTAAAGCCGTATTTGGTTGCAGGACTGCAGCAATATGTCATTGTGACGTTAGCATTTGCAGTCAGTTTGGGAACAGGGAAAGTGGGAGTCGCCGACGTTCTGACTCGAGGAAGCAATCAGGTTTGAGATCAGCCCAGCTTCCCTCTGGATTCCTGGTTTGTTCTGCTTTCTTTCAGGATGGAGATGGAGTGCTGGCCCCCGAGCCAGGCAGTGGGGGGACACCCCATGGGGTGAGCAGGGTGGTGGCAGCGTGTGCCGGCTGGGGCCCCGGGCCTGGGTCTGTGAAGACCCTAGTTCTGTGGCTTATGTGCCTCTGCTGACCCGAAATGGAGAACTTCCAGTACAGTGTCCAGCTGAGTGACCAGGACTGGGCTGAGTTTTCGGCCGCTGCCGAAGAGTGTGGCCTCCTGCATGCCGGCCTGGCCTCTGGGGATGAGCTCTTGTCCAGTGACACTGACCAACAGGATAGCAGTGGCAGCAGTCCCCCTGGGCCCCCGCCCCTTGTTGAGGGGCAGCTGGCTCCCAGGGGCAGTGGCTGGCCCGGCTTGGAGGAGGAGGACAAGGCAGCCACCCGGCAGCTGGTCAGCAGGTCTTGGCATGAGCCTGTCCTGGCCCTGGCGGCCGGTGAGCAGACACCCAGCACGTCCACACGGTCAGAAGCCTGGCTGCCCCTTGGCTCTGGTGCTGCCCCTCCCGTCCAGAGCTCCTCCCTCCCAGTGTCTTCCAGAGACGAGACGCAGAGGCTCATGCAGGAGCCAGCCCCCCGGGGCACTGCCCCAACTTCCACTGTTGAGCCTCCTCGGAGCTCAGAGTCCCCTGGCCTCAGTACTGTCCCCCAGAGGCCCCATGGCAGCCCTGGAGCCGCGCCACGGAGCCCCAGCCGGAAGAAGAGGCGTGCTGCAGGCGGCAAGGGCAGTGGGCCCTCGAGCTCCCCAGGCTCTACTCTCCCTCCGCTGGGTGGCCCACTGCTCACTGAGGCCAGGCCCGAGGAGGGCCTCAGCCCGGCTGGGACCAGGGGGAAGGGTCTCCCGGCTGGGATGGTAGAGCAGACAGCAGGAGCCAGGCAGATCAAGCTGAGGCCAGAGTCTGCAGGAGCCCCTGAGCAGGTGGGCAGGCAAGGTCCAGGTGTGGACCTGTCTACACCTGTCCTTGCCACTGAGCCAGGTGCAAACCTACTCAAAATGACCCCCAGAGCTGAGCCATACACTGTGTCACTGCGTGACCTCAAGGCTCCTCTAGACGTCTCAGTGGCTAAGTCAGACGTGGCTCTGTCCACACCTGCCTCCCAGCCTCAACCGGACTTGCCTCTGTCCACACCTGCCTCCCAGCCTCAACCGGACTTGCCTCTGTCCACACCTGCCTCCCAGCCTCAACCGGACTTGCCTCTGTCCACACCTGCCTCCCAGCCTCAACCGGACTTGCCTCTGTCCACACCTGCCTCCCAGCCTCAACCGGACTTGCCTCTGTCCACACCTGCCTCCCAGCCTCAACCGGACTTGCCTCTGTCCACACCTGCCTCCCAGCCTCAACCGGACTTGCCTCTGTCTACACCCGCATCCAAGCCTAGACTGGATGTGGACCTGCTTATGCCAGACCCAGAGGTCAGGCTGGAGGTGGACTCATCTTCATCTGTCTCAAAGACTATACCATGTACAGCTCTGCCTCACCTTGTTTCTGAGGCTGGGTCTGATGTGGGGGTGTCCACACCTGCTCCCATTCCCCAGGCTGGGCCTGACATGGTGGAGGCGGAAGTTGCCCCAGTGGCCCAGCTGGTTTTGAACCCTGTTCAGTCTCCAAGGGAGCACCAAGAGAAGCTTGGAGAGGAGCCCTCAGCAGGTGCCCCTGGACACCACACAGGGGAGACCCACCTAGGCCCTGTCCAAGCCCCCAAGAAGAAGAAAGTGAGATTCTCCATGGCTGGGCCCAGCCCTGAGGAACCAGGGCCAGGAGAAGCCGCGAGCCCACCCTCTCCAGCCACAGCCCCCAGGACAGCAGCTGGGGGCCGCAGGGGGTCTGGAGCCTGGGATGCTGTGGCAGTTGGGCCCCGGTCCCCCCAGCCTCGAATCCTGAAGCACCTGCCTCCCCCTGCCCCCTCTGCCTCAGGGGGACCTGGGCCCAGGAGTTGCTTCGCGGTGACCCTCCCAGAGGCCTATGAGTTCTTTCTCTGTGACACGATCCACGAGGAGGATGAAGATGCCGAGGGGGCAGCAGAGGCTTGCCCGGCCCCGGCTGATGTCCAGTGGCCAGAGGTGTGCGAGTTCTTCTTCCAGGACTGCAGAGCCCAGAGGTCAGGTCGGTGGGAGGGCCACTCCCTGGCCCCACCCCTACAAGCTGAGCCTGTGCCAGTCCCTCCACCTGGAGACCCCATGCCCATCTCCATCCCTGAGGCCTATGAACACTTCCTCGGGGAGGACAGGTCAGGGGGCGTGCTGGGGCCTGCTGCCCTTCTCCAGATGCAGGCCATGGAGGCCCCCAGGTCAGTCTCCTGGGGAGTGGGGACTGGCACCCCACCAGAGTTTAACCCAGCCACGGCAGAGCAGCTCAACCTGGCCATCAGGCAAGCAGGTGTGTGTTGCAGGGGCCCCACGGCCTGTCCAGGACCTGGGAACACACTGTCCAGGGAGTTCAGCCAAGAGGACCCTGGGCGGGGGCAGGGCAGGCCAGGACCCCGGGTCATGAGCTGGTGGGGGGCCTCTGGGATGATCTGGGAAAGAAGGACCAGCTCCTGGCCATCCCAGGACACAGTCTAGGTGGGGAAGCCCAGGCCAGGCAGGGCTTTGGCTCCTCACTGACCATCACCCCCAGACAACAGCAGCATCTGCCCTCAGCCTGTAGCAGGGCAGGAGCTGGGACGCCTCCAGCTCAGGCACGCAATACAGTCCATTTCACATTCCCTCTGGAAGACATTTTTCAAACCAGGAAGTAGTGCCCAAGTTGGCCTGACTCAACTAGGCCACACATTAAC
Organism: Vicugna pacos; assembly: GCF_048564905.1. NCBI lineage: Eukaryota > Metazoa > Chordata > Mammalia > Artiodactyla > Camelidae > Vicugna > Vicugna pacos. The sequence continues at coordinate 67,396,293 of NC_132999.1, forward strand.
TACCCTGTGACTTGGGACAGAGGCACCATGGGGAGGATGTGACTCAGGACAGACGTGGCCAGGACAGCTGTGTCCCAGGGTGGGTGTGTCCAAGTAGGGCAGCAGGGGCTCATGACGTGCTTCTCTTTTAGAGGAACCCCGGAGTCCCCTCACCTCATTTACCTTCAGCCAGAATGACATGTGCCTGGTGTTTGTGGCCTTTGCTACCTGGGCTGTGAGAACATCAGATCTGCAGGCCCCAGATGCCTGGAAAACAGGTTTGCGGGCCCTGGGGGAGTGGGCGGTGTCCAGAAGCCAAAATGGAGGGGCAGTGGTGTCCAGTCCCACCTGCTGGGCCCACAGGGGTGCAGGGGATCTGGGGAGGCACAGGTTTCTCCCCTGACCTTTCTCCTGTGTTGTGGACCCACCCCCGCCCCACCACCCCCCTCCCATCCTTCGAGGGCCAGGCCACGCAGGTGGGAGGTGGTGGCCAGGATGGGACGGAGCCTGCACTAGGCCTTGTGCTTCCCTTGCAGTCCTGCTGGCCAACATCGGCACCATCTCTGCCATCCGATACTTCCGCCGGCAGGCGGGGCGAGAGCGCCCCAGCCCCAGCCCCAGCCCCAGCTCCTAGGACCCAGACTTGGCACAGAAGACACAGAACAAGGAAACGTGCACGGGTGCTAAGGATGAGGTGCTGCCCTCAGGCCTTGTCCTTTGACCTTTGGGTTCTGTGGCATCTAGGAAGGAGCCAGTGTCCTGGGTCCTGGCCCCCCTGGACGCCACCTGAGAGTCCGGCCAGTGGCCCAGGCCAAGGCTGTGCTCCATACCTAGGAGTGGGGAGATTTTGGAAGGCTGGGTGGGTAGGGGCCAAGCAAGGAGCTGGTTAGTAAGGTGGCCAGATTAGCAGATAAAAACACAGGGCATCCAGTGAAACTGGAATCCCAGACATGCAGTATTTGAGACGTGTTTATGCTAAGAAGTTGTTTGTGGCTTATCTGAAACCAAAGTTAACTGGTGTCCTGACCCTACATTGCTCTCCTGTTGGTGGCGGGGCACGATGGGGCGCTGGAGCTCAGAGGGCTTCAGAGCAGCGGCAAGGCCCCAGCTGGACGTCTGAGCAGGGGGTGAGGGCAGGGAGGCTACGTGGCCTCAAGGCTGGGGGTGGGCACTGTCCCAGGGACGCTCTGCCTTGTGTACAAGTGGGCTGGGCTGGCAGAGGCCTCTGAGGCCTCTTTGACCTCTGAACCCCAGGGGTCTATGGTCAAGGCCTCCTTGAGACGGTGAGCAGGTACCTACCGAGGCCCAGCAGGGTGGGGGTCCATAGGGCGAGTCTGGAGCCCCTCCTCTGGGTAGCCCTGGATGAGGTGCTGAGGCAGAAGGCAAGGGTATCAGGGGAGGGACTGGAACCTGGGATTGTCCCAGGTCTGAGAGGAGCCAGAGGTGGGACAGGAAGGTGGGAGGGGCACTGGTGGTGGTAGAGTAGTGGGGACTGCCCGGCAGGGGCTCAGTGGGCGTCCAGCCCTGAGGCAGCGTGTACAGGTCCCCAGGATGCAGGAGATGCCTGGCTGCTGAGGACAGAACATGTGGATACACAGCCCCAATAAAATCTCCTCTTTCTTTCTTGTTTAGTCTCTTGCCAGTTTCTCCAGACCAGCCCCACCCCCACTCACATGCACCCAGGCGATCCTCCTTCCTCTGCTTGTAAATGTCTCAGATCTTGCTGATCTCCGACACTTGTGCCCTCTGACCTCACATACTCTGACCCTCACTAACCTGACTTTCTCAGCCCTCTGACCTTTACACTTGTGCCATCCTCCCTCTCCCAGGAGAAGCCCCAGCCCAAGTCCCCTCCCTCCTTCCTTCCCTGGGAGGCAGGTCGAGGTTCGGCCCCGCTGGACATCCAGTCACCTTGGCCAAGGCGTCCTCAGGGTGAGACCCTCCTGGTCCCTCCAGAGCCCAGGGCCACTCAGGGTCCTGGAGACTCCCTCTACCCTGCTGGGGTCAGACCCTGACTCGGTATTAGATGCCTGTGGCTCCACAAAGAGAGACCCCGGCCCTGTGGCAGACCCTCCTCTAGGGTCGGTGCTGGCAGGTGGTCCCGAGAAGCAGCCTCCTGGGTGCCGTCAGATCCACTGGACCACCCCCTCTCCAGCCTGAGGTGCTCCTCGAGACCACTGCTGGTGGGAAGGGGACAGAGCCTTGTCCCAAATGCTGTCGTAGCTCCTGGGGGGACGACCATCTGGTGGGGAGGACAGAGATGCATGTGCCTTTTTGGAACCAACACCCGGAGTTCTCCCAGAAAGAGGCAGGGGCCTCCACTCACCTGGGGGAGGTGGCAGGGGGTCGGGTGAAACTTCCGTTGCAGGGGAGACCTGGGGACCCAAACCACAAGCCTGAGAGGTGGGCCCTGGGAAAGGGGCTTGGAGACCAGCCCAAAAACCTGCCAGGCCCCACCCCCACCTTTTCCTCATGGCCCTCCCTCTTCCCCACTGCCCTCTTCCTGCCCCTGCAACTTGGTCTCTGCCCACCCTTTCCTCCTGTTTCCATCTTTCCTGCTCCCTCAGGGTCCCGGGACAACCTGCACCATTTCCTCTACCCCACAGAATGCCTTGCCCAGGGTGGGGCTGCTACTCACAAGCTGAGGGGAGTCTGGGGGGCGGGACCCCTGGCCCCTGATGGAGCTGCGATGCCGCTGAGAGGCTCGGGACTGCAGGGCTCCCTTCTCGGAGAGCAAGTGGGGGCCAGAGACTCCCGAGCGGACGTCCAAGACAGGCACAGACACAGGGACGGAGAGGAATGGGCTTGAGGGCTCAGGTCCAAGTGAGCTCTGCATCGCACTGAGGAACTGCCGGGGAGCACTGGTGACTGAGGCCCCAGGCCGGGCCCTTCGTGTAGCTGAGGGGCCCCTGTCCCCAAAACCCCCTAAGCCTCCTGTCATGGCCTGAGCAGACCTCAGGCTTTGGGCATCCTTTCAACCTCAGGCTGTGGGCACATCAGCTTTTCCTGTCACCCAGCAGGGACTGACCTCATCTAGGCCCCGGACGTCTGTGATCTTGTGGTGGGAAGTGGCAGGCGGTGTGTAAGGATCAGCGTAGAGGGGGGAGTGTGGTTTCTCCAGAGAGTGGTCTGGGGCCTCAGGGCTTTCCCCCAGGCTCAGCTACAGGCAAAACGCAGAAGAGACAGGTTTCCTGGAGCTGGAAGTGGCCCAGCCCTCCCTTCTCTGTGCAAGAGGCCTCTGGGAGGCTCCAGGACCAAGAGAGGCCGGGGAGGTGGGGGGCAGGAGGGGATCCAGGCCTGGAGCCGGGGTCAGCGCCCTGGGCTCACCTTGGTCAGGTCCAGATGCAGCGGGACGGCAGGGCTGGGCCCCTTGCCCCGGGCCTTGCTCCTGGGTGATCGGCTGCCACTGTTCCGTCTCAGCTTTGCCCTCTGCCCGCTGGCGCTGGTGCAGCCTGAGTTGGCTTGCTCCTGTGGGGACCAAGGACCTTCCAGGATGTTCCCCGGGGCCCTCTCCCACAAAACCCTCTGAGGCTCCATGGAGCCCCGTCTAGTCTCCCCTGAGGAACTAGGGTCCTACTTGGGATGGGCCCCAACATAAAGTTACCTCATGGTCCCTTACCCTCTTTCTCTGCCCATTGCTCCCAGACACTCACCGGTGCAGGCTGGGCAGGGCAGCCTTCAGTGGACGGCACTGACCCAGGGAGGGCGTGGCTGGCATGAGTGGAGGGGGCTGCCAGGCACCCCGAGTCCCAGCTGGCCTGCCCATCGGAGGAGAGTGAGCCTCGGTCACTGCCCACAACCTGGGCAGCAGGGTAGGGTAGGGATGAGCCAGACGGCAGGCCCTCTCTCCCCACCTACCCAAGCCTAGACCCACCCTCCTGTTTTCACCACCCCCACCTGACCCCTCACCTGTGCAGGCACCCGCAGGCCTGGGGCGGTCCCACCCCTGCGGCAGACCGTCTGCAGGCAGAGCAGCCAGCGGCTGTAATCCTCGTAGCTGGCGCAGACCACACGGATGGCGTTGATGAGACGGCCTGGTGCACAGACGCCGTCAGGGGCCTGGCGGGCAGGGCCTCCTGCAAGGCCCCAGTGCACAACCAGGCACCCAGCAGGCTCTCACCCTCCCTCACGGCCTGGCCCCCACCTTCGATCAGGAAAGAGCGGATCTGCTTCCCCCTCTCCTCCAGGTTGACGTGGATGGCACTGAGCGGGAGCTCCCCCTGCGGGGCATGGAGCAGGGACTGGGCCTTAGCCAGGGAAGCAACCCCTGGGGCTCTGCCTGTGCCCACTGCACCGTCTTGCTTTCCAGACGCCAGGCAGAGAACAAGGCAAGACCAAGGCTGACATCCTGAGGGAGGCTGGGCACTCCCTGTCTGTCCTGGGGGGTATCTTCACCCCCAGTCGCCACCAACAGCTGACAGACACAGATGCTTACGGGGACTGGTCCCCTGGGTCATATACGAAGATAGGGGTGGGTGGGAAGGGACCACGAGGAAGCCCCCATATGTGTTTCTCAGTGACTGAAGGCTACAATCACCCCCGGGCTAGGAGGTACCGTGATGCACGTGACAGAAACTCCAGCCCCAAAGGACGCTCACACCATGCCCACGCACACGCATGCCCCTCAGGCACCAGAAAGACGCCTGCTCAGAGGTACAGGCCCCTTTTAGGGGCACTGGAGGCCCCCATGCCACCCACCCCAGGTGACGGGTCCGCTGGTGGCTGAGGACCCTCTAGGATGTTATGGGGTGCCAAGGCAGGGGCCCCGACTTGCTCACATCAGGCTGAGACCAGATTGACCAGGGCAGCGGGCTGGATGGGTGGGGCCGGTGCTCTCTGTCCCAACAGGCCCCGAAATACAGGTTCCTCCTGAGCCGCGGCCCCCTCCCACCCCCACGCGCAGTGCACCTCCCCGGGGCGGGTCCACAGTGGGAGAGACCCACCTTAAAGCAAAGCACATCTGCTTCCTCAGAGAAAATGGCCAGGGAGGTCGGGTACAGGACCAGGAGCCGGTCCCACTGCTCCTGTGAGGAGGTCAAACGGCAGGGTAGGGTCTCCCCCAGCGCGCGCCCCTCCCCCATCGCCTCCCATCTCTGTGCCCCCACTCACTTGTGAGGGCAGATGCTGCAGCTTGACCCTCGAGGCACAGACGGCACTGCCCACTGCCTGGTGCCCAGACGCAGCCCGCAGCTGGGTCAACCTGCGCTGCAGAGCCCAGGGGGGCTCGTCCTCCGGGGGGCCCTGGCAGAAGGAGGTGTGGGGCAGGTGGAGGAGGGTGGGGTAGGAAGGGGTAGTGGGGCTCCCAGCACTGACCTGTGGCACTGGCTGGCAGCGTGGCAGCCCTCCCACGAGAGCGATCTGCTTCTCCAGGTGGTAGAGCCAGCGGCCCAGCTCGGCCTGGCTGGGGCAGAGCACATGAAGGGGGGCAGGCAGGGGGCCTGTGGGGAGAGGCAGAGGGGGCTGGGCCAGCAGCCCACAGGAAAGGCCCCTCAAGGGTTAGGAGGGGCCCCTGAAGACCTCATGCACAGCTCTGGAGGCCCCGCACCCGCTGCTCGCCCCCAGCCCAGCAATGCATGTGTGCCTATCTGAGGAAACGCCGGGGTCCTTCAACATGCTTAGAGTCCCACCAAGGTCCTGGGGCCTGGTCAATGGCCAGGTTCACTGAGCAGCCTTAGAGCTCCCGCCCCCCAGGGGCCGGGCAGCACAGGCAGCACCACTCTGCGCACCTGTGATCTGAAAGGCATGCTCTCTGGACCCCTCCAGCGGGCAGACACTCAGCTCCATCAGTGGTAGCAGCCCCTGTCAGAGCACAGCGGGAGGGAAGGGCTAGGGGCCCCCAGCAGGACCGGGCCACCTGCCTCTCCCCAGCTCCTCCCTCCGCCCACTTCCCCTCACCTGGAAAGTGAGTCCCTCGGAACCATGGGCCTGGAAGTAGAGGTGGGAGGGGAACAGCTCCAGGTAGCAGTCGCTGATGTCCTAGGGGAGAGCAGGGCCAGGGTGTGAGGGTGGGTGGGGGCAGGCCCCAGGTTGGTTCCCAAGCATGCCCCTCCTGGCCCGGCCCCCACCTGGCTGTGCTGGAAACGCAGCTGGACCTTGGCGTAGTGCACAACCTTGCCCAGGCTCCTTATGGCTGCCCTCCGTCGCCCCGCCTTGAACACACTCAGGAACGGCTGTTCCAGGTTTTCTCTCTGGCTCTCCAAGCCCGGGATGTTCTGGGGTTGGGGCAGAACTCAGGGGAGGAGGCCTGACCTGGGGCCAGCCGCCCCAGTCCAGTCACACAACACATAGGTCAAGAACACACACACACCATCACATGTATGTACAAAACCCTGTACATGCACATGTTTCTTCATGTGAAAAGAGTGCAAAAGACACACACACCCACGCAGAGCCTCCTGCTAGTCACAGAATCACAGAATTACATTCCATGATCTAGTGGTGGAGTCAGTGAAGTTTGGACTCAACGGAGATTTGTCAGCCTCACTACTTCCTAAGCTGTGTTCCCTTATTTTGCTTTTTCAGCCTTCCGAGACTTACTAGTCAGAGGGGGATTCGGGTGTCCGGGTGAGATGACTCTCGAAACCCTTCCACACCTCCAGCATCGCTGGCAAAGGTTTAAAACTCAGTTCTACCAGAAATGGGGGCTGATGTGTAGTGTTTGCCGACTTCCCTGGTGTGAGGACTCGCGTCACTGCCCGTTTCCAGTGCACGACCAGCACTACTGCGTGGCTCCAGTCGCCTACAGTCTCCCCGGCAGTGGAGGCGGGTGAAGGTCCCGGCACTGGCCGAGGGGGCCTCTTCCCTCACGTCAGGCACATGCCGGTGTCTGGCTTCACACTTGCTGCCCCCTCTGCCTGGGCCACTCAGCCTAGCAGCTTTTTACCCCGGCCAGCACTGGGCTCAGACTCACCTTCTCTGTGAGGTCCTGTCGGCGCCCTTCTAACAGTCCAGCCTTCACTGACCCCCGCCCACTGCTCCTCCTTTGCACTTCTCCTCAGCACCAGCTACAATCTGACTCACTGTGTGTTTCATTTATTTGCTCTGTCACGGGGTGGGGGCGATTCAACAACAGGACCCGTGTCCGTCTTGCCCACCACTGTATTCCCAGGGGTCAGGGCAGGCCTGGGATGTGCTGGAGGTTCAGTGCCCGCCTGCTGAAGGGAAAGAGGGTCAGTGCTCACCACCAGCTGATCCCGGCACACAGAGAATCCTCTATAAACAGGGGCTGGATCATCAGAACAGGAGTCAGACAGGGACGGGTGCCGAACTGGGGCTGGAGGGGCCGAGGTCTGGGGCTCAGGGGGAACTGGGGAGCTGGCAGGGGCTACTGTGCCCTGGCCAAGCTGGGCCACCCTCTGGGCAAGCCTAGGAATGTGAACAGACAGACTCAGCTTCCCGGCCTCCCTGCCTCTGGGTGGGGCCTCCTGCACCCACACCCAGTTTGGGGAACCATGCTGGGGAAGACCCGTGAAAATAGGCCGTGGAGCAGGAAGGGCCACACAGCTGGGCTCAGCCTTGGGCCTGTGGCAAGGCTGGCTCACGTGTGGCTGCAGAACCCACCAAGGGGCCAGGTTCGAGGGGAGCTGGCTCCTCCCCCAGCCCCGCCTCCCGGGGTTCATCATGCCCGGTCCCCTCTGCAGCCACCAAGTCCTGGCAAGGGAGGACCAGCAGCACCACACAATGTGTCCTGGGCCTGGACAGAGGGAGTTGAGGTCTGAGATGCGGCCATGTGAGGGGCCTGGGCCAGGCCTTGACAGAAGTACCCTGGTCACTTCTCTGAGGCAACCTGGTTTCTGAAGGCAGCACTTGGCCGCAGGGACCCCTGGGACCTCAGGAAGTGGAGGAACGGGCAGGCCCCAGCTTCCCAGCCTGATGGGAACCTTTGGAAAGGTAGCCCTGGAGCCCGCAGCAGCTGCTGTGAGGACCAGGGAGTGCAGGGCAGTGCTCCTGGTACAGTCACAGACATTGTTCCTGGGGTGGGAAACCGGGCGATTATCTCCCTCACACCCCACGTATAGCAGAGCCTCCCCCAACCCTTGTCAGCTGTGCTGGGTTAAAGGCAGGATGTCTCTCCCCTGGGCTAGCCGTCTGCCCCACAGGAGCTGGGCAGGTGGGTGGGGGTGTTGTTCCACTCAGAGGTGTCCAGCATGTGCTCGGGAGCCATGTCCTTGCTGTGTGGCACAGGGGCTGCCATGGGATGAGGCAGCGATGGACACTGAGGAGCCACCCCCTTGGAGAAACTGGCGCCAAAAGTTGGTGAGAAGCTGGCTCACTGTCCACCGGAGGCCCCTTACCCTCTGAGTGACAGCGCGGCATTTCCAGCCACGTCGTCACCAGCACCACCGGTCCCCACGCAGCCGCAATACGGATACACGTGCTGGCCAGCCCCAGTGTGCCCGGACTCGCGGTCCCACACCAGGCCCCGGGCGGGGGCGGGCACCAGGGCCCACAGGCAGGGCTCTGCACGGTGGCCCCGCCCCGACTGGCCGGCACTCATCCCACTGACTCAGTCCCAGGTCTCAGTTTCAGTCTGCTCAGACTTTCGGCCGATGAGCTCCCCAGGGCGGGGCTGTCCCTACTCCCTCGCCGTGCACTGGACTGACTTCTGGGGCCAACAGGGAAGACCCCGTGCAGAGCTAACAGGACACACACACACACACACACACACAGAGTTATACACAGACCACCACTGCCACACCCCCTGAGCCGGGCACGCGGCCCCGCCCCGCCGCTCACCGTCCCAGGGATGTAGCAGAAGATCTTGTCGGTGGTGGTGTCCCCGTCGGGGCTGGCCTCGGTGCCAAACAGGCCAGCCAGCTTCCGCACACCATCCTCTCTGGGGACAAGGGAAGTGGGGGCTCACAGCCTGGTCCCTGAGGCAGGTTGAGGGAGACCCTGTGACCGAGTGGCCATGGCTGGACCCTACCCCCCTCACCTATTTCTCTTCAGCGAGGGCTTTCTGGAAAAGGAGGCCCGGAGCCTCCTAGGGGCCTGAGGGATGCAGTGGCTGTTCCCCATGGGCAGCAGTGGTGACTAGCCTGAGTAGGGCAGGTCGACAGGTCTGGGTCCCTCGGTCCCAAGTCTCCTGCCCCACCTCCCGGGGCGGGGCTCCAGGCTGGCTTGCCCTGCACCCAAGGGCTGGGGAGGGCGGAGCCTTTCTGGGAGGGATCTAGCCCCTTCCTGAGTCTGAGCCTTTCAGTTCTCTGCCCAGGGTCCTCCACATCTGCCAGCCAGCCTGGACGGTGGAGGGGGGAGAGGAAAGGCCCCGTGAAGGGCCCCCAGTCTGTACAGGAGAGGCTCAAAGGCATGGTTTGTAGCTGCATCAGGCTGAGTATCCCTACAGCTGGAGCCCTGTGAGCCCAGGGACTCCCCTTTCAGACACCCCCTCACGTGAGCACACATCCTGTTTCCACCTAAATGCCAGTCTCTGAGTCACCAGTGACTGGAAGGGGACGTATGCTTGCTCTCAGCTGCCCAAGTAGGAGTTTGCAACACGGGAAGGAGAAGTCAGGACCCTCCTGCAGCTTTTCCTGCCTCAGCCCAACCCTCACCCCCAGGTCAAGGTCAGGGTCCCTGAGGCTTAACCAGAATCCAGAAAGGAGGCCATGGCCCTCCCAGGTGTACCTGGGACCACCATGGTTAGGTCAAGGGGATGCTGTGCACAGTCTGAGGTGACACAGGCCATGGGGCCTCTCAGGATCAGGCTGACAGCACACCACACTCACAGTCGGGTGCTCGTCTGGGACACGCCGCCCTGCCCCACTGGATGGGGTGGTGCCGTCTCAAAGCCCCCTGGTGCCAACACAGTGCCTCAGCCCAGCTGCACAGCTGCCCCGGGCCCTCCCGGTCACGCCAGACAGGACACTGAAGGGCAGAGATGGACGTTCAGCCACAGGCCCACAGAGCCCAAGAAACATGTTTATTGTACAAGTGGCTCATATTGCTGTGTGGGGTCTGCGGCGGTGGCCGTGTGCCCAGCTCAGTGCAGGATGGAGAAAAGACACCACGGCCCGGGGAAGGAAGCCCAATTCGTGCCCTCCCTGGGAACGTGCCTGGCCGGGTGAGGCGGAGGTGGTCTGCAGAGCACAGGCTAGGGGGTCCGCACCTGCCCAGAAAGCTCCCCCAGTTACTGCTCTGCATCACCCCTCTGTCCTTCCAGGTCTGCAGAGTCCAAGTTGGCCCCTTACTGACGGGCACTGCCAGTGTCCACCCTGTTGCTCCCTAGTGCTCCCAGCAGGTGGGACACTTGGGAGGGTAGCTTGGTCCCAGAGAGAGAACACTTCAAGAGGAAACGTATAAACTGGTAGCTACAGCCTGCTCACCATCAATCAATAAATAAACGAGTAAATAAATAAACCGCACACACAAACACTGAGGAAGGAACAGAGACACGGGAGGCCTCGACGCAGAGCCTGGACAGCCTGCGTGGGATGTGAGGTGCCTCTCCTGGGGGCCGAGCCCCTTCCCACACGCAGGGGAGAGAGGCACTGGGCCCTGAGGGGGTAGGGGGTGCTTAAGGCACGTGGGAGGCTGTGGTCGGACCTCTGTGCAGCAGCGCCTCGGGTCAGAGGCTGGTGGACGACACAGACAGCGTGGGTGAAGAGGGCGGCGGGAAGTTGAGTAGCTCGAGCACCGCCACGCCCACGCTGCTGCGCCGCGTGAACATGCAGGACGCGGCCACCCACTTATTGGTCCTCGGGTTGTACTTCTCGATGGAGTTGAGGCTGGAACTACCGTCGTTGCCCCCCACGGCGTAAAGCCAGCCGTCCATGGCCACCAGGTCGTGCGTGCTCCTGGGGGCAGGGCAGACGGGGTGGGGTTGGGGGTGAGGCTGGGGGAGAGGGAGGGGGCGGGGCGCTGGAGGGGGAGACATGGAAGGAGGTGGGGGCACGCTGTGCAGGGGTCTGTGGGCCACATCTGTCAGTGTGGGCCATGCACATCGCTGTGGTGGTGACGCACCTTCGGATGTTCATGGGGGCCACACTCTCCCAGGCGCCCGCCTTGGGGCTGTATCTCTCCACAGAGTTGAGGCAGCTGGTGCCGTCATTGCCGCCAGCCACGTAGAGGGCCCCCTCCAGCACCGCCACGCCGGCAGAGCTGCGCCGGCTCAGCATGGAGGCTACCGGTGTCCATGAGTTCACCTGCGGGGAGGGACACGGGCTGGAGACAGACTCACCACCAGCCTCCCTCCACATCCACGTGCAGACCTCTACTCTAGGGCGGGATGTCTGTGGGACAGAGTGGACACAGGACAGAGTGTGACCAACTGGGGGGTGGGCGTGGCCAGAGAGTGATGACCTCAAGCAGCTCTAGGGAACGGGGATATGTGACTGAGGCGTTTCACACCTGGGGCTCATATTTCTCCACGGTAGCCAGGTGTGAAGAGCTGTCGTAACCGCCCACTGCATACAGGTTCCCATCTGCAAGGAGCCAACGCACCCATGGTGCACCTGCACTGTGTGCGGGGCCCCTGGGCTGGCGCTACGCGAAGCAGTCACCCACCAAGCATGGCCACGCGCACATATCGCCTCCGGGTGCTCATGGCGGCAATGGAAGTCCATGTTCCCGTCAGGGGGTCGTAGCGCTCGGCACTGCAGACACCAGGACCGCCGCTGACCTTGAGCAGTGGCAGAAAGGCTGTCCTGGCCCCAAGACCTGCCCTCCCCTGAGGAACAACTAAAATTCTGTGCTAGGCTGTTAGTGAGACCAACCCCAGAGTCCCACTGGAGCAGGAAGCGGTGCCTGCTGGGTAGGCATGAGCCATGGGCTGCCTGCATGATGTTGGACAAGGGTTCCCCCGGGCCCAGCCCCTGCCCTGCTGGGAGGGACCCAAGAGGAAAGGGGCCGCTGGGGTGGCACAGGTGAAGAGGCATAGGGGACCTTGGTGACTTGACTGAGGCAGGGTCCCTCTCGGCTCCCCTCAGGCAGGACCTCTGCAGTCCTGATGCAGCCACACCTGCTGAGCCAACCCTGAAAGTCCACCCAGCCCTGACCCCGGCTACTACCTGTTGAGGCAAGAGGCCCCATCGTAGCCACCTGCTGCATATAGGAGTCCGTGCAGGGAAGCCACACCCAGGCAGCTGCGCCTCGTGCCCATGGACACCTCAGGCTGCCAAGTGTTGGTCACAGGGTCGTAGGACTCTACGGTGGCCAGGTCTGAAGTCCCATCGTAACTAGGGGAAGGGTCCACTGCTGGTCAGGGCTGGCCCAGTGGGCCCACACCAAGCCCCTGACCCGAGACCAGCCTCCACTCTTACCCGCCCACGGCATACAGCCGGTTCCCGACTGCGGCCACACCCACCCGGGCCCGGCGTGTCGACATGGAGGCCACCACATGCCACCGGTCTGTGCGCGTGTCGTATGCTTCACAGTCCCCGTGGATGGCGAATAGGCTCCCACCACCTAGGGATGGGCGTGTGACGGGGCAGGACGAGGGCCCATGGAGGCCGTGGGCTAGGGGGCACTAGCACACCTTGAGGTCAAGGGTCTGGGGGCTCCAAGGGTAGGTGAGGACGGGGATTGGTGAGTGGGTCATACCACAGGGAACGGTGTGAGTGCAGAATGTAACCGGCACAAGGTGGGGTGGGCTTGTGCGGGGCTCCTGGGTAGAGAACGTGCGGCAGGGATAGGGGGGACGGTGAGACAGGACAGGACAGGACAGGTGGGCGTACCCACGGCAAATAGCACAGGGCCGGCACCCTCACAGCGCCGGGGCCGGGTGCGGCTGGTGCCCAGGACGCCCCTCTGCTCGGGCAACAGGTGGAACTTGAGAGCCTCGATGAGCAAGTCCTTGCAGTCCGGGTGGTGCCGCACCAGGCTCTCGGCGTCCACGTGGCCCAGCAGGAAGTCCCGGCTCAGCAGGGGCAGGCGTACACACTTCATCAGCTGGGGTGCGGACGCAACAGTCAGGCAGCAGGCTCCAGCCCTAGACCCCCTCAGACCCCCTAGATCTTCCTCGGGACACGTGCTTGCAACACCCCTGCGGTGTCTCTGGATACAGAAGAGGCCAGGCACCGCGCTCCCTCCCAAGCACCATTGGGCCCTCCAGGGCCTGGCCTCACCCGAGGGACGTGCTGCCTCCGGGCATCCACATCGTGCTTGACCCAGCTCAGGACGGCACGGTAGACATCCTCCTCTGAAGGCACGTTCAGACTGTCGCTAGAGACCAGTTCCAGCACCTGGGGGTGGGGACCCTCAGACCTGAGATCTGGGGAGGGTCTTGGGGGCCCATGGAGCCCTGAAGGTGCCTGGGAGGGAGAGTCCAACGGGGGCCCAGTGTTCCTATGAGGAGGGGCCAAACAGGGTCAGGAGCCACAGATTCAGTTCTTGGAGGCCTAGTCCCAAGGCAATCCTAGGGACATGGAACCAGGCAGTGGGGGTTGTAGACAGGCATATGATCAGGACAGGATGAAGTCAGGGAAGAAAGTGAAGGCTTGAGTGAGGTTAGAAAATGGGCATGGGGTGGGGAGGGGTGCACAGGGGATGGGTGGTGGGGCTGGAACTTATATCAGAGTCTGGGGATAAAGGTTGAAGGGCAAAGGACTAGGTCTTAAGGGCCCAGGTGATAGGGGCCAGGCGACCAGGGCTGGTTCTGGGGTCCAGAGATTGGGTCAGGGTCCAGGCTGTGCCCCAGCCGGTACGTTACCTGCTTCAGCGGCAACAGCATGAACTCCTCAGTCTTGGCCACGTCCACGAAGTGCTGCAGCACGTACCTGTGCGCCGCCTTGAGCAGGTCGCTGCATGAGTGTGTGTCGGCGAAGCCCCGGATGCCCAGACAGTTGGAAGGGTCGAGCTGACTCAGCAGGAACTTGCAGCAGGCGTCACGGACGCCATTCAGCTGCAGGAGGCTGGCGGCTGGAAGCAGAGTCTGTGCGACAAGGTGAGAGAGAGGGCCAGGGAGCAGGGATAGAGAAACGGGATGTGAGGGAGTGAAGGGATGCTGGGGGTGTGGGGAGAGCAGAGGCACAAGGTATGGTGGAGGTGTGAGACGTGAGTTGGGGGTAGCCTCACCTGCACATTGCCTTCGCCCACCACGATCTCAGCCGTGTAAGCAAACTGCACCAGCTGGTCCAAGGCCTGAGGGTCGATGTCATGCAGTGTCACGTGCGTCTGTCGGCTCTCACTCATCTCATCTGTGGGGACAGCAGGTCAGGCTGGTCCCCACCCCGGAAAAGTGCAGAGTCCCCCAGATGCCCAGACCTGGTGGGGCGGTACTTGCTTGTGAACATGGCGTGGAAGTAAGGGCTGCAGGAGGCCAGCACCACCTTGTGTGCCCGGATCTCCTTGGCGGCCACGTGCAGGACGATGTCACACAGGAGGCCCCGCTGCCGCATGCGGCTCATGGCCACGAAGGCATCGTGGTAGTGCCGCTTGGAGTTGTGGGATACAGTGTGGCCCTCGCGGCTCAGCAGCTGCATCGCACCCTCCATGGGGGCTGTGGGCCGGGGCTGCCGGGGACGGGCACGCTCTGCCTCGGGGCTGTAGACGGGCAGTGCCAGGTCAGGGTGTACTCCGCAGGGAGCTGCTCACTCACCCCTGAGACCCTGGGCAGGGCCAGGCACCCTTCCACCCAGCAGCCCATACCAGGCTTCCGTCAAGGACCAGTGAGTGCCCTTGCTGGACCTCCCCTACTGCAGGCTCCACCCGGCTCTGCTCCCTCAGGTCCAGGGAACTTCCTCGGAGTCCAACGAGACTTTGCTCCCCACCTGCTCCCCGCGTGAGGTCGGATCCCACACAGGATCCGACTGTTGAATCTGTACAGCTTCCTCTGCCACGACCCCTCCTCAGGAACCACACTCCCCTCTGCCCAGGCGCCTCAGTAAGAAACAGCCTCTCTAGGCCCCGCTCGGGACTGGGCTGTCTGTCCATCGCTAGCCACCCTTCCCGTGCTCCCCCGCTGTCCGCTGTCCTCGACACGGGCTGGCATACGTACAGCAAGTGAACGAAGTGAAACTGGTCCATACTGTCCGGTGGCTCTGAGGCGGACCGCCACACCGACAGCAGGTGTGACCTCTCTTGACTTCCCCGCCCCATCATGCAGAAAAGCCGCCCAGGTCTTTGAGCGGCGCAGCCGTAATTCAAGGGCGGCGGGAGAGGACGGAGCCTCCGGGAATAGCCACCTCGGGACGCCCTGCCCCGCGCCCGCTGTGTGCACGGACACGGAGGTGGGCTGGACCCTCCGCGGGCAGGCCGAGCCTGAGGGGCGCCAGGTCGCCCCCTCCGGGTAGCCCGCCAGGGTCGGCGCCCCGCCCCCTCCCTCCCCCCGGGCCCCGGTCAGTCACGGCCCTCAGCACCCCCGGCCCACTCACGCTGGCGGCTGCGGCGGCGGTGGCGGCGGCGGCGCCTCAGGCGCGGGCCCCGGACTGCCGTGCTCCGGACTCTGGGTCCTGCCGGCTGGGCGCTCGCTGCGCGGCTGCATGGGCTCGGCCGCCGGCCCGCCGCCGATCCGCGGAGGACGCACAGAGGAACAGAAGCCGGACGGCTGGAGGGCTGCTCGGCGGTGGCGGCCGGCTCAGAGTCCCTCTCTCCCGCCGCTAGCCCGCAGCCGCTGTTTCTCGGCGCCGCCCGTCTCGCCTCCCGCGCTCCCCTGCGGCTTCGGGGACGCTGCGTAGCGCAGGAATCCTTCCAACGTTTCTGGGCGCTTCGTCCGCCTCCTCCTCCAGGAAGTCCCCCGGGGCCCACCCGCCGTCTATCTTCAAGAAGCCTCCCGGACCTTCCACCCACGTCAACTCCTGCCAGATGTCTCCCCTCCCCTCCCCTTGGGTCCCGCATCTCCTGGAGGCCGAAAGGCCCCAAGTGATGCGGTGGGGCCTGAGCTAGCCCCGGGCCCGTCTGCCGGCCTCCCTGTGATCCCACGCAGGCCCCTTTGCCCCTCTGGCCTTGATCTGGACGCTGGCTGTGGAGCGGGAGTGGGTGGGGCGCACGCCCTGAGAGCTATGGGACCCTCTGTCTTGGGATCTGGCCGACCCGGGCCAGTAGGCGAGAAGGGGGAGGGGAGGGCATGGGTTGGCGTCCCCATTTCCTTGCTTCCCCAAGGCAACCTTCCAGCCTCTGGGCCTTTACACCTGCCCTTTGTTCCACAGACAGGGCAGAGAAAAAGTGGCTGTCCCTGTCCCTGGGCCTGCCTGGGGACTTAGGCAGAGGTGTTCGTAGATGAGTTCCCAGCTCAGGACTCGCTGGACTTAAGTATCTATCAAGCGTCCTCTTTCAGGGAGATTTGGCCAAACTGGCTTCAGGAACAGTGCTGCCAGCGCAGGTGCTATGGGACTGTCCAGTGAAATGGAAGCAGCTCTCAGCATCTGATTCTTAACAGAATGTCATTTATCTGCCCGTCTATAGCATCGCTACTTCTGTTTTCGTTTGCTTTTTCTACTAGATCATTGGGTTTTTATTATTGATTTGTAAGAGCTCTTTGTATAGGAGATCCTATTTTCCCCTCATGCATTCTTTCCGTGGTTGACGCATTGATATCCTCACAGGCACGTGTCCACAGAGCCCTGGGGCCCCCAGCCCCGCCTTCCCCCAGGCTGGTGTCGTTGTTATTGTCTTTTTTTGGAGACGGTCACAGATTTGTGAGCAGCACAGCAGAATTCCGCCCTACCCAGTCCTGCCATATTCTCGAGCTCTGCAGCCTGTCCTTCAGCGGAAGCGTGCGGGACCCGTGACTGAACCAGGCCCGTTCCAGGGGCTCGCATCCCGCGTGCCACCCTGGGAGCCCCGGCGCCTCTCGCTTAACGAGAGCTTTGAACGCGCCCTCCCGCCTGGATGCCGCCGCAGCTATGATGGAAGAACCATAAAGCCACCCGGCGGGGCGCGGCGGGGCGGGGCCAGGGGCGGGACCGGCCTGCAGGAAGTGCGCCTAGCGCACTGCCTGATGGGGCCGGAAGTGGAGCGCACGCTGCGGTCCGGCAGTCATGGCGGCGGCGCGGGGCCGCAAACGGTGAGTTGGGCGCGATCCGATCTGGCCTCCGGGCGGACGCTTGCATCCAAAGGGGCTCCCCTTGCGCCTCTCTGTGTTCCTGGGGCGGCAGGGCTAGGGCACATCGGGCTGGCTGGGAGGAGTGACCCTGACGGCATGGCCCGCAGACGCCTGGCGGAGCTGACGGTGGACGAGTTCCTGGCCTCGGGCTTTGATTCTGAATCCGAATCCGAGCCCGAAGGAGCCCCAGAAGCGGAGACGCGGGTGGCGCGCGGAGACGTGCGGAGCTTGGGTGGGCCAGGCGGGACCCCTTTTGCTAGGTAAGTGGAGCGTGTGTAAGCAGAGTCCCCATAATCGTCCTGGCCCTTTACACCCCAGGGCTGCTGACCACTCACTCCTGGGGCCTCTGGACTGAGGTTTATGGACTTCTGACCCCATCCCCAGACCCTTTGGCTTATTTATTCTTCCATCCGGTGCTTACGGAGTGCCTGCTCTGTGCCAGGTCATTCAGGTGTAGGACAAACGTTGGGGTACGGTATTCCTTTTTGGTCTAGGAGAGCTTACCTAGTGTTGGGTAAATCACAGTATGTAGTATGGTAGAACACGTAACTGCTGCAGACAGGACGGGAAAGCAGAAAGAGCCAGAGGAACAGGGAGCACAGCTGGGAGTGTCTGCTGCAGCGTTAAGTAGAGTAAGACCATTCAAGGAGGTGATGATTGAGCAAAACCTGAGGGAGCAAACTGTGTAACGGTAGGGGAAGAATGTCTCTATGTTTCTGGCAGCAGGGGTAAAGGTCCTGAGGTGAGAGTGAGCCTTCCACAGAGGTGAGCATGGCTGTGGCAGGAATGAGGGGGAGAGTAGGAAGAGGTGAATCTGAAGGAGTAATGATGGGGCGGGATCTTGTAGACTATTTAATGCTATCCTAGTGCAATGGGAAGTTATCCCAGGGCTTTGAGTAGTGAGGTAATGTCACGTGATCCATAGTGTTCTGCAAGGGTCCCCTGGGTTGGTGTGCTGAGAACAGGTTGTAAGCAGCAGGGGATGACGAGGGAACTGAGAGAGGCTGCTGATTTGAGAGGAGTCATGAGAGGTTTTGAAAGTACTGATGATGAGATCTCGTGACACATGGCATGCTGGGTGTGAGAGACAAAGAGAAGTTCATCTTTCCTCTGAAAGGTGGAGTTAGCAACAGCTGAGATAGAGCAGGGTGTGGGTAGAGCAAGGTTGGGGGAAACTGCAAGTTCTGCGTTGTCTGTGTTGGGTTTGAAACGTGCGCTTCGAAACATATGTATAGAGAGGCTGTTGGATGTGTAGTAGTCTGCATTTTGGAGGAGAGAGAGATCTGCAGAAAACTTAGTCTCTGGAAAACCCCCTGCCTTGGTTATTGGGAGCTGTTGCGAAGGGAGGGGACTAACCCTCACAGGTTCTCCGACGAGGACGGTGAGCTGATAGCGAGGAGGACAGGAAGCCTCACCCCTCAGCCTCCTTTCTTGACTCTGCCTGCCACTCAGACTTGATCACCCCCACTTCCTCAGCCAGCGTAAGGGCCGTGCGTCTGAGCACAAGGACCAGCTTTCTCGGCTGAAGGACAAAGACCCCGAGTTCTACAAGTTCTTGCAGGAAAATGACCAGAGCCTGCTGAACTTTAATGATTCAGACAGCTCTGAGGATGAAGAGGAGCGACTCCACTCTCTGCCAGACACACTGGAGGTGAGATCTTGTGCACAGTTGGGTCGGGGGCAGGGGCATATTTGTGGCCTCTACATCCTGTCCAGCCTGGCCCTCTGCATCTGGTGCAGGAAGCAAGTGAGGAGGAGGAAGATGAGGAGGAGGACGACAGGGTCCCCAGAGGACCTATGGGGAAGAGGAGGGATTCTGTCCCTGTGACCCTTGCCATGGTTGAGAGATGGAAGCAGGCAGCAAAGGTGAGAATTGGCGTGGGGTGGGCAGCTGACCCCGCCCCTCACCCTCAGGAGCCTGCCCTTACCTCATTTCAGTGACCTGGGGCTGTGCGGATGAGAGGACCCCTTCTCTGAGCCCTGGCCCTGGTGTCCCATTCAGCTCAGAAGCATCTCACAGGTTTCCCTGCGTGCTAGGAGGGTTCAGAACTGCATTCTCTCTTTCACTCAGAAACTAGGGGCTCCACCTGCTTCCTTCCACTCAGTTTTTCTCCAGGGATCCTGTCATCCACGGTGGGCATACTCTCTATGCCTTTGTTAGTTGGGGGAGCCAGGGCCCTTCTTCTGCAGGCCTTGCAGTGGTTTCTGCAGGGAAAAGAAAGGACAGAAAGGGAGAACTCCAGATACCACTTGGAGCTGGCTTTCTCAGCGCCCCCTCCATGGCCCTTCCAGGAGGATTCTGGACTCTTTTTGTTCCCTGCACACGGCTCAGTAACACTGCCCCCGTCTCTGTTCTTTGTCTGGGGATATGGGCAAGGGAGCCTTTCTCTCATGGAGCAGGTTCCTAGGTAGGGCCCCAGCTTGCTGCTCTCGCTTTCCCCAGCACAGCCTACTGCTCCCCCAGCGTTCTGGGTCCTCTTGCCCCTTTAGCAGCACCTGACTCCAAAGCTGCTCCATGAAGTTGTGCAGGCGTTCCGAGCAGCTGTGGCCACCACCCAAGGAGACCAGGAAGGTGCTGAGGGCAGCAAATTCCAGGTCACAGACAGCGCTGGTGAGCTAGGGTGAGGGGACCCCAGATGCGGGCTCTCTGTTTCATCTTCTGTCCTGTGAGTGGCATCTCTGGTCCCCTCATTGCAGTGTTCAATGCTCTGGTCACCTTCTGCATCAGAGATCTCTTTGGCTGTCTCCAGAAGCTGCTGTTTGGAAAAGCCCCAAAGGACAGCAGCAGGTAAGAGGGAAGAGGGTAGAATGGGGAGACATGGTCAGGGTCCTGCACAGGGGAAGGCAGATGCCTTGGGACCTGGTGGCCCCCTCCAGACCCACCTGGTACAGAGGGATGTTGAGGACAGAGCCAGGCTCTTTGTGGGGCTCTTGGGAGAGGCTGGGCACTCGGAGCCCCATCCCTCCTTTCTTCCTTTCTACTCTGCTCAGAATCCCTCAGGGGCCATAGAGTGTGTGCTTGTAGGCTCTCTTCCCCTACCTTCCCAGTTCAGGGTTCTCTTCGTTCCTCTCTGGACAAGTAAGTCTCATCTACTCTTCTTGCTCTCTGCTCTGTGGCTGGCGTGTGTGTTGTGTCTGGCAGGGGCCTGGTACTTGCGGGGTTTGAGAACCCTGACTGCTATGTTAGAAGTAGATTGAGCTGAGAAGGCTGTGGAAGGTCTTCAGAGGAGAGGGAGGAGCAGCAGACATTTTGTGACTTGGGGACTACATTGGGGTCAGAGGAGCTTACAGCCACATGACCTGGAAGCAGTAAGGGCCCAGAGGATCAAACTCACCCCAGACGACCTTTCAAAAGGGAAAAGAAGGCTCCAGGGTGAGGTTCTGCTGTGGCCACCTGAAGGGGAGGCTGAGAAGGCAGTGGACTTGAAGATGGGAGTACCTGGGCCTGGTGGGCATGGTCAGGGCTGGACTGACGGGTCAGGAAGGTGTGGCCACGTGGAGGTGGCTCTGTGTGAAGGGAATGGGGAAGCTGAGGGACTGGCCAATGGAGGGGACAGGCAGTGCGTATGGTGCTGGCGTTGCCTGGGAGTGGGCTCCCTTGGGGGCGGCTGCACTGGGAAGGGTGGTCACCATGAAGGACGGTGGGCTTGGGGAAGAAACAGCGCTGCTTCCTGGGTCGCAGCCCTGGGTGCTCAGCAGCTGGTGCCAGCCGATGAAGGACTTCCAGGGGCCCTTGCCCTTTGTTCTTCACACATCAGCAGATTTAATGAGCACTGCTATGTGCTGAGTTCCATGAATGTTGAGGGGTGACGCCTTTGAGAAACTTCGAGGAGCATTAGCCATTATTGCTGAAACGTAGATGTCTTTTAAGGCACTTGTGGGCCAAGGGATGCCAGGGTTAGACCCAAGACTGCAGAGTGTAGGTGCCTGAGTGGTGGAGGGAGCTGGAGGCCACAGGACCCTCTCTGGCTCTGGGGCCAACTAGGGGGACAGTCAGCCCTCTGGCTGGGTGGGGTATCCTGTAGGGGGGCTTGGGACTTGGTGGTACCCCTCCTCAGGCACAGGTGTGGGCCACCCTTCAGAGAGTCCTGGTGCATCTCCCTTGTCGGTTCACTGGAAGGGCCTCTGGCCTTTTTGTGGGAAAGATGGGTGGTCTTACCACATGTGCCCTGGAACTATGTCTTGGAAGGGACGTGGCTTGGGGCTTACCCCTGCCTCCCGGCAGCCTAGGGTCTGAGCTGTGGTGCTCACTTGGATGGGTTGGGTGTGTTCTCTCTGCAGGGTGCTGTCGCCGTCCAGCAGCCCACTGTGGGGGAAGCTCCGGCTGGACATCAAAGCTTACCTGAGCTCTGTCGTACAGGTGCAGCTCTTGGGTGGGGGGGGCAGGGCCTGCTGGGTCATGCGGGTGCCTGGCTGGGTCCACTGGTCCAGGCCTCTCTTGTGTCTGGGCCTCGCTGACCTCTTCTGCTTCCTCAGCTGGTGGCCTGTGTGGCAGAGGTGACAGTCGCAGCGGCTGTCCTCCAGCACATCAGCAGTTCCGTGCTCTACTACCTGACCTTCCCCAAGCAGTGCCGCATGCTGCTCAAGGTACACCGTCCAGAGTTGGCCCTGCTGCCAGCCAGCGTGCAGATGGCCTCCCCTCCCGGGCTGTCTCGGCAGCATCCTCAGGGCAGCACAGCCCAGTCGCATGAGGACCAGCTCCTCTGGTGGTGTGTGTGTGTGAGAGCTTTCTGACGCGCGTGTGTATACGTGTGCCTGGTAGAGGTCAGTTTTCCCCATGAGGCCTTTAGGAGGGGCAATGTGCTGTTTCCTGTTTTTGCTTCTCCCGGATTGAGCTCTAACTTGTGGGTCTCCCTGGGGCACTTTGGGGCGCTGTCTTCAAGTGTGGTGGGGCTTGGGGAGGTGGGGACAGGCACTGACGCCTAGTCTCTGCAGAGGATGGTGGTCCTGTGGAGCACGGGTGAGGAGACGCTGCGAGTGCTGGCCTTCCTGGTCCTCATCAAGGTCTGCCGGCACAAGAAAGACGCCTTCCTGAGCCCTGTCCTCAAGGTAGTGGTGCTCCTGAGGCTGTCCATCGGGGTCTGGGTTAAGTCTCATCTTAGGGCTGGGCAGGCTGCCCTGCGGTTTGTGTTCCTTGTAGGCACTATGACCCTGGACAGACCTAGGCCCTCGCCATGGTTTCCCCCCAGAAGTGGGGGGTGGGACGGGAGCCCTTGGTCCCCCTGCGGCTCCACGTGGACTGCTCCGCACAGCTCTCCCCTCAGTGGACAAGGACATGGGGCATAGAGAAGGACAGGGATCCTGCTGCCTGGCTTTAAGCTGGGGTGGCCTGCCCCACATCCCTGGAAGCTTCCTGTGTCGCCTGGCACATGGCAGGGGCTTCTCTGTCCCCTTCCCTCCTGGTCCTTGCCTATTCCCACAGTTATTCATGCTGCAGCTTGCTGCCCCTTGGGTACCTGGCCCCCCTGTGAGACCCTTCTCTGTGCCCGAGGCTGGTGGGTGCACACGTGGAGACTGAGCAGCAGTCGGGGGCCCCAGCATCAGGTGCTGTTTAGGGGAGGGGTCTGTAGCAGACATGGCTGGGCTGTTATTCATGCTGAGGCCAGCTCTGTGGGAAAGGCCCAGGTGTCTGGTGGTGGCGTGGAGCTGGGCAGCGGGGCACAGGGCCCTGGGAGCTCAGAGGTGGCTCTCACCGTGGGTGTCTCGGCAGCAAATGTACATCATGTACGTGAGGAACTGCAAGTTCACCTCCCCCAGTGCCCTGCCACTCATCAGCTTCATGCAGCGGACCTTGGCGGAGCTGCTGGCCCTGGACACTGGCATCACCTACCAGCACGCCTTCCTCTACATCCGCCAGCTTGCCGTCCACCTGCGCAACGCTATGACCATGCGCAGGAAGGTGTGCAGCGGGGCTTGTGGGGTGGGGAGCCCGAGAGCTGACCCACTGTGGGCCTGGGGACTCCTGGGAGAGGCAACTCAGCGCCTTGGTGGGGGCTGTGGGAGTGGGAGGAGGGGACCGGTGGGTGGCTGACCCAGAGGTCCACTTCACTCTGCGCAGGAGACGTACCAGTCAGTATACAACTGGCAGTTTGTGCACTGCCTCTACCTGTGGTGCCGCACGCTCAGCACCATCTGCCCAAGTGAAGCTCTCCGGCCGTTGATCTACCCCCTTTCCCAGGTTGTCATTGGCTGCATCAAGTGAGTCAGGGCCCCCGAGGGCTGAAAGAGGTCCGAAAGAGGTTGAGGCCAGGGTTACACAGGGCTGTCTGGGGACAAGGTTGCAGGAGGCTGTCCTAGAGATCACAGAAGGGTCAGAGTTTTACAAGGAGGCATCCTGGAGGGCCAGGATGGTCTGGCCAGTATTCCTGGTGGCTGGGGCCTCCAGGAAGTGGGGTCTGACTTGAAAGAACCTTAGAAGGGCTGGGAGTGAGGCTGCATGACCCTAACCCTGTGCCCAGCATGTGAGAATGTCCCAGAATCATAGTCAGCTGCGTTTCTCAGTTGCCTGTGATGTGAACGCCTCCTAGTGCCCTAGTCTGGGATGCAGACACTCGTGCATTCCCGTGACTCTGTGCAGTTTGAAGGGAGTTTGAGTTTACCTGCATGGGTGTCCGGGATGGAGCAGGTCTGGTGTGAACATTCAGCATCCGTCTCTGGGGGCAGAGACTGGAGGAGCCACCTGTGGCCAGGAGAGGGCGTTCCTGTCCTCCTGAAGGGAAGAAAGAAAGGCTTGAATCAGTGACTCTGCCACCTGCTGCCTCGCTGCCTCGTGCACTGAAATGAAATTGAGTTAATAGCCAGGCAGGGTGTCCCCCACCCCAATCACTGAGCAAGGAGGCAGGTCCTTAAAGCTGGGACTGCAGTTGAGGCCTCTTGTCCTGCCCTTTTCTGTCGGATGGGCAGGGGTGTCTGCTGACCCTCATGGGGAGGAGGCTGGAGCCCCATGGGTTGGGAGGGGTCGGGGCAGCTGGGCCAAGAGGGTGAGGCTAGTTTGTGGGTCTGTCAGGCCGGGGCCTCTTCACTCCCACCTCCCACGTTCCCAGGCTGGTCCCCACCGCCCGCTTCTACCCGCTGCGCATGCACTGTGTGCGTGCCCTGACACTGCTCTCGGAGAGCACGGGCACCTTCATCCCGGTGCTGCCCTTCATCCTCGAGGTGAGTGGGTTCAGTGGGTCGGGCAGGGACGGGGGTGCTTCCTGCTGCACGTGGCCCTGCCGCCCTCCGCAGCGCAGCTCTCCTGAGGGCACCTTCTCCAGAGCGCTCGCCTGTAGCAGGCAGTTTCGAGAGGGTGTTGCTGTGCACCGCGCCTGCCCAGGCTGGTGGTGTGTGTTGTAGGCAAGGGTGGCACCATAGATGAGGTCAGCTGCTCTTTGGGGCTGGCCCGAGGGTGTTGATTTTAGGGCACAGACTTGAGTTGATCCGGTGTTTGCCCAAGATCAGCGTGAGCCAGAGAGCTGGGCCAAAGCCCTGTCTGATTGCAAAGCTGTATTCTCTTCTCATGCCTCTGCCTGGGTGCCTCTGTGTGTATACGTGTGCACATGTGTGTCTGCGTAGCTTAGGTGAGAAAGGCTGCAGTCTGAGCGCCAGAGATCCACTGGGGGTTGGGCCCCAGTGCAGCGCACACTTGGGAACTCACAGCCTCTCTCATTAGGCCTCTGCCCCACCTCTGGACAGCTCAGAGCGGTGCTCATCACGGCTAGGGTGGGGGTCTACCCCCTCACCAGGTGGAGAGAGAGGGGAGCCCCCTGGGACAAGACATGAAATCTTCATGCTCTTAAGAATGTTTTTTGGACACATCTGTTCCCCTCAGATGACCACTGAGTTGGCCCCGGGGCCCTTGGCTTGGTGTCCCTGCTCTAGACCTCTCCCTGCTGGCCAGCTCTTGGCCTCTGTCTGTCCATGATCTCCCACAGTCATTTTTTTTTCTTCCATCTTTACTAATGTGTGTGCTTGTACCTCCTCAGCTTGCAGCTGCCCCCCATACGTTCTTCTCGCAGCCAGGGCTGCAGGCCTCTCCTCTCGGAGAAAACAAACCACACAGGCTCTGAAGGGCCCCTGCTGTCTGTCCCTGGGGCGAGAGCAGCCCTATGTGGGAATTCAGCTTCCCCCCTCAGGCTGTGCCAGAGCTTGAGAAAGGCAGTGCCTTCCCAGGGAACCATTTGTCATAGTGTCACAGCTGCAGTGAGCTGAGCTCAGCTGTGAAGCATCTTCCCCTCCCTGCTCCATGGTGTCTCCTGTTGGGGGCCTTTTTCAGTTAGGTCTCCCCAGCATCTGCCACCCACTTCCTCAGGGACGCACCCTGGATCACCCCAAGTGAAAGTGATGGGGAGGGGTCCCCTGGTGAAAGGCTTGGCACAGCTCCCACCCTGCTCCCCTTGGGTAGGACATGGGATGGGAGCTGCCCAGGCCCCTGCCTGAGAACTTCTGTCCCTTGGTGAATTCCTCCTGGGGAGTTAGCCCTGGAGCCAGGACCAGGCCTTGGGGAGTTGATCGTGGGTGAGGACACTGCAGTGACGGTGGCCCCATGTGGGAGGGACTGTTCTTCGTCTCCAGGTGCTGGTTCTCACGGCCTCCTGGCCCAGTTTAGAAGGGCAGCAGCAGTGTGTGTGTGTGTGTGTGCGTGCAGGTGCGTGCGTGTGCGCCCGCGCTCTCCTGGTCCTACATCTTTGGCCACGGCCCCCTCTAGGACAGAGAGACTCTTCTGGGGCTGGAGCTCTGGAAGGCAAGCAGACTGTTGACAGGGGCATCTGGGGCCATGGGGCTGGCACTGCATCTGGCCACTTGTCCCTGGTCTCAGGTTGGGTCTCCAGAGACCCAGAGTATGGGGTGGGCTGACAGGGTCCTTGGGGCAGGTTTTCCAGCAGGTCGACTTCAACAGGAGGCCAGGGCGCATGAGCTCCAGGCCCATCAACTTTGCTGTGATCCTGAAGCTGTCCAAGGTTAACTTGCAGGAGAAGGCGTACCGGGTGAGGCCAGTCTCTAGGATGGGTCCAAGGAGTACACTGGGTGGGTGTTGGATGGGCTCTGGGGTCAGCCCGCAGGGTGGAGGCAGATGAGTGTGGACAGGAGGAGGCTCACTGCCCTCTGGAGTTGAACCTTGTGGGTCTCCTGGGGTTGGGGGAGCAGGTGCTCCTGGGCCCCCACCCTGGGGAACCTGAGTGTGGCCCAGGGAGGCTATGGGGTCAGGTCCTCTGGGTCCCCAGACTAGGGGGCAAGCTGGCACACCAGCCTGTGAGCCGTCGCCTGCCCTGACGCTGTCCTCTCCCTCACTTCTCAGGATGGTCTGGTCGAGCAGCTGTATGACCTCACCCTGGAGTACCTGCACAGTCAGGCCCACAGCATCGCATTCCCTGAGCTGGCGCTGCCTGCTGTCCTGCAGGTGTGTGCCCGCTGCCCCACCCTGCCCCGATCCCTCAGCAGACCAGACTGTCTCCTAGGGGGCTAGCTCCCCTTACACAGCTGTGTCACAGTCACAGGGCCAGTGGCAGAGCCTGGCCAGCTTGAGGTCTCTGCTGACACTACCTGGCAGCTGGATCCCTGGAGCTGTGGTATCGGGGTCTGAGCACAGGGGGTGTGGAGCCTGTGGGGTGGGGCTGACCGATGCATCAAGCGGCCCCTCCCCAGCCGGCCACATCCCAGGGGCCAGACTAGCTGTAAGGTCTCCTGGGGGGTGTTGGGACTGAGCGGGCTGGACCTGGCCCCCCAGTTTTGGGTTGGGCTGGTCTGAGTACATGCTTCCCCAGGTGGTCCTGGGCATGGGTGAGGAGGTAGGATAGTCTCAGGGCAGCAGGAAGCTCTGGCCACCCACCTCAGCTTTTCTTCATGTAATACTTGGGGAGTGGGGTGGGGTCCTCCCTCTCAGAAGCTCCTCTCGGCCCTTTGGAGGGGTCTTAACTTTCAGCCTAGGTGTCTCCCATCTCAGGGAGGCCTGGGCCTGTTTGGCCCTGGTGGGCAGAACCAGCCCCCCAGTCGCAGGCTGCGGGTGAGTAGGGCAGGGCTGCTCAGAGGCCCAGACACAGGTGTGTGCAAGGCTCTGTTTGTGAGTCTCAGAGATCGTGGTCTGGAAGGGGGTTCAGTAAATGGTTTTGGTAAAAAGTCAAATGTAAATGTTTTAGGCTTTGCAGTCACATGGTTTCTTACAACTGTTTGACTCTCCTGAGGGCGGGCAAAAAACAGTCATAGAAACTCAGGAACGAGCGTGCTGTGTGTGAGGACAGCTTTACTTACAGACAGAGTCAGTGGGGATGTGGCCTGGAGGTCGACCCAAGCTACGCCCCGCCAGTGCTCTGCCCTCCACCTGGCCTCTGCAGCCCTCAGCCTCCACAGGCTCCCTGAGGGCTGGGCCAAGAGCTCACGCAGGCCCCTCCCCCAGCACGCTCACCAGGGCCCTAAGACACAGGAACTCGTGATCCCCTTGCCTGCCTGTGATCACCATGTGTGGGGTGCAGGGCAGCCCTGTGCCTGGAGCTAGGCTGAGCTCCCCTTTCTTCTGCAGCTGAAATCTTTCCTCCGAGAGTGCAAGGTGGCCAATTACTGCCGTCAGGTGCGCCAGCTACTGGAGAAGGTGCAGGAGAATGCAGAGCACATCCGCAGCCTCCGCCAGAGGGTCCCGTTCGGCGTGTCCGACCAGCACGCGGTGGTCAGCTGGGGGCTGGCGCCTGGGCCCTGGGGGCACCGGTCAGTGTGTATCTGGGGTTCAGGAGCTTGCTGGGGTGGGACATGACCCTGAACCTCTCCCCACAGGACGCCTGGGAGAAGCGGACCCGAGAGGAGGGGACCCCGCTCACCAAGTACTACAGCCAGTGGCGTAAGCTGAGGGATCGAGAGATCCAGCTGGAGATCAGCGGCAAAGAGCGGGTAGGGGGGCAGGGGCGGGGGCATGGGCACAGCTTGAGGGACGTCAGCGTGGGTGTAGGGGCTGTCCCGGCCACCCCCAGGTGCAGCCTGTCCGGGTGCTCTGGCTGCTCTGACAGGGTAGGTGGTGAGCTGAACTGGGCAGAGTCTGAATCCTCTCATGGCTCCTAGGAGGAGAGGCTGCTCCCTTGCCTCAGGCCTGATGGGCTGGGGATTTTGGGGGAGCGAATGCTGAACTGACCTTGTCACCCAGGCCAGCCTGTGGACACCAAGAGGTCCAGCAGAGAGGGGCTAGGATCTGGGCCTAGCCATTGGGTATGGGATGGTGTGACTTAAGGAGACAGCTTTGTGCCAGGTGGCACTACCGTCTGCATCCCTGCATCTCTGTCCTGGTATCAGTATGGGTTTACCATCTGTCTTGAGAGTGAAGGCTGAAAATCTGGGAACAGGAAGGTGGGGGCCTGCAGCTTTGGTGGCATTTAGTGGCCTCCCGGTGGGGCAGCCGTCAGGGAACCCCACCCCGTGATACTAAGCAGGAATCCCAGGAGTTGGCTAGCAAAAGCAGCCAGGCAGGGTCCTTGCGAGGGGGTGGGCTGGAGGCCTGAAGGGGGTGCTGAAGGTGGGGAAGCAGGACCGCGGGTCTGGGTAAAGCCTGTCTGTGGGAATGTGAGTCGGGGTTCTTGCTGTGTGACGTGGCCAGGCCGTGGCTCTGGGGGTCGGGTGGAGTGGGCCCACCCTCAACTGCTGCTCTGGGCTCCTGTCCTCCCAGCTAGAAGACCTGAACTTCCCAGAGGTAAAGCGGCGCAAGGTGGGGGACAGGAAGGATGAGGACAGGGCAGAATTCAAGGACCTCTTTGACCTGGACAGTGATGAGGACGACGATGCCCAGGACTTCCCAGAGAGAGGTCGGGGGTCCACGTCTCTGCTCTTGCTGGGGCGGGGGTTGGGGGAGGAGGAGCAGGTGGGCCTGGCAGGATTCCCACCTGGTGGAGCCAGAAGTGCCCCAGCTCTCATGTTGCTGAGTGCTTGCCACCACTCCCTCGCCTCTTCTCCCACCACTTGGATAGCTTTGAGGTGGGAGCCCTCCTGGAATTGGAACACATGCCTCTAGGCCTCGTCCCCCTCCCCAGCTCCCTCCACCCTGCCCCACAACCCCATCACTTTTCAGGGTTAGTTCTGAATCTTCTCCACTTGCACAAAGGGGGCCTGAGGGAAGGCTGGATGCAGGACTGTGCACCTAGCCCACCCTCCCACCTTAGCTGCCTGCTCTGTGCATTTTCCGGTGGGCCTACTACCATGGGCTCTTGTCCTTGGTCTTCAGGGACATCTGGGTCCCCGAGAGCTTGGCAGAGGGAGGAGGAGGAGGAAGGCAGCAGCAGCAGCAGCAGCAACAGCAGCAGCAGGGAGGAAGGCATCAAGTCAGAAGGTAAGTGGTTCCAGAGAGTGAGGGGTCCTGTGGTCTTTGAACCCATCTGTCTGGAGCCCAAGGCTGTCATGGGATTTGGTGGGTGTGCAGGGCTGTCGGCTGGAAGCTGGGCCCACGCCCCTCCCTAGGGATGTCGGGCCAGCTGCTCCACTCCCGCTTGCTCTGGCAGCCAGCAGCAGTAGCACTGATAAATTAATTAGTGCTGTGATTAATTAGTGATGAGTAACCTCCAAGTCTGGCTTCTTCCTGATAAAGTAGAATTTATGTAGCCGTGCTTTCTCTCTGCAGATGGAAGCCCAGACACAGAGGCGGGGCTAGGTCCCCAGGAGCTGTGGTGGCTGGCCCAGGGACCAGAGGACGAGCTGCAGGATCTACAGCTCTCCGAGGATGACTGAGGGGTTGCAGGGGCTGCTGCAGTCTTCACACCTCATCACTCAGGCATGCTGCCTCCTGGCTGGTGCGGAGCCTGGAGGCCCTGAGGTCAGCACCCGTGCGGGGCGAAAGGGCAGTAGATGCTGGACAAGGCTTTATTTTTACAACATAAAACACCAGAAAGTACCAAGTGCTGTTCCAGTCCCTGGAGTGGCGGCCATGGGGATGTAAACCAGCACCAGGGAACCTGCCTACCGCTGCACCCATGGTGGCAGGTGAGACACACCTACCCCATGAGGGAAGCTTATCTGGAGCACGGCTCTGCCTTAAGTCAGGATGCCAAGCAGTCGTGGCTCCCCCCGGAGCCAGCGGGCATGGCGTGATGTCTTTGGTTTGTCTGCAGCTGCCCAGGATGCAGAGCCCCCACCCCCTGGCCCGGGTTCAAGTGCCCAAGCTGTCTGCACTCAGGTCGATAGTCATCCCCAGAGAGTCCTTGGAAACTTATTCCTTTCCTCTTTAAGTTATGTGTTTTCAATTGTGTTTTTTGCATCCACAACCAAAAGGAGAATAAGCTGTTGAAGGGCAGGGGCGGGGAAATCTGCATCAGAGCAGCTGGCACTGAAGGACTAGAGGTTTGACACCAGCTCAACACAGAGGCTGGGAGGGGTCTGCAGGCCCTGGGAGTAGAGCCATGGTTCCGTTCTCTTGCTTGGGTGAGGCTCGGCCAGCAGGGGGGTGTGCCCCCCCAAACGGGGAAGGGGCCATTGTTGGGGACAGGGGCTGCTCCCCCGAGGTGAGCTCCCGCTCGGAAGCCCGCAGCGTTGGTGGCTGCAGTGGCAGAGCCACAGGGAAGCTGGCCATGTAGAAGACGCGGCCCAGACGCTTGGCCACCTGTGGAGAGACGGGCCTGGGTAGAGGCCTGCAGACGGCTGATCTGCAGCCACACACGGAGCTGTGGTGCTGCCCTTCCACTGTCTGGAGACCACTGGCCCCAGTAGGTGCTCACCTGGGCCCGGATCTTGAGAGCAGGCCCCAGCTTCAGCCCCATGGTGGTCAGGAGATGTTCCTCTGTCAGCAGGGGCAGGGTCTCCCCGTCAATCCCCTGTTCTCTGAAAACCTGGGAGGGGGTGCGGTGTCAGGGCCTGAGCGCAAGGGCTGAGTGTCCTGGAGTGGCTCAAGGCTCTCCAAAGGGAGCAGAGCAGAGAAGCCGTTGGTGCAGCTTGCGGGAACAATTGTCAAATAGAACATCTCCTTTGTGTTGGGTACACACCTGAGTTGGAGGCAGAAGCACTGCCATGGCAGAGGAGATGGAGGAGCATGCAGTAGGATCCCCCCCCCCACGGTGTCTTTGAGGAGGGGAGTTGTGGGGTGGCAAGCACCGCTGGGGAGGGGAGAACTCAGAACCATCTTGGGCAGGTGTCCCCCTCTCACCGGTGCATATTCTCCACAGCCAGACAGGCCTCCCACAAAGCTGCAGACATCCTCCACTGTCCACTTGCTGACATCCTCGGGGGCTGTGGCCTCTTCCCCATCCATGAAGAGGCCCCCCATGGCGCCTGGGTTGGGGAGGAGGGTGTTACTAGGCCTCTGGCCAGCTCTTTCCTCTGTTCCCGCCCCTGTCTGCTGACCTCTGTTTGCCCTTATTGTTAGGAGATGTTGGATTGATGAGAGAGATTTTTTTCCCCCCCGCGGTGGCCCTCCCTAAGACCCTGGGTGTGTGTGGGGGGCTAGCTCTCCTTCCACCCCATGGAGGGATCTAAAGCCTGGAGAAGGGTGCCCACCTGTGTGGAAGTAGGGGCTGACAGCGTAGGGTAAGCCCAGGGGCAGTGGAGGGGGCAGCATGGACCCTGAGAGAAGCCCCTTCCCCTCAGAGCTGGCCCCTCCGGCTGGGGCTTGGCCTGGGGTGGGGCCCTGGCCTCCAGCAGCCGCCATCTCGGGGTCCTCGCCGTCTGAGTCCTTGGGGGGCTCATCTTCAGAGCCGTCTTGTGCCCAGAGTCCAGACCCCGTGGTTTCCTTGGACTCACTGGGCCGGGCTGAGGCAGGGCTGGGGCCCCCCTTCCGAGAGGCTCGGTGGGTAGGCTCCCGGGGCGGGGTGGGGGGGCCAGGGCCCGGGGGCCCCTGGGGAGGCAGGGCCAGCAGCGGCGCGGAGCTGTGTCTCAGCACCAGCATGGCCCCACGCCGCTGCAGCTCCTCAGCACCATCCGGCTGGCGCAGGGCGGCTTCTGGCGCCAGCAGCTGCGGCCGGTGCGCGCTCTCCAGCTCCTTCTGGCGCAGCAGTTCTGCTGACATCTCCAGCCTGGCCGTGAGGAGCAGACCAGAGAGGGTCAGCTGGCTTGGCAGTGCCTCCTCCCTCCCCTACCCCAACCCCGGTCCCGACTGCAACACTTACCGGGCCAGGTTTTGCTTCCGCAGGAGCTCCTGCTGCCGGGCGAGTATCTCCGCCTGAGCAGGAGGCAGGAAACCGTATCCTGGTGGGAAGGGGACAGACCACGAGGCCAGGTGGCTGAGCCGTCCATGGCAACCCAAGCCCGCCCTGGTCTGTCCTTGGCTTCAACAGGCACAGGGACCGGGCCAACGGGTGCACCGAGGGCCACAGGGTCTATCAGTCGAACCCAGATGGCCCCGCACCAGTGGCCCCCCAGGAGACAGTCGCACACGCCTACTCACCTGGGGTCTGGCACAGGGCCGAGGACACCCCCAAAAAGGGGGGCCTGAGGTGGGGGCCCAGGGCGATATGGGGGGCATTCTGGGGTGACAGCAAAGGGGGTGGCTGCGACAGCTCCCTGTAGACGACAGGGCGGTGAGCGGCGCGCGTCCCCTCCTCGTAACTCTCGCTCCCACCCCCGCGGTACCCGCTCCCGCCGCCTCTGCTAATTGCCGGCCCCTCGGGCGGTCGATGTGCGCTCGCCGCTTCTCCGGCCGCCCCCGCCCCCGCTGGCGGCGCCAATTAATCTCGGCGGCGGCGCGGAGGCGCTGGCCCGGCGGGCGGCGGCGACTGCGGCGGTAATTACCGCTCGGCTCCCCCTTCCGCGGACCCAGCCCCCGCCCGCACCCCCGCGCAGACCCGACGCAGCGCAATTAGCCGCGGTCCGGGAGGCGGCGGCGGCGGCGGCGGCGGCTGCAAACAGCACGCAGGCGCGGGACGGGACGGGGAGGGTTGCGAGTTGGCCTCCCAGCGGGAGAGGCGGGGAGCAGCGGCTTCCCGCCCCCCACCCTACTCCTGGGGTCTCCAGGCCCCCACAAGCCCAGAAGGCGGGAACTCTGGTGTCTGAATCGGTGCTTTTGGGGGGCTCTCCCCGCTCCCAGCTTTCCTCCGACTTCGAGGTTTAGAGATCTCGAGCTGCTCCCCCTCATCTGCCTCAAGCCCCACCCACCCACCTACTGAGGGAGCATAGCCCTCAGGGGCACCTGGATTCAGCGGGTTCCAGTTGGAGATGAGAGTGGCCCTCAATACCCCGTCCAGAGGGGTGGTCACCCCCACACATTCTACCCCAGGGATGTTTACGAATCTAGGCCTCAGCAGTGTCTAACACGATCAGCACTCGGCGGCCTGCAGCTGGGCTGCGGAAGGCTGTGTACACCGGTGACCACAAGGTGGGGGGTGGGGTGCAGGCTGTGGACATGACCCGCAGAAACCAGGTGATAGACCTGTCAACCGTAGCTATGTACCCCAGAAACAACACAGGGAAAGCAGAGGACTCTGAAATGCAGGCACCCCAATACCTCTCTGAGAAGGACGGGGTGCCAGCCGGGGCGGTGCCCTCTCGGTGCTGAGTCAGGCCCTGCTTCCGACGCTGCCCTGCTGTGGTTGAGGGCAGGTGGACTTCCAGGCCACTGGGGCTCCTCACAGCTGCTGCTGCCACCTCCTGCCGGACCCTCAGGAGATCTGGGGATGGGTGGGGTGGGGGTCAACAGCAGTGACCCAGGGACCAGCCCCCCAGGCTCTTAAGCTCCCCCCAACCCTGTTGAGCATAGGACACTGGCCAGGGACACGGAGACGGGGAGCACATTCTCCCATGGACCTTGCTGGTTGGTCACTCGGACAAAGAGATGAGCAGAAGGCCATTGGGCAGGGCAGACACAAGTCATTACAGTGCAACGCGTGCTAGAGGCACCCACCAGTCCTGGGGAGTGGGGGCAGGTGAACGTTTGTAAGGGATATGAGGATGTTAGGCACCAAAAAGTGGTTGGGCTGGAGGGAAAGGCCCGAGTCAGGGGAATCTGGTGCTGCTCGAATGTTGACATTGACGAGTTCAGATTGCGGAGAGCAAGGCTGCAGGGGCCTTGAGGGGAGGGGTTTTGCAAAGGCTCAAAAGTGAGCGCAGTGGGACCAGAGTCCAGGAGTGGCAGTCAAGTCTCCAAACCTCTCCTAGGTAACCCCCGGGCACACTGTGCGGTCTACACACTCTGCTGCCTCCCCCCTCCCCCGCCTCCTCTCCGGCGCAGGACCCGGCCTCAGAGTACCCGCCTCCCGCAGCTCCCCGACTGTGCAGGCTCCGCTGCCACCGCCTGTTTATAAATTAATTACCCGAAAAGCGGAGGTGGGTCCTGCCCCGGGCCGGGTGCCAGCCCGCAGAGCCCAGCCGGCGCGGCCGCCCGCATCGATCCCGGCAGGGCCCCGCGCCCCCACCCGCCCGCGGCCTCCGTTATTTACCGTCGGCCTCCGCCGGGGGCGGCGGGCAGGGGCCTGATTGACAGCCCGGCTCCGCGCTGCTCCCCGCGGCCGGCGCCCCTCCCCCGCGCAGGCCAGCGAAGCCGGCCCCAGGCAGGGCAGGCAAAGCAATTAAAAAGGAAGATTTTTAAATTATTAACATTTGGTGAATTATTCAGGCTCTCGGTGCCTGACTGCCCTGGGGGACAGTGCGTGTATAAGGAGAGGAAATCCGGCCTCGTTTCCCAGCATCCCCTCACCCGCCTCCTGCCAGAAAAGGCAAGTCCCCCGCTCCCTCCCCCACCCCCTGGGCTGGAGTCTGCAAGGTCAAGGTGCAGCTGGACAGGGTGCCAGAATGTGCCCTTGAGATGGTAGGGAGACTTCCAAGTGTCTGTGGGAGAAGGGATGGATAGATGGATGGAAGCTGTCTGGGAGCTGGGTGGGATAGGGACGGTGTCTCCAGCTGGGGCTTCTCCTGAGCACCAGTGAAATCCTGGTGACCAAATTCCAACTGTTGCCCATCCTGCTTCTGGACGGACGTTCACAGTGGATATTCTGGGGCTGACTGCTCCCCTCCTCTTGGCCTCTCCAATTCCCCCAATCTCCCTCCTAGAGGACGTGCCTGCACTCGCTCAGCCACTGGTGCCCTGACTGCGTCTGGAGTAGGAAGGACCACAGAGTACAGACCATGCTGTCCAGACCGGGGATCCACAAAAACCTGCATGTGCTGGAGGCAGGGAAATGGGCCTGGTGAAACCCCCACCTATGCTTGGGCTCCCCAGAGATTCAGCTTCCTTATCTGTGAAATCTCAGTACTCACGAGAGGCCCTGCTGGGAGAGTCTGTGGAAGATGGTGGGGATGGGGGGGGTGCACAGGGGATCTGTTGGTGCATCCCCCCAGCCCCCTGATCTACCCAAACAAGTAGCTGCATCTGGGAGAAGGAGGCAGGCCTCACTGCCCACCTACAAGGGCTTTGAGGCTTTAGGGTCTGAAAGACCCGCATCCGATCCCAGCCTTGGTATCAGCTGCCAAAGACCCTGGGGCCTCTTTTCAGGGTAAGCGGAGACCTCCAGCGACAGGGAGAGCCCAGGACACGTGGGTGGACACTCACGCTGTAGGGAGAAGGCACATACCATGGCCGGGGAGTCCCAGGTGGTAGAGACGCTGGGGGTCCTCAAAGGTGCTGGCTTCACTCAGGGCAGACACCAGTCGGCGGTAATGATCCTCGGGGGCCATGCTGGGCCCTAGTTCCGGCAGCAACAGAGTCTCTGCTTTGGGCAAGCACAGGTGGGGTGCTTCCCCTTCAGATACTGCCAAGGGGGGAGAGGCAGGGCCTCCCCTCTTAGAACCTGCTGCTGGGCTGACCCTGCCCTGCAGAGGGTCCAGGTTGTTCCCCTCCCTCTCCACTGCCTCCCCACCACCCCCGGGGGGTTGGGCTCCCACCTTGTGGGGACTTGCTTCGGGCCTTCTTCTCCAAGGGGCAGTCACTGCTGACGTGGGGGGAGTGGCCCAGCCTCTTGCCCAGCAGGTCACCTGGGGGAGGGCGGAGTGAGCCCCAATCTGTGTCTCGAGGCCCACCCCAATACTGGCCTCAGGCCCAGCCTGGCTCCAGCTCAGCCCAGAACCACATCCGTCATTGCTCTGGGTGCCCATGAATCCTGGCTTGCCCAGCCCAGGGTCCCAGAACTGCAGCTCTAGAACAGCATGAGGGATTGGGACAGGGCGAGGGCATGGGACAGTCTGGACCCTGGGCTCTGGGCTGTGTGCAAGTAGATGTGGTAGGAGATTCAGTGTGACAGCCTCAGGGAGTAACTGAGGACCCCACAGGCCCCCCATCCAGCCAGGCCAGTCTCCTGTCCAGATTAAGGAGCCCTCCTCAGCATCTGGATTTGACTGGAAACCACCTTCTTCTCCCATGACAGGGGTGAGGACCAACAGTGCAGGTCCCATGCCAGGGTCCCCCACCCTCTTCCTAGAGGCTGCAGGCCCCTCGCCACATCCACTCCCCCTGGGCCCCTCCCCACAGGCTACACCCCTCATTGCCCCCAGAAGGGCCCTGTCACACGCTTGCCCTCCTGCCCAGCTGGGCTGAGTTCCCAAAGGCACCCCAAGCAGCTTCACCTGCTGTGTACAGCCCCACACGCAGCCCAGGCCCCACTCCAACCCTCTCCTGAAGTCCTCTCTCAGGTCCCACCTCCAAACCATACTCATCCATCTCCCCGAGCCAGCCTCTCTCCAACTCAGCCCCTGGCACCTTGATGCCAAGTTCCCTCCTCAGCCCAGGGCCTGGGAGGTCTCCGCTGAATAGCTCAGCAATTGTGCTGGTCTCCTGGACCCACCACAGTGCTAGCCTCCAGTCCAGACCCCGTGCTCCTGGCCCCTTCTCCATCCTCACCAGTCTGTCTGGGTGGGTAGGATGAGAGGGTCACCCCCTCTGTGACCCAGGCCCGCCATGACACCTCGGCAAGGGGAGCTCCCAAGAAGCCCTGCTGTCAGCTCCAGAGCCTAATTCCTTTTTCTTATTCCCTTAATCTGTCATTTTTATCAGGCAGGGAAGTGCGGCAGCAGCGGAGTGCCGATCAATCTCCACTTTACAGCTGACAGAATGGTGCTAATAACTTATTGATCTTGGCCATCTCCTGCAACTGGCCTAAGCCCAGAAGTCTAGCCCCAGGCCCTGCCCTGAGAGGGACAAGGACGAGGTCCTCGGTCCTCACTGCCCAGACGAAGGGTCCTGCCTCAGTGAGCTGGCAGGATGGGTCAAAGACAACCCCCAACAGCTTTGGGCCAGCAGGGCTGCAGCACCCAGCTGTGCCTGGGAGGCGGGTCTGGGCTGGGTCCACACCTGCTGCCGCACCCTGCCCGGCACACACCCCTCCAGGACTTCGCAAACAACACAAGGCTCTCACTTCCCTGCGATCTGTTTGTCATTTTCCACAGTGGGAATTCCTCCTTTCTTTTGGGGGCTGGGGGCTCCTCTCTGCCCGAGAGAGGGGCTCTGGGGATGGAAGGGGGACCCATGGTAAGACGCAGGCCCGTGACTGTGGTGAGACCCTGCCATGGGGGCCTGGGGGCTCACCATTCCCTGATGAAGTCCACATCTACTCACAGACACGCCTGGGGCAGCCAGAAGCAGACACACACGGTCTCAAGATGCCTGGCAGGGACCCCTTCCTGAGCCTGTCACAGTCCTCCCTGACCCTTCCTGCCCGGAATGAAAGCAGGTTGACATGTGTTCCTGGGGAAGAGGAGGTGACGACAGGTGACTGTCTCCACCCAAGGGCTGACAGGAACAAGTGGGAGACAATGACAGTCCCAAGGAGAGGGCAGGACCTTGACAAAACCTGGACACAGCACACACACGTGACACTTCGCCAGGCCATGCTTGACACCTGAGGTGCTCATGTGCACGTCCCACACCTCAGCATGAAGACAGCCAGGACACCCTGACCCGGCTGTGTCCCACGGGTGTAAATGGACGCCCGGGCCTCTGGCTGAGACCAAGGCACACAGGCCTGCTTCCGCACATCCACACTCATGCCAGGAACTATGTGGAGGTCTCCGTGTGTGCAGGCAGCAGGGAGGGCCTGCCGGCTTAGAATATCTCAATCATCACAGGGCTCCGGAGGCTCACCCGATCGATGGGACAATTAGATTTTATCAGCCGCCTGCTCAGTGCCTCCAACATGGCTCCAGAAGCAGCTCCCCTGCCAAAGGTCTTCCCAGGCACAGGCACACCTGGAGGCCCTGATGGGGGTCCCAGGGTAGTGGACCATCCTCTGCCCAGCCTTCCTGAGAGCAGCAGCCGCTGCTAGAAACCTCCCTGCCATGGTCCATAGGGCAGCAAGGGACCCCTGCCAGCTGCTCTCACCCCTGCCCTGTCGGCTGTGCCCTACTCTCTGCAGCAGTGCCTCATGGGTCCCCAAGCTGCCCCTCCCTCTGGGCTCCTGCTGCCTCCAGGAACCGCCCTCTGCAGGGACACAGCTCCTGGGCAAGCATCCTCCCGCAGAGGTCCAGGCTCTAGCCCTGCTTTCTCAGGGGTGGACACCTTCCCTCCTCGGGCCCTGTGCTGCATGGGGCTGGTGGGTACTCCTGTGCATGCAGAGTGCGTCCCTGCCCTCAAGTCAGCCATTCCCAGGTGCGCATCTCTGAGCCTCTGGGAAGACCACACTCCCTGACCGCCCTGCCTCCATTTGCCCCTGGGAGGAGGCTGCAGCAGTGGCCTCGGCCACTCCAAGCCCACCCCAGCAGCAGCCATGGTGGAGCCACCGCCTCCGCCTCCTGTCTGCCCGGCTGGCTGGGATTAACACAATTACCATCACATGGAGCCCCCGGGGGACAGCCGGCCTCGCCACCTCCCGCCTCCTCTGTTGGCCTCCCTGGCTGCCTGCCAAAGCTGCTGGGGGTGGCGGCATCAGAGCCGCTGAGCAGAGACACGGGGAGAACTGTGGGGCGGGCTGTCCTCAGGCTG
The DNA here is from genome assembly GCF_048564905.1 of Vicugna pacos. Lineage (NCBI taxonomy): Eukaryota > Metazoa > Chordata > Mammalia > Artiodactyla > Camelidae > Vicugna > Vicugna pacos. The sequence goes on from NC_132999.1 coordinate 67,435,025, forward strand.
GGCTGCCGTGGCCCTGGCAGCCCTGTCCTCACCTCCCAGCACACCCCTGGCTCCTCACCTGCGGATCCTAGGCCAATCTCCACGCTGCCTCTCTGGAATTCACAGCGGCTCTGGTGCTCGGGCATAACGAGGTGGCGGCTTCGATGCACGCTGGATATGAGGGTGGGAAGGTCGCTGTCCTGGCTGCAGCGAGGCAAGACGGGAAAGGTGAGACCCTGTGGGCTCCTGACTGAGCCTGAGTGTGAGCATGCATGGCCTAGGGGACAGGCCTACGTGTGACAATGCCTCGTGTACACCTCTGCGGTGGCTCATGACATCATTTGTGTGAGCTTGTCCATAGCAGGTCCTAAGCAAAGCATCTCCTAGTGGCTGTGCTGTCTCACCGTGCTATATCCAGGCCCCACCTGGAACCACCAGGACCTGCCACGTATCTGCTGGACATGAAGGCCTTGCATTCAGACCCCATTGCCGTTCCCAGGGAGGGTCTGTGTGGAGCACAGGGCCTGCCCAGTCCTGCCACACTCTCTCTGGAGCGACCAGCATCTGTGTCCCTGCTTCCTGCCTTGGGGGACTGCCTTGGAGGGCAGCCAGGCCCCGGCCAGGGTGGGGTGCCTGCTCCTGGGGCACAGGCTGCTAGTGAGAACATGTGGGCCTGGCACTTACTACTGTGCCCACACCATTTCAACTAAGACTCGCAACCACCCACAGATTCTTGATTTCTTCAAATAAGGAAACCAAGGTTGAGACCAAAGTCTGCAGCCAGTGAGGTGTGTGCACGTCAAGGGACACATATGGCTACACGCACACTCTCATGGGGCCTGCAGACACACACAGACACTGACGCGTACTGTGGCCGCCTGTGTGCTCATGCCAAGACACTCTGCTCTCCCCTGCGCTCCCCACCAGGAACCTTGGAACGAACATGAATTTAACTCTCTGTTCCCTCGTTTCTCTTCCTGCTAAATCAGCTCAATTCCTGTATCTCGGAACTCCAGAGGAAAGAGGGATTGAGAAATCCCAGTGTGACTGTGTGAGTGGTCCCCCTCCCCATTTGCTTTGGGGGTTCTGAGAGCATCTCTCTTAGCACAGAGGAGGGCCACTGGCCACCTTGCAGATGCAGCCTGGAGTGGCAGGCAGTCAGGACAGGACAGATGAGGAGCAGGGAGGGACCCCAGCCCACCCTGTGGCAACCCAGCACTCCCTCCCCAGCACCCTCGCAACCTGGCCCACCTGTAACGGAGCAGCTTCCTGGTTGGGCTGCTGCAAGGGGGGCCTCCACGGAGTGACCTGGGAACCGACCCTAAACCTCATTAAATAGCCCCTAACCCCCCCCCCCAGCCCGGGTGGCTGGAGCAGGCTAATCCAGAGCTGGCCCTTAAGCAGATCAGTTTCAGCACCAAAGCCTCCAGGGCTGGGCTCTAGAGCGTCTAGGAGACACTGATGCAGGCTCTTCCCCCACCCACCCCTTTCCTCTGGAGGAGAGAAGCCCACCCCCCACGCAATAAGAGGGCAGGTTGGAATGGGAATAAGTACTTTATGGGATTAATCGGCAGCAGTTCTCACCCCCTCTTCCACCCTCATCAGTGCAGGGGGTGCACAAGAGAGAAGTGCTGTCCTCAGCACCAGGGAGGGGGCGAGTGGGTACCTAGTGGCAGGGCTGCCGCCGCCAGAGAGTTCTCCCTTGGAAGGACCCCTTCTGTTGTCCCCAGGACTCCTGCAGGAGGTGGATCAACTCCCCAGAGACTGAGGGGTGGGAACAGGCCCCATCGGTTTGTTCCCCATGAGCCCTCAGCCAAGTGCTCACACAGGGACTGGGTCTGCTCCCCTTACCCCCAGCATGGCCAATAGCTCTTTCACTCACTGGTCATTCAGGCACACGGGTGGCACTGCAGCCCCATGGAGGTGATGCCTAGTGGGAATCAGGACACAACCCGCCCAGCAAACCGCTGCTCTCTGCCTTGGGGGTTTGCCCCCCAGGCCCCAAGACAGCCTGGCCTGGCCCCAGAAAACCTGTGTGGTCACTTGGTCATTCACTGAACACCCAACAGAAAACGTGTAAACCCTCAGACCCCAACTCCCCTCTAGTGGCCCAAGGGGCCCCTCTAGTGACCAGTATACTGTCCAGCCCTTGTCCATCTCCTGGCCAGCTCAGGGGCCTCAGGACAGCAGGGATCACATCTCCCGCCTGTTGCCTGGGATGCGTGGGCGCCTAAAGGGGAATGCCAAGCAGGCAGAGGGACAGGGACAAAGGGACAGAGGAATAGAACTGATGGACAGACAGACAGGGGAAGACTGTTGGAGAAGTTAGATGATCAGACAGATGGAGATGGACAAACAGACACAGGCACTACTGGACAGATGGGTGAAGACAGACAGAAATGATGGAAACAGCAGACAGACAGATGGACAGAGCCTGAAGGACAGAAAGCAGACTAGAGACAGAAGGACAGATGGACAGGGCCAAAAGGAGCCAGAAAGAGAGAAAGACAGAGTTGGGATAGGGGCAGTGTTAGGCAGCTGGGCTGTGTGCCTGCCCAGCCCTCCCTGGCCAGACACCGGAGTCCTGCATCAGCAGGGAGGGGCAGATGGGCTATAAGTCCTCGCGGCTGCACATCCTGCCACTCTTCACGCTAGTAAATCCAGAAAATCATCCCAGCTGCTTTCAGCACTCGTGCCGGGCCAAAGGAGCCCCCAACACTTGGGGCCGGCCTCTTACTAGGGGGTACCCTGCGTCTGGCCACCTGGGCCCTTCTCCCACCCTCCACGACGGGGTGGGATGAGCAGGGGCCTGCAGGCAGGGATGTCGTTCCTGGAGCGAAGGAGCAGCCTGGGATTTCCCTACAGGCTTCACTGACAAATTTATCCTGTAGCTTCCCAAGTAAAAGGCTCATAAAATGTCATCAATGTTCATGACGGTTCATAAAAATGATCAGTTGAGCAGGCAACTTCAAAATGAGGTGGAAATAAGTTTAAAGACATTTTCATTGTAATTCGGCTCCAGGACCCAGACATTGTCAGGAACATAAATAATAATACGTCTGGCACAGAGCCAGGCTGGGAGTGGGGCCCCTCAGGGCCGGACGCCCACTGCCTGCTTGGCTGGGCCCTTCCTGTATGTTCCCTGGAAGCCCTGGGGTAAGACTTGACCCCACAGACCAGAAACCACAGCCTGGGCTCCGCTCACAGACCAACCACCTCTGCCCTTCTAGAACCAGGGACTTAGGGCTCCACAATACCCCACCGCCTCATCAGGTCCCCTCATTTTATCTCCTTATTATATCGTGAATTGGCAGCCCCCTCAGCTCTGCTGGAACCACGCCAGAATCATCGTGGGCCGAAGCAAACCCCCAATCTGCTGGGCAGGGCCTCCAGAAGGACCTCGGCAAAATATACACCGGTCACTCTCCTGCTCAGGAATTTTTGGTAGCTCCTCATTACCTGAAGAACAATGCCCAACAGGCCCAGCATCTAAGGCCCTTTAGCATCTAATTGGGCCAGACCTGCCAGCTTCCCCGCCTCACCCCCCACATCTCCTTCCCTCATTCCTCCATGTCTTTGCAGACATCCTCTTTCCCTAGTGAACTCCCATGAATCCTTTAAGAGCCCACTCACACATCACCATTCTCACATCCTGCCTGGTGGGTCTCTGGGAGGGGGCGGTCATGGCCTTATCTTTGGGCAGATGGGCTCAAATGTGGGAGGGGGAGTGCACTCTGGCTCCAGGGTTGGGCTGCCCAGAACCCGCACCTGTGCTGCTGCCAGGGCCTGGGCACAAGTCAACAGACAGACCACAGACTAAGGAGAGGAAGAAGGGAGGCTGGGCAAACTTAGACCCAAGGGATGTGGAGCAACAAGGCTCCACCTTGCCCATGTATAGCGTGTAGGGGGAAGCCTGGCCCGAGCCCCGCCCTACCTGCAGGACGTCTCTCGGAAGGAGATGTTCACGTCCCAGTGGGTGTGGACTCTGCAAGGAGAGAGGCAGAGGGTCAGTGTGGCCTCCAGGACTCAGGCACATGGACAGCAGGGCGTGTGTGGGGCATGCCCCTTGTCTGCCCTAGAGCCCGGCCCCAAGGGAACTGGGCTGGCTCAGACCTGCCTCCAGCACCATCTGGTACCAGCTCAACAGGCCGGATGCCACCAGGACAGGCCCATGGGGCAGGAGCCAGCTCCTGGCCTCAGCAGACAAAGGAATCAGAAGGGACAGAACGGAGGCCCCAGATCTCTGCTTCTCATTGCAGTGGACCCAGAGGAGCCCCAGTGTTGTGCTGGGCGTTGGGGCTGTGGCTTCCTCTGCATGCAACACTCATGTAACTGAACCCAAACTCCTAGTTGCTGGAGCTGCTCTGCCAGACAGGCTGGAATCAGGTCATGGACTGCCGCCCCATGGTCACCACTAGCACCAGTGGTTGGCTCTCAGCCCAGTTGGGTACAGGCCCCTGGGCCCCAGCTGCTGCCAACCTGCTTCTCAAGAGTGACCATCACACAGCAGAGGCAGGAGGAACACCAGGATGAGAAGTCAAGGCAGGAAGCAGCTCTGCCCTGTGCCCACACCCTCTCCCGCAGCCCCTGAAAAGACCCTTGGGTGGAGGGAGGGCAGGGGTGGTGCCCACGCGGTGCTTCACCTTACACATGTGGGTGTGGCAGCGTTATTTCAGGGTGGGAGAAATTGAAGCATGCTCAAAGACTAAGTCAGAAGAGAAAAGGCCTAGAAATTCTGGGGAAGCCTAACACATGCTGGACAGACAACAGATGGATAGAAGGATGGACAGACGAAGAGGTGAGTGGACAGAAGGAGGTGCCTCTGCCAGGAGGGGAGAATGTGGGAGGTCAGGAAGGGTGGCCCCAAGCCTGGGAGGGACAGTAAGGAGCCAAAGGAGCAGCCACCTCCCGTGAGAGTGAGTGGGAGTGATGAGGGGGCTGCTCCCATGAAGGTCCTCCTGGCTCACTGCTCCCAGTCTGGCTGCAGTGGCACCAGACCCTCCTCCTGGAGACTTCTCCCTTCCTCGCAGCCAGCAGCTCCATTCGTCCCACAGAGAACCATGTCGACCCCTCCCTGGCCCACTCTGGTCATGACAAGCCCACCACTGGTGATGCCCGCCCCTCAACAATGCCACCTGAGTCCTGGCCTGGCACTAGGTCCCCACGTGGGGGCAAAGTGGGTTCTTAGCAATCCTGTGGCAGGTCCCTGGTGGGTCCAGGCTTTGTTTCAGCTGTGGCAGCTGTCAGCATCCATGGAGACACAACCAGTTAAATTGGGGCCCTGTTCACAGGGCAAAGGCCCCCCACCCCCAGGCCTGACCCTGCTTGCAGCTGCCTGGAGACTGCAGCCTTAGCGCCCCACCCCTGTTGAGCCCGTGGACTCTTCCACCTCCATCCTCGTACAAGTACCTTCTCTTCATGATACGGACACGTGGGTCGTCCTCCTGCTTCAAGCCCAGCCGCTGCCCACAGGCCAGGCCACTCCTGTTGCTGTCGCCATCACTGGCGGAGAAGCTGGGGGTCAACTCCTTCTTTAGGCCCCGGGTGGGGGGCAGGGCAACTGTCCTCTTGTCTGCCAGCCGCCCCCGGTTCTGGTGAGGGAGAAGGGAGAGGAAGGTCATGCCAAATTGGGTCCCTCAGTCTCCTGGGTGGTGTGCACCCCAGTCCTGACCCCCAGGCAGGACCATTAAAGATCAAACAGGCACAGTCACTGGCCAAAGCTCCCCGACATCTCCACCTCCAGTTGAGGAGCCTCCAGCCATCAGGAAAGTCACAGCTGGCCAGAGGCCAGGACAAGAGGAGGGGCCCTCCACAGACCGCTTTCCACTCCACCCTGGCTAGGGCTGAGATGTAGGGGTGTGGGCGCTGCCCTGTTCAAACTCTATACTCATCACAGGCCCCCTCCACCAGCACTCAGCCTGAGTGTGGACACCTACTGGAGGCAGACCCCTGCTTTCTCAGCATCAGGGGACCCCGAGGGGACACATGCACCCACAAGATACAGCAGTGTGCCTTGTCACCCGTTCAGCGTGCAGTTACCTCTGCATGCATGTCTGCCTGGCAATCCTTCTCGATTGTGTGAACCCCTCCACCAATAGCAAGTCCTCTTTCTATTGCTAATGCCTAGCAGAGCCCAGCTCAGGGGGTTTGAAGCCTGAGGCCTGGAGCTGACCCCTTGCAAATTGCAGGCCTCTGGTTCACAGGTCACCTGGCAAGGAGCCCTGACCAGCTCAGAACCTTTGTCCCACGGGCCCTGGTGGGCCTGCCCCCTCGATCAGGAACCGAGAGTTTCGGAGTTTTGCACACGGTCCACTTCCCTCCTACCCTGGGCGCGCAGAGTGAGTGTGGAACACGTGTGATGGGGCAGGGCTTGCAGGCACGGAGCTTTCGAGTGGAGGATGTGCCCTGTCTGTGCACAGGCACGCAGGCTGCTCCACGGAAGAGCTCATGTGCACTCAGAGCCCGTGCACACCCTGGTGGCACACGCTCAGCACTCGTGCACACAGGCAAGCTCCCTGCACACCATGGCACCTGCTGGTGTCTTCAGGTCCCACTGCCCCAGGGAAAAAGAAAAGTAATTATCTTCCGGTGGGCAGGAGGCTTTCCTTATTTAATAACAGGTTACTGGTTCAGGGAAGTGGCAGGGACTTTGGAAATTATCTCATTCTCTCCCATCTTTTCAGTCACTGGGGCCTCCTTGGCCCCTCCCTCTTGTTGCCAAAACAACGTGTCCCCACCACATTCAGGAGCTTGCGGAGGAAGGTGTCAGGGGTGGTCCTGCCCCTCCCTGAACAGTGTCACCCTGGATCTGAAGGGCAGCTGTGTGCAGCCTCCACAGTCCTGTCTTCTAGGGTGAAGGTTCTCTTCAGACCCAGACCATCATCACCTCCAAATACAACAGCCCACCTCAGCCCCAGATTTGGGTGGTGCCCCTGACAGGATCTGGGAGCCACAGTCCCTGCCCTCTCAGGCTCCAAGAGCCGGTTACCCCCATCCCTGCCGTCATGAATCCACCCAGAACACCCTCCATTGTCTTCTCTGCAACTCACACTCAAGTGTGTCATACTGGGCAGGACTGGGCAATGGCTGGGTGGAGTGGGGCAGTGGAGTCTGAGGGTAGGCTCTGTGCTTCTGAGACCCTGGTCTTGGCTCCGTGCTACATCAGCAACAGCAGAGCTTGGGTGAGGCTACAGGTGTGACTGCCTGTCTGGTGCTCATGCCTCTTCATGCCAGACAGTGGGCTCTGGTGGGTAGGGTTTTCAACAGCCCTGGCCTGTCTGGAGGCAGCTGGAAAGCCCCCCAGCTCTGCCCTTCCCTCGCCCTCTGTAACCCAAGTACCAGGATGTCCTCTGCTGTCTTTCTGCTTTAACTACACTATTGTCTTAAGAAAAGTAACTGCATTTCCCTCTGCTTCTCATCTGTGGGACAGGGAGGAGAAGAGAGAAATGAAAGCAGGAGGACTGTCACTTGGGATGAGGCCAGACTGGCTAAGCTGGCCTGGGATCACTCCCGTTCGACAGGGGATGAGGAAGAGGGACCAGCATGGGAAGCCCTGACCCCAGCCAAGGACAGGAAACACACACACCTCCCTTGCACACTGGAGACCTCAGCTGCTCACCCCTGCTCGGCATACAGATTTGAGACCTGGGTGCTAAGCCCTCACTAGGCCAAGCACTGGCCTCTCAATCAGTGATGGCGGGTGCATGGAGGCCAGCTGTATGACCCCGGCACCATGTGCACACCCACATTCTGCCCTTGGAGTATCATCTGTGACCACAAAGTGTGCACATACCTGTGGACCTGGCCATTGGGGTAGGGGAAGACAGTCCCTGTGTGGAAAAGGTGGAGGCTGGAGAGACAAGGGGGTCCACAGAACTCCTTCCTAAGGCAGAGGTGCAGATATAGCCCTGGGAGGAAACAGGCTCCAGAGAGGAAGGCCCAGGTGTGAGTCATCCCTCAAGGAGGGCAGGCATCTAGGATCCCCAGAAAGATAGGCAGCCCTGGGCTGTGGCTCCATCCCTGGTGCCCATCCAAGCAATGTCCTAGGGGACACTGATGCTGTGCTCAGGCCGCCTGCCCCCGCCCCCCCCCCACCGTGGGAGAACTTCAGACGGGGACAGGTGGGAGAGGCAGGTATCCTCCCACCAGAACAGAAACCCCAGACCAGCCTGGAGGGTGCCCTGTCTGGCACTAGCTACTTGAGAGAGAGCAGAAGTGGAGAGGGAGCTTGGTCTCTGGGCTCGGGCAGGGACACTGGCAGCGGGCAAGAGGGGGGATGCCTGTGCACACACTATGTCTGAAAGGCTCCGCAGGCCGGCGTGCCTGTGAGCGCCATGAGCTTGTGTCAGTGTGTGGGGTGGGCACACGGTGAGGCTCAGCTGTAGCCCCTTCCCCTGCCCACCTTGTGTGTCTTTACAGGTATGCGGCTTCCCAGCATGCCCACCCCCAGGGCCATCCCCTCCCCCACCCCACCACCAGTCCAAAGTAAACAAGCTGAAGGATCCCCCCTCCCCCCCAGGCCTTCCTGGCAGAGGGGGCTGCTGAGTGGTGCCAGGAATAGCGGCACAACCACAACCACCACCAGGAGCCACGGCCCTAACTGGCTTTCCCCCAGGGGCTCAGACTGGTCCCTTTCAAGATGCAATTTCCTTTTCAGATCAATTCTCCAACCCATTGCTGCCTGGAGGGCCTGTGATGGAGAAATCAGGGCTTCAGGGGCAGGCATAGCACCCCAATCTCTCCTGCTCCCCTAGGCTCAGTCAGGTCAGTAGATGGGTCATCTAGGGTAGATGGTCTACAGTGGACTGAAGGCCTTACACCAACTTCCAATTTCAGTTCTCTTGACAGCCAAGGCCCACACTGCACCTCTCTGCCCCCAATTGGGTTCTATCCCCAGGTATTCCTGGACACTCAGGGCCTTGCCCGGCAGGGCTCCAACCCTGGGCACCCCAGAGGTGCACAGCACTCACATCCAAGCCTTTGACCACCCCAGAATGTACATCCAGGCCAACCAACACTCACATTCCAGAACAAGGGTTAACCTAGGTCCAGCCCCTCTCCCAGGCTGGGCCAGATAACATGGTGCCACCCTGAGACCTGTGGCAGGGCAAAGTCCCTAGGCCCTAATCAGACGGCACTGTCCAGGGAGGAGACCTTCACAGCCTGGGCTGTCCCCAGGACTCCAGGAGAAGTAGCTCCCAGACTCCCAAGGAGAGGCTCCAGAATAGGCAGGACTGGACCCTGCATCAAGGGGGTAGGGGGCTCTGGTTATCAGGACTCCCACCCAAAGCAGTGTCTCCTATTTGCCCTTTTGGAGGCACCCTCCTGCACACTGGCAGGGTCGAGGTAGGACCGATCCTAGAAAACACAGGCACAACAAGCTCCTCAGGGGGAGAAAGAAGACCCCGAAGCCCCAGCTTTTCTCCCACATCTCACCACCGGGGAGGATATTCGACAGCCCGGACAGTCGCAGATCGGAGGGTGCACCTGCAGGATCCCCTTGGACATAAGCGTCTTCAGACTTTTCCCTGCGAGGAGAGCCGAGGCAGGACCAGTGAGGGAGCCGGGCGGGCACAGGTAGGGCCGGGCACGCGGGCACGCTTCCAGGGCCCTGTCAGGGGCAAGGCCGGGTTTCCTCCTGCCACGAGTGTGAACACCCACCTCTGTCCAACTTCCCGACCCACCACCGGGCCTTGCCGCCCTCCAGGCTCGCGGATGCCTCTGGGATCTGCAGAGCTCAGAAACTCAAGATCCGGGCGAGCGTCCTCCCGTGACGAAGGGCGGCCTCCTCCCTGACCCCTGAGCTCTTCCTCCCGCGCTCCATCTTCTCCAAGCCCGTCCGCGGGAACCGGGAGCTGGACCGAGGAAGGTCCGGCCCAGGAGCAGATGAGCGGAGCCGTCAGAACCTGAGACTGCTCCTCACCTCGCAGCAGGAAGAAGGCGGCCACTTCTGAGCCACCGCTGAACCACCGCTGAGCCCCGAAGTCGACAAGTGCGACTGGGTCCCTAACTTTCTAACTACCCCCAACCCCAGGCCTGGCGCTCACCGCGCCCCCAGCATGCCCGCTCAGGCGCCCGCACGTCGCTTCCTTGGAGCCAGACTCCTGCGGGAGCCCAAGCTGCTGCTCCCAGCCCAGCCGCTGCTCGGCTCCGTGCGCGCCCCCGCCCTGACGCGCGCCCCGGCGGCCCCCACCTGCCTGCTCCACCCCTGCACCTTGCTGTTCGCTCCACCAGCGCGCGTCCGCCCCCCGGCCGCACGTGTGCCCCTCTACTCCCGCCAGAACCGGTGGCTCCTGCACCCGGGAGGGGAGTATCCCGCCCAGTCGGCCTCCTGCCTGCTCTCCCGAGTTCCCGTAAACTTCTACTGAGCCTCAAGTCCCAGGAATCCCGCAAAGATATTCCGGGCGGAAGGAGCTGCCGACTCGTGCGCAGCCGGGAGCCCACGGCACCGCGGCAAGCTCTGAGTGGACGGCGGAGGCCGAGGGCGCTCTGCCCGGGCCCACCAAGGCGACCGTGCTTCGGGGGTGGGGTGTCCCTGCGGCAGCCCCGGAGTCGCAGCGCCCTCTCTGGGCGGAGATGGAGTCTCCCAGGTGGCAGAGCGAGGGGGGTCCGGACCCACGGGTCCTTGGGGAGCGGAGGGGAGGGACCGTGGCGGCCAGCGCCCCACGGCGGCCGCACCTTTGTGGCGGATGCTGCGCTTCCAGTCCTTGGCCGTCTCGCGGCCGCTGACGAACTGGAACTCGTTGGGTGTGAGCCACTCGCCGCGGTGGCGGATGGACGGCCCCTTGCTGCCCTGGCAGAGTTTGCGCACGTAGAGCAGCGCTCGGTTGGCGCCACACTCTACCTCGATGCACGGCTCGCCGTTGTCCAGCAGCGGCTGGAAATCCGGGGCCGCGGCCGCAGTGGCCGAGAAGCGCTCGAGGGCCAGAGGGTCCCGGGGCAGGTGGAGGTGCGGGGCGGCCTCGTGCAGGCTCAGGTAACCGCGCGGGGGGCGGAGTGGCGGGGCCAACAGCGCCTCGTAGCCCGCGGTCGCGGCGGGTAGCGAAGCGGCCGGGGGCAGGGCGGACGCGGCGGGAAGTGGCGCCAGGTAGCCAGGCAGCGGCGGCAGTGGCAGCGCGGCCAGGGTCGGGTGGAAGGTGGCCAGAGCAAGGGCGAGGTCTTCGCGGCCCGGGAGTTCCTTCTTGACCGCCGGCATGGCGGGCCAGTGAGTGGTCCTGCAGCCTGGCTTTCCGCCGCCGGCGCAACTTGTTCCGGCCTGGGCTGGAGTTGGGTCTTGAGGGCGGGGGCCCGAGAGGCGCCTGGCCGCGCACCCGCCTTCCCCGCTACTGCGCCCCAGCTGGGCCACCTCGGATCACTGCCCAGCAGGCTGGCAGGGCCTCGGCTGCCTGAGACATGGTGCGGCCGGAGCTGCTATCGATCCCCTATCGACCTGCCGAGCGCCGCAGCTCCAGGGCCCTGGGGCTCCTTGGGGCGCCGGGCCACCTGCGCCCGCGCCCCCCTCCGGCGTCCCCGCGCCCGGCTCGCTGGTGAGCCCGCTGGGTCGAGCTGGGCAGTGAGGAGTCGAGGAGTCTCAGGCCCTGCGCCCCGCCCCGCCCCGCCCGAGGGTCTCAGACCCCCGCCCCGCCCCGCTGCCCCAGCCGCGCACCCGCGTACTCTAGCGCGCGCCCGGCCGGCGGGGACTTGGGAGACTCGCGCCGCCGCCGCCGCCGCCACAACTTGGCCCATTTAAACGGCCCCGGCGCGGCGGGCGGGCGGGCGGCACGGGCTCCAGCAGGGGATGCGTGACGGTCGACTGGGCTCACGCGGGGCGCCGCGGGGCCGAAGGGGGCGACGCGACCCGGCTGCACCCCTGCCCTATTCCCGAGTGGGTGAGAATAGGAGGAAAGGAGACGGGGGTGGGGTGGGTATCGGGGGCGGATGCCAGCGAGACTCAGCTGACGGTTCTGTTGCTGAGGGAGTCACTGTTTGGGCGCCCCAGCTGGAGGCCCGGACTCCACGTGGGGTGGGGGCGGGCTCCTGGCTAAGGAGTTGATCTGGGATGGAATCGAACAGCTTGCCTGGCGGGTGTGTGTGAGCCAGCAGCTCTGGGTAGGTGGTGGGTATCAGTGGGGAGGGCGTGGGTGGTCTCCTCTGCGTCTACAGGGTGTGAGGCTGTGGGTTTGTGGTGGCTGGCCTCAGCAAATGTATTGGTGAGGGTTCCTGGTCTGTGACTAACAACATAACAATTCCATCGATTATTGCCAACTTACCATGCACTTCATACACCTTAATTCACTTGATCACCCCAATATGAGTTTTCCCTTATTATCCCCATTTTATAGACAAAGAAGGTGAGAAACAAAGAGGTCAAGGAAACTGTTCTGATGTCACACAGCTGTTTCAAATTCAGGCAATCTGACTCCAGGACAGACAGTATCTGAGCCACGATGTGGGACAAGAAAGTGGGCTAGACCCAATCTCGGTGAGGGTGGGGGGTGTGGGGGGAGGAGGGGCAGCTGCATGTGGGATTGTGCACTTGAGCATATTTCTGTTCCCTACCATGTGCAGGTCTGGAGAAGAGGGACCTCTGCATCCACGTACACCTCTCTGACTTAGGGGAGCAGGTCAACTTAGGCTTAGGCCTGGAATGAGGGTGGCCTGTCCCCTGGTGATCAACCCATACCTCCTTGCACGTTGGCATGTCAGCTTGCAGTGGGATAATTAGGAAGAGAAACGAGAAACTTGGTAGCATTGATAATAGCTGGTAAGAGCCTTACCTGTCTCTAGTGTGTCATTTTGGACCAGATAGAAAGTAGCCTCAGATCCCAACCCAGTTCCCAGACCTCTGCCCCTGCCCTTCTGAGGTGCCCCTGGCAGGGCACTCATGTGGGCATCTTCCTGGCCAGGCTCTAGGGGCTGAGTAGGATGACAGGGCTGTTTGCACCTTCTGCAAGGGAGGGGCTGGGAGAGAGGGCACACTCTACCCCACCCACCTCCTACCACACGCCAGCACCAGCTGGGAATGTTGCTGATCGTTGGGGAACACTCTCCTTCCCTTTGCTGCCTACCTCGTCTTCAGCTAAGGTACCTGCCAGCTCCAAGACCAACCTGGGGAGCGAAGTCCGGGCTCAGACCAGGAATGTGTCTGCAAACCTCTGCCCCTCTATTCCTTGTACATCGGTCTGTGGGGGTTTAAGGGGCCAAGTGAGAATGTGGGTGTGAATGTCAGTAGCTCCCCCTTTACTTTACCACCCTCGGCCCCGTTGCTCTCTCTTTAGCCTGGACACCTGTGCATATCTGACCGCAGGAGTGGTAGCTCGGGAGTTGCCCCCTACACCCACCCTTTGTGGCCCATGTCTTGCTTTCAGGTGTGATGCTTCCATGTCTAATGGATGCAGGAGACTGTCCCTGCCTGAGAGCCAGGGCCCACGGCAGAGCCATCCTGTCAATCGGTTGTCATGGCCGGGTGTGGAGAGGCTGTCAGGGCTCAGTCAGAAGCCAGGTGGGATGGGCCCGTGTGCCCGCTGTCTGGCCACAGCCCTCCCCTGCTGCAACTCCACCCATCTCTTCTAATGTTTGCCTGCATCTGTCCACTGAGCCTCAGACCTCCTAACCCCTGACCTTCATACTGTGGTCTGGGGAGGGAAGACTTGTGGAGCATATCTCGAGCTCTGAGAAGATACCAGGCAGCTGTCAGGCCAGGCCTCTCCTCTGTTCGGAGCTTGAGGAGGAGGGCCTCCCAACTCATCTGCAGGACCACCCCTTACTCACCTCTGGCCTCTTCCATCACACACCGGCCCACAGTAGTTAAAGAGTGGCATGGGAGGTCCCAACTCTGGCTTTCAGGGGAGGTGTCCAGCTGACAAGGTGTGGTGTTTGACCTAGCTCACCCAGCCTAACCTCCATGCCACCACCTGGTTCCACCCATCTCTGGGGGACCAGGGACCCCTCCTGAAAAGACCCTGACTGTGTCCAAAGCTCCCTGCAGGATCCCCTCTCCTCCAAGGCCACTCCCTGATTCCAAGGAGACTCTCTTCCAAGGGCTGCCTGGGGCCTTGGCTGATCAGGACAGTTCACCTCGACCCCACTTGTTTCCCCCGTTCTTTGGAAATACGGGGCTACGGGGCTCAGAGTCACTTTACCGCGGGGACCAGGCATCCTCACCTGGACATCATATCTCTCCCGCTTACTCCAGCTTGTCCGCTTGTGTCCTGGTCTGGCACCTGGGCCCACACATTCCTCTGCACGTCTCACACTGGAGCCAGAGGCCAGAGAGACAGAATTTTGGCGCTAGAATCACCTGCCTCGCCTTCAGGTCTGGCCGCACTCCCGGAGAACGCAGGTGGGGTCGGCGGCCATAGCCCCTCCTCTGTTCTGCAGAGGTCCCGCCCCCGCCTGCCTGCTGAGCCTCGGCGGCTCCATCGCTGCTCGAGGTACCCCTCGCTCGGGGCCCTGCGCCGCTGCTGCCGCCAGGGAGGGAAAGGGGATCATAAATAACCCGCGGGGCGGCGCGGGCCTGCGGTACAGACGGTGACCCGAGACGTCCCCGGGGAGCGCGGGGGCGGCCCGCAGACCCTGCTGCCCCCAACCCAGGCTCGGCCAGCCTTGACCACCCCCTCTGGCGCTGCCTGGCGCTGTTCACTGTTGGCGCCCCTGCCAGAGCCCTCCCTCCCATCATGGAGTGTCTGCCTGCCCCCTCTCCAGACCGCCCCCTTAGAGCCCCCTTTTCACCCATTCCTTCATCAATCAATCATTTATTGAGCACCAGATGTGGTGAAACCCCAGGAAGAGAGACCCAGAGGTGAGGCTGGGAGAAGAGAATGCTGCAGAGGAAAACAGTGTGTCTCTGAGAGGACAGGTGCAGAGCCACGCCTGCCCCCTCACCCTCCGTTTTCCTGTGCTCACCCAGGTGACTGAGGGGGTGGGAGAGCAGGCCCAGACCTGCCCAGACACAGGAAGGTATGCAAGGACTGATAACAGGGGCCCCACCACAGGTGGGCACAGCTGACACTGAGCTGTGAGGAGGAAGCACAGACATCCATGTTCCCACACAGGCACCCACAGTGACCAACAGATGCATGCATTCTCAAAAGCACACCACAGACAATAGCCCACACGTACTCACACCCATACGCATGCACAGCAGCTCCCGAAGTTGCTCACACAGGACAGGTGCACGCACAGATGCTGACATTCTCGCCACTAACATGCAGAGTATGTGCTAACTTACACAACAGCCAAGACGGAAGATACCACCAAGACCTGTGGGCAAAACACACACAGACACACAGGCCTGCAGCGTGAGTGCCAGATGGATACAGTTGTCATGCCCAAGACAGCTTGTCTGGTGCGAGGGTCTGGTTTGCAGCACTGTTCCACCAGGAAGGGTTAACCTGGGAGGTCAGAGGTTAGTGGCAAATCAGCTGGGGCTCCTTCAGACACCTCTGCAAGTGTGGTCAGAGCGGAATATGTCTGTTCCTGTCTCCAGGTCAGACACAGGGGGCAGGGGGGGCTGTCCTGCTGGGACACATGCCTTGCCTTTGGCCAGCCATGAGCTGAGTGCAGCTCATGCCATCTCTCTCTCTTAGGAAAGAAGAAGGTGTTTCTGAGGTTAGTCTGTCCACTGACTTTAACTTATGCCATTTAAAGAAGCAAAGAATTAGGGCCTGGGTACTCAGACTTGGGGCACCCACAGAGCACACACTATCAGTCACATGTACCGTGATATCCACCTGCCACGGGACACATGCTGGCATATTCACACCTTTCTGATGCGAGCCCAGTGACATGCATGTGCCCGACACACCACGGGGTGCACCATACGCTGGTGCCGTCACAGAGGACGCTGCTGTCTGTCGATACGGGTGGGATCATTGGCCACCGCTGGCTCCGCAGGCCTGGTCCCTTCTCAAGAGGCATGGAAACAGCTGCTTGCTGGCATCACTGGGGGCAGGGAGCGGGCCCTCCTCAGGGCAGCCTGCTTGGTGCAGGGCCCCACCTGGGGCCTGGGCTGTGCTGGGGTAGGCTGATGTGGGCAGGAGAGAAAGCAGACCCTGCCGTGGCCTGAGACTTGTGTTCTCCTGGCCGGCCACTGGGTGACACAGCCCTCTCTGCCCTTATTGGGACCTTGGTTTTCCCATCTGAAAATGAGAGAGCAGCTCAAAATATGTGGGATCCTCTTTGGCTTGGAGCAGAGCAGTCAGGGCGAAGTGTGGCTGCAAGCGCCCTGGCCAGCACAATGAGACAGGCATGCATGCCTCACCTGCTTCCTCTATAAACATGCCCAGAGTGCAGGAGCTGGGGGCTCCTCCGAGAGTAGGGCCACGCTGAGGGAAGAAATAGAATCCTCCAGGGCTCCTTGAGACACCAGGCTGTGCTGTCCTCAGCCACAGGGCACTCATCAGGTCCCCTGGGGCTATAGGAGTGAGTATTAGGGAGCTCTCTGGGCTCTCTGCCAGGCTGCTAGGTGGAAGTTGAAGAAGAGGGGACATCCAGGCAGGGACCCTCGAGGCAGAGAGAAGCTGGCATTGAGGTGCCAGTTGCGGGAGGGCTGAGGAGGGGTGGTGGAAGTCACTGCCCTCAGGCCCAGATCTGAGAGGCTCCCAGGTTGCACAAGGAGTCCAGACTGGCCCAGAAGTGACTGTTTATATGTCAGCCTTCCTGCTGAATATGAGCTCCCTGCAAGCAGGACCTTGGGCTGTTCTCTGATGCACCCACGTGTCAGTGTTTGAGGACTGTACATGGGGCCATCCCAGTGTGGCCCACCGTCAGGCCAGCTTGGTCTCCCCAGCAGGGGGCAGCTCCACCCCTGCTCACCTCTTCTCCCAGCACCTGCCCTC
Source organism: Vicugna pacos (assembly GCF_048564905.1). Taxonomy (NCBI): domain Eukaryota; kingdom Metazoa; phylum Chordata; class Mammalia; order Artiodactyla; family Camelidae; genus Vicugna; species Vicugna pacos. The sequence continues at coordinate 67,451,821 of NC_132999.1, forward strand.
TGGGCTTCTGCCCAGGCAGGACTTTGAATACCCTCCCATCCGCAGAAGCATTTCAAGAAGTTGGCCACAGACATCCTCTTCACCAGAGATTTCGGTGCCTGCTGGTGACGTGGGGGTGGCACAGGGGCCCCGTGGTGGGTCCCATGCAACCGGAGCAGCCAGGCTTGCACCTGCTCCTGTGTGAAGGAGCAGACACAGACCCGTGGAAAGGTCTCAGAGATACTGCACCCCAAGTGCAGGCTGTGACTGCTTGAGACCTCCTGAGCCCTGTCCCATGTTCCTCCCATGAAGGGCCATCTGTGTGGCACATGGAGAGGTCACAGGCATTTTGTTCTCTGGGGCCTTATAGGGCAGAACTCAGCACAGGGGAAGCAGACTGAAATCTCCAAATAAAGAAAAACAGCCAGTTACTAGAAACGGCCTCCACTCTGTCCTAGGTAATGAGCTCCTTGTTTAGAACCAGCCCTGGAGAGCCTGACAGAGACGGTGGGGGTGCAGCAGCCCAGGTGCAGGTCCCAGCGCACAGGTAGAGCCCATTACATGGACACTTACCTTTGCCCCAGTGTGGCCTGGGTTTCCGTAGCACGTGACAGGGAATGGCAACTTGCTCATGGGCACACAACACAGTGGGAACATGCACATGGGTGCAAGACATGGGTCACAGAATGACCCCCGCGCCTCTGCACACACCCCACTTACCCCCTCTAGTTGCTGTCTAGGGTGTCTCGAAGCCAATAAGTGAGACCAGGGGTATTGAGGAGCCTCACGTAAACCCCAGTTGCTCTGGGTTCCTGTCCATTTTTCTTTATTTAATGAAACTTGCACCTCAGCAGAATTCATGGGGTTCCACTTTACAGTTAGCTGTATATTTTAGGATCTCTTCCACCTGTGCCCCAGCAGGATTGCAGCTCTGCATCTGCCTGCACCAGGAGGAGGTCGGATGGTCTGAGTTTCCCTCATGCACCATCCCACTGTCAGGGCACCTGGAGGTCCAACAATCACCGTGTCAGCATTGATTTGTCTGTCAGGGATTTTCAGAAGTAGAGAGCTGAGGTGGACAATGAGTTTACTGTTTCCCTTCACATCTCTGGCCCAGGCTGGCTGTCTGAGGTCATAGACTTAGCCTGACCCCATCCAAGGCCAAGTTCTGGGTGCCCATTGCTAACGGGCCCATTTCTCCAGGGCAGGTTGAGTCAGTGGCATCCTTTGGGCTGCTCTCTCTGAGCGTGGCCTGCTGAGCCTTCCATGAGGCTTCTCGTCTTCTGTGCTGATGTCTGGGGTGGGGGCGCAATGGGCGACCCTAGGATGCACAAGCCCCTGGGGTTATGCATGGTTCCCCAGGTTTGGCCCCAGAAGTGGGTGGGGCAATGGGCCCAGCCTGGTACTAGCTGAGCAGAGCCCATGTGCAGGGGCCAAACTAGACCTACCATGGCCAGGGGAGGGCAGCAACTCCAGGTCTCTGTCTGAGGACAGGACCTGACGCTTTTCCCAGGGCTTTTTAACGAAGTCCCAGGTTGGCCCTGGGGGCTTCCCACCTGCAGACTGGGGAACTGGGCAGACTGCTTGGAGGCCACTGAGAAGTGGGAGGAGAAAGACAGTGGGCAGGACTAGGGGTAGTCTGAGGCATTTCCACCTCTGCATAGAGGAGTGAGGCATCTCCAAATGTGAGGGCCTTACTCCCTGCCAGGTCGGAGGGGCCTGACCTCTGACGCTCCTGTGTGCAAGCAGGTGTTCTTGACGAGACGTGAGAGTTTGCCCCATGTCAGCAGTGGGGTAACTTTGTGTCTGAAGTCCAGTGGGTACACATGGGCCGCTGAGACCCTGAGGCCTCAGAGCTGTGACAGGTGATTCTAAACTGGGAAAGGGCTAAGCTAGGACTTGGGCTGGGTCAGCCCATCTTCCAGGGGGAACGTGGCCTTCAGCACACTTGTCAGCTTCTGGTTGATGCTCGTGTTCTGTTTCATGGTTCTGTCCCACTCTGGCCTCAACATGTTGGGATTTTTCTTAGTGCTTTCACTTGGTGACTTGTGTGTTTGATGAGCCCCACTTGTGGGCATGTGCCCTGAGACCCTCTTCTCAGATTAGCATCCCGTTCACTCACTTCTCAGTCCTTCCTTCAGGACCCTCTACCTCGCCCACCCCTCAGACATAGGCCGGCTGTGTGGGTGAGTGGATGAAGGATGGACAGGTCAAGGGGTGAGTGGTGGCTTCCACCCCAGGCACTCTTCTCTTCCTTATGAACTTCTGTGGTTTCCTTTGCCATTTATGACCCACAAATCTAGCTTCAGTCCAGACACTAAAGAGTCTAAAATTAGCTGTATGTGTCCACTTCATGGTCTCTGGAACTCCTTTCCCACTACTGTGTTAGCACTGCTCGGCTTCTCGTCACCCAGAGACTACCCTGACCCTAACCCAGAGACTACCCTAACCCTAACCAAGCAGCAAGCCTCATCTGTGATTCTTCCTAGATCCACTCCCTCCGGGTGACCTGCCCGGCCCCTCTCACTTGTCATTACTTCTGTGACACCCCCAGACTCTGCCTCTGCTTGCCCGGCGCCTGGCCGTCTTGCTCTCTGGGCTGCCCGGGGAGCAGCCCAGGGTGCCTGCCGTCTAGGCCCTGCCTCTGCTCCAGGGCCCGGGTTTCAGTCTCTGTCCTCCCTCAGTGTCTGAGCACAGCTGAGTGGTTGCCTATGCCCAGGAGCCCCCCTCCCTGTATCATTGTTCTGCAGCCAGCCAGGGCCCCATTACGACTTGTGCACAATCTTTTGTCTTTTTGTCTCCCCTCCATTAAAGGCTAATATAGTCCATACTAGATTCAGTGTTTTCTTTTTTAACATTTTTTATTGAGTTATAGTCATTTTACAATGTTGTGTCAATAGATTCAGTGTTTAATATTCATTATTATTATATTCTTTTCCCCTTTTGTCTTTAAAGGAAGTGAAAATGTGAGTATTTTTGTGGTCCTTAAAATCCCAGGGGTCCAGGAGCTGCGCCTGCTGTGCCTGGTGGTGACATCGGCCGTGCTGCCACCTGCTCATCTTCAAGACTCACAGCAGCACCCCCCACCCCGGAAGCCTCCCAGGACCACCTTCCTCTCCTGTTAGGGCCCTGCTGTACGCCCCAAACACCAACATATACTCTAGTCCCACAGGTTTCCTTTTATGCTGCCATGGTCCTGGGCAGGTGAAGGCTCTGAGGTGCTCCAGCTGGACTGAATTCAGAGTGTTTGAGGAACAGGGTGCTGGTGGCTCAGGAGGGCCAGGTGGAGCCCCCTCGGGGGTGCTGATTTGGGTGCCTTCACTGAGAGGTGATGCGGGCAGGCTGGTCCAGAAGCTGGACTGGAAGTTTGGGGAGCAGGGGAAGGGAATGTTGACAGAGACTGAGTTTTTGAAGAAAGACCTGGCCTCCAGAGAGGGGCAAGCAAGGGCAGCAGACACCATCCCCCAGTGCTGGGTGGGCAGCAGGAACGCAGACCCAGCGTGGCCCTAGTAGCTGCCAAGGCCTCCCCATGTCAGTCTCTGGGGACCCTGGTGGGGATGTGTCTGCATCTGCAAGCAGAGCTGGGCCAGGCCACCACACCTCTGGGGCAGGGGCCTGAGCTCCCTCCCGCAGTGCTGCCTCCTCCAGTGCCTCGGCCGCCAGCGTTCCCAGGCAGGTCCAGCTGCCTCTGTAACCCCTGGTCCCACTCTGGCTCTGGCCAGGCTCCCAGAGGTCCACCACGGAGGGAGTGGCACACCCAGACATGCCTGGGTACACATGGTGTCTTCATCGTGACCTTCCAGTGCCCAGCCTGGGGGCCCAGCAATGGCTGTTCACTCTGGTGCCATGGGAGTGGGAGTCCAGGGGGTGCCCAGGTACCTGAGGCCTGCTCATGACAACTGGAGAGCCCTCTGAACAGCACGGGAGGATTCCAGAGCAGAGACCTCCCTCCCCTACCCCACCCCCACTGCCTGCAGCACTGAGGCCAAGACTAATAAAACACCCACCTCACAGGAGACAGCTTTATCTTGTTGATCGGAAGTCTGCCAGCCCAATTTATGATGGAACATAAGCTCTCCAAATCTGAATTTATGCGCTGTAGTATAACGGAGGTCAATGAGATTAGAAGTGGGCTCATGAGAGGACCACAGGCAGCTCCCTCCTCAGTGCTGCCACAGAAAACCTCGCCGCCCCTGGGCCCAGCAGCAGGACAAGAAAAGGGAGGGCAGGGGAGAGACCAGCCCTGTGAGCCTGCCATGAGAAGGGGAAGAGGACAGGAGGTATGCAGGAGAGGCAGATGGAGTGGGGCACAGGGCCGGCCTGGACCATCATGGCGATGGGGTGAGTGCCTGCAGACAAGGAGGAGGACAGGGAGGGAGCAGAGGGTTTTCCTCAGGGACGAGGGAGCTTTCTCCCACCTCTACGTCCCTGTAGAACAGGCAGGAGATGGCCCTGAGGTCGGCTGAAGTTCAGAGTTCTGACCCTGGCCCGGGATCCACTGTCTGACAAGGTTGTGGAGGCGCACTTCCACTCAGGTCTTGCAGCTCAGGCCCATCTCCCCGCCCCCCTCCAACCCTTTCTGTCTTCAGTACCTCCTTGGCGTCCTGGGTGAGGGTGAGGGTGAGGGTGAGGGTGAGGGAGGGGTGCGCTCTGTCCAGGTGGGGGCCTGGGCACTGGCCAGCTTGAGGCTGGCTTTCTGAGCTCAGGCTAGACCCTGACTTCAGAATTTATACAAATAAACGAAATGAAAAGTGCTGGCAACCCCGATCTGATTACAGAGTCATTCATTCTCTGGTCGTTAATAATTTGTGCAATAAAGGATTGCGGCCACTTGAGTGAGGAGGAGGCGGTGGCCCAGCCTTCCCTCGGCGCCGGGGCTGCGAGAGCTGGAAACATAAATTATTAGTTTCTTATCGCTCAGCCTGCCATCGCTCATGCTGCCAGGGGCCTGGCAGGAGCCGGCAGCCGTCTTGCCGCCTGCCTGGGCCTGGCTCCCAGCTGCTGCTTGTTGTGGAGACTCTGGTGGGGGAGCCCTCATCATCCTTTCTCTAGCCCCTCAGTGGCGGGATCCCCGGAGACTCGGTGCCAAGGCTGACTCTGAGCAGGAGGAGCTGTGGGGCTTTAGCTCTCGTGCTCTGAGCCTCAGACCTGCTCTCTCTGCAAGCGAAGCCCGAGCACTGGAGCGTGGTGAAGCAGCCCCCCATGCCCGGCCCATGGCATTTGCTCAGTAAGGGCAGTGGTCATCGTCATCGACACAGCAGGGGCCCACACACCACCTCCTGCCCAACCCCTGGCCAGGCGGAAGGAAAAGTCAGCGTCTGGGTTTGGGTCACCTCTTCCAGGTGTTTCTGTGCCTTCCTGGGTGGAGCTCAGAGCAAGCACCTGTATCTGAGTGTGCATCCTTGCAGGCATGGCATTCACTCCCTGGCCCACTGTGACTTCCTGTGTCCAGCACCAGACTCCTGGTCAGGCAGGTATGCATCGAGCAGTCTAGACATGGGGTTAGTGCTGACTGAGGTGTCCAGTGTCTGAGCCAAAACAGAGAGGGGTTGGGTCGGGGTGGCGGGGGGCGCATGTGCTGTGCCCCTGGGCTGGGCATCTGCGCCCCCAGATGGAGCTGTTGAGGTGTGCAGAGGTGGGGCTGAACGCAGAGGCCCCAGACCCCAGAGTGCTCCAGCCCAAGTGGTGATTAAGGCAATTACAGTAATTACAGAATGATAGAAATGAGCACCCTTGGTCTGGGTTCCCACCCCCAAGCTGGGAAGGCTGAGGCTGAGGCTGAGGCAAGGGCAGGAAGCTGGGCTGTTGGTCTCCGGACTCCAGATGTCCTGGACGGAGGAAGTGGCAGGACAGGGCCTGGGTGCTGACATTATCTCCTGCCAGCTGACGTTGCTGGACCCAAGCTCTGATGTGCCTCCCTGTCTTGGCTTGCTTCCTAGGGGACTGGAGCTACCCTAAGCCTACCTTGAACCTGCCAGGTTGGCAAGACCTGGTGGTCAGGGGTGTGCGGCATGGTGTCTGAGGCTTCATGCCCAGGATGCTGTGCCCACCACTTGCTGGCAGCGTGGCCATGGGAGGACCTTGCACCTCTCTGAGCCCCAGTCTGTAAAAAGGGTATAAAAATTAAACACAAGTATGTGTTTTGAGCACCTATTGTGTGCCAGGCACCCCAGGTCTGTGTGGGATGGGATGTGTGTGCTGAGCAGCTCCGCAGGGTCTGGCCCTGAGCCCACACCCACCGTGCAGAGATCTTACTCTGTTCGTGTCCAGGCTTTCCTCCTTCTTCCCATGACTGACTCCTTCTTAGCAGCCTCCATTTTTGCTCCAGATGCATTCATTCTGTCCTCTGGCTTCTCTGACACCTGGGTACAGTTGTAGCAAACGCTTTCGTGTCCTGGTGCGCTCATCCTTTCATCCAATCATTTCTGGGTGAGCATCAACTGATTGGTTTTCCTTTTCATTTTGGGTCATGTTCTCCTGTCTCTGTGCAGGCCTGGTGGTTTTTGATTGGGTGACCAGAACTGTGGGTTTTACTGGGAGATGTATATTTTCATAAACATCCTTGCACTTTGCTCTGGACGTCAGAAGTCACCTGGCAGCAGTGTGGTCCCTTTAGTTCTTACGTTTAAGCTTTGCTGGGAGAACCAGAGCAGCCTTTAGTCTTGAGCCAATTTTGTCCCACTTTACTGTGGCAAGACTCACTTGGTAGTCTGCCCCAGTTTAAGATCTTCTGGCCTGGCTGTTGGAACGAGCACTGTCACAGGCCTGTGTGCGCTCGGGACCGGACTTCCCCGATCCTCTCGGTGGTTCTCTCCCGGCCTCCAGCACGCTCCTCACACCACACGCTGATCCCTGCTCTGCAGACTCTGTGGCTCTCTCCTCTCTGGTGCTCCGTCCTGCAAACTCTTGCTGCCTGGGCTTCCTGGGACTCCCAGCTCCGTGTCTGCCCTCTGGGGACCCCTGAATCCGCCTGGGTCCTCTGCTGGTGCTGCAGCTGGAAGCTCTGGAGGCAGTGTCTGGTGGTCACAGGGCTCACCACCATTGTTCCTGCCTCCCGGGGCTCCCCATCCTTCAACATCTGATGTGTCTCAACGGCCACTGTTTCCTGTATTTTATCTGGTGTTTGAGTTATTTCTGGAAGGAGGGTAAGTCTGGCTGCACTGTCTTGCAGAGCGCCTGTCCGATGAGTTCACAAGGTGCTCCATACCATAAAGGTGCCATAAAGGAGGCTCTTGGCAGGTGTTTTCTGAGTGTGCCTGGACTCCATGGTCCATACAACCTGAGGCATAGCAGACTCTTGGCCCCATCACTTGCCAATCCACTGCAGCCTGGTAAAGGTTGGGACATCCTGAACCCCATCCCAGGGAAGAGGCATCAGAGGGGGCTCCACGGTCATAGACTGGCCTCTGTTGGCCACTTCTACCTCCAGGCCCTCAGGCCAATCCCTGCCGCCCAGGGCAGCTGGTGGCTTTCCTAGTGGGGCAAGGAGGACATGGAGAGAGTGGGTCCCAGCACGTTAACTGTGAAGGGCACCCCATGCCTGGAGCAGCAAGAGCTGGAAGTGGAGACTGAGTCCACTCTTGGGAAAGCCCAGTGGGCCCTGGACCAGGGTTCCATCCCTCAGTGGGGAAGTCTTCGTCACCAGGGCCCCAGTGACAGGATGATGTCACCGGGAGAGGAAATTTTATCTTGAAAAACGCCTGCCTTTGCCTAGCTACATCGACACGCACTCTGTAGGCTGAATGAGCAGCATGCTTGATCATAAACACACAATCAGTGCCACACATGAGACATAGGTAGGGCTGGCAGCATCTGCTTTGGCTTGGAGTAGACACTGTCCAAAACAGAGGTGGGTTCAGATCTTGGTCTGTCACTGCCCAGGGGCTCCAAGGACAGAGTGGTGCTGACGTGGAGAGCTCAGGGAGAATTCTCTAGGGCTGTCCCTCTTACCAAAGGAGCAGTCTGGGGTATGATACCCAAAGGAAGCAGACGTTTGACCTCCAGGCAGACTGGGGCCTGGGCTCCCAGCTCTGCAGATGGATGGGCGGGTGGTGTCAGAAACGGGGTGTTCCAGAGCAGGGTGGAGGGCAAGTGAGGGTGTCATTCACGTGAGTCTTGGTCTTGACCTGGACAGCCTTCCTAGGCTCCTGCTGCTACTCCGCTGGCCTTTCCTGTGCTGCCTGGAGCCTTCGACCTGTCATTTCCCAACTCATTAACTCCATGGCTCCGTTGCCAGCAGGGTAAGCACAGAGTTATCATTTCTTCCTGATTTGGTCAACTAGCACTGAGTCTGCCTCTGTGCCAGGCACCGTGTTGCATATCCAGGGACAAAGGTGAGCGGTTCACTTCCTACCTGGTGTGGGAGTCAGAGAAGGAAGCTCCAATCCTCCTCCTTGAGCAGGCAGACCCACCAGTCAAAGCCTTCCCCCGCCCCACACTAGGTCCAGCCCAGGAGATGCTGGACCACTCACATTCCAGAACAGCACTTTGACACCAGTTCCCTCAGCCTAATCCGACACATCTTTTGATGCTGATTTCAAACACCACTTCCTCCATGAAGCTTCCTGGATCTCCCGTCAGATGAGTACATTGTCCCTTGAGCTTGTGAGCACACATCCCTGCAAGTGTCTTCTGAGTGTGCTTGGACCCAGGCCCTGGCTTGCATAGGAATTCAATATTCCTACCTGAACTGTGAGCCTCAGAGGGGTCTCATCTCTGTTCTGGGGTGAGCTGGCACTCAGAAGGCCTTGGAAATGTGTGTCACAATGACTCAGCCTTTCACAAGCATAATCTTAGATGCCTTTAGAGCAACCTATGAGGTAGATGCTCTTTTTGCCTCCTTTTACAGGTGACAGCTGGCAGGTGGCAGAGCAGCTTTGAGGCCCCATCCTCTGGACCTCTGGGCTTTAGTCAAACAGGCCCACGGCTGCTCTGGGCCAAGGCCTGCTCTTGAGCGTATCACTTTGATTATTAATTAACTCCTTAGTCGTCTAAAAGCAGAAGAAAGCGGAGGTCCAGAGGAGCCATTGGCGGCCATCTTGCTGTCTGGGGCTGGTGCTGAGAGTTGTCTGACCTCTGGATACCTAGAGGTCTGGAGGCTCCCGTTTGGAGGACCAGGGACTCATCGGACACCTGAAAGCTGCTGGAGGTGCCGTGCCCGGTCATTATGCCTGTAAGCCCATGAGCTCTCTGCTTGTCTCTGTCGGTACCAGGCTTGGCTCCTGTCTGCCCTAGCACCCCGCTTTGTGGCTCACCCCACTTTTCTGATTTCTCCAGCAGCTTCCCCTGGGATGCAGTCTCTCTGCTCTGTGGCCTGGTTCAGCACCCACCTGGCCACCATGCCCAGACTCCGAATCCCCACTTGTCTCCCTCCAAGGCTCAGCCCCCAGCCCACCTCAACACTCTGCAGGGCTGACAGGCTGGGTTAATGCACACACACGCAGAATCACATACACATGTCTTTTTACCAAAAAGAATGCATTTCAGGACACAAATTCACTAACTTGGTCCTCTCCAGGCTGTGTGTTAACACAGAGACACAGTTTACCTGGGTTTCCCTCATCCAGGCCCAGAAACTCTGAATGGGCATCCCCACCCCCACCCAGTGTGGTCGCCTCTGGGCTGATTTCATTTATCACTGGCTGAGGATGAGTAATTTTATCGTGAAACACAGTTCAGGGTGATAGATGAGGGAACGGGGCAGGTGATCGCCTCACTGCCTCCCTCCCCTTGGAGAGGGAGGCTGGAAGGAGATTCCTGCCCTTTATAAAGGGAGGGCATCCTAGGAGGGGGATGAGGTGGGAGGAGCCACAGAGAGGGGTGGTGGGCAAGGCCAGGGTGGGAGTCGGGTGGATGAGGCAGAGGACACAGACCAGGCCTGGCCCCACGCAGGAACCCAAGCAGGAAGCAGACGTGTACTCCCAAAATTCTGCTCAGGGCCGAGGTCTAGAGGGGTCCCACATGAAGAGGGGCAGGGGTACTGCTCCAATGTTCAGACTAGAAGGAAAGTGGAGAACTTTTCTCTGAAGATAGCCACAGTCCTTTCCAGGGTGAATTGATACCTGTTTCAGCAGCGCTCGTCTTATCAGCAAGAGCAGAATCTATGCTTTTCAAAATGACAACCGAGACTTAATCAACAATTGGAGGCCACAGTTTTAGATTTTCTGGAGCCTCCTCCAGGTGCTCCAGTTAGGACTCCAGTCTAAACAGCTGCCAATGGGCGTGGGTTGGGGTACTGGCCTGCCTATCCACTACCAAGGCCCCCGACCACACTGGGGTGGCCAAGGGCTGGGCAGGAGGTTGCTGTCAGGCACACGGTGCCCAGGGAGCAAGTTCACTCCAGTCTGTTAAGGGAGCAGGTGAGAGCTTCTAAACCCAGCCCTCCCTCAGGTAAGGTCAGCCAAAACCATCAGCTGAAGTGCGGCTCCCTCCCCCAGCTCCATGGGACAGGCAGGTTGCCTCAGGGCTGGATATCAGGACGGACAGATTCAGCCCTGCAGCGGGGCAGAGGCGCTGCCTGGCTGGTGGGCACGGTCCCTAACGCACGACATGCATGGGAGGCGCTGGCAGCAACGCTGTCACTGCGGTTGACAAGCCCCGAGAGAAACATTCCCCGCTGCCCCCTAGTCGGGGGTGGGGGCAGAGGACTGCGGGCGGGCGGTGGGGGTGAGGGGCGGGCGCGGGAGCAGAGGTGTCCCCAGGCAGCCGGCGGCGAGTCCCCGGAGGCCGCCGCCGGCGGCGTAGCGGAGGCGCCAGGCTCGTCCGTCCGGGAAGTCTGGGCGGCAGTCGGCCCGCAGCTGCCCCCGGGTCCTGAGCCCGAGCCAATCGCGGCGACGCGCCGGCGGCTCCCTCCACCCGCCCCCACCCGCCACGCCAACCGCGCGGCTTAACCCTTCCGTCCCCGGCCTTCTTGCCTGGCGCGCAGGTGCCAGGCGACTCAGCTGGACGCTGGCGCCCAGCCAGGGCGATCTGGCGTTGAGTTTGGACCGCAGAGCCTGGGTGTCCTCGGTTCTGCTTACAGGGCCCAGGCAGAGAACCCGGTGGGCAGCCCCAGGAGCTGCAGGTACCGACTTGCGGCTGGGTCCTCCCTGGTCACTGAGGAAACCACCCCTCCTTACCTCAGTCCCACACTCCATCCACGCTGCCCCGCCTCGGCCCCACACCCACCCACCCACCAGATTCTCTGCAAGCACATATCTCTGCCCTTCTGCCCTTCGTCTCAACATCACGGGGATGACAATAATGACATACCAAAAACAATGACCATTTCTCTGTATTATTAGTGTGCCAGGCACTGTGCTGTTCGTGCAAGTCCTGAAGCTAACAATCTCTGTGCTGCCCCAGGGTACAGATGAGGACTGGAGGCCCAGAGAGGCGAAGGACTTGGCCACATGCCCCAAGAAGGACTGAGCAGGGTCCTGCCTCCTGCTTCAGGACTAGTACTCCCTCCATCCCCACCTGTACCTTCCCTCCTCCGCCCACGCTGTATCTTCAGATTCTTCTTCCTTCGTAGCTGGTTCCCTCCAGCCCCGCAGCCTCACGCCAGCATTGCAACACACAAACCTTTCCTTTCAGCCACACCTTGTCTCTTCTCTGCTTCAGCCAACCTTCTGAAGAATGTCTGCGGGGACTAGCTGTCTCCCTTGCTCTGTAACCTTCACACTCCAGCTCCTGTCCTTGCAGGCCAGGAAACTGCTTTGTCTGGTGTTGCCAGGACTCCACCCCACCCCTCCCTGCAGCCCAGGTTGTAAGCCACACTCGCTTCCAGTGCCCCGCTCTCTCTTGCACTCCCGTCTGCATCCCTTTTTGTCCTACACCTGCTGCCAGGCAGCTGTGACAGCCTCCTGTCCTGCTGAGCAGCCTTTATTGGGCATCCGCTGTGTGCAGAGCTCTGCTTGGTGCTGGGCAGGCCCTGCTGCCTGGGGCTTGTATCCCACTTGGAGGTGGGCCGGAGGATGAACAACTAGACTAATTAACAAATAAGAAAACACTAGACAGTCATATGCGGAGGATTAAGAAAGAGTGGTTGTAACAGGGTAAGTGCGTCCATGGTGGTTTTTGACTGGATGTCTTCTTGAATGTTGACCATGAGCTAAGACTTGGCCAGAGAGAGGCCCCTGCAGGTGGAAAGAAGACCCCTGGGAAACCCTAGGGCAAGACTGAGCTTGGTGGGCAGTGCGTGCAGGGATTCCGGGTGCTCTCCTCCCTGGGGAGGGTCTGCACTCCCATTGCTGGTCAGGATGGAGGGTGTGTTTGAGAGTTCTTTAACATCCAAGGAAGAGAGCTGAACCGGGGGCTTCTTGGTTTCCCAAGTGGGCTGTGCCAGAGGTGACGTGGCCCACGGATAGGCAGACCACGGGACTCCAGGGGCTCAGGGTGAAGGTCAGCAGGTAATGATCCCTAGTGGTGGGGGTGGGGTGAGAGGCAGTGTCAGCTCCACTCACTCACTAAGCCCAGAGAAGCCCAGGGTTTCGATTGTTTTAATCAGGTAAGACCCCCACCCCCAAGCCTTGCCTCTCTCGTCCTTGGCCCTCCAAGGGCTGAGGAAATGCACAGGGAACCAAGGCCCTTCTGCCACTGCAGAGGCTAGCTCAAATACTCACACGGGACTGGGCATTCTAATCACCGAAATGAGACTTTTAAAAATGACTTTAAGGAACAAAAGACTTCAATTACTGGAGAATGACAGAAAAATCTCGAGATTTACCTTTGATTTCACATAAGGCGGGGAAGACGGGACGCCACCAAGCAGGGCTGCCTGGAGTTGTTCTGTGGCCCAGCTCCTTCACATGGTGGCCCATGTAACCCGTGCTCCCCAAGACTTCAGGCTGGGTGTCCAGGCACAGAGAACTGTAGAGTGAGCATTTTAATGGGGAGATGGCTGCAGACTCAGGAGGCACTGAGCCTTCTGTCTGTAGCTAAGAGGAGAGATCTGAGGGCAGATGCTGCCTGCAGTTTGTAACAGAGATGCCAGCTGACACCCAGGAGTCCTCTCTCTCTCCTGCAGTATAGGGTGCTGCAGGGCATACAGGTTGATCCTACTATCTTCCCGGCCTCTGTGCATTTTAGGTGAGGAATGGCTGGGGTGAGGAGGGAGTGGTGGCTGAGTTTCTGGCACCTTCCTAAGGGTCTCTCCTTGGGTCTCAGTCTTAATCCTGGAGCAGGGGTGGACCTATCCCAGGTGGAAGGACCTGGCTCTCTCAAGTCATGCAGAGAGCCGCCCAGGGATCCCCGCACAACTTTGTCTAGCAAGAAAGGACCTCAGTGACAGTAAGGTGAGTCTCAGATTCTGGGTCATGTGCCCCTGGACGTCTGTACACCCTGATAAATACAAGGCAACAGTCAGTACTCCCTCCTGCCTTCCCGCCCCTCCAGGGAGACTGAAAAATGAGGGGTCCAGGACAGCTCTGAGAACTCTCCTCCACATTCAAGGAGTGAGGAGAGGTTGCTGAGAGAGTGTGAGGGGGCAGGAGTGGCCTTAGTGAGGGGGGGAGCTGTGAGTCCTGAGGAAGGCCATGGAGAAGCCAAGAAGGTAGCACTGGAGTGCTCCTTGGAGTTGTCTCGTGGGCTGGTGAGGCTGGGATGTGGTCAGAGGCACAGAGTGAACAGGCATGTGTGTGAGCTGCTCTTCTAGAGGTCTGACCAGGAGTGTCAGAGAGAGGACTAAAGTGGAGGGGAAAGTTAGAATCATGGAAAGCTGATTCCTCTTTCTTCAATTTGGGGAAGACTCAGTGTGTTAAAGGCTGAGGGTCTGCTTTAGAGGCAGGGGTTGAAGACCCAGGAGGAGTCTCCCAAGGGAGAAAAGCCAGCTTTAGACAGGAGGAGGAATCCAGCCTCAGGCTGATGGCAGGAGTGCCTGATAGGTGGGCTTCTTCTAGGCCAGGTCAAGGCTGGTGAAGGAGAAGAAACAACAGGCCCAAAGGCTGCTGCTGGGGCACTAAAACTAGAGTGTGGATCTCGGGATTTGGGTAGTCGTGGATCTCATCGCAGGTGGATAAAGTGCAGGAGACGAGAGATATGAACCTGGCGGAGGGCGGAGGGCCTGGGTGAGGGCAGGTGATGTGGAGGAAGGTGCCATCAGGGACATGGAGGAGGGCCTGTGGGTGGGAGGTGGGAACCATATGCCAGGCCCTAGAGCAGCAGCCCAGAGGACGGCTGGGCTCCCACTACTCCAGGCACACGAGGCTGGCTTGGTTTGCTTATTTATTTTATTGAGAAGAAATTCATATAATGTAAAATTAGCCATGTTAAAGGGAACAATTTGGTGGCATTTGGTGCATTCATAGTACTGTGCAACCAATATTGTTTAGTTGCAAAGCATCTTCATCCCCCCAAAAAGAAAACTGCACCCATTAAGCAGTCATTCCCCGTTACCCTCTCCTCCAATCCCTGGCAACCACTAATCTGCTTTCTGTCTCATGGATTTGCCTTTTCTAGACATTTCATAAATGGGCTTGCACAATACGTGACCTTTCGTGACTGGCTTCTTTCACATAGCAGAATGTTTTCAAGGTTCATCCACATTGTAGCCTGTGTCAGTGGTTCATTCCTTTTATGGCTGAATAATATTCCATTGTGTGGATATACCACAATTTTTCTATCCATTCATCAGTTGATGGGCATTTGGATTGTTTCCCCTTTCTGGCTGCTGTGACTCATGTTGCTACGAACCATCGGTGAGCCAGGTTTTGTTAGAACATACGTTTTCAGTTTTCTTGGGCATGTACCAAGGAGTGGAACTGCTGGACCACATGGCAATTCTATGTTTAACTCTCAGGTGACTAGACTGTTTTCCTCAGTGGTTGCACCACTTCACAGTCCCGTCAGCAGCGTATGAGGGTTCCAACTTCTCACATCCTCACAAGCACTTGCTTTTTTTCCTTTTAAAAAAATTATAGCCATTCTAGTGGCTGTGAAGTGGTGGCTGGCTTGTTTATGTTATGTATTTGTGTTCTCAGTTGAACAGTGGCCTCAGAAGGCAGCAATGTACCTGTTGGGTGGGGGAGTGAGAGGGTCAAGCTGCCTGGTCCTGCGGTGGGAACGGCATCATTGCTTCTGATGGTCCCAGCGACCCTTCCAGGAGGCACTGTTACCTCACAAAATAGCCTCGAAGAGACTCGGTAACTTGGTCAGGGACATGTAGCTTCTTACTGGGGCAAGAATTTGCTGAATCCAAAGCCTCCTTCTCCCCTATTTATACCTTGCTGTTCTTACAAAGCTGGGTCTATGGACCTAGGCTGGTTCGCAGATGACCTCAAATGGCCACAAACTTGCACACTGTTGCGACAGAGTCCCACATATTGTTGGCCACAAGTGGGGTCTTGAGGCAGATGTCAGACCTATAGGCAGGGACCTCCCAGAACATGAACCTCTTTAACGTGAATCTGGGGTCCAGAACAAGACCAAAACTTTAGGAATCTGGCCATTTCTTTTACGTTTGGCCTTTCCATCAAAGCTTCCCCTTTCTCACCCTGATTTCCACACATCTGTTCTTTGAAACTCCCTTCCACGGGGCTGCCCCGAGTACCGGGAAGGTTCAGCGGCGTTTCTGAGCGGGCAGCGCCCCCTGGTGGTGGCGCTGAGAGCCTGCTCGCAGGACCCGCAGCTCCGACTGGGGAAACCCAGCATCCGCGGTGCTGCGTGTGCCATGGGAGCGGGCGGCGTATGGGGACCCGCGCCGTCAGCAGCAGTGTGCGGGAGCCCACGGCATCCAGGGACAGGACAAGAGTGCAAGGAGAGTGGGAGGCAGCAGCACCTCAGTTATCCAGGTACTGGAGGAAGGAAGGCCCAGGTGCAGCCAACGATATGGGCCCAGCACGTCAAACCCCAGGAGTCCTGTTTCTTGAGGCTCTCCTGAGGGGGTAAGCATAAGGAAGGGGCTTGAAGTGGGTACATTTCTTTGACACAAGAAGAGTGATAGGAAGGGTAGCAAGTGGCCCTGGAGCTTCATCAAACTCCTGGGAGGGAACGGGGGCAGGGGTTTCGTCTGTTATTTACGACGAACAGCGCCAGGTCAAACAGATGCTCGATAAATATTTGCGGCCCCTCCACCAGCCGGGTGGAGACTCTCGGCGCACAGGTGGATGCACCCGCGGAGTCTGTCTCTTAGACTACAGGTCCCAGAATACCTTGCGCCTCCCGCGTCGTCCGTGCCCTTTCTGACTGGCACCGAGCCTTCTGGGAAGTGTAGTCCATGACGCGCAGTCTCCTTTGCAGAGCGGTCGGGAACTTGAGCGGCTCTCTACTTTGGGGGCCCTTTCGCTGGGTGGGCCAAGAGTTTCTCCCGTGTTCCCATTATCTTTGTGTCTTCAGATGTGGGAGCGTTTACCGTGTCGGTCACCTGTCTCCTCTGGACGTAAATTCTTTTAGGCATGGCCCGCGTTTTACCCACCCTTCCGTCAACACTGCCTCACACAGGCTCGCGCGCTGGGTTTCATTCATTGATTCGGCAGTATTTGACCACCTGCTGTGTA
The DNA here is from genome assembly GCF_048564905.1 of Vicugna pacos. Classification (NCBI taxonomy): domain Eukaryota; kingdom Metazoa; phylum Chordata; class Mammalia; order Artiodactyla; family Camelidae; genus Vicugna; species Vicugna pacos. The sequence continues at coordinate 67,468,272 of NC_132999.1, forward strand.
AGGGGTAACGCTCTGAGCGCTGGGACGCACCAGCCCTCGTGGAACCGACACACGCTGGGGAGTCAGACACCAAATGTGCAAATAGCTGGGTGTGTCCCAGTAGGACGAGTGCCTTGGGGGAAAATGAACCAGGGAGGGTCGAAAGAGGAATTCGGCTGGGTTATTTCAGAGGGTGCTCCGAGAGTCCCTGGTGAGCGGCTGGCCCAGGACCAGAGACCCAGATGTGAGCGTGAGCCCGTGCACATCTGGAAAGACTGCTGAGGACGGCGGGGGGTGGGGGGTTTAACGGCACGGAGGGCGCGAGTGAGGGGTGGGGTGGGGTGCGAAGCAGATCAGTCAGTGGAGAGTCGGGGGTCTGGTCTTGCAGGGCCTTGGCTTTTCCCTGGCTGAGATAGGAAGCCATTGGAAATTTAGGAGGAGAAGAGTGACAATACTGGGTGTATTTTTAACTGGATCACTCCGCTACTCCAGAGAGGCAGGGGCTGAAGAGGGGAGACCCCTTAAGAGGCTGCTAGCTGTGTGGCCTTGGGCAGGCCAGTTGACACCTTCATGACTCAGTCTTCTCACATACAAATGGAGTGTAATAACAGTACCTACCTCATAGGGTTGATATTGTCAACTCTAAAAACAAGGCCTGGCTGCAGTCAGCACTCAGAGCAGCCGTTATCCTGGGGTCATAGGTGCCTTGCTCCTGCCTCTCACCCCTTCCCCATGGGTTTCCCCGAAGCACAGGCACATAAGACCAGCTGCTGAAGGAGAGAAACCCGCAGGCCCCAGACATGCCTCTTCTGATCAGGTCATGGCCCAGGGCTTAGGCCAGGGCTCAGATCTGGCTTCCTGGTTCCACCTCCTCTGGCCGAGAACAGACAGGCCTTAGAGTCAACTCCAAGTCTACAGAGGCGGCTTAGAGCCAATGCAGGAGCAGGGAAGACAGAAACACCTTCTACAGCTCTTCTGTCTGTCTGTTCAGGCTGCTGTAACTGAACACCACAGATGAGGTGGCTTATAAACAACAGAAATTTAGTTCTCACAGTTCGGGAGAGCCCTGACCCCATAGTGGACGACTCCACATCTGATCCCTGGCTCCCTTCCGTCTGAGCCCTGAGCCCACAGTGGACATCCCCACATCTGAGCCCTGACCCCACAGTGGACGTCCCCATGTCTGAGCCCTGAACTCACAGTGGACATCCCTCCCACATGGTTCCTGCAGCCCCGTGGCAGCCCCCAGCCCAGCCCCCAGGTTTATTCCCCTCCCCCTTCTCTTGTCTCTGATCAACTTGCCTGTGGGTCCCAGAGGTGTTGGTCCAAACTCTCGAATAGCTCACCTGGGTCTGCCCCATCCCTCCCTCTTGACTTTGGACATGACCTTTGTCCCTTCAATCCTTGGTTCCTGCCAGGAATCAGGGGTGTCACAGTGACCTTTAGCTCATTACACCTTCATTATAATACAGTGTGAAAATCACCCCCCTTGCACCGTGACAGTTCCGAGACGGACCATAAAAAGCCAGAAAGTGGGCAGTGGCCCAATTCCTGGGAGATCCCCACCCATCCCCAAAATAGCAAGACTATTCCTCCCACTTGTTAGCCTGGGAAATTACTTAACCCATAAAAACTTATGAACCCCATGCCCTGGGGTAGCTCTCACTTTCTGAGTGGTCCACTTTCTGCCTGTGCCTGACTCTCTAAATAAGCTTGCTTTCCCTTTACTAAGGCTTGCTCTTGAATTCTTTCCTGTGCGAAGCCAAGAACCATCACTAAGTGGTCTGTCCTGGGGACCCCTGCAAGTCCCAGGACGTGACACTTCCTACGCCAGCAACGGTAGGGACTGGGGATGAGAGTGGTCACTCCAGCATCACTCAGCTCCTCCTCTCAGTGACCAGGAGAGGGAAGGCTAGAGGAGCCCGAGACCCAGCATAAGTGAATGTCACCCCACCCTGCCACAGGGACCCTCACAGCCCCGCCCTGCTTACTCAGGCCCACCATCTGCACCTCCCAATATCCATGTCCCACCGACCCACATTCCTGGTGTCAATGTCCACGTACACAATCTGCTTCCCACCTCCCTCCATCTGTCCTTCTCCCTGACAACAGCCTAGACCCTGCATGTACTGAGAAGGAGGAGACTGAGGAGGAGTCTGGCCTGTCCTGCCTGCCTCCTAGGGGCCACTGGGCCTTGAGGTCTGGATGCTTCCAGATGTGGGATGAACCTGCCACTGCTCATTGGAGCCTCCCCCTCTGAGATCCAGGAAATAGGAGGACCCACTAAAATGAGCCCATCCCCAGGATCTGCTGCAAGTCCACTTGGATTTGCCCTCCTGACCCTAAACTAACACCTGCAGGAAACAGAGCCTGTGATTCCCCTAAAGGTCATTCTGCAAAGTTTCCACCAGACCCCTTTCTACCCTGTTCTGAGCAAAGTGCTAGTCAATCCACACTGCCGTCCCCTCATGAGCAGACCGGGGAGCTGAGGCTCCGAGGAGCCAAGTGACCGCCCAGAAGCACAGAATTGGAGCCACGGAGTGGAGTCTGTGCCTGCCACCTGCCCACGGTGGCCCCCAGCAGGTTCCATGTCCCTCTTCTGACGGACCAGCTCACAGAGACTCCTCTTAGGAGGATTCACTTTGCAAAACCTTCTCTTCAGCAGGACTCATGTTACAAAACCTTCCTTTTACAAGATTCATCTTATAATCCTGTTTTTAGGGTCACCCAGGAGGCTTGTCATCCTGAAGTGGGTTCAGCCTTGTTCAGGAGGGTGGCTTTCTGGGGTCACACTCACCACCTGCTCATGCACTCTCAGTTCAGGCCCAGAAAGGCCCCCTTGAGCCCCAAGCCCCATGGCTTTGCCCCGCTCCCCTCCTGCCTGGTCCCTCCCACCCGTGTCCCCTGCAGGGCCACCAGGAGCTCACACCTGCCTGAGGCAGGCTGTCTGCTCTGCCCTGGGGAGGCCTCTGCTGTGTCAGGTAGAAGAAACAGGAGGTACCTGTGGGGCCACCCTCACACAGCACAGGAAACAGCCCCATCTATTGACCTGGTCAGTCTGGATGGGCCTGGGTGGGGCTCAGAGACCTAGAACATCTGGTTCTCATCTCATCCCAGCACTGCCCATGGGTGAGTCGCTAAACAACTTTGTGCTTGCAGCGAAGTGAGGACATGTGTTCTCAGGCCCCTCCCGGGATATGGTGCTTGCCTGGCCAGGAATCCAGCAGCCCACGGTGTTCACGTGGGTGGGCACTGGGAAGCCCCAGGTGTCTGAGCTCAGCAACCAGGGAAGGTGGGGCTGTCTCCTAGGGTGTGGAGAGTGGCAGGATCGCAGTCCTGTGAGGGGCCTGTTAGCCACAAGGTGAGAGGGGGACGCGGGGATTCAGTGGTTGGACAGATGAGTCTGGCATGGGAGAGGGGTCCAGAGAGAGCCTGGGTGGGGGCAGGTGGGCTACAGCAGACTCCATGCAGGGGACTGCAGTCCTGATGGAGGCAACTCAGAGCCAGAGAGAAGTGGCCGACAGGTGGTCAACTTCATTCTGTTCTTTTGTAAAGCCACTGTGTCAGAGTTTGAAAAACCACCAGGAGACCCCTGAGCCTAGTGCTGCCCTGGCTTCATCCAAGGGGCTCAGGTGGAAAACAGAACCACTGCAGGCCCTGCCCATGTCCCAACAGAGAATGAATTCCAGCAGGGTTAGGTTTAGGAGGTAAGGGTTAGGGTAAAGTTTAAGGTCAGTCCTCTGGGGACCAAAGCGTTTCCGTCCATAGCACTGGCTGCCATGTGCAGTGACAGGGCCAGCAGCTGGGGGGCGGTGTGGTATCCACAGTGCTCCAGGGCTCTTACCTAAGACACGGAGGGAAGGACCCTGGTCCCAGGGCACCGCTGGAAGACACAGGGTCCCGCCCTCCCCAGCAGGACCCACCAGGAGGCCGTCCCAGGGTCCAAGGTGCCGAGGTGTCGAGGTTCCCACAGCCAACAGACGGGTGGAGGCTGAGGCCTCAGAGGCCCTGACTGGTGAGGGGCCTGGTGAAGAGCTGGAAATTCTGACAGCATGAACGGTGTGTGTTCTGCTGCTCTGGACACCACAAATTACCACTCTCAGTGAGAGAAATTCATAGACACCCACTCCGGCAGGTACAATATACGGGAGGCAGTCTGCCTAGAAGCACCTGCCCTGCACTTGCTCTGGAGAAAATCGTGGGGCTGGATGTCCCCCTGACATCAGGACACAACGCCTCTGCTTAGTTTTCTACTCAGCAGTTTGTCCCTCTCAATTTTTATTTCAGCATTTCCCATTTAAAATTTGGAGTGCCCCAATTCTTGCTTCCAAACCATAGTGGCCCTGTCCCTGGGTCCTCTGATGAGGGAGATAATCTGGCCTGCACAGCTGCAGAAGGATTCGCTTTCTCCCCTGAGCCCCCAGGTGGGAAACCCTGGAGAACAGTTACGGAGGAAAGTCCAGGCAGGACCATCTGTCCAGTGAGCCCTCGGGCTGCAGAGCTAGATTTTTCACACCCAAGAGGGAAGTGACCCACCTCCTGAACGCATTTTGTGAAATGCTGCCCACTGTTACCAACAGGACCGAGACACACGTCATGTCAAGACAAGAAGGCAGGATGTGGGCGTGAGCCCTCTGGCGCCTCAGGTGTGAGAAGGCACCTCCCAGGTGCACACTCAGCCCTGAACTTTGCTGACCTTCTGCCTTGGATAGACTCATACTCTCTGGACAGTGACAGTGACCAGTCTGATGAGGAGTCTGCAGAAAAGCATCTCGGGGACCAGTGGTCCAGATGCCCAGCCATGGACACCTGCTGACATTTATCAAGTGCTTACAGAGCGCCCAGGGAGAAGGAAGGAGAAGCTGTTTCCTTCTATTTCCAGTGCAAATCAAAGATGGACAAGTCCATTAGAAACAACCACAGGAGTTTTCAGAAAAGATGTTTTCCTGATATAATGAAAGACATCTCAAAGAGAAGTTACCTCATCTCTTTGGGGGGGTGGGGGGGTTTGTATAGCTCATCTTTTCTTATCACAAATAATTTACAATATAATCCCAGTATAAGCTGATTTTTAGCAGACTTAACTGAAGTCCTTATTGCTCCACTAAATATAGTCCAGAGCAGCAATCGGCTCAGCATTCATTTTGTATGGGAAGAAAAAGGGGTTCCTCCTGGTGCCCTAGCCACCTGAAAGGGGGTGACACAGACGATAGGGAGCTTTTAAATTTAGGCTATTGTGCACAAGAAAATCTGGGATGACGTCAAGTGCAGTCAGGCACTAGAAGGGGTTGTTAAAATCAGGAACTTTGCTGTTAAAATTGTTAAGCTTAATGCTGCAGAGCTACGAAGAGTCTTCAGTAGACATTTGTGATGTTAACATTTTTATCTCATCAAGCAATTGAAATAGAGGTCATTTTGTTGCCAAAAAAATGTGTTACAGCTCAGTATTATGGCTCAGTTGTGACAGCAATCTGGATCCAGGCGAGAGACCAAGCAGCACTCAGAGAGTTGGAGAACTCAGGTTTATTACGCGAGTGGGCCCAGAGGAGTTAACACTCCAAGCTCTGCACCCCGTGTGTAGGTTTACACAGACTATTATAGGCTGCCAGTTTACACTTTGCAACATCGTATGCAAATAAGGTATAACAAAAGTTGACTAATTAGGAATAAGCTTTGTAGAAATGGACCAATCAGGAGGGAGAGAAATAACCAATTAGGAGTGAGCTCAGGGAACCAATAGAATTTTAGGGGTAAGTAAGCCGGTTCAGAGGCAAAAAGTGAAATAGAGCCTCTGGGCCAGAGAACCGGATGGTGCTGGCAGGAGAGTAGTGGCCCTGCCTGGGGTCCTGCTGGTCTTTTTATGGGGCTTCCCACCTCAATTTCAGGGGACATTTGTTTTTTATCGTAGAAAACTGAGTTGAAAGTAAGCACTTGCGAAATCTATTCTGAGATACACACGTTTTCTGAGCTGTGCTGTGAGCATGTTACTGAGTCCAGATTCATTCAGCTCGCTGCACGACAGGCCAATAAATCGAGAGACGAGGTGTTGGGGCAAGGAATAGCGACTTTATTAGGAAAGCCGGCAGACCGAGAGGATGGCAGACTAATGTCTTGGAGAACCATCCTACTCCAGTCAGAATACAGGCTCCTTTTATACAGGAAAACAGGGGGCAGAGTGTGGTTGGTTGTTGCAAACTTCCTGCTGCAGGCATTCTTTGTTCTTGCAGCCGTCCATGTGGGTCAGGCCATGGTGCCCCTGTAAACCTCCAACAAAACAAAGGTTATTCTCTATTTTGCAACTTGTTATCTTTACGTAAGGGCAGAAGTGCTAACATCCTTAAAGTTCAGGGTCACGAGAATAGGCTCTTCTGTATATTTCAGGCTAAAGGTCACCTTGTTTTATAAAAGGTGCAGAGCTAGCAAGACTAAGCCTAGAAAATAGGGCACAGGGGTTAAAACTAAAGGAACAGCTCCAATACAGAGTCAGATCTGTTCTCCTCTGTTGCAAGCAGAGTCTAGGCAGTTCAGTGCGGTGTCTGCCCAGAGCAGGCAGGACACTCCTGGCTCCGACGGCTGGCGGCCTCCTGGCACCCTGGAAACCAAGGTTAGGGTTAGAGTTGCTGCCTTCAAGGCAGAAATTTGTGTACTGAGCATTTAGTTCTACCTTTTGGTCCAAGAACTCAACGTCCTTTCAAATGAGCGAAAGCCTACGCGTGAGTGGTGTGTTACGGTTGCGTGCGAAGCTGCAAATGGTTTAACCTAAGCTAGCAAAGTTGGTTACTTCATTAACACCAGGCTCTGAACTGATCAGACTTTCGGAATTTAAAGTTCCAGAAGTGCACGTCGTTGGTGTTTCATCAGCCCAAACTATTATACAACATTGATCTGACTCTCAAGACTGAGTACACGTTGTAGGCGGCTTCTGTATCTGAATGCTTGTGTTCGCTGGAAAGGTAACAATTACAGTAGATAAAAACAGTTGTATGTTGTAATTTTACTTTCTCCTCTTTTTCTCTTAAAACTGTCAAAAGCTCAAAGTTTTTGCTTACCTAGTTAACAGAAAAGAAGCAATGTTTTTATTTTATTTTGGCTACTTGTTACATAATTGAAATAGTTACAAAGGGATGGGATCATAACAGCAAATATTTTAAATTTTAGTTTATCATTTTTATATAAATGCCAGTGAATTATTTCCTGAGTACAATGTTTAAAAGCAACTTCCGGTGTTTGTGGAAAAGCATTTTTAAAAACATTTTTCGAGGTGAATTTGAGTTGCAAAGGAGGGGAATGCCTGTGATAACAAGTGGACAGCGACTTGAGAACACGTTGTCAGGACCGCAGCCCTGAGCCTCTCCGGCCTCCACCCACCCTAGTTCCGTGGGGGAGGCGGAGGGTCTCAGCCCCCAGCCCATGCTGGGGTACGTGCCCCTCCACCCACGACTCATTTTAGAAACTTTCCTGCCTTCCCCTCTAGCTCACACTTCTGCGTCTCCTTATTTTTTGTTGGATCTCGTGTGTAAACTGTACTAGTAAGTAGTCTCTCCACCCAGAACAAACTCTGAGTGGCGCTGCTAACCCAGGAGCCCTCTGACCACTTGTCTTGTAAACCTGGCAGGGGGAGCCCTGCCCTCTCGAGGCCTGGGGTCTCCTGAACTCCAGGTCCTGCAGCCCTTCCCTGAGGAACTGGCCTCTCACCGAGGCGGCATCCAGTGCCCTTTGTAATTTCTCTGGAGTTTTTCTGGGGGTTTCCTTAATGCTAGGAAGGTTCTCAATGCTGCTCACTCCCAGCCTTAGAATTCTTTCCTCCGCAGCCCTGCTTCCTCATCAGTGTCCTTCCACGAGGCTGCAGGACTGGGCGCCACAGGAGGTGTGACCCACGGGGAGCTGAGCCCACAGCATCCATGCCGCCCTCCAGCCTCAGCTACTTCCTTCATTGCTCTCAGCTCTGTTTAGGGTCATTTACATTAAAAAAATGGGCAAGTTACTTAGTAAGACAGTGGTGCATAATTAACGTGCCCACTGTCCACTCCAACCTGCTTGGTTTGCTCCATGCATGAAGGAGGGAGCGTTCTGGGGACGGCCCCTGAAAGGGACATGAAGCTGCCCCTCTGGTACATCTGTGGGTGAGCAGAGGTGACCCAGGAGGGACTGTTGTCCCAAGGTTCCCATCAGTTCATTCTCCAAGTGCTACCCGAGTTGTCCACAAATTAAAGACTGGCAATTAGAGGAAGCTTCTGGGAGCTGTTCAACAAAGCGTGGGAAGTGGGCATCTGTGGCCTCTCTCTGAGCAACACCGCCTCCAACATCCATCCAAAGTTCCTTCCAAAGCCCTGCTACTGTGGCCCAGGTGGCAGGAAACCACAGGACAGACCTATAAACCCTGCGGCGTGCCCTATTGGGGGTGCGGTTGAACATGTGTGAAACCCTCACAGGTGAAGTAGAAGAAGGTGGTGGGATGGTCTGTGGTGAGGGACCCTGGGGTCTGGAAGGTGTCACAACCATGAGGCCACATGGGGAGGAGCAGGGGGGCACCATAGCGCAGATGGCGCAGATGGCGCAGGGGCTCGGGGAGTGACAGAGATGGAGAGCCTTGTGTGTCTTGGCCCTGGAGCTGGAGGTCAAACCCAAAGCTCAATCACTTCCGGGTTGAGCAGGGAGAAGGTGGCTCCAGCCCCAGACATTTCTGTGGCCACCACCACGATTAGCTCCGAAGTTGGCTGTATCATCAGGACTTCAGCACAAAACATCCCTCAGATACAGGGGACCTCCCCCAAAGCAGGGCACAGGACAAAGCTCTTTCACTCCTTCCCCTCTGTCTGCAGGACATGAGGGGATGCCTCCGCTGGGCTCGCCATCCTTTCCGTGGAATCTGGACTTGGAACCTTTCTTATCTGACCTTTAAATTTACTCAGCTTTCAAAATGGTACTAAACAGAAGGAGAAGAAAGAGACAACCACAGACTAGGAGAAAATCTTTGCAAAACACGCACCTGGTAAAGGGATGGAATCCAAAATACACAAGAAACTGAACACTAAAAGGCGAGTGCTCTCAGTTCAACACGGAGAGAACAGCCTGACTGAAAGTGGGCAAAAGGTCTGAGCAGACACCTCAGCACAGAAGATATTTATATGGTAACTGAGTGCAGGAAAAGCCGCTCCACACCCAGGTCGTCAGGGAAATGCGAATCAGGACAACAAGGAGGGCCAAAACCCAGAACACGGACAACACCGGATTCTGGTGAGGATGTGAGCAGCAGGAGCCCTCATCGCTGCTGGTGGGAGTGCAGGAGGGCCTGGCCGCTTTGGAGACAGCTTGATGGTTTTCCACAAAACTAAACGTGCTCCTGCCACGTGGCCCAGCAGCGGTGCTCCTTAGTAGCTACCCAAAGGAGCCGAAAACTCATGTCCACACAAAAGCTGCACATGGAAGTTTACAGCAGCCTCGTTCATAACTGTCAGAACTTGGAAGCAACCAAGACGCCCTTCAGTAGGTGGTGGATAAATTAACTGTGGTGCATCCAGTGGAACGTTACTCAGTGCCAGAAAAAGTGAGCCATCCAGCCATGAAAAGACCTGGGGAGCCTTAACTGCATGACACTAAGTGGCAGAAGCCGATCTGAAAAGGCTACACACTGTATGACTCCAGCTCCATGACATTCTGGAAAAGGCAGAACGACGGAGACAGTAGATGATCAGGGGTGGCCCGGGGTTGGGGGATGGGTGAGGAGGGGAGCTCAGAGGATTTCAGGGCAGCGAAACCACTCTGTGAGACACTGTCACGCTGGACACATGTCATCCTACATTTGTCCAAACCCACAGGACATACAACCCCAGGACTGAACCCTGAGGCTTCGGCTACAAAAAACATCCAGCACAAAGATATTAGTAATCAGGGAAGTTGGGGAGGGGTCGGGAGTATGTGGGAACTCTGTTTTCACTCAGTTTTTCTATAAATCTAAAGCTGAATTTAAAAAAATCTATTAGTTTAAATTAAGGCAAATAAGGCCAACTCCCAGCAAGACTCTGGGCTGCCTGAGGGCTGAGGAGGCTGAGGGGTCTCGGAGCCCCTCCCCGCTGGGTGGCACGTGGTTCAGTGAACGGGGAGATTGTGGGTCAGCAGAGACCACAGGGCCACCTGCTGTAGCTGAAGTGCATGTGAACCGGGGTGAGGGGGAGCTGGGGAACGTGTCTGGTGGATGGGGACGTGGCTCGGCCCCGCCCTGTGCTGCACGGTGAGCCTCAGGCCCTGTGGGCGAAGGTGCACCTCCCTCAGCCTGGGCTCCTCTTGGCTTTGAGGGTCTTGGGGACATGGAGCTGGGTTAATCCCAGCCTCTGGTTACAAGTACGTGATGTCCTGGGCCCACACCAGCCCTCTTAACTTCATCCAACTATGTCATCCAAGTTCGTTCGTTTAAAACTGATGAGCCCGTGCCTCAAGCCCCGCAGCAAGACTGGAAGAGTCCGTGTGAGAAAAACGGCACCCTCGTCCTCACAGCCCTTTCGCAGGCAGGACACCCTGAGTCCTGACGCTGGGAGTCTTACTTACTAATTCACCCTCATCTGTTTTCCAGAGAAACGCGCCTGCAGGGAGGTCGGGGGGAACTGAGCTTAGATAAGTGAGTGAGGTGCAGACCTTGGGAAGGATGAGTCCCCTGAGGTGGGTGACGAGACCCACCCCACACCCGTCCAGGAAACGGCCAGCTGTCTACTGAGATCCGACGTCTTCAAAATCGGCAGGACTGTGACGTGGGCTCCATGGATTCTGGCCTCGTTAGTGATGTTTTTACAAAGGTCAACGCGGGAGTCCCACCAAAGGTCAGGATCCGCCTTCCTCCTTGGCGGCTGTGTGGAAAAGCCTGGGCGTCGACTCTAACCACACGTCCTGCTCACTCTCAGAGGGTTCGATCAGCCCAGACTGTCCGCCAGCAACAGAGCAACCCAAGTCAGGGGTCCCCAGTGACTGCATCAGGGAGGGATGGTCCCAGAGCCTCAGGCTGCTCCTGCCTTCCCTCCAGGGTAAGAGGGGGGCCGGGGAGCTTCACTGCGGATTCTCACCAGATGCCCCCGAGAGGAGAGGAACCTTCATTTAGCCAGCACAGACCCAGGGCAGTGTCTGGTCACTGGGAGGAAGCAGGCGGCATTGCCCAGAGGAGGACACACTGGCCTCGGGAGGCCCAGGGACTTAGTGGGGCAGCGGACGTGAGGGCAGAGGAGCGAAAGGCCATGTCACCTCCCATGGTTTTATTTTCTCTGCACCCCTGAGTGCTGTGTGGTAGCAACACTATACTCAGAGATTTGAACAGAGTGGAAGAGGCGTACTCGGGAAGCACATGGCCCTGATTTGAAGGTGGAGGACTCTGGGGGTGCTAGGGATGAGATGGAGGGACAGACGGGCGGGTGGGTAGACACAGACAGACTCAGAGGCGGAGTTACAGACACAGCTGGCAGACACATACATGTACGCACACACTCATGCACAGATACATGTGACATTTACACAACTTCCTTTCAACAGGTACATCTATCTTCCTTAGTTTAAGGGAAAGAAACCCTGAGTTTTACTCTCGTCTTCCCTCTCTACTTTCTGCCCTGCCTCCTCCATATAAAGGGAAAGATTGCATTGTCAGCATCCCTGTGGACAGAGCCATGCTGCCTGCCTCCTTCATTCCTCCCTCCTCTTTCCTGGTGCTAAACTTAACGTCTGATTTCAGCAGTATTACAGAAAAACTGGACGGAGGCCACATCCTGACTTTACCCCCAAGTGGACGCTCACAAACCCGTAACCAAAAGATCAAACCATCACAATTTCCCAGAAATGCTGACTTTGGTCTTAAACAAGCATGGTCTTTCTGCAGCTCCATGGCCCCAGGCTGCACACATGTGACAGTGTGTGAGGAACACGTGTGCATTTCTAATGACTAGCCATGACAGAGAGCCACGGGTCCCTCATTTGAATTTATAACCAGAGCCGGGACTGCTAAGAGCACACTGTTTTTTTTTTTTTTCCCTATAATTGATGTATAGTCAGTTTACAATGTGGTGTCAATTTCTGGGGTACAGCATAGTCTTTCAGTCATACATACACATGCATATATTCGTTTCCATACTTTTTCATTATAGGTTACCACAAGGTATTGAATGCAGTTCCCTGTGCTGTACAGAAGAAACTTGTTGGTTATCTATTTTATATATATTAGTTAGTATCTGCAACTCTCGCACACGTCTTAATCACCTTCCAAGTGGCAGTCTCTCTGTCTGCAGACAGGTGGTTTCTCACGCAACAGAACATTCCCATCAGGAGACATTCACATCTGACTTTCCTGACAGAGGTCCTGGGCATGTGACCTTGGACCCTGGGCTCTGGTTCGGACCGCGTTCTTATCCCGACTCAGGAGTAGCTGTTCTTGGGGCCCCACCTGGGGGTGTGTGTTGGGGGCTCACATGGCATTAATTCACAGGTTTAAAGTTAATTCACACAAAACATGGATGCAAGTGTGTCCAGAGGATCTGTGTCCTGACCTACAGGTAAGTGTTTGGTGTTTTGACCATAATCTTGAGACCACTGTCCTGTAGAAGCTTATGCCCAACTCATCTCAAAGGCGCAGGTTTGAGCACCTTCTGCCACCCCGTAGCCATGGAAACAACCTCAGCACCAGTCCGAGACCCCTCCTGGAGTATGAATGACTGCCTTACGCTAAAACTGTGGGTTTTGCTTATTTTGAGCCACAAGATGTTACAATGTCCAACTGAGATATGTAGGTGGTAAACCATGAAACATTTAAGTCACTACTTCACAAACTTCACACACCGAGTACTGTTAGCTCACCTCTAAAAATCCCTATAAATAGGAGACATTTTAAAAATTGGTAAATAAAACTCCACATGGAAATAAAAAACAAGACATGATTATTATTTTTTTATAAAAATGTTATCCCATAAGACTACAGTTGACAGTAAAATTCTGTGCCCTGAAACATACACACACACACACACACACACACACAAGTATGTGCAGGGGAACATGGTCATTACAAGTATCACCTGTACTTTTCCTACTAAAAGTTCTTCTCTTACGTCAGCATTAACGCCTCCACCACTCCAATCTTCATTTCAAATCAGCAACAAAAATGTTGCTCTTTCTCCAATGTATAAAAAACAGAGGATGCCTTTTACCCCAGTTTTAGTTTATTACAATCCTTTTAGGCCCTGGGAAGTGGAGGAGAGTGGAGCCTCAGGGTTCCCCAGGGCAGCGGATGGCAGGGGGCTGTGTCCCGAGGTGATGCCCAGTGCGGGGCTGCAGGGACTCAGGTCCCCAAGATCTGGGTCAGCAACAGGTCTGGGCTCTCAAGATACAAATCAAGACCCCCCAGAATGGTAGGAACCAGACTATGTGTAACAATGAACTTGGGTAGATGTGTATGCTTGGGGTTGCATGGAAGACTGAAAGAGAATCTCTGAGTGTGGGGGCTCAGGAATTATAACTAACGAGCTACTCAGATTAGTATTCACTTCATTAATACCCATACTCTGCCCAGAGGTGATCCCTTGTAATATTTTAGAATATACTTTCTTTTCTAACTTATTTCATAATTATATTGTTTACTCGACACCTCCAAGTGAATAAATATACATCTTTGTCAGCATTTCTAAAAAAAAAAATACAAATCAAGCTTTCCATTAAATGCGTGTTTTCCTGATTTTCTTTGAAGAAATTAACACGAAACTCCCTCGGAGGGAAATAACACCGGCTCTTCTGTTTGGTGGGGAGAAGAGTGTGGAGCCAGTTAATCTATTTTGCATTGTTCTTTGTTTTACCAGATCTTACTTTAATCTAAAATCAATTCATATAATGTTGGAACATGTAGCGTTCAATAAAAGAGCGATTAGACAAATAGTGTTTTAAGTACAGATGTGCTCAACCCTCTGCCACAGTGCTATTTAGAGGAACAGCCCCTGGATTGGCCATTCCAGAAGGATGTGCTGCTTCCTAAATACAAGTTTATCTTCACGTCATACTTTATACTAAGTCTCTAGTGATAAAAAGTTTCAACTAAATAATTTAGTGATATTGTGTTGCAGACTTCTTTTCCTCCAGATGAGTTTCAGGGAGGCAAATTTCTCTGCCAAAATTGAGATCTACTTTTTTGTTGTTAAAATAATATATTTAAGTAAATTTAAAAAAATCAAACAACCTCAATGGCTTATACTGCAGAACATGACGCCCTGGCAGACACCACTCAACCCACGTCCCTGGGCAGGTGCTCCGACACCTCTGCTCAGAGGCCCCCCTGCAGAATGAGCGGGTTAATGCAGGTAAAGGCTCAGTGGTTTTCTGGCCCCGGTGAGTCTTCACTGAGTATGAGCACCCCCACCCCAGTCCTCCGCAGAGCATTTAACTACTCTCACTGACTCGCCAGGACCCACCTCCACTTTTCCAGGTTGGGTCTTTTTACATGTTCTTAACAGCTTTATTGAGATATAATTTATAAACCATACAATCTGCCCATTTAATTCAATGGGTTTTAGTACACTGGCCCCACAGGTCAATTTTAGAACATTTTCACCACCTCAAGAAGAAACCCCAAGGTCTTTAGCTGTGACCTCCTGTCCCCCCTTCCCCTCAGCCCCAGGCAAGCAATAACCAGATTTCCAGCTCTTCAGATTCCCTGACTTGGTGTGAGTGGATCACATGCACGTGGCCTTCTGCGCCCGCTTCTCTCACCAAGTGTTGGGGTGTCAGAGTTCGTCCACCCGGAAGCTTCTTCAGTGCCTGGTCCCTTCTTGAGGTTGAGCAATGTTCCACTGTGGGGGCAGACATCACCTGCACCCTCTCACCCGCTGATAATGAGAAGGAAAAGACAGGCTGGGCTAACAAAATAACTCGTAAATCGTGATAAGTGTCGGTTTAATGATCTCAGTTCTGCTGGGCTAACTTGTAAATCTGAAGTTTAGTAAGTGTCGGTTTACTGGGCTAATAAGCTAACTTGCAAATCCAAGCTCAACAAGTGTCAGTAACATGATCTGCTCCTAATAGATAAGCTCCATTGTACTGATTCCCTACTTTTGCTGTTCACGCCTTATTGGCTAATAGCCCCATGCTTGTAATTAACCCTATAAAACCTCATGCACACATCTTGGAGGTGCTCAGAGCTTCGGAGCAAAAGCCCCTCTGAGCCCGCCGGTGTAATAAATCTGAGTACTCCAACCCTCCGAGTGGTGCTTGTTTCTTGGTTGGCCTGTCGTTTCCTTAACAATGGCCATTTGGGTTGTTTCTGCCTCCTGGCTCTTGTGGATTTGCTGCTATGAACACTGGACACCAGCCCTTGTGCAGACACAGCTTCCTTTGTATTGGGTGTGGGCCTAGGACTGGAAATCCTCGGTCCTCGGTGACTCTCTGTTTAACCCTCTGAGGAACTGACAGGCGTTTGGCAAAGTGGCTGCTGCTGCTGGTCTTCCTGTGCCATCACATCAGCATCACAACATCATCATGAGGGTCAGTGAGCACCGAGTGGGCCAGGCATTCTCTGAGCTATGAATAGCCCCAAACCCAACCAACTCCGATTAAAACAGACGAATGTCTGCCCGCAATACCCAGAAGTCTGCAGATAGTGTATCTGGCCTCCCAGGCATCCCGAGGGCCAGGACTTCATCCCTCAGAGTATGGTCATTGTGATGAAAAGATGGCTGCCAGGGTACCAGACATCATAACCACCTCTAAAGAAGAAGGAGAATGCATGTGGCCAGGTAGCAAAATCCACTCTTCTCCTGTTCCTCTCTCCTGGCACTTCCTGGAGAGAGATGCAGCTTTCCCAGGACCCAGGAGTCTGTTTCCTGGTGGGATTCACTTTAGATAAAGGGGAGGAGGACAGGCCACAGGGGTCCCAGGGACATTAGTGGCTGGAGACCTCTTTCCATTTCTCTAGCAGGACTAACAGGTGAGAAGGGGTGGGGCGGGGTCCCTGAGGGAAGTCAGATGAAGCTGCCCCTATAAATACATGGAGAGGGGACCCACTGGAACCTTCTCTGGCCAGGTTTGAGGAGAGACTGGTGCTCACAGCCCAGGGCTGAAACCAACACAGGAGACCCCCAACTAGGCCCCAGGATGTTAGGGAGACGTCTCCATCCCTCTTCATAAATCAGAAAAGGCCAGCTCTGAAATCCCTAAACTCCATGAAGCTCAGTGACTCTCAGCTGTGACCATTTTCCTGGGTCGTCTCAATTTCTTAGCAGAAATCTTTGTCCTCCTTGGGATTTGGGAGCATTTACACTTGGCTCTCACCTTGTCATTAGCGCTCATGGACGTGCTGAATTCGTGGAAACTTCCAGAAGGCTCACCCATGCGTCTAAGGAGTATTCTGCTGTGTCTGACATCTCTCAGCCACACCTGGGCTTGTAGACCACCTCTCGATAATTCATCTCACAGCTTAGTAAATATTTATGGACTCTGATTTCAAAAGAAATCCTAACACGAATACTGGAAAAACCAAGTGTTTCCAATTCAGTGTTTCAAAATCTTGGTTTATATTTTTCTGCAAAGATTTCTGTCTTTCAATAAAATCTTACTTTCTGCTATCATTTTAAAAACAAGAAAATTAACCTTTAAAGATTCTTTATGTTTTGAATACATGAAGCTTTATAGCCAAAATAAGTAAACTTTCAATTTCATGTTCACAGAAGCTGTTTGGAGTAGGAGCACTTCTGCCCACGTCTCTGGTTGAGAAGTCTCAGTGGGACTAATGGGGTGTGAGTGGGTTTGCCGCACGCTGCCCTGGCGGTGTAGCCTTGTGCAGCCTGGTCTGAGGCAGGGCTCACAGGCTGCGCTTGGATCCCCTTAATGAGGGAGAACTTACAAATTCTCCAGAAAGTAACCAGCCTGCAAGGTTCCCAGAGTCTCATTGCAGTGGCTACAACTTGTTAGCATTGAAGAATTACTTCCCAACCACTCTTCAGATAAAAACTAAATAAGATAAACAATTTTGTTTTACTTTTAAAAATTAAATTAAAGAATTGTTAAAGATGCTTTATTCATTTTACAGACTAGAATATTAAAGTTTGAAGCACTTTATGAAAACCAGTCATTTGCCACCTGTTTTAAAAAAACAGATTTAATTTTATTTTAAGCCTCAGGATCATTTAAATTTTATCCACAGCTTATTCAAATAAGTAGCATTTAATTATACAGAAACAATTATACAAGTACATTTCTAATCTAAAAAGTGCTAAAAAGGCCATATGGTAACATGGGTACGTAATTCCTATATCCTTGGAAGCAAGAAATTCTAGTTTCAGGTGATTTTTCACCGTAAAAAAGTAGTCTACACTTATGGAATTAAACAAAATTGTCACTTGATATTTGAAGATGAACATTTCACGTAAATTAATCTAATAATAGCAATGCATCGCATTTACAAAACCTCTGTGATAATGGTAGCTTGTTCATTTTAAAATCCTGGGCCATGGTTTCTAAGTTCACTGTTTGCTCTAAGGCTCTGATATAAAGTGGCTTTTTTTCCTCAGGGGCAGCTGAGGCCAAGCTTGGGCCCCAAGCTCCCACCCACCTGCTCCCAGCCTGCTGGCGGGGAACCGCTGGGAAGTCCTGCTCCGTCCACTCGTCCTCAGAGGGAAGACCTGGGGTCCTGTGTAGATAGGTCAGCACGGAGCAGACTGCTGGGGAATCTTGGTTGGATTTTCACAATAAGCTAAGTGGTTAGTCTGAGATTCATAGCTTCAGATACATTTGTTTTTAATATTTTGCTCTTGGAATACAAAAAGTGAAGTGTGGTTTTCTATATAAGCAAAGTGACTTAAGAACAAATGGTCGACAAAAGGCTCTGAAATACGGGGTATGTTTTCTGTTTGTTCCTCACCCTCCAAATCCCTCTGGGGTGGAAGGGAGTGAATTGACTCTGGTCCAGTTCCCCTGACAGCAACTCCCGCTCCAGGATGGTCTGGACTTGGGCCTCCTCCAGCCTCCCCATCATGCTCACAGGCAGGTGGCTGCATGGCCACGCCCTCCAGGGCCCACAGCCACATCAGGAGCCCCCCTCTTCAGATCATGTGCCCCCAGGCAGCTGATCACGTGCCTCCCAGCTGCTGCTCACATGTGTCCCAGCCACTGATCACTTGCAACCTATCCCCTGATCATGTGCCCACCCCCGGCTGATCATATGTCCTTAGGCCCTTAATTATGTGTCCACACCCCCAAGCCCCTGATCACCTGCGGTCTGGGGGCACACTCAGTGCAATGTTGAGGCTCCCACCATGACTGTGATTTCCCTCTGCTTCCTCCATGCCTCTGCTCTGAGCATTCAGGGGCCCTGTTCCTACATGCATGCCTTTGGATTTATCTCCTTCAGGAGCTGACCACTGGCTTCGTGTAACAGCTCTCCTTCCTCCAGCAGATGCTCCCTGGGGGAGGGAGGAGGACTTGTGCTGCACACCTGCGAGCCCTGGGCTGTGAGGACAAGCCCAGAGCAGCTGTGTCACCTGGCCCGCTGAGGTGCTCAGTGTCAGGGAACTCAGGAGCCAGCAGCCTAGTGGGGGTGCTGGGGACCCTTGGGGACTCAGGAAATGTTCCTTCCAGCAGACAGCCCAGCCAGAGTGGGGAAATACTGGGGGATTATGGGTGGGAGAGAGTCATCATCTTGTTTCTGGTTTGTGAAGTCCAAGTTGGGGCGGGATGTGAGATGCACCGTGGGGGCAGGAGCTTTGTCAGGGTCTGATGGAGGGAGCTGGGCACAAGACTGGGTTGGACCACAGTCAAGCCTGTGGCTGTAGAGTGGCATTAGTGTGGGGACTGGCCATACACTCCGGAGGAGGAGCTGACAGTCGCTGGGGCACAAGGAAAGTGGGGGACTGGGAAACCCCAGGTGTCTGGGCTCAGCAGCCATTGAAGGTAAAGCTGCCTCCTGGGTTGTGGGGAGCCACAGGGTCACAGTCCTGTGAGGAACCTGTCAGCCCCAAGGTGAGATGGGGACACAGTGGTTGGGCAGATGCATCTGGCTTGGGAGAGGGGTCCAGGACAGAAGAGGAAAAGGCCAGGTGGGGGCATCACCTTAAATATGATCTTTAGCGAAAAACAAAAGCAAGGCCTTGTGGAGAGAGGGAGTCATTTATGGCAGGTTATCATGAAATCTCAGTAAAAGAGGGTGTGTTTGTTTATTCAAGATTGAAGTCAGGCCTTCTCCACTGATAGAGTTACTTGAGGTTTAATCACGCTTCTGTTTCTGGTACCAAGAGGGACACATCCTTACAAGTGTAGATTTCCCTAATAAATGTAAATGTCACTCACAAAGGGGAACCTCTACTCAATTTTCTATGATTAAAAAACAAATTAGTCAGACCAGACTAATCCTTATGCCAAAGAGGGTGGCTTAGTCTGCTCCTCCCGACATGGACATACCCCAGTTTGCTTGTGCTTCATCTGCTGAAGGACATCCTGATGTCAAGGTGTTAGGCATTATGAGCAGAGCTGCTGTGTGTAGCTGCATCCCAGTTTGTGTGTGGACGTAGTTCTTCAAAGCAGTAGCCTAAACAGTGGAAGCAGGACTGTGGATCCCAAGGCGAGACTTGCTTAGCTTTGGGAAAACCTGCCAACCTGTCTTACAAAGTGGCTGTGCATGCGTTCCGGCAGCAGCGAGGGAGAGCCCTGTTGTTTCTCCCCACCAGCAATGGGGTTGTCATAGTTTTGGAGTTTAGCAGTTCTAACAGGTGTGCCATGAAACCTTGTGATTTTAATTTGTAATTCCCTGATGTTGGGCATATTTTTGTGTGCTTATTTACTCTCTGTATGTCTTCCTGGGCTGGTGTCTGTTCAAACTGTTGACTGAAATGAATGTGCAGCCTACAAGTTGAGAGTTATGTTTTATCTGGTGGGAGGACTGGAGCCGGGATGACAGCCTCTCAGATGGCTCTGAGGGGCTGCTCTGAAGAGGTAGGGGAGGAGCCAGGATATACAGGAGCTTTACAACAGAGACCAGGTAGTTGGAACAATAAAAGATTACTTGTTATCTAAAGAAAAACAGGCATCTCAAGTTGAAGAATTTAGTGCTTCTCTATGTATGGGAGGGAGAAAACATTTGGGCTCAATGAATTCATTCCTTTGACAAGCACCTAGCCACCCACGGTCAGTCTTCTGTCCTTTCTTGTTCTGAGTCCCCTCAGAGTGCACCATTGTGAGTGGCTGCAGAGGCTGGGCTGCAGGCTGGTCTTCACTGGGGGGTGGTGGCTGCAGCTGATTACTTGATGGCTTCAGCATGCTTTGCTTACTGATATAGTTTGCAGTATTCTTCATTCACAAAATCTTTACCCTTTTTTATGGGGTTATTTTA
This sequence comes from Vicugna pacos, assembly GCF_048564905.1. Classification (NCBI taxonomy): domain Eukaryota; kingdom Metazoa; phylum Chordata; class Mammalia; order Artiodactyla; family Camelidae; genus Vicugna; species Vicugna pacos. The sequence goes on from NC_132999.1 coordinate 67,488,580, forward strand.
GAATTCTTTGTATATTATGAATCCAAATCACTCATCAAATGCATGTTTTCTAAGTGTCTTTCTCACATTTGTGGCTTATCTTTTGGCTTTCTGAATAGGGTCTTTCAGAGTAGAAATCTTTTATAAAGTCCATAATATTACTTTCTTGTGGATTGGCTTTTTGTGTTGTGTGTTAACACTCAAAGGTCATAATTTACGTGACCAAACCCAAGGAAGGTCATGTCGATTTTCTTTTGTTTCTCATACTTTTGGATTTTAAATGTGTATAAATAAATGAGTGAATTTGTTGTAAGTGTTAAAGTTTGTGTCTCCATTCACTTCATTCCATACAGCTTCCAATTAATTGTTTCTTAACTATTTGGAGAATTTATGGATATTTGGCTCTATTTCAGTTTGAATTCCCAGTTTAAAGGATTCAACAGAACTACCCTCCTGGGGCGGGCCCTCCACTGGCAGCAGCTGGGTCCTCGCTTTCCCATTGGCTGGCCAGGCCCGGAGCCCTCCTCCCCCACCTGCAGTAGGAATGCATATTGCATATTCTGCCTGCAGTCAGGTCTCCTCTGGACCTGCCAGGGTTTGGGGACAACAGGGGTTATGTCCATGCTGACAGGAGCCCAATCTCTTCAGGACCCAACAGGAGATGCTGCACCGAAGGAAAGATGAGGAGAAAGGAAAAGTGGGGAGAAGCTTCCTGTGAGGGGCTGACTGTTGAGGGGAGTCCCTCCTCAGAGGCCCCGGGAGAGGAAGGGGTGGGTGTGGGAAGCTGGGGGTTTCAGTCAGGTTTTGCATGTAGGGCAGACAGTGTGCCGTGTCCTTCTTCGGCATGTGGCGTCCTGTTTTCCCAGCACCATTCACTGAGGGCACTGTCCTTTCCCCGGTGTATGTTCCTGGCTTCTTTCTTGTGGATTAACTGACCTCATACCCCTAGTTTTATTTGTGGGCTCTCTATCTGTTCCTCTGGTCGGTGTCCTGGTTTTCTGGCTAACTCCACACTTTTTTGGTGACTGTAGTTTCCTTCTGCAGTGTGAAGTCAGGGAAGGAGATGCCTCCAGCCTGTTCTCCTTTTGTAGAATCTCTTTGGCTGTTCAGGGGCCTTTGCGTTTCCACACATGTGTTAGGAATGTTTGTTCTGTTTCTGTGAAAAATGCCACTGAGGTTTATTTTATTGAAGCATAGTCAATTTACAATGATCAGTTACTTTCTGGTGTAGGGCACAGTGATTTGACCAGGGTTGCTTTGAATTTGAACATTACTTTGGGTAGAATGGACATTTTAACAATATTAATTCTTTCTGTCCGTGAGCAGAGGATATCTTTCCATTTATTTATGTCTGTTCAGTTTCTTTCCTCAGTGTCTTAGAATTTTCAATGTGCAGGTCTTTCACATCCTTGGTTAAATTTATTCCTAGTTACTATTTTTTTGGATGCATTGTAAATGGGATTTTTCAAAAACGTCTTTTTCTGACTTTGCATTATTAATGTATAGAAAGACAACTGATTTTTGTGTATTGATTTTGTACCTTGTAGCTTTACTGCAATGATTCATTAGTTCTGAGAGTATTTTGATGGTTTGATGTGGAAAACTAGAAATCAGAAATCGCCCTGTTTGGACTCCATCCAGGTCATCCACAGCACCTAAGACACAGTGGCTCCTAATCTTCCTACAGTGCCTCTAAATTATGTGTGGACTCCTGCAAGGGCAACGAGCATCAGCACTTTGGGTGAACTGGATCTGGTTAAGTGTGGGCCTCTGTAAGGAAATCTGATGTCTTCTCTGCTTTTTTGGCATGGTGTTGACATGGTTGTTTTCAAAAGTAATTTAGTTTCTAGTAAATTCAAATGTTTAAAAAAACTTCAAATAGCAGTACAAAGTACTCACATTTGCCACCTCACATAAAATACTCCAGTGGGTTTTACTAAAACTGGGCTACTCCCCCAGGGAACCAGCACATAAACCCCTAATGAGGGAATTTTACAGTTTCATCTTGTAATCCCATCCATAGGCCCCCTTCAGCCTTCACCATTGCCCCAACTTATGGAAATGTCTTTTTCCATTCTGATCCCATTTTATTTTTCTGAAACCATTATGATTATTTCTCTCATTTTCCAAATTCTTAATGGATTTAAAGCACACAAGATGAGTACGATCTCGGCAGCCTCTTCTGACTTCCTTCACTCAGAATGTTTTCAGTGTTCATCGAAGTTGTGACATGTATCATTAGGCGCTTCAACATCTTTTCCCCACTGTGATTAAAAATGCATAATATAACATTTACTATTTAAACCATTTTAAATATGCAATTATACGGCATGAACTATATTCACATTGTTGTACACATATCCTCACCATCCATTTCCAGAACTTCCTCATTTTCCTCAAGTGAAACTCTATCCATTAAACACTAACTCCCCTCAGCCCCTGTCAGTGACATTGTTTCTGTCTCTGAGTCAGACTTCCGTGGATGCCTTGTGTAAGTGGAATCATATACCACTTGACTTCTGTGTCTGGCTTATTTCACTTAGCATAGTGACTTCAAGATTTATTCACGTTGCAGCATGTGCCATAATCCCTTAGTTGTTAAGGCTGTGCCTGTCCCATTGTGTGTGCACCACATTTGGTTTACCCATTCATCTGTTGATGAAAACTCGGGATACTTCCATCTTTGGCTATTGCGAGTAAAACTAGTATGACCATGGGTGTACCCATATTTGTTCCTGCCCCTGCTTTGAAGTATTTTGAACATATATCCTCAAGTGGAGTTGATGGGTCCCACGTTAACCCCATGTGTAAGATTTTGAGGAACTGCCATGTTGTTCTCCACAGTGGCTGCACCATTGTACTTTATTCATTTATCTGGCAGAATCCTATGGCCGTTTATGGACATACCTCATCTGTTTATCTATTCAGCCTGTGATGAATATTTCAGTTGTTCTACATTTTTGGCCATTGTGAATATTACTGCTATGTATATTCATGTACATTTTTTTGAACACCTGTCTTTATTGTTTTGGTGTATACATCTAGGAGTGGGGTTGTTGGACCATAAATTGTATTTTAATCTTTTTGAGGAAATGACAAAGTGCTGTACATACAATCTTTACCATTTTCCAATTCCACAAGTAATGTTTAAGGGTTTCAGTTTCTCTACAGTTTTGCCAATATTTGTTATTGTTATTTTTATTTTTGATTGTGGGCATTCTAGTGTGTTTGAAAGGGTATAGCATTGGGGTACTAATTTACATTTCCATCATGACTAATGATATTTTCCTGTGCTTGTTGACTATTTGTCTTGTCTGGAGAAGGGTCTATTCAAGTTCTTTTACTGTATTAAAAATTGGCTTATTTGTCTTTTTGTTTATGAGTTATAAATTTCTTCATATAATCTTGATAAAGATTCTTTTCAGGAATAGAATGTGCAAGTATTTTCTTTGATTTTGTGGGCTGCTGTCTTTTTACTTTCTGGATAGCATCTTTGATGCACAAAGGTTTTTAATTTTGAGGAAATGTAATTTATCCTTTTTCTTTCATTGCTTGTGTTTTGGTGTCAGAGCTAAGAAAATTGTTAAATCCAAGGTCATGATGATTTATCCCTCCCCTTTTTTTGATAGTTTATACAGCTGTCTCTCTCTATCTGTGAGGTGTTGGTCCTAGGACACCCTGTGGATATTGAAATCTGTGGGTGCTCAAGCCCTTTATATAAAGTAGTGTAGTATTTGCAAACAATCTAAGCACATCTTCCTGTATACTTTAAATCACTTCTAGATCACTTATAATATTTAATACAATGTAAATAATATGTAAATAGTTCTGAAAATTGTAACGTGAAATAGTTGCTGGCATGCAGCAAATTCAAGTTTTTCTGTATGGTACTTTCTCAAAAAAAATTTTTTTTTCCATTTTGAAGCTGGTTGATTCTGTGGATGTGCAACCTGCAGATAGAGAGGGCTAACTGTAGTTTTATTTCTTTTTAAATTTAATCTTTTTATCTATCTTGAGCTAAAATTTTGTGTCTGGTGTGCAGTAAGGACCAAATTTCATTTCTCTGCACTTGAGTAGCCAAATGCCAGGCATCATTTGTGGAAAACACCACTTTCCCCCCAATTTAATATTACTCACTCTTGTCGAAAATCATTTGATCCTAGATGGATGGGTTTATTTCTGATCATTCATTTCCATGGGTTTATAAGTATATATTTATGCCAGTATCACATCGTTTTATTTACTGTTGCTTTGTACTAAGATTTGAGATTGGGAAATGTAAGCCTTCAACTTTGATTTTCTTTTTCAAGGTTGTTTTGGCTGTTTGAAGTCCCTTGTAATTTCATATGCATGTTAGGATAGGCTTGTGTATTTCTTCCCAAAGGCCTTGGGACTTTTCACAGGAATCACATTGAATCTGTAGGTTGCATTATGTACTGTTGCCATCTTAACAAGATTAAGTCTTTCTCTCACCATGGGACATCTCCATATTTACTAAGCATTTCTTTCAGTAATGCTTTATAGTTCTTAGTGTATGAGTCTGGCATCCTCATTAAAGTTGTTACAGATTGTTTTATTAATGCTGACATTATTTAAAAGGGAATTGTCTTAAAAACCTTTTCTGATTATATATTGCTGGTGTATACAAATAAAATTTATTTTTGTAGATTGATGCTTTGTTCTGTACTTTTGCTGAATTAGTTTCCTAGCTGAAATAATTTTTAGTCAATGGTTTAGGAGGTCCTATATATAGGATGATGTGTCTTTGAATATAGATGATTTTACTATTATCCTTTCACATGTGGATGTATTTTCCTTCTTTCCTCATTGCTCTGATAGTGATTCCAGTACAGTATTGAGTAACAGTGGGAAAAGCCAGCATCATGGTCTTATTCTCAATTTCAGGAGTAAAGCTTTTAGTTCTTCAACATTGAGCATGATGTTTGTTGTGGGTTTTGCATAATGCTTTTTATCACATTGAACAAATTTCCTTTTACTTTTTTGAGTGTTTATGAACATGAAACAGAACTGCATTTTGTTTGAAGTTTTTTCTGTATCAATTGATAAAACCATGTGTTTTTATGTTACGTAGTTACTGTGGTATATTTCATTGCTTGGTTTTAATATGTTGAACAACCTGGAGTTCTAGTGTAGAGACATTTGTTTGTAGTGCATAATCCTTTTAATGTGCCTTTGGTTTCATATTGCTATTATTTTGTGGAGGATTCTTACATGTATATTTAGAAGGGATACTGGTCTGTAGTTTTCTTTCTTTTCTTTTTTTAACCTGTATTTGTGTGATTTGATTAGATTGGGGTTGGTGTCATTGGCTTAGAGGGTTAGGGCTATGATTTATGGTTATGGTTTATTGTTAATAGTTTTGGTTATGCTTCCCAGTTTTTGGTATCTGGTTATGGTCATGGATTCTGGTCCTGGTTTATAGTTTTCAGATTCTGGTTTCAGGTCTCAGGTTTGGGCAAGAGCTTGGGGTTAAGGTCTAGTGGCTAGAGTCAGGGCTCAGGGCTATGTTTGGGCTTGGAATAGGGTTTGAGGATTGGGATTGGAGCTCCTGCAGAGTGTACAGGGGTTTCAGTTAGGGTTTAGGGTTAGAAGTAGGGGCTTAAGAGTTCAAGGTATGGATTCAGGTTTGGAGGTTTGGTGTTCAGGTTTGTGTTTGGTTACAGGTTCAGTTATTAGTTTTTTTTTATTATTTTTTTCTTGTTAGGGTTAAGGGGTATGGGTTAAAGTTAGGGTTAGGATACTGGTTTGAGGTAAGGTATGGGTTAGGGTAGGGTATGGGTATGAGTCAGGGCTAGAATAAGGCTAGTGTTTAGTGTGGGTTGGGGCCAGTGTCAGGGTTTAAGGTTATTGTAAGTGTTGTAGAGTCAGGGTTAGAGGGTTAAGGTGAGGGTAAAGGTCAGTGTTTAAAATTTAGGGGTCAGGGCCAAGGGTCTTGGGGCCTAGGATTAGGGTAGTTAGGGTACATGGTTATAGGTTAGGTGATTAGGGGATAGCTGAGGGTCAGGTTTAGGGTGTTAGGGTTAGAGGTAGGTTTAAGCATCACTGATCCACTTCCTCCTCTTTCCTCTCCATCCCTCTGAGGTCTCCAGGATGGATAGGATTAACCCAGGGCCACACACGAGTCAGAGAGTTGACTGTAACACAGTTTTTCTGCCCCACAGTCCTAGGCTCTGAGAGAAGAGTGAAATGTTTGTTCTTGTCACTGACTGTTTCAAATACAATTCAACCTCAGTCAACGCTTGTGGGGTCTCAGAAGTCACACAGTGTTTTCCTCTGCCCTCTTACCTGGGCAGGGCATTGCTGTCCCCACTCTGGCTGGGCAGCCCCAGGTTCCAGCATAGTGTTGGCACCCAGGACACTCAGTGGACATGTGTGGATGTACACAGGACTGGGTGGAGGGAGGCTGCCAGCCTCCAGGTGCTCTCTTCATGAGGTCTGGTGGTCCCCTCCTGGAACTGGCTGGATCTCTTGTCCCATCTGAATGGGCATCAAGGGGTATTCAAGTCAGGCAGGACAGCCATTGACTTCTGACCATCTGGGCAGTATTCTTGGTCCTCCAGCTCAGGCCATCTTGGACCCTGTCAAGCCCCTGTTGCCAATAATTAAGCTGACTATGCTGCTGGGCAATTCAACAGCTCCCTGGGCAGCACAGATATAGAGCCCCTTGGGATGTTTCAATTCTCTATATTCATGGGGTTGACAAAAGGGCCTCCTGCCTTGAAACCTCTTAGCTTGCTAAGAGGGATAATCAACCAGGCGGCGCCCTGACCTGGGGTCCTTGGCGGCGCCACACCCCATCGCCTTTCCCTGGTGTGCTTTTGGAGCCTCCTCTCCTCCCCTCAGCAGAAATACTGGTCCTGAGGCTCGCAAATGCTCCCGCCACACCAAGCCTCACTATTGAGCCACAGGGTCAGCCTTGCACAACCCTCTTTTGCCACTGGAGAAGCCCGCAGAAGAGAGGAGTGGGGAGTCCAGCTTGTCAGCGTAACAGACCGGAAATATGGACTGCGACTAAAGCACCTGGAGAGGCCCGGGACCATAGCACCCAGAATCCCTTGCATGGCCTGCTACTACAGTACCCAGAAGTCTCAGCGTGCCCCGTCCTGGGGCTACAGTACCCAGAACCCTTGGCGTTTCCACTCTTCTGGGGACTACAGTACCCAGAATCCTTGGCATGTCTCCCACTTGGGCACTACAGTACCCAGAATCCTCAGCACTTCCGCTCATCCGGGACTACAGTACCCAGCTTCCTTGGCAGGCCCCTACCCTGGTACTACAGCACCCAGAATCCTCTGCGCGGCCCTGGAGTGCAATGCCAGGGACCACACTACCAATCTGGTTCACTGGCAGCGGAGGTTTTCTTTTTTTCCAAGCCTGCAGTTTGTTACCTGGTTGGTGGCCACTCTGGTGCCACCCTTTCCTGCTCTTGTTTTTATCTCGCGTAGCTGGGCAGCCAGGATCTGTGAGAGCGGACCTGCAGTGACCTGGGCAAGTGGTGCACCATGGACCTGTCCCCAGTTTTCGCAGGGTGGACTGAGGCTGGGGGACTCCCCCAGTTGCCAGCTAGACTGCATCTCTGCGTGCACCTGTGGGGCCCTGAGTTCTTTCCCCTGGCATCGGGGTTCTCACGTCAGTGATGGTCACCTGGCATCAGAGGCATTGGCACCTAAAGCCCAGGTTTCTGCCCAGCCCAATCTTTGAACCTCTGTGACTTCCCTGCCAGCCCCAGGGCTTGAGAGCCCTTGCACCAGGTGGGAAGGCCTTTCCAGCCTGGTACCCTCTTGCTTCTCCCTCTTGTTTGTTACAGAATTGGTTGTCTGGGTCCTAGTGGGGGCCGAGACCTGCTTTGGCCAGGGAGGTTCTTTTTCCAGTCAGGTTCATGCAGCCAATAATGAGACAGATGCTGAGACTGGAAGAGCACAAGCTTTATTCAATGGCCAAAGACTGGCAAAGTGGTAACCTAGCTCACAAATCAGCTTCCCAACCCAATTCGGTTGGAGACACTAAATACATAGAAGGGTCAAAGTGAAGGGGAAGGGTGGGGATTGGGGGGATCTGGTCAGGGTTGGGTGGGTGGAGATTGGAAAGAGTGGGAGGAATATTCATGACTTAACAGGGATGTGGTTGGACCGCACACTGATACAACTCCTTTTCAATCCTTGTATGGGAGTTTTGAATTGTTGTCATGGCAATTGTCAACTGTCATGGTGCTGTTGGGTGTGTCATTTAGCATGCTAATATATTACAGTGACCCTGTAATAAGGCTCAAGGTTGACTGGAAATCAAATCCTCTGCAGTCTTGGGCCTAGTTGGCTCTAATCAGTTTTTGTGTTTTTCTCTGTGCAGCTTTCTCCTGAAACTTGAGAGTCATTGGGTTCCATTCAAGGGAGGGGCAGGGGAATGAACCCCTGGGGCAACAGAGTCTGATATTTCAACATTTTAATGTATCTTTTCTGTTGTATAAAAAATTCTGAAGTTGTGTAATTGTGAAAAAATTCAGAATTGCTTGTATTTTTAAATGAAAGTTATCCAGAGGGTTAGAAAAAGGGCATCCAACAACTCCTGAAGAAGACCTGTTCTCATAATCTGGTCCATTTGCTCCCTTGATCTCCAGGTTAAGATAAAGTTCTTCTAGGAAGAGTACAAATGCATGGAATCATTTTCAAGTCACTTCATTTTTTTTTTTTTTTGCAGCTTGTTCCTTAATTTCATATGAATTCTGGTATCTTTAAAGTAGCAATTGGTGGCAACTGCCACTCTCTGGAAGTTGCCAGTTGCTAGCTCCCATGTAAGCAGATTCGAGATAGACATGGCCTGTTGATACATGACTTCCCCATGTTCTTGCAAAACATCATCTATTGTAACACAGCCATTCACTGTCTCTGCAAACTGTTCAGTGTCAGTTTCCAAACCTATGAAATGGTTTGTAAGATGATTCAAAAAGTCCTGAACATATTCATATAGTGTGGGATAATCCTCACAGCTGTCCTTATAGGATTCTGTATAATTAGAGGAACAAATTGGAGGGTAAAGTTCGGGGTGTTCATAGACAGCTTTGACGTGAATAAGGAGCCACAACTAACCGGGACTTAGCCAGTGCTGACCCCGAGTTCTGCAGTGGGGTGCCAACCTGTGAGTTCATCTTGTTCCCAGGAGGGCTCCCTTACAGGGTGGTTCTTGGAGAGAAGTGCCTATAGTCCGTTTCTAAATTTTAGCCTTTTATGTTATCTGGAGAGACAGGGAATTCCCCAAATCATCAAGTCCTGGCCCCTTTTTGTTTAATAGTCCTTCTTTCAGCTCTCTCCTTTTTGCCATTTAGTTTAAACAGCAAGGAAGAAGCAGCTGGGAGACACTCAGTACTTTCTGGAAATCTTAGCTAGTTCACCCCATGCTTGGGCTCATTTTGAAATTTCCACATTACTGTAGGAACAGTGTTACTAAACTTTCTGATATTACATAACAAAGACTCTCTTTTCTCTATTTTGTAGTCAGTTTTTTTTTATACTATCCTTTAAGTCCTCACCAACAGCCTCCTCTAAATATGGACTTCTATTAATAGTATGTTCACGCCACGTCAAGCTTTCACTAACACTTCTGAAATCCTTTTCACTTTCTCCCACTGCCTGGTATCAAAGCCACTCCCACATTTTAGGTTTTTATTATAACAACCCACTGCTATAGGTACCAAAATTTGTATGAATTATGTAATGCTTCTTAACATATTACCGTGCATTTATCAACTTAGCAAACACTTATGTTCTCCCACAGTTTCTGTGGGTTCAGTATCCAGGAAGGGTTAGCTGGGTGGTTCTGACTCATGACCTCTTATGAGGTTGCAGCCAGGTCATCATCATTATCATCTGGTGCTGGAAAATCTGCCTCTAAGGTGAGTGTTACTCCTTTGCCTGCTACATTATTGCTGGTGGAGGGCAGCTCCTCCTTGTGGGAGTGCAAACTTGGGTTAACAAACTTTGGTATTGTAATGACTGCTTTTACCAAATCATATTCTCACCTTTATGTATTCTCATCTTTATGTAAACACATAAGAAATGTATAATAAAAACCAGTGCTTTCTATATTTATCTTTATACTGCTACTTCCAAGCAAAATGTCCAAAAGCACAAAAGACTAAGCTCTCAGTACCAGTCACCACCTTATCTATGGAACTTAGGTTAGTTGCCTTGAAGCCGCTTTGCTAGCAGGAATCTGTTACAAACTGCCTCCTTGCCATAAAAAGCAGAGACAAGCTTCGCTTGCTTTGCTTAGTTCGAGGTCATAGATTCAGGGCTGCTTGTGCTTGTGGAAAACCATACCTCATCCCTTGCCCTAACCGGCAGGACATGCTTTGCTTATCAGGTGCAGGTGGATAGCGCAGGCTGCTGTTGCTCACAGAAGACTGTGACTTAGGCCTTATCTGGGAATAGCTGGGCTGCTTCACATGCTTAGATGATTTCTGATCATTGTATGGAGACTCTGTGGTGGTGTGGGTTTTCATTATCAATTGTTTTGAACACCTTAACCTTGCTCATGATTGTTTGAGGTTTGAAATAACTGTTTGTACTATCAATATTGTAACCTTCCGTCTAAGTATACGTTAAGATTATAATGTTTCTGTTTTTCATGAACTGAAACTACTGACCTGTATCCCTGAATGTACACCATGCCCCTTACTCATTTCTATGATGTATTTTACCTTGTTTCTTTGCTTGACTATTCTCGATAAATACAAGAGCTTTGGAGGAGCTTGGGGAGTCAGTCTCTGGCTCCCTCTCACTCTCTTGACCTGATAGTCTTGAGTGATCTCATTCTTCCATGGTGGGACTTTTGCTGGACAAAATCCACAACAAACAAAACCCACATCTGGTGACCCCGACGTGATCACCACTTGCAGGGATGCAAGCCCATACCCCCTGGTTCCCTGCATGTGTTTGCTTGAGTGTGCTCACAGTGTGTGGCTCCAGGCATCCCCTAGAGTCTGTGAACCAAGAGAGACAGAAAGGAGGAATACCCTGTGCCTTAGGCCTGTTCTCCAAAGTTCAAAACATCACACGCTTTTTAATTTTTATTTAATTTTTATTTTTAACACCTTTACCATGGTATGACTCCTGTGCAGTAAACTACACACATTTCAAATGTACAATCTGATGAATTTTGATAGATGTATACACCCGTGAAGCCACCACCACAATCAAGATAGCTAAGATTTCCATCACTCCCCAAGAAGTGCAAATTTTGAGCTCCTGATTTATCCCTTGCCACTCCATTTATCCCCTGGTAACCATAAGTTTGTTCTCTATGTCTGTTTTTGTTTTGTCATTAAGTTCATTTGTGCCCCCCCCCCCCTTTTAAAGGTTCCACATATAAGCGAAATCATATAGCATTTTTCTTTCTATTTCTGGCTACTTCACAGGATTTTTTTAAAAACATTTTTTATTGAGTTATAATCATTTTACAATGTTGTGTCAAACTGCAGTGCAGAGCACAGGATTTTTTGTTTATTAAATGCAAAACTCCAAATTCAGCCCACACACAAAGGCAGAGGAATTAGGCTCTCCCTCTTGAAGAAATGGTCAAGGAATTTGTGGGCCTATTTCAACCATCACAGCACGACCATTTTATATCTCTTCCCTCAAGGATCACAGTCCTTTCTACCTGATGTGCAGTTTCTGAAAACGTTTGCTTCATATATTTGATCATCTTTCTAGTTGCTTATGGTAATGGGCTAGTCTCACGCTAGTTATATCAGAGATCTCAACGCACTGATTTGGGCCTTACATGCAGATTTTCTTCTCTCTGGCTTCAATTTCCTCACCTTTAAAGTGGAAATTTTTGACTTAAAAGAAGAGGCAGCAACAGAAAGCTATCACTTTGCTCTCCGCTTCCATTCCCAAAGCATTCAATTGTTTCCTTATTTACCTTTGAGTCACCTTAGATTTGGGAAGAGAATGTTAAGTAGAAACAATAGCCTACTCCATCATATAAATTATCTGCCCCTTTATTGTACAAATTATCCAACATTTGACTCTGGCTGCCTATTGCCCAACACAGGCCCAGGCATTACAGGCACCAATAAGTGTGAATGACCCCTGGGCACATGTCCAGAGGGAACTTTAATTGGAAAGATACATGCACCCCAATGTTCTTAACAGCACTATTTACAATAGCCAAGACATGGAAACAACCTAAATGTCCATCAACAGATGGCTGTTAAAGAAGTTGTGGTATATTTATACAATGGGATACTACTCAGCCACAAACAAAATACAATAATGCCATTTGCAGCAACAGGGATGGAGTTGGAGATTATCATTTTACATGAAGTGGGCCAGAAAGAGAAAGAAAAATTCCACATGATATCACTTATATATGGAATATTTTTTAAAAAGACAAGTGAACTTATTTACAAAACAGAAACAGACACAGACATAGAAGACAAACTTACAGAAATGAAGTGGGGGAAAGGGGGTGGAAAGGGATAAATTGGGAGTTCGAGACTTGCAGATAGTAACTACTATATATAAAAAAACAAGGTTCTACTGTAGAGCACAGGGAGCTATATTCAATATCCTGCAGTCACCTATCACGGGAAAGAATATGAAAAGGAATATATGTATGTATATGTATGGTTGAACTATTATGCTGTGCCACAAGAGTGACACAACATTGTAAATGGACTATATTTCAATTTAAGAAAAGTGTGAATGACTCAGTACTGCCGTCTTTTCCTATCTTGTGCTAGCTCTGGAATGTGAGCACAAGGGACAGGGCAATACAGAAGTTAAGACAGGGGCCGGGATGCTGGCTGAGGAAGATGTAGCTCTGGAAAGGCGCGGGCAGCTCACTTCTTATTGTTAATGAAAGCTGATTATGGTCCAGATGGCGATACTTCTCCACTTGTGTGCGCTGTGGAACCATGTCGGGGAAGTGTTGGAAAGGAGCCCCAGGCCCCATTCGATACTCTCATGTTTGTAGGTGTCTAATGAAAAAAAGCACAACCTAGAAGCTGGGAATTATGTTTTAGTTGGGGATGTGGCTGAGGACTATAGCCTGGAAGGAGCTCCTCATGGAGCTCTGAGGAACTGTTCCAAAGAGGTAAGGCAGGAGCCAGGTTATATAAGAGTTTTTGCTGAAAATAAAAAGTCTTCAAGCATTAAAAGACTATTGCTAATAATGAAAAACATACATCTCAGGTTAAGGATTTTAGTGTTTTTCTGCGCACGGGAAGATTCAAGAATCTGGGCTCACTGAAATTATTCCTTTGATATGCTCCTTAACTGTCTAGGGTCAGTATCCTGCTTTTGTTTTGTTTTGTTTTTAATTCTAAGTTTCCCTCAGGGCGCACCTTTGGGAGGCGGCTGCTGCAGTGGCTGATGGCTCGATGGCAGCATAATCTGTTGACTACACGGACCTGTACCCATGTTATTACGTCTGCACACATAATCTGTGTCTGTGCATGGATGAGTGATCTTTGCCTCTTCTTCTGGGTCCTAAAACATCCCATCGAAGGCATTTATAGTAGGTTGGCTCTTGGTCTCTCTCCTGGGAATAGAAGCCACTCTGATGAGGTAACTGATAGCTGTAGTCATTCCTCAGAAGTTTCTGCTTTTATTCAGATAAGGAGAGCTCCAAGCAGGCGTTCTTCCTGCATCTAAATCTCAGGTATCTTCAGCTTAAAGTGTCTTTATACCAACTATGGGATTCTGCCTGGCTTTCCATACCTACAAATTTGTTCTCCTTTTTCAGGATTCCTTTATCTAGTCTGAGCCCCTTGCCTTTTCCACATGAATTTTAGATTGGTTGTCAATTCCTGCAAAACACCACCTGGGATTTTGGGAGGAAGAGCTGACAGTCACCAAGGCACAAGGAAAGTGGGGGACTGGGAAGACCCAGGTGTCTTGGCTCAGCAAACAGGGAAGGTGGGGCTGCCTCCTGGGGTGTGGGGAGTGGCAGGACAACAGTCCTGTGTGGAGCCTGTCAGCCTCAAGGTGAGAGGAGGATGCAGTGGTTAGACAGATGCATCTGGCCTGGGAGTGAGGTCCAGGGAGGAAGAGGAGAGGCTGGGTGGGGGCTGGTGGGTTACAGCAGACATACTATCCCCAAAGTGAGAGGGAGACACAGTGTTTGCACAGATGCATCTGGCCTGGGAGAGGGGTCCAGGGAAGAAGGGGAGAGCCCAGGTTGGGGCAGGTGGGTTACAGCAGACTCCATGCAGGGGACTGTGATCCTGATGGAAGCAGCTCAGAGCCAGAGAGGAGTGGCTGTCAGGTGCTCAGCTTCACTCTCCTGTTCCTTTATAAAGCCACTGTGTGAGACTGAAACACTGCCAGGGTATCCCTGAGTCCAATTCTGTCCTGGCTTCATCCAAGTGGCACAGGTGGAAAATAGAACCACTGCAGGCCCTGCCCTTGTCCCCACAGGGAATGAATCCCATCAGGGCACCGGGCTCACAGACTTCAGGAGACCCCTGCCCTCAGGACTGGTCTTCTTCCTTGCTTTGGCCTGCTGGTCAGAGATCCAGGCACCCCATCCTGGCTCCACCCTCCAGGGCCTGGATTCTGGGACAGCTTGGGGTGGTGCAAGACCCTCATGCTCCTTTATCTGCCTCAGGATGAGAATGTCTTAAAAGCTGCATTAGCCGATTTCAAAGGCCTGAGTGTTTCCAGCAGGTATGGGGGAAAGAAGGTGTGTGTGGTTCCTACATCTGCAGGACCTTCCCAGGGTAAAGAGCTGTGCCTTCCCCCTCCCAGTCCACTCCCCACACCATCTGTCCAGGAAGCTCAGATTCAGGAGTATGGGGGCCAAGGCTCTCCCCTTGCTCATCTGTGACTTCCCAGTCCCACAGCGAGGAGCCTGGCTCCCACCACCTGCCCTTTATCAACTCATCTCTCTTTTCCAGGTTACATTCACAGTGACTTCAGAATTGTTAGTCATTACACCCCGGAAAGAACTTTATAATACAAAGCCCACAGGTTAACAATGGTCCATTCTGCCTTTGCAGGACGATTCTGTGTATTTCCAAAGTTAACTTAGGTCAGCACCTCTTGCCCCACCACCGACTGAGTTTTTACACCTATTTCTAATACAGTTAGATTCTGTCACATTGTGTGTTCCATCCTGCGATGCTGCTACACCCTAAACAGCTAAATTTGAGTAGATTATGATTGATCTTTGGGCTGTACAAAGGTGTGGGCTTAGACATACTTACAGTGAAACCAACCTAAAGTTTCACATGGGATACTTCAGCCCCCCAACCCCACCCTATGATCTGCTTATGTATATAATTGTGCCTTTTCCATGATTGTCATAAATAGGGTCATACTGTGTGCAGCCTCCTCAGACTGGATTCTTTCACTTAGTAACATACAAGTAAGATTTACCCATGTCTTTCTGTGGGTTGATGGTTTAATTTCTATTGCTGAGTAGTATTCCACTGCGTGTGTGGGAGGAAAACCAGTTTTCCCTCTCCCCTTCTAGGTTCTTGGTTAACACCGCCCCCCCATAAGACAGATTACAGGGAGAAAAAGAAGCAAGTTTAATAACATGTATACATCCTGTATACAGGGGAGATACCCAGGACAATTGAGTCCCTCCCTGAAAAGGCCAAAATCATCACCTTAAATATCACCTTCAGCTGGAAACAAAAGCAAGGCCTCGGGGAGGGAGGAAGTCATTTACAGCAGATTATCATGAAAGCTCAATAAACAAGGATGTAAGCTTTAAAGTTTGTGTCTCCATTCACTTCATTCCATATGGCTTCCAATTGATTGTTTCTTAAGTATTTGGAGAAGTTACGGATATTTGGCTCCATTTCAGTTTGAATTTCCAATTTAAAGGATTGAGCAGAGCCGCTGTCGGGGCGGGGCCACCACTGGCTGTGAGGGCGGCTGGGCCGGCACTTTCCCATTGGCTGGCTGGGCCTGGAGCCCGCCTCCCCCAGCTGCGGCGGAAACTCACCTGCGTTCTGCCTGAAGATTTGGCGTCCTGCGCAGCTGACTGTGGATCTGCCGGGGCTTCGGGACAACAGGGGGTTATGTCCACGCTGACTGGAGCCCAGTCTCCTCAGGACCCACAAGGAGGTGCTGCACTGAGGGAAGGTGAGGAGGAAGGAAAAGTGAGGGAAAGTAAGGAGAAGCTTCCCGTGAGGGGCTGACGGCTGAGGGGAAGCCCTCCTCAGAGGCCCTGGGAGAGGAAGGGCTGGATCTGTGAAGCTGTGGGTTTTAGTCAGGTTTTGTGTGTGGTGCAGAGAGAGTGCCGTGTCCTTCTCTGGTGTGTGGTGTCCAGTTTCCACAGCACCGTTCATTGATTCCACAGCACCTTTTCCTGGTGCAGGTTCCTGGCTCCTTTCTTGTGAGTTGACTGACCACATCCCCATAGGTTTGTTTGCAGACTTTCTCTGGCCCATGTCCCTGTTGTTGTGCCAATTCCACAATTCTTTGGTAACTGTGCTTTTGTAATGCGGTGTGAAGTCAGGGAAGGAGATGCCACCAACATGTTTCCCTTTTATAGAATCTCCTTGGCTGTTCAGGGTCCTTTGTGTTTCCACATGAATGTTAGGAATGTTTGTTCTGTTTTTGTGAAAAATACCACTGAAGTTTATTTTGTTTTATTGAAGTATAGTCAATTCACGATGTTCTGTTATTTTCTGGTGTAGGGCATAATGATTTGACGAGGCTTGCTTTGAATTTGAACACTGCTTTGGGTAGAATGGACATTTTAACCATATTAATTCTTTCTGTCCGTGAGCACAGGGTATCCTTCCATTTATTTGCGTCTGTTCAGTTTCTTCCCTCAGTGTCTTAGAACTTTCAGTGTGCAGGTCTTTCACATCCTTGATTCAATTTATTGCTAGGTAGTTTTTGGGATGCAATTGTAAATGGGATTTTAAAAAATGTCTCTTTCTGATGTTTCATTATTAATGTATAGAAAGGCAACTGATTTTTGTGTATTGATTTTGTACCTTGTAGCTTTACTGAGATGATTTATTAGTTCTAACAGGTTTTTGATGGTCTGATGTGGAGAACTAGAAATCAGAATTCGCCCTGTTTGGACTCCATCCAGGTCATCCACAGCACCTAAGACACAGTGGCTCCTAATCTTCCCACAGTGCCTTTAAGTTACATGTGGACTCCTGCAAGGGCGATGAGCATCAGCACTTTGGGTGAACTGGATCACGTTAAGGGTGGGCTTCTATAGGGAAATCTGATGTCTTCTCTGCTTTTTTGGTGTGGTATTGACATGGTTGTTTTCAAAAGTAATATAGTTTTTAATAAAATTTCTTATAAAGTTTTCTTATAAATTTCTTTATAAAATACTTTAAATAGCATTATTTATAGTACTCACATTTGCCACTTCACATAAAATACTCCAGTGGGTTTTACCTAAAACTGGGATACTTTCCCAGGGAACCAGCACATAAACCCCAAAAGAAGAGATTTTATGGTTCACCTTGTAGTCCCATCTACAGGCCGCCTTCAGCCTTCCCCATTGCCCCAACTTATGGAAATCCTTTTTTCCATTCTGTGCCAGTTTTCTTTTTCTGAAACTGTTGCTGAGAGTTTCCCTCTTTTTCAAAATCTTAATGGATTTAAGGTGCACAAGATGAATACGATCTGGGTGGCATCTTCTGTGTGTCTCCTTTCACTTAGAATGTTTTCAATCTTTATCCAATTTGAGTCATTAGTGATTCATTCACATTTTTCATTGTCATTAAAAATACTGAACATAACATTTACCATTTAAACCATTTAACTATGCAGTTCTATGGTATTAACTAGATTCACATTGTTGTACTGATGCCTCACCATCCATCTACAGAACTTACTCATTTTCCCCAAGTGAAGCCCTGTGTCCTGTGAACACTGACTCCCCTCAGCCCCTGGCAGTGACTCTTTCTGTCTCTGCATCTGACTTCTCTGGATGCCTTGTACAAGGGGAATCCTGTAATATTTGTCCTTCTGTGTCTGGCTTATTTCACTTAGCATATTGACTTTAAGATTTATCCATGTTGCAGTGCACGTCATAATTTCCTTAGTTTTTGAGACTGTGTAGTATCCCATTGTGTATACACTACATTTAGTTTATCCATTCATCTGTTGATGGAGAGGTGAGTTATTTCCACTTTTGCTGTTGTGATTAGTGCTGCTATGGATATGGGTGTACCCATTTCTATTCCAGTTCCTGCTTTCAAATATTTTGAACATATATCCTGAAGTGGAATTGATGGATCACACATCAATCCCATGTGTAAGTTTTTGAGGAACTCCTGTGTGGTTCTCCACCATGGCTGCACCATTTTAGTCCTTTATATGGCAGAATAATAGGGCAGTTTATGGATACACCCTATTTGTTTATCTATTTAGCCTTTGATGGACATTTCAATTGTTCTACCTTTGGGGCCTTTGTGAGTAGTGCTGCTATGAATGTTTGTGTACCTTTTTTTTGTTTGAACACCTATTTTTAATGTTTCAGGGTCTATATCTAGGAGTGGAGTTGTTGAATCATAAGGTAACTATGTTTTTATCTTTTTGAGGAAACGACAAACTGGAAACATGGGCTGTACCATTTTCCAATTTTTCAAGTAATGTTTAAAAGTTTCAATTTCTCTACATTTTTGCCTTTTTTTCCCCCTTGATCATAGGGCTTCTAGTGTGCTTGAAAGGGTATGACATTATGGTATTAATTTACATTTCCATCATGACTGATTTTAAACATTTTTTTCATGTGCTTGTTGACTATTTGCCTTGTCTGGAGAAGGGTCTATTTAAAAATATTTAATTTTATTTATTTGTTGGTTTTTCTTCTTTTCCACTTTTATTAGGTAGATTATTACTGTTTGACTGCACATATGCATTATATTGCATATAAATACATATATACAATATACTGTATTTTTTTTTTTTTAGTTTACATATAGAGAAGGGTGTATTTAAGTCCTTTTATTATGTTAAAAATTGGGTTTGTTTTGTCTTTTTATGAGTTGTAAAAGTTCTTGATATATTCTTGATAAATTTTTTTTCAAGTATATAATATACAAATATTTTCTTCGATTTTGTGTGCTGTCTTTTCAGTTTCTGGATAGCATCTTTGATGTACAAAAGTGTTTAATTTTTACCACTCTTTAAATTTAAGCTTTTTGTGTATCTTGAGTTAATTTTGCATGAGGTATGAAGCAAGGATCCAATTTCATTTCTCTTGGAAATGAAAAAAATTTCACTGGATAGACAATTGCCGGGCACCATTTGTTGAAAACGCAATTTTCCCCGATATTAAATGTTGTCCACTGTGGTAAAAAATCAGTCAGTGTGTGTGTCTTTTCACATTAGTGTTGCTCTGGATACACGCCCAGCAGTGGGATCTCAGACTTTTCTTGCTTCTGACCTAATCAGGAGGAGGTCACTATGTGGAACCTACACTTCAGGAGAGAGGGGCTTTAGCTCCCCCTCCTTGATGGATGTCATGGATTATTAGGAACACTCCTGCATAGGAGTTTTGTATTCAATCTCATTTATTAAAAACAAAACAAAACAAAACAAAACTGTGTCATCATTTAACTTCACCACTGTGGACACCTGGATAGTTACTTAAATCTTTTGGTTATAATCCAGCACTACAGGTTTGGTTGCTCAGTTCATTCCTGCTTTGGCTATTGAGAACTCTTTCATTGGCTCCTGTTTCCTTTGAGGTCATTCCATATTTTGGAGCTTTTTCTCCCCTGGTACTTCCTTACTTTCTGATACAAGATTCAAGATGATCCTGGCTCATATATTGACTGTCTCAGTCCTAGTATAAGCCATTTCTTCAAAGAGTCCTGATTCCTTTTTAGAGAATGATATTAAGAATTTACGTATGGAAGGAAAATGCTCTCATCTGACAATGCAAGGAAATGTGTGCATGTGTTCCCACCTTAGTGTATTGTTGTTGCTCAGGGACCATCCATCTGCCACAACCACGTAGTGTTTTAAATTTAAGTTTCTTAGAAATGGCCAAAGCAAGAGGGACACTCTGACCCCCGCTCTATCTCCCCAAAAGCAGGAAATAAGCCTGTCATGTGAAAGGTTCAGAGGAGCATATAAACATAACTTGTAACTTTTTAAGTTTACAACCCCAAGCCCAAACTCTGTTCAGATTCTTCATTGAGTACCCAAAAGCTACATTTCTGTGGGCTGTCAATTCCTAATAAATTTATAGTTTTCTAGATGTATAAAACCTGCCTGTTTTCACTACCTCTTACTTCCCATTTCTATGAGACTTGTGTGTGTAGGAATTAAAATTTCTTTTTCTCCTGTGGCTCTGTCTTGGGTTAGCTTTATTAGTAGTCCAGCCACAAGAAGTCAAGAAAGAGAGAGAGTGAAATTTCCCCCTTCCCAATAGTATACACTCCTAATTACAAAGATTTCTATGTGGAACTGTCTGTATTCATATGAAGCAGAAGACGGGTTTATACTGATGCCTCCAACTTGATCCATTATCATATGGACAGTGTACACCCCCTCGCTTATCTGTAACTCCCAGTCAGACAGTAGAATCCTGGTTCCCACCAGCTTCCACCCATTCAGTTCATTTCTCATTCTGCTCCAGATGAGTGGTTTCAGCGTTCTTAGCTCCTACCTGTGTGGGATGGATCTTACAGAGCCCACTGTTTACGTGCAGTACATTTTCCCTGTAGTCTGCACGTTCTATTCATTCCTGCAGTCACTGAGGCTGGTCTCTTCTGCTCCACCAGCAGCAGTGAGTGTTTTCACACATTTCTAATACAGACCCTGTGTTACATCCTGTACTCCATCCTGTGACACTACCGCTTACTGCTTCACTTAACTGACTTGTTGGGTCATAAAAACCTATGGGTTTAGACAAGTGCATAATGGCAAATGTCCACCACGAAGTATCGTATGGAACATTTCAACCCCCCCATGAGCTGTTTACCATCTCTTAGTTTCCCTTTCTCTGAATTTCACAAAAATTGGGTCACATAGTGCATAGGTAGCCTCTCCAGACTGATTCTTTCTCTTTTTGAAGGAAAATCACATGGAGTTGGCATTGACAAGAGAGCTCTGTCAAATGGAGCCAGGAGCCCATTCAGAACTTGTGACCTATCTTATCACATCTCAGCCTGAATCAAATCCTGAGTTTAGACCTGACGAAGCCACCCAGGACATCTGCCAGAAACTTACCTGTCTGCCAGAAACCTACCTACTTATTGTACTCTTGGCCTCAAATAATGCAGGGCATACTGATCACTTGAGTTTCTAAGCCATTATGAATAGACATCCTGTGCATTACTTGATGTTCGTTTTTGTTTGAACAGTTTTTCAAAGCAGTTGTTTAAATTCAAGAGATGATTTTTTTTTGGATTCTAAGTTGAGACTGTTTGGCTTTGGAAGAAACTGCCAAACTGTCTTCCAAAGTTGGCCGCACCTGTCTTCCACCAGGACCCTGAATGTATTTTTGTATGATTGTTTTCTACCTGTATACCTTCTTTAACCAGATGTTTGTTTCTATGTTTACCCTTTTTAATGGGGTTGTTTGTTCTAGATTTTATTGGTATAACTTGAGTACAAATCCTTCGTTAGATGCGCATTTTGCAAATACTTTCTCCTAGTGTGTGGTCTCTCTTTTGCCTTTATGAATAAGACCTTTCACAGAGTAGACGTCTATAGTTCTATAAAGTCCATGTCATTAATTTTGTGTTGATGTGTAGATAGGCATTTGTTGTTGCGAGTTAAAACTCATCACCAGACCCAAGGCCTTACAGATTTTCTCCCTTTTCCTTTTAAGATTTGTATAGTTTTGTCATTTAAATTTGTCTATATGCAATCTTGAGTGAATTTTGCTATCAGTTGTAAAGTTTGTGTCTATGTTCTCTTCATTCGATACGTTTTTTAATTAATTGCTCCTTAACCAGTTTTTGAGACAGCATAGTGAGCTACTTGGCTGTGTTTCGGTTTGGATTTCCAAACTCCACTATGTAGAGCAGAACTGCATTCAGGATGAGGTCTCTGGGCTTGGTGAGCTCAGCATCCCCTGAACTTTTTTTATGGTTCACAGCGGGGCGCCAAATCCACCTCTGACCCACAGGGCGCAGGTGCATTCTGCCCATGGACTTGGCCCCTTGCACAGGTGGCAGGGGCTTGGTCTCTTCAGTACTGTCAGGGCTTCATCTTCTAGACAGTGGGGCTGTGTCCATGCTGACATGGGCTGAGTTTTCTTGGGCATTGCTGTGAAAAGGCACAATAAGAGGAAAAAAAGGCCAAGTGGGGAGAAGCTTCCTGTGTGCAGCTGACTGTTCGGGGGAGATCTGTCTTCAGTGGAACCTCAGAAAGAGGTTAATGTGGAAAACTGGGGTTTTAGTTAGTTTTGTGTGCAGTGGAGATGGTGACCAGTGATGTTCTTTGGTGCATGGTGTCCCATTTTCCTGGCAATGTTTATGGAGGGGAGTGTCCCTCCCTCTTTGTATATCCTTGGCCCCATTTTCATGAATTAACTGGCCACAGTCATGCGGGTTTATCTCTGGGCTCTTTATGCTGTTACGCTCATCTGTGTGTCTGTGCTGGTTCCTCACTGTTGTGGTCACTACAGCTCCATGATACAGTTTGATGCTAGGGAGGGAGATGCCTCCAGTTGTGTCCTTCTTTCTCAGAACTTCCCTGGCTGTTCAGGGTCCTTAGGTGTTCTATATTAATAGCAGGGTTGTTATTTCCATTTCAAAGAAACATATCATTGAACATTGTATTGATGTTGCAGAGAATTTGTTGATAGTTTTGGGTAGAATCAATAATTTAATACTAGTAATTCTTCCAGTCCATGAGTACAGAGTGTTTTTCTGTTTATTTGTGTCTTTAACTTCTTACTCAATGGTTTATAGTTTTTTGAGCACATGTCTTTCACATCCTTGGTTAAATTTGTTCCTAGTTATTTTCTTCTTTTTGATACAATTATAAATGTGATTGTTTCCCTAAATTTTCCTTCTGATGGGTTACTATTAGTGTATAGAAATGCAACTGATTTTTGTACATTGATTTCAAATTGAACTTTACTGAATTTATTTATTTCAACAACTGTTTGTTAAGTGTTGTGGAAAATTGTAGCATTAAAATCTCACTGTTTCTCCTGCATCCCAGGCTGTGCACAGGATCTAAGACTCGGTGGCTCCTGGTGTACTCATCCCACAGTGCCTGTTAATAACAAGTGGACTCCTACAAGGGCGATGAGCATCACACCTCTGGCTGACCTCGGTCTGGGTGAGTCTTGGCTTCTATAGCAAGGTGTGATGTCTGTCTTATCAACTTCTCTGCCGCGGTATTGATATGGTTGTTTTGAAAAGTGGTGGACTTTCCAGTAATGTCTATGATGGTAAACACTACTCACAGTTGTCCCTTTATACAAAATACTGTAGGGCGTTTTACCCCAAACAGGGGCAGTCTCCCGAGGAGCCGTCATATAACCACCAATGAAGAAGCCGTGTGGCTTCCGCATTACTGTGTGACCCGCCGGCCCCCTTCAGCTGTCACCACCTGGTCCAGCTGCTTGTTCTCTGTTTCTGGGTTTGCTACTGAGACTCTCACTGTGACAACCTTGATGGATGTAAAGCACACGCGATGACCATGTGATCTGGGAGAACTTTTCTTTACGTCTCTTTCCACTAGGGATCTTTTCAGTGTTTGTTAATGGTGTAAGTTGTATCAGTTCTACATTCCCACATGATTTTCACTGTGATTAAAAATACATATGACACTTTTAATTGAAATCATTTCAAGTACACATTTCTGTGGTATTAACTACCTTCACATAATTGTACAAACGAGTTCAAGAACTTGTGTGCCTGCTTTCAGCATGGGAGATGCCCAGGAAATTGAGTAGTTCCCTGAGACGGCCCAAGACATCACCTGAAATACCATCTTCCTCTAACACCAAAGGAAGGTTATGTTCATCATATAGGTTTAAATCTTAACCTTCTCTATTGATTTTTTTTTTTTGAGATTTAGTCTTTCTTTTATTCCTGGTACAGAAAGGGAGATTACTTTTCAAATGGAGATTTCCCTTATAAATGTAAATTTGCCTCACAAAAGGCAGTCTTGACTTGGATTTCATAGAGTCTCATGTGTCTTATTTTTTTTTAAGAAATCTGCCCATTGTAATCTTCATGCCAAAGAGATATATTTTATGGTGTCATTTGCCCTCTTTCACATGGGTGTACCCTAACTTGCTTATGTATTCATGCACGGAAGGACATCCTCATATTTTAAAGATTTTAGTCATTATGAGTAGAGTTGCTGTGCATAATTGCATGCTAGTTTTTGTTTGGACACTTTATCAAAGCAATTGTCTAAATACTAGAGGTGCAGTGTTGGATTCTCAGGCAAGCATTGACTAGCTTTGGAAAAAACTGCCCAACTGTCTTTCAAAGTGGCCACACACGCATTCCAGCTGCAGTGAGGGAGAGTTCCTGTTTTTCTTCATCTTCCATCAACCACAAGTAATGTCACTTTTTGGAGTTTAGGGGTTCTAATGAGTGTGCAGTGTTACATCATCGTTGTTTTAACTTGCAATTTCCTACTGGTGTATGATTTTTGAGAACATTTTTATAAGCTTATCTACTATCTGTGTGTTTTCTTTGGAGAGGTGTTTGTTAAGATCTTTACCTATTTTTATTGGGGTTGTTTGTTGTAAAGTTCTTGGGGTAATTTGAATCCAAATGCTTAATCAGTTATGTGTTTTGTAAATTTATGTTTCTCAGTATGTGTCTTGTCTTTTCTGAATAAAGTTATAAACAGAGTTTAAATTTTTAATTTTTAAAGTTCCATGATATAAATTTTACTTCTGTGGATAGACTTGGGGATTTTTGTAAAAGTTCATCACCTAGATAAGGTTATGTCGATTTCCTTACATGTTTTCTTTTAGAATAATTCCAGATGTGCATTTTATAGTTGTCTATGGACACTGTAGAGTACATTTTGGTGTGACTGGTAAAACCTGAGTGGTTGTGGCCTGCAGTTCCCAGCTGGTGAGTGGATGGCACTGTTCTCTGACCCTCAAGGTGCACGTGTCTCACTGAGGGGTTTGGCTCCTGTGGGAACTTGGCTCCTTGCGGGGCTGGTGGAGGCTGGGCCTCCTCAGGACCCACCATGGCTTCAGCTTCAGGACAACACTCGATCAACCAAGTCCACCCAGACAGGAGCCAGACGTCTTCAAGAATCACCAGGAGGCATCACGGTGGGAGTAAAAGGTGAGGAAAAAGTAGGGGGAGGACTCTTGTGTGTGATTGCAACTAAGGAGGTCCGATTTCAGAGGATCCAGCAGGGGCTTGATGTGGAAAAATTTCAGATTTACTTGATTTTGTGTCTAGTGTTGACAGTGTCTAGTGTCATTTTGGGGGGTAAGGTGTCGTATGTTCTTGGCACCTTTATGGAGGGGACTGTCCTTGTCCCACTTTGTGTTCTGGGCTCCTTTGCCGTTAACTAACTGACAACATAAAGGCGGGTTTATTCCTGTGCTCCCTGTTCTGTTCCTCTGGTCCATGTGCCTGTTTTTGTGCCATTGTCTTACTGTATCTCTGCTGGGGACTGTGGCTTCCTAACGTCGTGTGAAGCCAGGGAGGGAGACGCCTCCAACTGTGTTCTTCCTCCTCAAGGTTTCTCAGGCTATTCCAGGTTCTTTTTTATTCCATGTAAATGGTAGGATTTCTTGTTTTTTGTTTCTGGGAAAAAAATGTCACTTGGTAGAGTTTGGTAGAGTTTGCAGTTGATGTGTGCACTGCTTAGGCTTCGTGAGTGTTACAGTGATGTTCTTCCAGTGCACTAGCACAGCTTTTATTTTGTGTGCGTCCTCTTCAATTTCCTTATCAGTGTTTTCTAACTTTCCATGTGCAGGCCTTTCACATCCTTGGTTCATTTTATTCCTAGGTTTTATTTTTGGTACAATTGTTAAATGGAATTGCTTTATTAATTTCTCTTTCTGAAACTTCTTTATTAGTGTATAGAAAGTCAGTCGATTTTTGTATATTGATATTGTATCGTGTAACTTTACTAAAATTATTACTTTTTTACAGTTTTTTTTTTGGTATGTTGATGTGGAAAAGTAGAATTCAAAATTACCACTTTTTTTTTTATCACATCCAAGTCCTTTACAACAACCAAGACACAGTGGCTTATGATATTATCTTACGGTGTCTCTTAATAATATGTAGATTCCTGCAAGGGCGATTAGCTTAACCATTTTGGATCAACTGGAACTGGAGAAGGCTTGGGCTCTATAGTGAAGTTTGATGTTTTCTCTGCTTTCCTGTTATGATTTTGACATGGTTGATTTTAAAAAAATTGTTTACTTTCCAATAATTTTAAGCATACAGAATACATGCAGTAGCAGTACAGTGTACTCTTCATCTGTAAGCTCAGGTTTGTCACTCATCACTGATGTAGCACGTATGCCACTTCTCATGACAATCTCTAGTGTGTTTTTGCCTTGAGTAGAGACACTCTCTCTGTGTCACCACATAACATCCAAATGAGGATTCATTATGGTTCTCACTTCATAATGCAGTCCACAGGCTCAGTTCCTCTGCCAGCACCTGCTCCAGCTGTATGGCAATGGGTTTTCCCAATCTGATCCAGTGGTGTTTTTTTTTTTTTTTCCTGGAACTGTTTTCGAGACCTTCCCTTATTTCCCCAACTTTGATCGAATTAAAGGGCACATGATGAGTGTGATCCGGGTGGCCTTTTCTGTATGGCCTCTTTTTCTTAGGATGTTTTCGTTGTTCATCCATGTTGTAACAAATATCAGTAGTTCATGTTTTTCATTGTGAGTAAATCTATTACATATGACATTTACCATTTAAACTGCTTTAAGTATATAGTGTCATTACATTCATGTCACACAGTTGCTGGATATCAGCTATGTTTACATTGTTATAGAAATGTCCTCAGCACTCATCTCCACTACTTCTTCAGTTTCCACAAGTGAGACTGTATCCACTAGACACCAGCTCCTAACCCCCTGGCAAGTACACTGTATGTCTTGTTATTGAATTAGACTTATACAGGTACCTCATCTTAGAATCATAGACTGTGTGTCCTTTCTTGGTTTGATTTGGCTTGTTTCCCTTGAATGACTTCAAGGTTCATCCACATTGTAGCATGTGTCAGAATTACCTTCATTTCAAAGGCCGAATCCTGTTTAAAGGTGTAAAGTAATTACAATTATTTTACTTTGATTTAAAGATAAGTATAGTTGGGCATCTACCCCCAAACTAACACATGGACACTACTTTGAGCCTTTGCTGACCTGTAATAAGTGCCATCACTTGTTGAGCTATGTGTACATCCACCTCTAGGTGGCAGTCTGGCCACGTAGGAGTCTCTGCCGACCTAGCCATGTCCTCCATGTATTTAGGAGGTGTCTCTTTCATTCTTGGTGATTTTAATTTTTTTTTAACTACAGTCAGTAATATAAAACCATCAGCCATATCCCAATGTATGTAGTTTGAGTTAATTCTATATGTGGTTTATTCCCCTGCGCGTGGATAGCCAGTTACCCAGCACCATTTGTGGAAAAGAGTAGTAAAAAAAAAACCTAAATATTCACGCTTGTCAAAAATGTATTGATCCTAAGTGAATGGGATTATGTTCGGGCTTCTTATGTACTGCCTTTTATCTATATTTATATTTTTATGGCAATATGATACTTTTTATATTGCTTTGTATTGATATGAAATTGGAAAATATGAAGCTCTATCTTTGGATTTCCCTTTTCAAGTTTGTTTTGTCTTTTTGGGGTTCCTAAAATTATATACAAATGTTAAAATCAACTTCTGTGTTTGTTCCAAAATTGTCATAGAAATTACATTGTCTCACTAGATCGCTTTGGGCACTCACGCCATATTTAGTTTTGTTACCAACATGCGATGTCTCCTTCTTTTTTTTTTTTTTAAAGATTTTATTTCACTTCCTTTAGTGGTGTCATTTCCATTTTAATTTACTAGTCTTGTACCTTGATTAAATTGACTCTTAACTATTTTAGTAATATTGATATCATGTAAAATACAATTCTCTTCAATTCTTGAGATTATTCATTGTTAATGTGTCCATGTAGACAAGTTTGGATTCATTGATACTTTGTATTGTCTACTTGCTGAATTATTTGAGTTGCTTACAGTTTAAAAATTGAACTAGTCAATGAATTGTGTGTGCTTTCAAGATGTATATGTAAACTGATGTCAACTGTGTCTGTGAATGGATGTCCTTTTATATGTAACAATTTTATCTTTATTCTCTTTCATCCTGGATTTGCCTGGAATTTCCTGTACAATAGTGAGTAACAGAGGTGAAAGGAAATCTCTGGGCCTCATTCCAGATGATTGATATTGACCGTGCGTTTTTTATACAGCTTTGTATCATACTGAATAATTTGTTCCAGGTCCTATTTTCACTAGTGCTTATGCCGTGAAATAGGAGTGGAATTTGTTTAAAGCTTGTGGTGAATCAAGTGGAGTGAATGATGTGATTTTTCTGTATTGTACAATTGTTGTTCATCACATTGCTTACCTTTATGTAATAATTTATGACATTGCTTGGTTTACAGTGTTAAAACTGGATTATCTGCTTTGGAGACATTTGCAGGAGGTGGAAAATCATTTCTATTGTGCTGTTAATTTCAGGTAAGTAGTAATATACAGGGAAGTGGAGGATTCTAGTTCATAGGCTAGCTGATGTGTTTTTGTTACATATCGTGGGATTTGACCATCAGGAGAGTGGTAGGTTGTTACAAGAAAATAGGATTAAGGATTAGGATAGGGTCAAATAGGGGTAGGGTATGGGAATGGGTTAGGGTCAGTGTGAGGGTATCAGTGAGAGTTAGGGAAAGGGTTAGGGTGTGGATTAGGGTAGGAAATAGGGTTAGAGTACAGGTTAGGATAGCAGGTAGGGAACAGGTTAAGTTTAGAGTATGGGTAAGGTATGGGTTAGGGTACAAGTTAGGTTATGCATTAGGGAACAGCATAGGGTTAGGGCTAGGGCTAGAACCAGAGCAACGAATAGGGTTAGACTCAGGTTTTAGGGTTAGAGGGTTAGGGTTAGACTCAGGGTTAGGGTTAGGGTTAGACTCAGGGTTAGACTCAGGGTTAGGGTTAGGGTTAGGGTTAGGGTTAGACTCAGGGTTAGACTCAGGGTTAGACTCAGGGTTAGGGTTAGGGTTAGGGTTAGGGTTAGACTCAGGGTTAGGGTTAGACTCAGGGTTAGGGTTAGGGTTAGGGTTAGGGGTTAGGGTTAGGGTTAGGGTTAGACTCAGGGTTAGGGTTAGGGTTAGGGTTAGACTCAGGGTTAGGGTTAGGGTTAGGGTTAGGGGTTAGGGTTAGACTCAGGGTTACACTCAGGGTTAGGGTTAGGGTTAGGGTTAGACTCAGGGTTAGGGTTAGGGTTAGGGTTAGGGTTTAGGGTTAGGGTTAGACTCAGGGTTACACTCAGGGTTAGGGTTAGGGTTAGGGTTAGACTCAGGGTTAGGGTTAAGGTTAGACTCAGGGTTAGGGTTAGGGTTAGGGTTAGGGTTAGGGTTAGACTCAGGGTTAGGGTTAGGGTTAGGGTTAGGGTTAGGGTTAGGGTTAGACTCAGGGTTAGGGTTAGGGTTAGGGTTAGGGTTAGGGTTAGGGTTAGGGTTAGGGTTAGGGTTAGGGTTAGGGTTAGACTCAGGGTTAGGGTTAGGGTTAGGGTTAGACTCAGGGTTAGGGTTAGGGTTAGACTCAGGGTTAGGGTTAGGGTTAGACTCAGGGTTAGGGTTAGACTCAGGGTTAGGGGTTAGGGGTTAGGGTTAGACTCAGGGTTAGGGTTAGACTCAGGGTTAGGGTTAGGGTTAGACTCAGGGTTAGGGTTAGGGTTAGGGTTAGACTCAGGGTTAGGGTTAGGGTTAGGGCTAGGGTTAGGGTTAGGGGTTAGGGTTAGGGTTAGGGTTAGGGTTAGGGTTAGGGGTTAGGGTTAGGGGTTAGGGTTAGGGTTAGGGTTAGACTCAGGGTTAGGGTTAGACTCAGTGTTAGGGTTAGGGTTTAGGGTTAGACTCAGGGTTAGGGTTAGGGTTAGGGGTTAGGGTTAGGGTTAGGGTTAGGGTTAGACTCAGGGTTAGGGTTAGGGTTAGGGTTAGGGTTAGGGTTAGGGTTAGACTCAGGGTTAGGGTTTAGGGTTTAGGGTTTAGGGTTAGGGTTAGGGTTAGGGTTAGGGTTAGGGTTAGGGTTAGACTCAGGGTTAGGGTTAGGGTTAGGGTTAGGGTTAGGGTTAGGGTTAGGGTTAGACTCAGGGTTAGGGTTAGACTCAGGGTTAGGGTTAGGGTTAGGGTTAGGGTTAGGGTTAGACTCAGGGTTAGGGTTAGGGTTAGGGTTAGGGTTAGGGTTAGGGGTTAGACTCAGGGTTAGACTCAGGGTTAGGGTTAGGGTTAGGGTTAGGGTTAGGGTTAGGGTTAGGGTTAGGGGTTAGGGTTAGGGTTAGGGTTAGGGTTAGACTCAGGGTTAGACTCAGGGTTAGGGTTAGGGTTAGGGTTAGGGTTAGGGTTAGGGTTAGACTCAGTGTTAGACTCAGGGTTAGGGTTAGGGTTAGGGTTAGGGTTAGGGTTAGGGTTAGACTCAGGGTTAGACTCAGGGTTAGGGTTAGGGTTAGGGTTAGGGTTAGGGTTAGGGTTAGACTCAGGGTTAGACTCAGGGTTAGGGTTAGGGTTAGGGTTAGACTCAGGGTTAGACTCAGGGTTAGGGTTAGGGTTAGGGTTAGGGTTAGGGTTAGACTCAGGGTTAGACTCAGGGTTAGGGTTAGGGTTAGGGTTAGACTCAGGGTTAGACTCAGGGTTAGGGTTAGGGTTAGGGTTAGGGTTAGGGTTAGGGTTAGGGTTAGGGTTAGGGTTAGGGTTAGGGTTAGGGTTAGACTCAGGGTTAGACTCAGGGTTAGGGTTAGGGTTAGGGTTAGGGTTAGGGTTAGGGTTAGGGTTAGGGTTAGGGTTAGACTCAGGGTTAGACTCAGGGTTAGACTCAGGGTTAGGGTTAGGGTTAGGGTTAGGGTTAGGGTTAGGGTTAGGGTTAGGGTTAGACTCAGGGTTAGACTCAGGGTTAGGGTTAGGGTTAGGGTTAGGGTTAGGGTTAGGGTTAGGGTTAGGGTTAGGGTTAGGGTTAGGGTTAGGGTTAGACTCAGGGTTAGACTCAGGGTTAGGGGTTAGGGGTTAGGGTTAGGGTTAGGGTTGGGTTAGGGTTAGGGTTAGACTCAGGGTTAGACTCAGGGTTAGGGTTAGGGTTAGGGTTAGGGTTAGGGTTAGGGTTAGGGTTAGGGTTAGGGTTAGGGTTAGGGTTAGGGTTAGGGTTAGGGTTAGGGTTAGACTCAGGGTTAGACTCAGGGTTAGGGTTAGGGTTAGGGTTAGACTCAGGGTTAGACTCAGGGTTAGGGTTAGGGTTAGGGTTAGGGTTAGGGTTAGACTCAGGGTTAGGGTTAGGGTTAGGGTTAGGGTTAGACTCAGGGTTAGGGTTAGACTCAGGGTTAGGGTTAGGGTTAGGGTTAGGGTTAGACTCAGGGTTAGGGTTAGACTCAGGGTTAGGGTTAGACTCAGGGTTAGACTCAGGGTTAGGGTTAGGGTTAGGGTTAGGGTTAGGGTTAGGGTTAGGGTTAGGGTTAGGGTTAGGGTTAGGGTTAGGGTTAGGGTTAGACTCAGGGTTAGGGTTAGACTCAGGGTTAGACTCAGGGTTAGGGTTAGGGTTAGGGTTAGGGTTAGGGTTAGGGTTAGGGTTAGGGTTAGGGTTAGGGTTAGGGGTTAGGGGTTAGGGTTAGACTCAGGGTTAGGGTTAGACTCAGGGTTAGACTCAGGGTTAGACTCAGGGTTAGGGTTAGGGTTAGGGTTAGGGTTAGACTCAGGGTTAGACTCAGGGTTAGACTCAGGGTTAGACTCAGGGTTAGACTCAGGGTTAGGGTTAGGGTTAGGGTTAGGGTTAGGGTTAGGGTTAGGGTTAGACTCAGGGTTAGACTCAGGGTTAGGGTTAGACTCAGGGTTAGGGTTAGGGTTAGGGTTAGGGGTTAGGGTTAGGGTTAGGGTTAGGGTTAGGGTTAGGGTTAGGGTTAGACTCAGGGTTAGGGTTAGACTTAGGGTTAGGGTTAGGGTTAGGGTTAGGGTTAGACTCAGGGTTAGACTTAGGGTTAGGGGTTAGGGGTTAGGGTTTAGGGTTAGACTCAGGGTTAGGGTTAGGGTTAGGGTTAGGGTTAGGGTTAGGGTTAGGGTTAGGGTTAGGGTTAGACTTAGGGTTAGGGTTAGGGTTAGGGTTAGGGTTAGGGTTAGGGTTAGGGTTAGGGTTAGGGTTAGGGTTAGGGTTAGGGTTAGACTTAGGGTTAGGGTTTAGGGTTAGGGTTAGGGTTAGGGTTAGGGTTAGGGTTAGGGTTAGGGTTAGACTTAGGGTTAGGGTTAGGGTTAGGGTTAGGGTTAGGGTTAGGGTTAGGGTTAGACTTAGGGTTAGGGTTAGGGTTAGGGTTAGGGTTAGGGTTAGGGTTAGGGTTAGGGTTAGACTTAGGGTTAGGGTTAGGGTTAGGGTTAGGGTTAGACTTAGGGTTAGGGTTAGGGTTAGGGTTAGGGTTAGGGGTTAGGGTTAGGGTTAGGGTTAGACTTAGGGTTAGGGTTAGGGTTAGGGTTAGAGGTTAGGGTTAGGGTTAGGGTTAGGGTTAGGGTTAGGGTTAGGGTTAGGGTTAGGGTTAGGGTTAGGGTTAGGGTTAGGGTTAGGGTTAGGGTTAGGGTTAGGGTTAGGGTTAGGGTTAGGGTTAGGGTTAGGGTTAGGGTTAGGGTTAGGGTTAGGGTTAGGGTTAGGGTTAGGGTTAGGGTTAGGGTTAGGGTTAGGGTTAGGGTTAGGGTTAGGGTTAGGGTTAGGGTTAGGGTTAGGGTTAGGGTTAGGGTTAGGGTTAGGGTTAGGGTTAGGGTTAGGGTTAGGGTTAGGGTTAGGGTTAGGGTTAGGGTTAGGGTTAGGGTTAGGGTTAGGGTTAGGGTTAGGGTTAGGGTTAGGGTTAGGGTTAGGGTTAGGGTTAGGGTTAGGGTTAGGGTTAGGGTTAGGGTTAGGGTTAGGGTTAGGGTTAGGGTTAGGGTTAGGGTTAGGGTTAGGGTTAGGGTTAGGGTTAGGGTTAGGGTTAGGGTTAGGGTTAGGGTTAGGGTTAGGGTTAGGGTTAGGGTTAGGGTTAGGGTTAGGGTTAGGGTTAGGGTTAGGGTTAGGGTTAGGGTTAGGGTTAGGGTTAGGGTTAGGGTTAGGGTTAGGGTTAGGGTTAGGGTTAGGGTTAGGGTTAGGGTTAGGGTTAGGGTTAGGGTTAGGGTTAGGGTTAGGGTTAGGGTTAGGGTTAGGGTTAGGGTTAGGGTTAGGGTTAGGGTTAGGGTTAGGGTTAGGGTTAGGGTTAGGGTTAGGGTTAGGGTTAGGGTTAGGGTTAGGGTTAGGGTTAGGGTTAGGGTTAGGGTTAGGGTTAGGGTTAGGGTTAGGGTTAGGGTTAGGGTTAGGGTTAGGGTTAGGGTTAGGGTTAGGGTTAGGGTTAGGGTTAGGGTTAGGGTTAGGGTTAGGGTTAGGGTTAGGGTTAGGGTTAGGGTTAGGGTTAGGGTTAGGGTTAGGGTTAGGGTTAGGGTTAGGGTTAGGGTTAGGGTTAGGGTTAGGGTTAGGGTTAGGGTTAGGGTTAGGGTTAGGGTTAGGGTTAGGGTTAGGGTTAGGGTTAGGGTTAGGGTTAGGGTTAGGGTTAGGGTTAGGGTTAGGGTTAGGGTTAGGGTTAGGGTTAGGGTTAGGGTTAGGGTTAGGGTTAGGGTTAGGGTTAGGGTTAGGGTTAGGGTTAGGGTTAGGGTTAGGGTTAGGGTTAGGGTTAGGGTTAGGGTTAGGGTTAGGGTTAGGGTTAGGGTTAGGGTTAGGGTTAGGGTTAGGGTTAGGGTTAGGGTTAGGGTTAGGGTTAGGGTTAGGGTTAGGGTTAGGGTTAGGGTTAGGGTTAGGGTTAGGGTTAGGGTTAGGGTTAGGGTTAGGGTTAGGGTTAGGGTTAGGGTTAGGGTTAGGGTTAGGGTTAGGGTTAGGGTTAGGGTTAGGGTTAGGGTTAGGGTTAGGGTTAGGGTTAGGGTTAGGGTTAGGGTTAGGGTTAGGGTTAGGGTTAGGGTTAGGGTTAGGGTTAGGGTTAGGGTTAGGGTTAGGGTTAGGGTTAGGGTTAGGGTTAGGGTTAGGGTTAGGGTTAGGGTTAGGGTTAGGGTTAGGGTTAGGGTTAGGGTTAGGGTTAGGGTTAGGGTTAGGGTTAGGGTTAGGGTTAGGGTTAGGGTTAGGGTTAGGGTTAGGGTTAGGGTTAGGGTTAGGGTTAGGGTTAGGGTTAGGGTTAGGGTTAGGGTTAGGGTTAGGGTTAGGGTTAGGGTTAGGGTTAGGGTTAGGGTTAGGGTTAGGGTTAGGGTTAGGGTTAGGGTTAGGGTTAGGGTTAGGGTTAGGGTTAGGGTTAGGGTTAGGGTTAGGGTTAGGGTTAGGGTTAGGGTTAGGGTTAGGGTTAGGGTTAGGGTTAGGGTTAGGGTTAGGGTTAGGGTTAGGGTTAGGGTTAGGGTTAGGGTTAGGGTTAGGGTTAGGGTTAGGGTTAGGGTTAGGGTTAGGGTTAGGGTTAGGGTTAGGGTTAGGGTTAGGGTTAGGGTTAGGGTTAGGGTTAGGGTTAGGGTTAGGGTTAGGGTTAGGGTTAGGGTTAGGGTTAGGGTTAGGGTTAGGGTTAGGGTTAGGGTTAGGGTTAGGGTTAGGGTTAGGGTTAGGGTTAGGGTTAGGGTTAGGGTTAGGGTTAGGGTTAGGGTTAGGGTTAGGGTTAGGGTTAGGGTTAGGGTTAGGGTTAGGGTTAGGGTTAGGGTTAGGGTTAGGGTTAGGGTTAGGGTTAGGGTTAGGGTTAGGGTTAGGGTTAGGGTTAGGGTTAGGGTTAGGGTTAGGGTTAGGGTTAGGGTTAGGGTTAGGGTTAGGGTTAGGGTTAGGGTTAGGGTTAGGGTTAGGGTTAGGGTTAGGGTTAGGGTTAGGGTTAGGGTTAGGGTTAGGGTTAGGGTTAGGGTTAGGGTTAGGGTTAGGGTTAGGGTTAGGGTTAGGGTTAGGGTTAGGGTTAGGGTTAGGGTTAGGGTTAGGGTTAGGGTTAGGGTTAGGGTTAGGGTTAGGGTTAGGGTTAGGGTTAGGGTTAGGGTTAGGGTTAGGGTTAGGGTTAGGGTTAGGGTTAGGGTTAGGGTTAGGGTTAGGGTTAGGGTTAGGGTTAGGGTTAGGGTTAGGGTTAGGGTTAGGGTTAGGGTTAGGGTTAGGGTTAGGGTTAGGGTTAGGGTTAGGGTTAGGGTTAGGGTTAGGGTTAGGGTTAGGGTTAGGGTTAGGGTTAGGGTTAGGGTTAGGGTTAGGGTTAGGGTTAGGGTTAGGGTTAGGGTTAGGGTTAGGGTTAGGGTTAGGGTTAGGGTTAGGGTTAGGGTTAGGGTTAGGGTTAGGGTTAGGGTTAGGGTTAGGGTTAGGGTTAGGGTTAGGGTTAGGGTTAGGGTTAGGGTTAGGGTTAGGGTTAGGGTTAGGGTTAGGGTTAGGGTTAGGGTTAGGGTTAGGGTTAGGGTTAGGGTTAGGGTTAGGGTTAGGGTTAGGGTTAGGGTTAGGGTTAGGGTTAGGGTTAGGGTTAGGGTTAGGGTTAGGGTTAGGGTTAGGGTTAGGGTTAGGGTTAGGGTTAGGGTTAGGGTTAGGGTTAGGGTTAGGGTTAGGGTTAGGGTTAGGGTTAGGGTTAGGGTTAGGGTTAGGGTTAGGGTTAGGGTTAGGGTTAGGGTTAGGGTTAGGGTTAGGGTTAGGGTTAGGGTTAGGGTTAGGGTTAGGGTTAGGGTTAGGGTTAGGGTTAGGGTTAGGGTTAGGGTTAGGGTTAGGGTTAGGGTTAGGGTTAGGGTTAGGGTTAGGGTTAGGGTTAGGGTTAGGGTTAGGGTTAGGGTTAGGGTTAGGGTTAGGGTTAGGGTTAGGGTTAGGGTTAGGGTTAGGGTTAGGGTTAGGGTTAGGGTTAGGGTTAGGGTTAGGGTTAGGGTTAGGGTTAGGGTTAGGGTTAGGGTTAGGGTTAGGGTTAGGGTTAGGGTTAGGGTTAGGGTTAGGGTTAGGGTTAGGGTTAGGGTTAGGGTTAGGGTTAGGGTTAGGGTTAGGGTTAGGGTTAGGGTTAGGGTTAGGGTTAGGGTTAGGGTTAGGGTTAGGGTTAGGGTTAGGGTTAGGGTTAGGGTTAGGGTTAGGGTTAGGGTTAGGGTTAGGGTTAGGGTTAGGGTTAGGGTTAGGGTTAGGGTTAGGGTTAGGGTTAGGGTTAGGGTTAGGGTTAGGGTTAGGGTTAGGGTTAGGGTTAGGGTTAGGGTTAGGGTTAGGGTTAGGGTTAGGGTTAGGGTTAGGGTTAGGGTTAGGGTTAGGGTTAGGGTTAGGGTTAGGGTTAGGGTTAGGGTTAGGGTTAGGGTTAGGGTTAGGGTTAGGGTTAGGGTTAGGGTTAGGGTTAGGGTTAGGGTTAGGGTTAGGGTTAGGGTTAGGGTTAGGGTTAGGGTTAGGGTTAGGGTTAGGGTTAGGGTTAGGGTTAGGGTTAGGGTTAGGGTTAGGGTTAGGGTTAGGGTTAGGGTTAGGGTTAGGGTTAGGGTTAGGGTTAGGGTTAGGGTTAGGGTTAGGGTTAGGGTTAGGGTTAGGGTTAGGGTTAGGGTTAGGGTTAGGGTTAGGGTTAGGGTTAGGGTTAGGGTTAGGGTTAGGGTTAGGGTTAGGGTTAGGGTTAGGGTTAGGGTTAGGGTTAGGGTTAGGGTTAGGGTTAGGGTTAGGGTTAGGGTTAGGGTTAGGGTTAGGGTTAGGGTTAGGGTTAGGGTTAGGGTTAGGGTTAGGGTTAGGGTTAGGGTTAGGGTTAGGGTTAGGGTTAGGGTTAGGGTTAGGGTTAGGGTTAGGGTTAGGGTTAGGGTTAGGGTTAGGGTTAGGGTTAGGGTTAGGGTTAGGGTTAGGGTTAGGGTTAGGGTTAGGGTTAGGGTTAGGGTTAGGGTTAGGGTTAGGGTTAGGGTTAGGGTTAGGGTTAGGGTTAGGGTTAGGGTTAGGGTTAGGGTTAGGGTTAGGGTTAGGGTTAGGGTTAGGGTTAGGGTTAGGGTTAGGGTTAGGGTTAGGGTTAGGGTTAGGGTTAGGGTTAGGGTTAGGGTTAGGGTTAGGGTTAGGGTTAGGGTTAGGGTTAGGGTTAGGGTTAGGGTTAGGGTTAGGGTTAGGGTTAGGGTTAGGGTTAGGGTTAGGGTTAGGGTTAGGGTTAGGGTTAGGGTTAGGGTTAGGGTTAGGGTTAGGGTTAGGGTTAGGGTTAGGGTTAGGGTTAGGGTTAGGGTTAGGGTTAGGGTTAGGGTTAGGGTTAGGGTTAGGGTTAGGGTTAGGGTTAGGGTTAGGGTTAGGGTTAGGGTTAGGGTTAGGGTTAGGGTTAGGGTTAGGGTTAGGGTTAGGGTTAGGGTTAGGGTTAGGGTTAGGGTTAGGGTTAGGGTTAGGGTTAGGGTTAGGGTTAGGGTTAGGGTTAGGGTTAGGGTTAGGGTTAGGGTTAGGGTTAGGGTTAGGGTTAGGGTTAGGGTTAGGGTTAGGGTTAGGGTTAGGGTTAGGGTTAGGGTTAGGGTTAGGGTTAGGGTTAGGGTTAGGGTTAGGGTTAGGGTTAGGGTTAGGGTTAGGGTTAGGGTTAGGGTTAGGGTTAGGGTTAGGGTTAGGGTTAGGGTTAGGGTTAGGGTTAGGGTTAGGGTTAGGGTTAGGGTTAGGGTTAGGGTTAGGGTTAGGGTTAGGGTTAGGGTTAGGGTTAGGGTTAGGGTTAGGGTTAGGGTTAGGGTTAGGGTTAGGGTTAGGGTTAGGGTTAGGGTTAGGGTTAGGGTTAGGGTTAGGGTTAGGGTTAGGGTTAGGGTTAGGGTTAGGGTTAGGGTTAGGGTTAGGGTTAGGGTTAGGGTTAGGGTTAGGGTTAGGGTTAGGGTTAGGGTTAGGGTTAGGGTTAGGGTTAGGGTTAGGGTTAGGGTTAGGGTTAGGGTTAGGGTTAGGGTTAGGGTTAGGGTTAGGGTTAGGGTTAGGGTTAGGGTTAGGGTTAGGGTTAGGGTTAGGGTTAGGGTTAGGGTTAGGGTTAGGGTTAGGGTTAGGGTTAGGGTTAGGGTTAGGGTTAGGGTTAGGGTTAGGGTTAGGGTTAGGGTTAGGGTTAGGGTTAGGGTTAGGGTTAGGGTTAGGGTTAGGGTTAGGGTTAGGGTTAGGGTTAGGGTTAGGGTTAGGGTTAGGGTTAGGGTTAGGGTTAGGGTTAGGGTTAGGGTTAGGGTTAG
This sequence comes from Vicugna pacos, assembly GCF_048564905.1. Classification (NCBI taxonomy): domain Eukaryota; kingdom Metazoa; phylum Chordata; class Mammalia; order Artiodactyla; family Camelidae; genus Vicugna; species Vicugna pacos. The sequence continues at coordinate 67,526,809 of NC_132999.1, forward strand.
GGTTAGGGTTAGGGTTAGGGTTAGGGTTAGGGTTAGGGTTAGGGTTAGGGTTAGGGTTAGGGTTAGGGTTAGGGTTAGGGTTAGGGTTAGGGTTAGGGTTAGGGTTAGGGTTAGGGTTAGGGTTAGGGTTAGGGTTAGGGTTAGGGTTAGGGTTAGGGTTAGGGTTAGGGTTAGGGTTAGGGTTAGGGTTAGGGTTAGGGTTAGGGTTAGGGTTAGGGTTAGGGTTAGGGTTAGGGTTAGGGTTAGGGTTAGGGTTAGGGTTAGGGTTAGGGTTAGGGTTAGGGTTAGGGTTAGGGTTAGGGTTAGGGTTAGGGTTAGGGTTAGGGTTAGGGTTAGGGTTAGGGTTAGGGTTAGGGTTAGGGTTAGGGTTAGGGTTAGGGTTAGGGTTAGGGTTAGGGTTAGGGTTAGGGTTAGGGTTAGGGTTAGGGTTAGGGTTAGGGTTAGGGTTAGGGTTAGGGTTAGGGTTAGGGTTAGGGTTAGGGTTAGGGTTAGGGTTAGGGTTAGGGTTAGGGTTAGGGTTAGGGTTAGGGTTAGGGTTAGGGTTAGGGTTAGGGTTAGGGTTAGGGTTAGGGTTAGGGTTAGGGTTAGGGTTAGGGTTAGGGTTAGGGTTAGGGTTAGGGTTAGGGTTAGGGTTAGGGTTAGGGTTAGGGTTAGGGTTAGGGTTAGGGTTAGGGTTAGGGTTAGGGTTAGGGTTAGGGTTAGGGTTAGGGTTAGGGTTAGGGTTAGGGTTAGGGTTAGGGTTAGGGTTAGGGTTAGGGTTAGGGTTAGGGTTAGGGTTAGGGTTAGGGTTAGGGTTAGGGTTAGGGTTAGGGTTAGGGTTAGGGTTAGGGTTAGGGTTAGGGTTAGGGTTAGGGTTAGGGTTAGGGTTAGGGTTAGGGTTAGGGTTAGGGTTAGGGTTAGGGTTAGGGTTAGGGTTAGGGTTAGGGTTAGGGTTAGGGTTAGGGTTAGGGTTAGGGTTAGGGTTAGGGTTAGGGTTAGGGTTAGGGTTAGGGTTAGGGTTAGGGTTAGGGTTAGGGTTAGGGTTAGGGTTAGGGTTAGGGTTAGGGTTAGGGTTAGGGTTAGGGTTAGGGTTAGGGTTAGGGTTAGGGTTAGGGTTAGGGTTAGGGTTAGGGTTAGGGTTAGGGTTAGGGTTAGGGTTAGGGTTAGGGTTAGGGTTAGGGTTAGGGTTAGGGTTAGGGTTAGGGTTAGGGTTAGGGTTAGGGTTAGGGTTAGGGTTAGGGTTAGGGTTAGGGTTAGGGTTAGGGTTAGGGTTAGGGTTAGGGTTAGGGTTAGGGTTAGGGTTAGGGTTAGGGTTAGGGTTAGGGTTAGGGTTAGGGTTAGGGTTAGGGTTAGGGTTAGGGTTAGGGTTAGGGTTAGGGTTAGGGTTAGGGTTAGGGTTAGGGTTAGGGTTAGGGTTAGGGTTAGGGTTAGGGTTAGGGTTAGGGTTAGGGTTAGGGTTAGGGTTAGGGTTAGGGTTAGGGTTAGGGTTAGGGTTAGGGTTAGGGTTAGGGTTAGGGTTAGGGTTAGGGTTAGGGTTAGGGTTAGGGTTAGGGTTAGGGTTAGGGTTAGGGTTAGGGTTAGGGTTAGGGTTAGGGTTAGGGTTAGGGTTAGGGTTAGGGTTAGGGTTAGGGTTAGGGTTAGGGTTAGGGTTAGGGTTAGGGTTAGGGTTAGGGTTAGGGTTAGGGTTAGGGTTAGGGTTAGGGTTAGGGTTAGGGTTAGGGTTAGGGTTAGGGTTAGGGTTAGGGTTAGGGTTAGGGTTAGGGTTAGGGTTAGGGTTAGGGTTAGGGTTAGGGTTAGGGTTAGGGTTAGGGTTAGGGTTAGGGTTAGGGTTAGGGTTAGGGTTAGGGTTAGGGTTAGGGTTAGGGTTAGGGTTAGGGTTAGGGTTAGGGTTAGGGTTAGGGTTAGGGTTAGGGTTAGGGTTAGGGTTAGGGTTAGGGTTAGGGTTAGGGTTAGGGTTAGGGTTAGGGTTAGGGTTAGGGTTAGGGTTAGGGTTAGGGTTAGGGTTAGGGTTAGGGTTAGGGTTAGGGTTAGGGTTAGGGTTAGGGTTAGGGTTAGGGTTAGGGTTAGGGTTAGGGTTAGGGTTAGGGTTAGGGTTAGGGTTAGGGTTAGGGTTAGGGTTAGGGTTAGGGTTAGGGTTAGGGTTAGGGTTAGGGTTAGGGTTAGGGTTAGGGTTAGGGTTAGGGTTAGGGTTAGGGTTAGGGTTAGGGTTAGGGTTAGGGTTAGGGTTAGGGTTAGGGTTAGGGTTAGGGTTAGGGTTAGGGTTAGGGTTAGGGTTAGGGTTAGGGTTAGGGTTAGGGTTAGGGTTAGGGTTAGGGTTAGGGTTAGGGTTAGGGTTAGGGTTAGGGTTAGGGTTAGGGTTAGGGTTAGGGTTAGGGTTAGGGTTAGGGTTAGGGTTAGGGTTAGGGTTAGGGTTAGGGTTAGGGTTAGGGTTAGGGTTAGGGTTAGGGTTAGGGTTAGGGTTAGGGTTAGGGTTAGGGTTAGGGTTAGGGTTAGGGTTAGGGTTAGGGTTAGGGTTAGGGTTAGGGTTAGGGTTAGGGTTAGGGTTAGGGTTAGGGTTAGGGTTAGGGTTAGGGTTAGGGTTAGGGTTAGGGTTAGGGTTAGGGTTAGGGTTAGGGTTAGGGTTAGGGTTAGGGTTAGGGTTAGGGTTAGGGTTAGGGTTAGGGTTAGGGTTAGGGTTAGGGTTAGGGTTAGGGTTAGGGTTAGGGTTAGGGTTAGGGTTAGGGTTAGGGTTAGGGTTAGGGTTAGGGTTAGGGTTAGGGTTAGGGTTAGGGTTAGGGTTAGGGTTAGGGTTAGGGTTAGGGTTAGGGTTAGGGTTAGGGTTAGGGTTAGGGTTAGGGTTAGGGTTAGGGTTAGGGTTAGGGTTAGGGTTAGGGTTAGGGTTAGGGTTAGGGTTAGGGTTAGGGTTAGGGTTAGGGTTAGGGTTAGGGTTAGGGTTAGGGTTAGGGTTAGGGTTAGGGTTAGGGTTAGGGTTAGGGTTAGGGTTAGGGTTAGGGTTAGGGTTAGGGTTAGGGTTAGGGTTAGGGTTAGGGTTAGGGTTAGGGTTAGGGTTAGGGTTAGGGTTAGGGTTAGGGTTAGGGTTAGGGTTAGGGTTAGGGTTAGGGTTAGGGTTAGGGTTAGGGTTAGGGTTAGGGTTAGGGTTAGGGTTAGGGTTAGGGTTAGGGTTAGGGTTAGGGTTAGGGTTAGGGTTAGGGTTAGGGTTAGGGTTAGGGTTAGGGTTAGGGTTAGGGTTAGGGTTAGGGTTAGGGTTAGGGTTAGGGTTAGGGTTAGGGTTAGGGTTAGGGTTAGGGTTAGGGTTAGGGTTAGGGTTAGGGTTAGGGTTAGGGTTAGGGTTAGGGTTAGGGTTAGGGTTAGGGTTAGGGTTAGGGTTAGGGTTAGGGTTAGGGTTAGGGTTAGGGTTAGGGTTAGGGTTAGGGTTAGGGTTAGGGTTAGGGTTAGGGTTAGGGTTAGGGTTAGGGTTAGGGTTAGGGTTAGGGTTAGGGTTAG